>NC_090440.1:1144874631-1145475483 GCF_031143425.1 Pleurodeles waltl
AATCTTGAAACCCCCTGAGGAATTCAAAAAACGTGCTGGACTACCATTGGTGTCTATTGGCCAAATCAACCACCCGCCGGACCCGTAAAGTGAAGAAATGTAGGTGCCAGCCTTAAGCTTTGCATCTAGCTTTTCCTCTGAGACATTCTGGAGGAATTGCCAATCATTAAACTTCACCAGTGTGGGGATACTGTGAGTGCTCATTTATTTTATGTTTGCTTAGCCCAGACATGATGTCTTGTGAATGGTGTCATTTAAAAAGATAATTTTCATAGGAATCATGCATGCTCTAAATAAAGCTTCCCTACCCTATATTTGCCAATCTTGTGTTCCCCATACACTCTTTAAATCAACAGTGTTCTTCCAGTATTCATAACCCTCAACTGCAAAACGGGAAACAAAGGAATCTGAATAGATCAGCTTTGTATCAGTTAGCAAACTTTTCCTAATTTTTGAAGGAGGTAATTTGAAATAATATGACTTATGATTTTTGTGTCATGCCCAGAAAAATAAGTAAACTTATCTGAATAACATTTTGGGCTCCCCACAGGTGGTGTCGAACAGTGTTCCCACTGTGTGTATTTCAGTTCTGGTCTGTGTCTAGTAGCAGGGTGCATGTAGTATTGTCCCCAGTTATTATAAGATAACATTTCCCTATAATTCATTTTATGTCTATATACTTCATCACTTTCAAACACTGAATAGTCCTTCATTTCAGTTAACATGGAATCAACTGTCTGGACATCCCAATCATCAGATACAACACCAGGTGTAATTACATCTGTCATAATTTTTTTTAATACATATGGAATTTGAAGAACCTCAGTAGGCCCGTATATATCAAATGGAACGTTGTCCCACACAATACCATCAGGAATTGGCACAGCTGAAATGTTCACAAGGGACAAGTCTCTTCGGGCCTTATTTGAGGAATGATATGGAGTTAAGACTTCATCCACAAGCTCAACTGAGGAGCGTTCAGGAAGGTAAAGACCATTTATAAGCAAAAAGAAAACAGTCACCAAAACAATCCATAGAAGTAATGCAAACAATGTCAAACAGAACCATAAATAGTTTCATGGGTGTATTAAATAGTTATTTTTAAGCCATAGGTACAGCTTACGTGTCTTTGATACATTTTCAATCACTGGAGTGAATGAGTCTGAACAAAAGTAATCAATGTGGAAGAAATAACCAGAGGCAGTCTCTGCAAACACGGGATCAGGTGCATTACTGGTAGATGGATACACTTCACGTGGGGGCTCATAGTAGACGGTGTCATCAGTCTGTGTAGTGTTGATGTAAAAAACAGCCAAATCTTGGACAGGTGCTGTCGTTGGAGTGGTAACTGGAATCAGTGAAAGCTCATTTTCCGCTCTTCCCAAGGTCGAGGAGGTATTTGCAGCATCACTAGACATTGTTATATAGTCCAAAGTAGTGTTGTTAATTCTACTTTGAAGAGGTATGTCCTGCTGGGTAGTGAGAGGGGATCGGGAACTACCCAAGGGACCTCTGGGTCTACTGTGCGTGATCGGCCACATGGTGAACTTAGACATCATCAATGGAAATTAATCTGTTTCTTCTGGAACCAGGCAGTGGTGGGAAGATGACAGGTCTGGTACGTTGTACTCTCAGGACTGGGACTGGTGCTCTGTAGGATGGACCATATTCCTTCTTCACAGCGATCTTCTCACAAACCAGATCCCTGACTTTAGGAATCCAGCCAGTGGAAGTTGTTGGTAAATCCCTTATTCCTAAGGTGGCAGCACTGGCATATGATATATCATCACAAAATTGCTGAAGCTCCTGTGAGACAGTGAGACATTCATTTATGTCAAAAGGTGTGTCTGCTGCCACCAAACCAAGGCCCTCAAGATCTGGGACATACATAGGTATCCCAAAGAGAACCTCATAAGGAGTGCGTCCCTCCATGGACCATCTTGGCAGATTGTTCAGTGCTCTCTGGACCCCTTATAGGTGATGAAGCCAACTGCGGCCAGAACCTATCACTCCAGCTAGTAAGGAGTGCTTTAGATCATGGTTCCGCCTCCCCACAACTGAATTTCCCTTGGGATGGTATGGTGAGGAGTAATGGAGTTCAACACCCATCGTCCCCATGGTGTCCCTGAATGTCTTTGAGGCAAATGCAGGGCCCTCGTCCGAATGGAATGCTGCAACCGCATATGTACCGATAAAGATCAGCAAGTCTTTTATAACAGTTCAAGCGTCAGCCGACGCTGAGGCCATACCCACAGAGATCTAGAACAAGAATCTACAGCGACTAAGATGTATTTGAATGCACCGTCAGGTTGGAGTGGACCTCAATGGTCCAGGTACACACACTGTAGTGGCCTGCTGGACACTACGAGGGATGTCTGCGGTGGGCGTTTGATATTAGAGCCCTTTATTTGCTGGCAAATGTCACAACAAAGGACGTATTGTTTTGTCTGTTAGAATAGACATGGCCACCAAAAGCGTTTCTGTAAGAGTGTTACTGTGGCTGAGATACCAGCATGTGCATAAGCGACACCCTCATGCGCTGCTTTTATTAGATCTAATCTCTGGCCTTTGTTGGGGATCGCTCGATCTCCAACTCCAGGAATTGTTACGTAAGCAACATAATGTACAATGATGTGGTAAGAATATTTTGTAGGTTATGCTTTTGGAAGAGACTTGCCTTCAGCCGAAGCCTTCATGGCAGTCAGAATTTCACTATCCAATCTCGTCTGAGAACGAGTCACATCAGCCACAGAAGCCATAGCTACTGCGGATTTGGCTGCCTCATCAGCCAAAGTGATGTCGATAACGTGTACTCCTACACGTTGGTGGCCCAATGTATGTACTACATGGACACATGGTAGCTTATCCTTGAGATCAGCCACCCTCCCCCGCAATGTTTTGTGTTTTATGGTTTTCCCCTTGGAATCTCTAAACCCATTCAGCTTCCAATGATGTAGGTAATCATTATAGGACTGGTGGCAGTAGTATGAGTCACAGGCAATTAAAGTCAGCAATCCTGGCTCTGTGTTCTAGCGCTAGAAGAAGGGCTTTAAGTTCAGCACCTGAGCTGTGCAGTCCCCTAGAGTCTGCTTGTAAGTATTGTGAGGGTGGAAAACTCCATCCTTTATCACTTCACTCATGGCTGCACAAGCAGCTGAATATTGATGTTTGGTACCTACAGCTGGTTGTGCTGAACCATCAGTATAAATGACAGTATGGTATCTGCCAAGGGGCAAAATATCTAGAGGAGCGGGGTACTCCTGTTCGTATTGGAGAAATTCTTGTGTCTGAAGTTTTGGATCAAATATGTAGTAAACATCAGTGGCGGTCAGGGAGGTTGCCCACTGAATCCAATGTGGATGTAATGCTTTAGCAGTAGGAACGCTTGCTTTGGTGACGGTCTCCAAGGCTGGCACCGGGGTAACGACAATGATGCGTTTCCCCTTGAGCAAGTGGCCTCTCCTTAATGACAGCCATTTGAACTGCAGTTAGAATTTTTTCTGTGGGTGCAAAAAGTTGTTCTGCATTGGAGTATAAATGTGATTTATATGCTATGGGCACTGTGTCATCCTCATTAAAGGTGACGTAAGTAACCCCAAATGCACCAGCAATTATTCTGGTGACCAAATTTGTATTATTGTCACATGTATGCAAGTGTTTGGCTTCTAGCATGTCCTGTTGCAATTCCCTAAGGATGCGCATGTGTTCAACTGTCCAGTGTCTGCTAGAGAAATCTGGGTGTATTAAGTTATAGAGTGGCTTGATACGTTGTGCACAGTTAGGAATATATATTCTGCCAAAATTAAAGACAGCAAGTAAAGACTATAGTTTCTTAAGAGTGTTAGGGGGGTGAAGTTGTGAACATTTCTCTAGAAAGTGCAGGGCCAGGCTCTTCCCCTCATTTGATAGCTTGTATCTCAGGAACAGTACGCTGAGAAAGGCTATTTTAGTTTTTCTAAAGTTGAATTTGTAGCCAGGGGCTGCGAATACTAAAACAATCTGATCTACCCTGGCAAGATGAATGTTGAGGTCGTCATCTGTGAGATAGATATCATCCACGTGGGATAACGCCTCAGGATCAATATCATGTAATATTGATATTACACAGGCTGAAAACAGCCCCGGGCTATTCTTATAGCCCTGGAGCAAACTGCAGAAGTTTCTATGAGACAAATGAGAATGCACTCAGGTCTGACTTTCGTGTGCTAAGTTTTGGCAGAAAAACCAGTTGGATATATCCAACGTTGTCTTGGATTTCTTACGCACTATATTATAAATCAGTGCTGTGCTATGTGAATTCTGTATAGCGTATGTGCTTGTATGACTGTTTAAGTGTCTGTAATATAGGACTAATCTGTAGGAATGGCCTGGTTTTACAATGGGGAATAACTGATTATTCATTGCAGAGACACAGGGCTCAATTATTCCCTTGTATTCGAGCTGAGTGAGGATCTCCCTCACTGGAGCTTTTGCTTCGTGTTTAACAGGATATTGTGGCTGAGGTTGGGGTTTAGAGCTGATAGGTATTACATGACAAGGAGAGTCCTTGTCCCAACCTACACGATTGTGGTACAATGCAGGTGCCTGCGCTAAAGCCCAATTGACAGCATAGTTATGTTTTACCGCTTCTGGAACAAGATCAGAGAAAGAAGTCAAAATGAGCTGGGAGCTAATGGACGTGTTCAGGTGGCCAGTCCCTTTCAACCAGCAGGATATCACAACTAAGCTCATCCCAGAATATTACACCAATGGTGTGCTCCACGTCTCCCTCTATTTGGATGTTTAAATCATAAACCCTGTCGGGTGGGAGTACGCGGCCATCCCTAGTTTCAACTGCATCGAAATCGCTAGTTGCTGTCGTATCCAGATGATCTTTCATACTCTGGCGACATATCCTGACCTCTGCTGCGCTGTCTAATAGTGTCACTGCCCATGTCTTGTTGTTCAGCAATGTTCTCCAGTGTATTGGCAGTTTTAACTGACAGTGCTGCCACCTTTTTCTTTTTAAACCGTGGCTTTTGTTGTGGGGACTTATCTTCTTTTTTGTCTGAAGACTGTGGTGAGTCTTTCTTTTGTTTCACATATTCAGGTCGTCGATCAGGACGGCCCCCTCTCTCGCTACGTCTATCCGGTGCATCCTGAAAGGAACAAGAGGGACGTGAATCATTATATCTGTCAGGAGCTTTTATACTTTCTCTATTTTGGAGAGTGTATCTCCTTTCAGAATTCTCTGGATGGGGAGAATCTGCTCTCTGATTTTGTCTATCTTTATATTGTTTCTGTTTATCCCAGCGCTTCTCAGAACCCTCCTGTGCTTGTTTAGTACCTTCCTTAGGGGTGGTACTCTGTAATTGGAGTTTATTCGGCTTGGCTCCCAAACTATCCCGTCCTATACTACAATAGGTGTTGGAAATAATTTACGGAGCTTTTTCTCCCAGTCCAAATGTGGAATCTCTTGGAGATGCTGGCGTATAACCAGTGCTACTGCTTCCCCTTTAATGTTACTGAGTTTGATCGAGGAGACCGCATCAAAGTTACGCATTAATTTCATCCCCAAATCCAGGGCTGGTGCAATACCAATGATTGTTCTAAGAAATGTCATGACTACAGTGGGTCTGATGGATGCCTTTTTCACATTCAAATTGCAGCCGAACATCAGAAATGTCTCTAGTTCTGCACTTTCAGGATTCACTATCATTCCAGGTGTTGCCATTTAGAATCAAATCAGTTCCAAGAATCTTTACGATAATGATGACTTGTCTAGAAGCTTTTTTCCATCTTCAAGGTCTTCAAGTGTCTTCAAGTGTTTCCCATACCTGGACTTCTGGCTTTTGGTAGCCAAAATAAAAGACTCTAAACAGAGTAAAGTTTATGGATAACTGTCTCAATACTCATGGTCTCACTCTGAACTGTGCAACGTGTTATCTAATTCTAGCCCCGGAGGGGAATTTTTCAGGAACTCTCTTCAACTGAGATAGATCTTAAGACATTTCCTGATACAGGAAACAAGCATCAGCAAAACTGGATGAAGGACACATGTCCTTCCTAGTTTCTGGTTTCTTGGGCAAGATTACACATAAGACCACTAGTTACTCATCTTTCAAAGTTCTGGAGATCCTAATGCAGCTTCTTGGTGGCTCAGCATGTCCTCTTTGTCCAAGGGGTTTCCACTGAAGCCCAAAACCACCCTAAGCCCTAATAACCAATGTCAGCCTAGCAGAATGGGGAGCAAATTCAGAAAATCAAAAGGCTCAGAAGATTGACTGTGAAACAAAAGCATTAATCTTCAAACTGGAGAGAGCTGTTGGCAGTCTGGGAAACCCTAAAAACCTTTCAGGCAATTCAAAAGCACCACCATGGCATCATCCAGATAAACAATTCTGTAGTGATGGCATACCTCAACAGACAAGGATGGTCACATCCTATCCTTGAATCTAGTGCCAGTAAAGATAGGAAATTGGGTAGAAAATGTCCTTTTGTATCTGTCAGCCACATATATCAAAGAGAAGGACAATGTCTGAGCAAAATAATTGAGTCCAAAGTAGCTTACACCCCGAGATCCATGCTTAGCATGAAGGATTTTCAGGGAGCTATGTCACAAATTTGGAGAACCATTATTGGACCTGTTTTCTTCTCCCAACAACACAAAACTGGAGATCTTTTGCGTATAGTTTCCATCCCTTTTGGATGACCTAATGATCCAATTACCTTGGAGACATCTTTATGCCTTTCCTCACTCTAATTTCCAAACTGTTGTGAAAGGTCTGAAGGTAGAAGTCAGAAGTAATGGGAATAGGGCCAAAGAAATCATGGTGGTGTCTACTATTGCCAAAGTCTCTCTTGCTTCCTTGGAGTGTTCCAGCGTTTCCCTCTCCTCTAGTGCACCAGATGTCTCTTTGTCTAAATCATATGACTCTTTAGGATTGGAAGTTCAAAGGGTTTGATTAAAGAGTAAATGTGTACTGGGTCATCTAGCAGTTGTAATTCAGCAGTCTAGATGCCATGCCACACTGTCAGCATATTCTAGACATTTGAAGCATTTTCAGAAATGGTGTTCAGAGAAACAGTTTTATTCTATAGATTGTAAGATTGATATGGTTTTAAAACATTGTTGGGATGGTCACAGCAAAGGCTTATCAGTGGCAATGTTAAAAGCTAAATGGGTAGCTATAAGAGACTTTCAAGTGCTGGGGGAAGTCTAGATAATGTATGTCAGAATCCCGATCAGAGGGCCAAAGGGCAGGAAGGGGTTAGTGGACAAAACTGTGGTTGGTGAGGCTTTACTCCTGATGCCCCATGACCCAGTGTACCACGGATCCTGAACAATTGGGCCAAATATCTTTTCTGCACTTAGCTCATAGTGGTACCTGAAAGTGGAGTCAGGATGGAGGGTAAATGTGAACACTAATTAGTGAACACAACTCATAACTCAAAGAGCACACAGATGTATCAGTATACTGATGTACACTCAAATACCTATTTTATGATAAAAATAAGTATTTTTGTTGTAACTCTATGCATTCAAAGAAAAGTTACAATATTTATAAACACTAACATATTTCCCTTTGCCATGGGGGCTCTAGTGTTTCACTGGCAAGCATCTGTCTCACCTGCTATTCGTAATGTGGTCGGGGTTATTCCCCATTCACCGATGTCAAAATCCGGGGAATGCTCACAAGTAGGCCTTAACTCAAGAGTCCACTCTGATTCTTAGAAACTAGTGAAAAGTGTGTTGGTGGCACAGCACTCTTAACAACGAGTGCCCCAGGGCCCAGTTGGCCCATAACCATTCTTACTCGCTCCAGCAGCAAGGAAACATGCAGCATTTCAGCAGGTGCACTATCCAGGTGCACTAGCAAGAGTCCGGTCCTGTTCTGTAAGTCAGCTGCACGTGGGAGGGATGGCAGCACCAGGAAAGCACAGGCTCGCCTTTGAGCTTAGGCGGTCAGCTCCAGCAGTGATCGGAGCTATTCCTCCTGTACAGTTCTGTGCTCCACTATGACAAAGAGGGGATTGGATTCTGATCCTCCCAATCTGGGTCCTTGTGATGTGGTGAAGCACCAATAGTATCCTCCTCAGTTAGAGGCACAGGTTGGGTGCAATCCTCGATGCTTCTTTGTGATATGCAGGTCACACTACTTCACAGTTCTCAGGCAGCGGCCCCATCCTCACAGCACTCTTAGTACCAATAGCCCCTTTTGGCATAAAGGGTTGCTGCAGTGCTACCAACGAGGGCACCATCCCTCGCTGCACAGCAGTCTGTATGACAGCAGACTATTCTGGCATACAAGGTTGCCGCTAAGGCTCTGCACAGGCTTCTGCCCTTGTTATCCTGCAATATCTTCCATGGCAGCCCCTCCTGACATACGGAATTGCCACAACGGTGCTGCATGGATCACTGCTCATGGCTATTGTCACAGCAGCCCTTTCCTGGCATACAAAGGTCTCAGACTTGAATCTTTACATGGGCAATGACCCAATTGGTGCAGAAGCTGTCTCCACACACCTAGCAATGGGAGCTCACTCAACAGGGCTCCACACAGGACCTTGCTCACTCCAATGCTTTCCTCATCATCCCAGGGCACTCTGGTCATGAGAAGCAGGCAGATGCTAGTGTTCCAGGCTCCAGACCAAGAGGACTTGGCTCTCCTTTGTGATTTCCCTTCACCTAACCGGGAGACTAGGAGGCCTTGGCCTCCAATCCTGCTCACAGGCAGAAGTCCTACATAACTTCCTCTCCTCACATAGTCACAGTCTGGGTGCTTGGCTGATGACAATTTTGGCAGTCTCAACTTCCTCTCCTTATAGTCCATTTCCAAACACCAAATGTGATTTAGGATCTGGGCCTTTGAAGTTTTATGTTGAGGTTCTGCTTCTTTTGAAGTACACACTTCTTCCCTCTCTCTTCAGAAGCCATCACTAACAGCAGTGGAGATTCCAGAGCTGATAGTCCCACCACACAGGCCATGGAATTGACTAGAGTTCACACCTGAATGTCAGCCACAGTCATTTGTGCATCAGAAGGTTAATCTTGGGCTCCCAGACCCACTTGTTATGATTCCGTTATCAATCAGCCCCATCTCTTTCCTCAGTTGTGTGCAGGACCCTTCCTTGTGATCTCTCACTGAATCAAAGAGTACCCTTTGAAAGGTACAGGGGAAGTCTCTCTCTCCCTTTCGCATTGTGTCCTACTCAGCTGATAGAAATGCAACAAAACAAATCTGTCTGGGGGGATTCCTACACTGCCTAATGTCTTTATTAGGCAGGCCTGAACTTTCCGAAATGGGACCCAGGGCCCTCCATGTGATGTACTATTATAAGCACACTTGTGCTCAGTGTATGTACACAGCAGACACACTGTCCTGCACTGTTACCTTCATGCATTGTGCCATCCAAGCACAAATACATTCAGCACACACATTCACTCTGCTTGCATTGCTCAGTACTGTAGCCTTTATATGTTGTGTCACTTACAGGCACACATACTGCCAACACATACATTTACCATGTGTTCGCTGCACAACACTACACCCTTCATGCATTGTACTTCTCGCAAGTATTTATTTCTCCAGTACCTGCATTCACAATGCACACACTGCACAGCACCACATCTCTCATAAAATGTTCTCCTTGCAGGTATACATACACCCAGTAAATGCACTCACCATGCAAGCACTACACAGCACTGCTCTGTCCCTGTACTGTACTCCTCCCAGGTACACATACAACCAGTGCATAGTCACCACTCCTGCACTGCACAGCACTTTACTTCTAACTGATGTAGGCCAAAGGGAGATTTATGCACACTGCAGAAGATTTTTTAATGACACAGTTTCAAAATGACCTGCTCACTTCTACTGATGCTTAACTTCTGTTGAAGGCAGTATCCTTCAACCATTAAGAGGGTAGCTCTTTGGGTGCCCCACCTAGTCCAAATAAACAACAATCTATGGGACAGGACTATGTGATGGCACACATGCTGAGCCTTGTTTGCTTATGACAAGGGTCTCTAACCCTTTCTGTAGCAAGAGCTGCTTCTGATCAGTGAAAAGCATTGTGAGCTACTGAAGGTTAAACAACTTGTGCATGAGTACCAGACACCACCACACCTAGCTTTCTTGACTTTAAGCCTAACCTCCATAGAGGCAGATACTATGGTGTGAACAAAATACTTTGACCAGGGGCACTATTACAGGGATGCCATGTGTGCCAGTGAGAGTGTGGTCTTTGGGGATGTCTGAACATGTGTGCATATGAATGGGAAATATGTGTATGGGTAACTGAGAGCCTGTGTTGTACGTACTTGTGGCACAGGACATACCTTTCAGCATATGTAGCAATTTTACATGTACAAATCAGACATACAATCATTTTTTTAAATGGGAGAAATTTAAAGTGCAAAAATTTTCATAACGTGGATTATTTTTCTGCGTTTAAATTTAAATTTCTCCCATTTAAAAAATGAATCTTGTTAGACCTGGCATCCTTGGCGCAGGCTTCCCTTTCTTTTTTCGCCTCTGCTTCCCATGTTTTGACTGTGTGGTGGACCATGTTTTTGCAGTGTTTGTTACTCTGAGCACTTTACCACTGCTCACCAGGGCTAAAGTGCAAGTGCTTACTGTGTCAAATAAATGTGTGATTGGCTTTTCCATGATCGGCATATTGGATTTACTAGTAAGTCCCTAGTAAAGTGCACTAGAGGTGCCCAGGGCCTCTAAATCAAATGTTACTAGTAGGCCTGCAGCACTGATTGTGTCACCCACATGAGTAGCCCTGTGAACATGGCTCAGACCTGCCACTGCAGTGTCTGTGTGTGCAGTTTTAAGCTGTCAATTCGACATTGCAAGTTTACCCACTTGCCAGGCCCAAACCTTCCCTTTTTGTACATGTAAGGTCCCACTACGGTAGGCCCTAGATAGCCCCATGGGCAGGGTGCAGTGCATGTTAAAGGTGGGACATGTTTTGATGTGTTTTACATGTACTAACAGTGAAATACTGCCAAATTCGTTTTTCACTGTGGCAACGTCTATCCATCTCATAGGTTAACATGGGGACTGCCTTTAAATATCTTTTAAGTGCAGTTTCCCTTTGGGAGCAGATAAAGATTTGCAGTTTTGGTTCTGTGAACTCACAATTAAAAAATATATAGTTTGGTAAAGTTGTTTTTTAAATTGTCTGTTTTAAAATGCAGGCTTCCCTTTCTTTTTTCGCCTCTGCTTCCCATGTTTTGACTGTGTGGTGGACCATGTTTTTGCAGTGTTTGTTACTCTGAGCACTTTACCACTGCTCACCAGGGCTAAAGTGCAAGTGCTTACTGTGTCAAATAAATGTGTGATTGGCTTTTCCATGATCGGCATATTGGATTTATTAGTAAGTCCCTAGTAAAGTGCACTAGAGGTGCCCAGGGCCTCTAAATCAAATGTTACTAGTAGGCCTGCAGCACTGATTGTGTCACCCACATGAGTAGCCCTGTGAACATGGCTCAGACCTGCCACTGCAGTGTCTGTGTGTGCAGTTTTAAGCTGTCAATTCGACATTGCAAGTTTACCCACTTGCCAGGCCCAAACCTTCCCTTTTTGTACATGTAAGGTCCCACTACGGTAGGCCCTAGATAGCCCCATGGGCAGGGTGCAGTGCATGTTAAAGGTGGGACATGTTTTGATGTGTTTTACATGTACTAACAGTGAAATACTGCCAAATTCGTTTTTCACTGTGGCAACGTCTATCCATCTCATAGGTTAACATGGGGACTGCCTTTAAATATCTTTTAAGTGCAGTTTCCCTTTGGGAGCAGATAAAGATTTGCAGTTTTGGTTCTGTGAACTCACAATTTAAAAATATATAGTTTGGTAAAGTTGTTTTTTAAATTGTCTGTTTTAAAATGCCAGTTTTAGAAAGTGAGCATTTTCTTGCTTTAACCATTTTGTGACTCTACCTGCCTGGGTCAGACTGACAGTTGAGCTGTTTGTGAACCTCCGCTCAACAGTGACACAAACGGAGCTGGGGTGTAGCCTGCATATCCTGATGGGTCACCTGGGCTAGAGTGGAGAGAGGAACTGACTTTTACACCTGAATGAGCTGTGCCTGCCCTCACACAATGCAGTCTCTAACCCCCTAATGTGTGTCTGGGGCCACGCCTGGGCAAGACAGGCTCTTGTGAACAACAGAGACTTTCCTTTGAAGTTTGCCCAATACCCCAGATTTTCAGATTATTTCTGGAACAAAAGGAACCTCTGCCAAGGAGAAGAGCTGGATGAGGAGGCCTGCCCCTTTTCCTGTGACTGTGCTTGGCAGGGTTGGCCTGCAGTTGCTGTTTCTGACTGAGAGAGGACAAAGACTGGGCTTTGTGGCATATTCCTGCTTGTGAAATGTCCCCAAGGACTTGGACTGAGCGTGCCTCCTGTTTTGAAGTCTCAGGGCCATCAAAGACTTCCTCTACCAAGTTGTGCGCTATCCAGTCCCTGGGCTCTTGAAAGGTGAAGCTGGCAGTATCAAGGTGCAAATCCACACACAGAAGCCGTGCGGGGAAAATTTCGACTCATCACCTGCAACGGGGCTGTAAAAACATTGCGCCCCCCGCCTTGCAGCTGAAATCGATACAACACCTGCATTGCAGCTGGGAAATTGATGCATCACCTGCTTCACGGCTGAAGAAATGACGCAACACCCGCTTGCGACTGCTGAAAATGACACAAACCCCATGCAGTGTGGTTTTCCATCACTGAGCGGCCGGATTTTGTATGCATCATCCCTGGGCATCAAAATCAACGTGAATCTGCATGGATCCAGATGCCCCGTCTGGAAATCGACACATCGCTCTATTGCGGGAGAGAAAACAAATACATCACCTACCCGACTGAAGAAGAAATGACACACGGCCTCACTTGCGAGTAAGGAATCGGCGCTTCGCTGACTTTTCCGATGTACGCTTGCCCGTGCGGCTTTACTTTTGACGCAAACCAGGTACTTTGTGTAACAGCAATGTTTCCATTGTTTTCTATGGAGTAAGATTCTATTATTTTGAAAATTCATAACTTTACTTGTGTATGTTGGATTTTTGTCATTTTGGTAATTTGATTTAGATAAATATTGGCTATTTTTCTAAACTGGTGTGGTGTCTATTTTGTAGTGTTTTCACTGTATTACTGTGTGTGTTGGTACAAATACTTTACACATTGCCTTTGAGATAAGCCTGACTGCATGTGCACAACTGCTGAGAGGGTGAGGAGGGGTTATCGTAAGTGTGCATCTCCATTGCTGTGACTACAGTGAGGGTGCCTGCTTGGACAGAGTGAAACTGACTGCCAACCAGAGACCCCATTTCTAACAAATGTCTTTTCAGTTACAAATATGGCACAGTGTTCTAGTGGACACTGAGAGCAAGAGGCCTGCTGTTTGTAAATGCAACACTTTGAACAAAAATTGAGAAAACGAAAATGAAAATTGAACTTAATCATAAGATAACTTTTCATTTATATGTTCTCCGATTTAAAAGCATTGAGAAACACCATTTTATTCTCACGTCCAATATTGAGTTGACAAGGGTTTTTATTTAAGAGTTAAATACCCTAGTGCTTCAATTCTTCACCTCTGTGCCTTGGGTCATAAAAGTGACTCTATCAACCTACTATCTGCAGCCTTATGATAATAATGTAAAATAAAAACAGCCTTCGCTTAATTTTAAAAGGAAAAACCTGACCTATGCTAATTAGGCCTATCTGCCACCAAGGGGGGCAGAAACCTCTAGACACCACGGCTAATTTGTTTGTTTTTTCTACAGGGGAGAGTGGCCCCTTAGACAAGGGTTGCTCCCCTTGGGGCCACTAATATTTTAGGCCATTTATGCCCCCTTGGGGGCAGATTGGCCTTTTTTTTATTAGGCCAATCTGCCCCAAGAGGAGCCGCTAGACACCAAGGATTGATTTTTTCTTGTATAAGTTTCATAAGTGGAGCAAACCCTTAGGCAAGGGTTGCTCACCGGGGGGGTATATTATATTAGGCCATTTCTGCCCCCCTTGGGGACAGATCACCCTACTGCTATTAGGCCTATCTGCCCCCAAGGGGGGGCAGAAACAACTTAGGCACCAGGGATCGGTGTGTGTTTTGTTTGGGTGGGGTGGCCCCTTGGGTAAGGGTCACTCCCCATGGGGACACATTACAGATGGCCATTTCTGTCCCTCTGGGGGCAGATTGGCCTATTTTTCTAAGGCCCATCTGTCCCCAAGGGGGGCAGAAAGCCCACTAGACACCAGGGAAGATTTTGTTTTTTTTAAAAGAGGGTGGAGTATGGCCATACCCCCAACCCAAATAAATTGGGGCGAAGTTGTTCTGTCCACCGGTGGGCAGATGGGGTATTTTCCCCCAATCTATCCAGGGGGAAGGCAGAAAGCCTACTAGATTCCAGGGAATTGGGCATGGTTATGCCCACCACCCCAACTAAAGGGGGTAATAGTCTTTCAGCCCCCCCATGCAAACTAAAGGATCTTATCCCAATGGCAAGAAAGAGGACTTTTGATTATTTTGGGTTTTGATTTTACTTTTGGGCCAAGAGAGCTTGGCTAACTCTCAATATCGTCCCACTTGGAATGGTGAGCAGCTGTACTTTTTGGACTTTGGGACGCTGCCACCTGTTCCCTATCAATGTCAACTGGTTTTTGGCCCTTCCATGTCACAGGCACTTGGCCTATCTACACAAGTGAGGTATAATTTTTACCAGGAGACCGAGGGGAGTGTTGGGTGCTAGGAAATGTGTGCTGGTGCAGTGATACCACACAGAAATGTGAGGAAGATGTGATTTTTTAGCTAAATTTAAGGTTTGCTGAGGATTCTGGGTAAGAAAACACTGGGGTACCCACGCACGTCACACCACTCTGGACTCCCTCGGGTGTCTAGTTTTCAGAAATGTCTGGGTTTGGTAGGTTTTCCCTAGATGACTGCTGAGCCCACGACCAAAAATGCAGGTGCCCCCCTTTCTTAAACAGGTTGTTTTGTAGTAGATCATTTTTATGTGTCCATGTTGTGTTTTGGACCCTTCCCTGCCGCGGGCACTTGGCCTACCCACACAAGTGAGGTACCATTTTTATCAAGATGCTGGGTGGAAGGAAGTTTGTGGCTCCCCTCAGATTCCAGAACTTGACAGCACCAAAATGTGAGGAAAAAGTGTTTTTTTAGCTACATTTTGAGGTTTGCAAAGGATTCTGTGTAACAGAACCCAGTGAGAGCCCCACAAGTCACCCCATCTTAGATTCCCCTAGGTGTCTAGTTTTAAAAAATGGACAGGTTTCCTAGGTTTCCGTAGGTGCCCGATGAGCTAGATAGAGGCCAAAATCCACAGCTAGGCACTTTGCAAAAAACACATCAGTTTTCATTAGAAAAAATGTGATGTGTCCACGTTGTATTTTGGGGCATTTCCTATTGCGGGCACTAGGCCTACCCACACAAGTGAGGTACCATTTGTATCGAGAGACTTGGGGAAATGCTGGGTGGAAGGACATTTGTGGCTCATCCCAGATTCTAGAACTTTCCATCACCGAAACGGGAGGAAAAGGTGTTTTTTGTGTCAAATTGTGAGGTTTGTAAAGGATTCTGGGTAATAGAACCTGGTGAGAGTGCCACAACTTACCCCATCCTGGGTTTCGATAGGTGTCTAGTTTTAAAAAATGGAGGTTTTCCTAGGTGCCGGCTGAGCTAGAGGCCAAAAACTACAGCTAGGCACTTTCCAAAAAACACATCAGTTTTCAATGTAAAAATTTGATGTGTCTCTGTTGCATTTTTTGGCGTTTCCTGTCGCAGGCACTAGGCCTACCAACACAAGTGAGGTACCAAGTTTATCAGGAAACTTGGGGAAATACAGAATAGAAGAATAAGTGTTATTGTCCCTTGTCTTTCTCTACATATTTTCCTTCCATATGTAAGACAGTGTGTAAAAAAGAAGTCTATTTGAAAAATGCCCTGTAATTCACATGCAAGTATGCGGCCCCCAGAATTCAGAGATGTGCAAATAACCACTGCTTCTCAATAGCTTATCTTGTGCCCATTTTGGAAATACAAATGTTTTCTTGATACCTATTTTTCACTCTTTATATTTCACCAGATGAATTGCTGTATACCCGGTAAACAATGAATACCCATTGCAAGGTGCAGCTCATTTATTGGTTCTGGGTACCTAGGGTTCTTGATGAACCTACAAGCCCTAAATATCCCCGGACCCAGAAGAGTCCAGCAGATGTAACGGTATATTGCTTTTGAAAAATCTGCCATAGATAGAAAAAGTTACAGAAGAAAGTGTGGACAGAAATGGCTGGTTTATTTTAACTAAATTTCAATGTTTTTTCATTTCAGCTTTTATTTTCTGTAGCAAAACCTTAAAGGATCGACACAATGACCCCTTGCTGAATTCTGAATGTTGTCTACTTTTCAGAAATGTTTAGCTGTCTGGGATCTACCATTGGTTTCACACCCATTTCTGTCACTAACTGGAAGGAGGCTGAAAGCACAAAAATAGTAAAAATGGGGTATGTCCCAGTAAAATGCCAAAATTGTATTAAAAAATGTGCTTTTCTGATTCATGTCTGCCTGTTCCTGAAAGCTGGGAAGATGGTGATTTTAGTCCTGCAAATCCTTAGTCGATGCCGTTTTCAGGGGAAAGACCATATGCTTTCTTCTGCAGCACTTTTCCCCCATTTTTCTGAGGAACAAAAACGAAATTTTAACTGTATTTTGGCTAATTTCTTGGTCTCCTCCAGGGGAAGCCACAAACCCTGGGTACCTTTACAATCCCTAGGATGCTGGAAAAAAGGACACAAATTTGGAGTGGATAGCTTATGTGAAAAAAAAGTTATGAGGGTCTAAGTACGAACTATCCCAAATAGCCAAAAAAACAGGCTCAGCGCAGGAGGAGGAAAAGGCCTGGCAGCAAAGGGGTTAAAAGACTCTGAAGGCCATTTGCTGTTTAAGCTAAAAGAACTGTGTCCTCCGCATGTAGAAGAACGGGGACCGCCTTAGACCCATTTCTGGGAACATCTTTACAGTATGGCTGTAAAAAGGTTCCTAGAGAGTTTATATGCAATACAAATAAAAATGGAGATATAATACAGCCCTGCCTTACAACTCTGGAAAGTCTAATTGGTTCAGTACATCCCCCATCAGGAGTATCATGAACTATGGTAGTTGTGTCTTGATGTAAACTTTTTGTTAGGTCCAGTAAAGGCTAGTCAATACCTTTTCCTGACACATTAGATGCCAAAGAGTTTCCCTATGCACTAAGTCAAATGCACAGGAGAGGTCCATAAAGGCCATGTGGAGGGCACTTCTCCTGGCCTTGACATATTTCTCCCAAATGAGTGTTATGTTAAAGGCCTGTTGTACTGTCCCTAAGCAGGATCTGAAGTCATATTGGTATGGTGAAAAAAGGAGGTGGCCTCTGCCCAATCCTCCAACTTGCCAAGGATTACTCGCCCAAGGATTTTTTCAGTGGAATCTAGAAACAAAATTGGGCGTGAGGGCAATTGTACTGTCAAGAAGATCATTTGCAGTAATAGTGAGTTCTGTAAGTATTTTGTCCTCTTCAGCTACTCTAGATTTGGTATTCCTCGTAACTAATGACTGAGACAATGATGTGAGGATAGTGCTCCGGGTACTTACAGGTAATCTTCTTCCTCTGTCCTTAGTCTGTAGGGTCTTCGTCACAGTCATTGTGGGTCACCTTCCTTCCTAGAACTTCTGGCCTCAGACCACTTGGTAGTTCAAGAAGGGTGGTTGGCTGCCCCAAATGGGTGGCCCTAGGTGGGGTCACCTCATAAGTAATGATTATGATAAGGACGCTACAGACTAAGGATAATGAAGATGCTGGTAAGTAACCAGAGCATTCTCCTACACTGCCTCGTCTGCATGCTTTCTTTTGGCAGCACGTAAGGTTGGAGAGTTCACTTTCATTACACAGCAATTGCTTTAGCCAGCGCTCATGTTTTTAAGAAGGGAAGCTACTTCTGTTTCCCTTTTTCTATAGCAATGACCTCTTGCCGAATAACAAAGCCTTGCGAGCCCATGCTGCAAAACTTTCTCCCGCTCAGCATAAGAAAAAAAAATAGGAAAGAGAATCAAACTGGATCGTTAACACTGAACCCAAGAAGTTGATCAGTCACCGCTACCTCATGGCCAAACTGCCAGTCAAGCACCTTCTATAGCACAGCTGCTAAATAAATGATAAGTAACTGCATCCTTGCTACAGCAATGCCATGCCTCTAATTTTACACTTGCTTACTTGAAGAAATTGATACAGAAATATTTTTATTGCCTGTTATAGCACAATGCACTACCTGTGAATCACGGAGATTAGCCATGTCTAGGCTAACCAGCATGGGTGTCATTTATGGTTTGGCAGGGGTCGCAGCTGCGCTCCCTGGCTTGCAACTTATGACCCCTGGCACTGCCTTTGCGACCCCTTGCCTCAGAGGTGGCAAATTCAGTGCCAGGAACACAGTGGCACCTCGTTCTTATGGTCAGTTGGGTACTAAAAATTAAGTACAATTGGTTGGACTATGCCCTTCATGGTAGCTGATGCAAGTAAAACAAATAGCTTTTAAATGTATGTTTTGTGTGTGCTTGCAGGTGAGAGTGTGTTTATGTGATGGAGAGTGTATGTAAGTGTGAATTTGTTTATATGTGTAAGTATGTGTGTGAGTTAAGGTGGAGGTCAAAGGGCATATGATGTCACTTCCACTACCCATAGCATTTAGGTCAATTGATGTCCATGGTGACCAGACGTCCGGATGTGCTGGGGTAGTCCCGTTTTTTCACCAAATGCAGCGGTAGATCTCAGCAAAGGTGGCTCATGCCCTGGTTTCCAGAGAGGTGTGACTGAAAACAATGGGAGGCACTTTTTATGTGTTCCAAAGCAGAACTATCAAGCAGTTCTTAACAGAAAACAATTCAATTAACAGGTAAGATACTGGGCCCCAAAAACCCATTTTATGTCCTTAGTATCTCGTTGTCTGTGTTTCTGTGTTAACGAGCACTGTCATTCTGTGCTCCAGGGCTGATGTAAAAATATAGGACATATTTATACTCTGTTTGCGACGAATGTGCGTCACAAATTTTAACGCACATTCGGAGCAAACAGTGCACCATATTTAAACTTTGATGCCCGCGAACAACAAAA
This sequence comes from Pleurodeles waltl, assembly GCF_031143425.1. NCBI lineage: Eukaryota > Metazoa > Chordata > Amphibia > Caudata > Salamandridae > Pleurodeles > Pleurodeles waltl. The sequence goes on from NC_090440.1 coordinate 1,144,893,791, forward strand.
TTCCACCATGTGCGTCATTTTCTGGATGTGGGAAACCGCCTTGCGTTTATTACATGCAAGGTAGGCATTCCCGTCCAAAACATTACGTAAACTCCTGTGCACCTTATTTATGCTACCGCACAAAAATGACGCACGGCCAGTAGGCGGAGTCAGAAAATGACGCACAGCCCGATTTGCATAGAAAAATAACGCCTGGGTCAGGGCAGGCGTTAAAATGGGGCAAACACACCTGTACTTACTGAAAACACACAGAAGCAACAGCAGAGCTCCAAAAGGAAGACATGGAGGTGCTTTTCATCCAGCATGCACGCAGAAGCAGAGCACAGGACCAACAACAGCAGCTTCCACAACACCAGCAGGGACCCCAAAGGCAACACAGAAGGCAGGAGAGGATAATCCGCACCAGGACAACCCTACGGGGACTCCGCCAACAAGACATCATTCAGAGATACAGGCTTAACTGGCAAGCTTTCAGCAGCTGCTGCGCAACATTGAGCCACAGTTGGCACCCAGTTTGCAGACACCCCGCACCATTCCACCAGAAACCAAGCTGCTAGCTGTACTCCACATGTTGGCAAGTGGCTCCTTTCAAACCACTGGCGCCCTGGTTACTGGGATCTCACAGTCATCATTCTCCGCCTTCCTACCCAAGGTACTGGATGCCATCATCTCCCTCACACCCTGCCACATCAGCTTCCCCAACACACAGGAGAAGCAGCAGGAGACAAAACAGGGGTTTTACAAATTTAATGGCTTCCCACACGTCCTTGGGGCCATTGACTGCACACATGTCCGCATTGTGCCACCTGCTGCAACTGAACATCTATACCGCAACAGGAAGCACGCACACTCCATCAATGTGCAGGCCATTGTCGATCACCGGGATTTAATCACCAACATTGTGGCAAAGTATCCTGGGAGTGTACATGATTCATTCATCTTCCGTCACTGCACCATCAATCAACACGTCCAGGATGGACGATATGGAAATGGCCCACTTGTTGGTAAGTACAGAAACCCAGTTATATACACAATGCACAGCAACCCTCTAGGACACACAACAGATACACAACAACATCAACACGTGGACAGGAACACACTGAGGCTGTGACACCGCTAGGCATGTTTGATATCCTCACCCAATGGGAGACACACCTAGGGACAAATGACAGTTCCAAATAACAACAGATGCCACTCCACAGACACAAGGGGACAATTTAAAACAACACAATGACAGAAAGACATGGCTCCAACTGGCAGTACATTTTGGAAGATTAATCTTTCAATATCACATCAATAACAACAATCCAACACCCTTCAAACCGATACGTACTGCGTAATCGGTATGTAATGTTTTTTACTGCAGGTCAAACACCATGACACACATAGCATGATGACTCCAATGAAGGTCACGTGCAATCATTGAGGCTGTACCAATATCTGACATCACTCCTGCTCTCACATGGCCAACTACCAAGAAGCAAGTGGACTGTGCGAAGAACACATATTGATGGGTCAATATTGAAAGTGCACATTCCTACACATGCGCATTGTGACAAATTAACACACACACAACAGATGTACTGGCATACGGACCTTCTGAAACTCTAAATGACAACCGCACAACCAAGTTAGCCATATGAACTAGAACATGTTCAGTAGTATAGGTACACGTTACAACCTGAATCGACTTGGCAAGGGCAGAGAAATAGCTCTGCAGTGAACTTGTCACACATGTGAAATTAGTGCATAGTCAATTGTTAACACGTCAGTGCTCACAACGTACGGAGATGTTTTGCACATTGGCACCTTGCAAAAACTAAGGGTCTCACTGATGGTTAAATAATTCTATTGCATATGTGAAATTGTATGGGATGTCCAGGTTATATAGATGCAACCGTATTACCACCACTGTCGAATTGATTCTGTGTATGGAAGTATCATGTCACACCCAGTTAAGTCACAGGGACACCTATTTCACAACTCACAATGAAAGGGAGTACACACTGTACTGCAACTCTACAAAAATACTGCTGAGATTGGGAGAGAACATGGCGGCCGGCTGAGGGGCCGGGCACAGAGGGCTCAGCAGGGCTCGGAGGGCGCAATGCGCGGAATGCGGTTTTGATCAATAGCCACTTACCGGGGGGTCGGAGCAGGAAGCCTGACTGCATTTTCGACCGAGGGATGGTTTTTTCTTTCCTTTGAAGATGGCGGGTGCACAGAGCAGTTACAATCAGAAGTGGGCAGTTCCCCTGCTGAGAGCTGGCTCGGAGGTGTTCAGACTACAGGGAGGAGTAAGGAACAGCAAATTAATAATTTAGGTAAGAGTAAAGGTACTCTAAGTAACTTAGGTTCCGCTTCAAAGAGGAAAATAAAGAAATTAAGGACTTACTTTAAGGTGTTACCCGGAACCCCAAAAATGTCAAGTGCGCAAGGGACAGAGGCAGGACAGCCCTTGCTAGGAAGGGGGTACATTTCTACCTCAATGGGTAATGGGGACTCGACACAACCAAATATCCCTGGAACCCGCTTTGGGGATGACGGTTTCTCTGGAGGAAGGCGGGGGGTCAGTCAAGCTGACATTCAGGCTGGAGGGGAACTTGACCCCTTGATTGGGTGTGGGGAGGTAAGCCTACCTAGTGACTCTGTTACAGATATGTTGAAGGCCCTAGCCATGGAATTGAAGGACGGTTTTAAAACATCTAAATCTAATCAGGAGAAGATTAGGAATTTGTGTGAAGATCTTGGCAAAAAAATAGACGATTTGGCAGGGCGGACAGCTGCCTTGGAACAAGAGGTTGGTGATTTAAGGTCTGCTGTGTTGGAAAATAAAGAGCAGACAAGAGGTTTGAAATCAGGAGGAGCAGGGATGCTGACTAAACTGGAATCCTTGGAAAACAATCAAAGGAGAAATAACTTGAGGTTCCTCAGAGTCCCCAAGGGATTGGAGGGAGATGACCTGAAGGGATTTGTGGTAAAATTGATAAACCAGGAAATAAAATTTTATGATGTCGGAGTAGATATTGTAAAGGATATTCAAAGGTTACACAGGGTCCCCAAAAAAATGCCTCCCAACAGGGACAGGCCAAGGAAAATCTTGGTTTACTTTCTTACATATGGGATTAAGGAACGCATTTCGGAGATGGCATTAAAGAAGAAGTCACTCTCGGTGAATGGTGCTCCATTTGAGGTTAGGTCGGACCTTGCATCTATTACTCTAAATAAGCAATGGGAGCTGGGGAAAAGAATCGATATATTGAGAAGATTTGGGGCAACGGCCCAATTAAGGTCCCCGGCATCCCTAAGAGTAATGGCAAATAATAAGATGTATAATTTCAATGATTGCAATGATGTCGATGACTTGACCAAGAAATTAGAGCAAGATTCTGGTGTAGTGTTGGCCTCCTCCTCTAACATCGGTTAGTCAGTTATGGCGATATGAGGCTCTGAGCCTTGCATGATGACAATTCATAGGCGGTAACGCCGGACTATGAAGATAGGGAGGGTTCTCCTGGGGTTGGGAGGATGGGGTGGGTTGGGTGTAGGGGGGTGATGGGGAACACTGGGTGGAGCGTGGTATAGGGAAATAGGAAAAAAAGGTCCTGGGTGATGTGATGGATAGAGAGGAAGGTGGGGAAATACGGGGTCTAACAGGGGAGGGGGTCCCTTGAGGGAGTATGTTGAGAACTGATTTGAAGTTCCTGTCCTGGAACGTTAATGGCCTCCGGGTGAAGAGCAGACAAAAGAGGATGGTACAATATTTGAAGGATGCTCAATTTGATGTGCTGATCTTGCAGGAAACCCATCTTTCTAAGGAAGAGTGTGTGGAAATTTTTTGACCATGTAGATGGGTGCAGCAGATAGCTAGTTCTAATTATGCGGGGGGTAGTAAGGGGGTAGCCATCATAATAAAAAAAACACGCTAATATATCTTTTGTTGAGGGTCCGGTGGATAAGTCTGGGAGATGGGTGGTGGGGAGATTAATGGTGTATGATTTTGCATTTACTCTAGTGGGGTATTACGGTCCGAATCGGGATGATACAGCTCCGTTGAGAGAACTCTCACTCTTTTTGCTCCAATACTGGGACCCTATTATATGGGTGGGGGACTTCAATGTAGTGCTGAATTATGAGTTTGGGAGGTCTTCATGGAGCAGGTCAAGAACCAACGAGAAAATGCATGCTCAGGTTCGATTAATGATGTCACAATTTGGCTTATATGGTGTTTGGAGAGAAGAGAACGGGCGTGAAACAGGCTATACTTATAATAACAAAAAATATAGACATCAATCTAGGATTGATTATTTTCTAATTGATGAAAGTTTGGAAGAAGTTTTACATATTGGGGCTCATCTCTCTGATCATTCGGCAGTGACTTTGAAGCTCAGTTGGTTTGGGGATAAAAGAGAGAGAAGGTGGACTCTGGATAGAACATTATTATTGGAAGATGAGGTTGCAGCAGAACTACGGAGAGGTACTGAAGAGTTTTTTGATCTTAATAAAGGGTCAGCCTCGCTTGTGATAGTATGGGATGCGTTCAAAGCTTTTTTGAGGGAAGCTGATAAGTTCAGCTGCATATAGAAGGAAAAAGTACTACGAAGAAATAAGTAGGCTAGAAAATGTGATTCAGCAGGTTGAGCAGAGATTGGCAGCCATGGATTGGAGGAGGAAGAAGTCAATCAGTTACATAAACAAGATCAAGAGGCTCGTTTGTAATTAGCAGCAGTTATAGATAATCGGATTAGAATGAGATGTGAGGCCAACAGGGTGTCTCATTTTGAATACGGTGAAAACTGCGGCAAACTGTTGGCCTGGATGATAAAAACTGGTATAGTTAGGGACTGGGTGGGAATAATCCGGGACAGAATTTCTGGGGAGGTTAGGAAGAGCAAGAAAGAGGTGGAAGACACTTTCTTAATCTTTTTTAAGGAATTATAAACTGAGGATTTAGAAGTTTCAGCAGATTCGGTGAAGGGATGGTTAGAGGGATTGGAATTGGCATCTCTAAGTGAGAAGGAGAATAAGGGGATAAATGAGCCAATTGATATGGTAGAGCTTGAGCAGGCGATAAATTTGGGTAAATCAGGTAAGGCTGCAGGGTCTGATGGGTTGCCCGCCGAAGTCTATGGAGTCTTGGGCAGTAGTATTATGGTTTTTATTTTAGAGAACTTCTTAATAACATTCTGGTGACTGATGGGAGACCCCCCCCCCTTGGAGGGGGGCCATTATCACCATAATTTTAAAACCTGGGAAGGATCCTAGGAGTTGTGAATCTTATCGTCCAATATCCCTCCTAAACTGTGACTATAAGATCTTTGCAAAATATTGGGAGACAGATTAGGGGGTGTTATGGGGAAGCTGATACACACTGATCAGAAATGGTTCATGAAAAGACGACATATGCAGGATTTGACACATGGCCTGCCCCCTCCTGTGCGTCAAAATGACGTCACAGTATAAATAAGGCGCACAGGCCTTAAAGTCATTTTTTGGAAGGGAACGCCTACCTTGCATATAATTAACGCAAGGCTGGTTCCCCCTTCCAAAAAATGGCACACATGGTGGAACTTTGACGCCCGCTGCGTCGGACGTCAAAGTATAAATATGGGGCAGGGTTTGTGCCGAATGTGCGTCAAACATTTTGACGCACATTCGGCGCATACAGAGTATAAATATGCCCCTTAGGGATTACTATAACACAGGATATAAATAAACTTGCAGAAACAAATTTTAGGAAGGTAATGAGGGAGGTGGATATCCTATTGAAGAGATGGTTAAATCTACCGTTAACTATTATTGGTCAGGTTAATTTAATTAAGATGGTGATTGTCCCCAAGTTTACATTTATTTTTAATTCGATACCATTAATGTTTAGCAAAGATTCTTTAAGGAAACTTCAAGGAAAAATTTGCAGTTTTATTTGGGCATCTAAAGGTGTACGTATCTCTTGGAAAAAACTGAGAAGGAGGAAAGAAGAAGGAGGGTTGGCTAGATATGCAATACTATGCGTGGCCCTTCTTTTTGAAGAATGCGAGGGAGACCTTTAATCACCCACGTCAGTCTGAGCTGGGGCAGGCTCTGAGTACAATGGCAGAGGATAATGAGTTACAGACAAGTTTTATGTATAGGTTTGGTGACCCCAAGTACTTCAAGAAAATTAGATTTAAGGTGTTACAAGATTTAGCGAGGATGTGGTATGCGATCAGGAAAGCCACAAAACTGTTGTATTATAGTAATAAGGCCCCTATTTGGGACTCCCCAGGGTCACCGGAGTGGACCAAGGATGCATTGGCCACCCCCTTAAAAGCTGCAGGTTTTTTATATTGGGGACAACTTTGCTATAATGGAGGGGTTAGATCATTTGAAAACCTGAATGGGGAGGTTGGGGGTAACTTGTCCAAATTCAAGTACCTTCAGATTATCAACTGGGCGAAGGATTTAAAAGTGGAGTTGGGAGGCACAAATGAGTTGGAAGATCAGTGGCACCTGGAAATCCCATTGAAGAAGGAGGTGGCCAGATGGTACTGGCTATTTATGGACATCGTAGACCGTGATTTCACCTTACCAGAGGAGCTATGGGGAGAGTGCTTGCCGGAGCTCCAGCACAAAGGCTTATGGCAAGTACCTACTTAATTTTTATATGATATTGTCAAGCCTGCTGCGTTAAGGAGGAATCATTTGTTCTCAATTCACAGAGTTTTCTGGACACCAGCAAAGCTTTCTAGAATGGATCAGGACAATATGGCCGTATGCAGGAAGTGTGGGACCCTGGCGGTAGATGACGTCCATATGTTCCTGGAATGTCCCAAGCTCAGCAAATTTTGGGTAGAAGTTGGTGATGCTATTAGTGAAATACTCTCTATAAGACTCAAGGTAAGCACCTCGCTTGTGTTTTTTGGATGTTTGATAGGACCCCAGCGGATAAGTAGGGATGGCTCTAAGCTGTTGTTTTATGTGATGCTTGTGGCAAGGAGAGCGATTTGTAAAAAATGGATTGAGCCCTCACCCCCAACGTTTATGGACTGGAAAGATGCTTTCATGTATAATTTAAAGCTGGACACGAGTAAGAGTTGTAAAAAAAATAGAGTTTCAAATCAGTTGAAGCAGTGGTGGGGTTAAGGAGAGGATGGGTGAGGTGAAGGGAGCACATTTGGATTTGGCAAGGTCCAATGATTAAATATGCCTCCAACATACTACCACTGGCCGTCGTTGGTAAGTGGAGTGGGTATAGTGAGGCCATACCTCCGGGCAGGTAAAAGTCTGGTGGACTTGGGCAGCGTTTGATCATAGTACACTCTGTTTTATTGACCACCCCACCTCATATCCTCTCGTGGTGAGGAAGGAGGGTATGAAAATGAGGACTAAAAAAAATATATATATACTGCTGACATCCGGTCAACAGCCAAACACCCGTTCAGATAAGGAAACAACCCAATGCTGATGGAACATCCTAGAAGCCTAGGATTCCACACAATAACACAAACACCAATGAGTCACAGACAACACAAGAGAACAATTGCCATGCAAAGTGATATTTATGGTGCAAGGTACATCAACATGTTCTCGCTCATTTTCTCTTTCAGCTGATCAGGGGTTTGGGATCCAGCCATGGATCATGACCCCATTTGCAAACCCAAGCACTGCAGCTGAGCGTGCCTTTAATGAGGCACATAGGAGGACACGCACCATAGTCGAGAGGACCTTTGGCATCCTGAAGTCGAGATTCAGGTGCCTCGACATCACCGGAGGCAGCCTCCTATACTCACCTGAAATGGTGTGCAAAATCATTTTGACCTGTGCCATCCTGCACAACATATGTGTAAGAAGGAACATTCCCCTATATGAACCCGACCCACAAAAGCCTGAAAAGGAGGAAGATGAGGATGCTTTCCATCAACATGAGCGGGGCTATCCAAACACAGCTGCAGGATTGCGTCGGAGACAACATATCGTCCAAAATTTCTTTTAACTCTACTCATCCATCACCACTGTCATACCATATGTAAATAAACACCTATACTAATCACTATGTCATGGTCTGGATAATCATTTTTGCAAACCATTATCTCTAACTATCAGAATCAGAGTGTAGCCTCATGGAGCAAAGCTGAAATACCGATTAAGACACAGAAAATTCAAAAACTAGTTTGATGCGTATGAATATACAGCCACATTCACTCACACTAAAAATGACATATATCCTGTACATATCACATTTGAAGGGCAATAGCAGAGGACCACACCTATTTCACACATACATGTTGGCAACATGGTTCATCGCAGCATATGGCACACAACTAAGACACCATCAGTCAATAAGGCAAAAAATGCCTCATACATGCGGCAGTGGATGTGCTATTGCATTGGTAACAGGAATGTATGACCAGACCCTTGACAGCAGTAAGTCTTACATCACCTGTCTTTGCAAGGACTATGTGTGACAAGATTTCCATATAAGCAGCAAATTCATAGCACAAGTAACCCAGGTATGACTACCATTGCTCACATGACATCCCCTGCACATGGCAGCCCATGTCCTAAGTCCAGCCACACCCATGTTCCCTGTCTCAGTCCACTCTTCTTCAGAGGCCCCTGGAATGGGAATATGTGTGCCCAGATAATCCCTCCTCTACACACTCCCAGACTCACAATGTAAATCTAGTGTGCTTCCCTCTTTAGTATGGTATGCCATAGTCATTGTACTTCTGTCTGCATGGACGTCAGGTTAAATAATGCACTGACTTGTAGTCTGTAGGACCTCTAATCACCTGTACATTGCTTCCCATGTGAAAGGTACTGTTGGCACTTTGAACTTGAATCTCACCTACAGGACTTGTGAGAGACTGATGCTGCACACACCTGTGAGCACCTCCATGGAGACCAGCCATTTGAACATGCACTGCCCTTGCAGCTGCTTGGAACAGCATAGAAGCAGCCATTTTACCTATAACACTGTTATGCATTGCCGTATAAATCATCTGTGTAACACAGCCCTTGGGTTAATGTGTTACGTTCCAACACACAGGACAAACACAGTTTTCAGTTTCCACAGTCTTGTTCCACCTTTGGCCAGTCTCAGTCTGACCACTGTGTATTTACCTTGTGAAATGTTTAGATCCTGATTGACCATGCATCCTGTTAGCCTGACTGGCTCCTGTCTTTGCATTACCCTAAAGGTTCCTTGTGCCTACATTTGTATCATAGTTGCTTTCCCAACCCTCATTTTCCTCCTAGGTATTATGTTGTTTGGGTCTACATTGCATACTCAAATACTTTGTATAGCATAATCAGTTTATTTATCGAACCATGGGGGGGAACTTGTCTCCAAATAGCCGAATCATGGCCTATCCCTTGTCTGGGTTTCATGTATGCATGAGTGACAAATTGTGACAGTGTACCATGGCTGTATGCATGGATTGGGCATGGTGCCTCCAGCACAACAAACAACGTCAGATAATGTGCATGAAATGTCTATACGTTAAGACCCTGACAGTCCACACGCTGATTCACATTGCTCCCAACATATTGATGGGGCTTGTGTGGTGAATAGCTGTGAGATTAACCAGCACAGAGGCACTGATGTTCTCAAATGCAGTGGAAATTTTAGAGGCCAACCTGTGTACAAATGTGAGGACACCTGCCGGTATAAGAATCCTGAGACATTAATTTTGTCAGCACACCAAGGTTGCCCTGTTGACAGTCTCATAACACTTCTGCAGTGACAGAGATGGACCATCCCCATGTGTGTTCTCAATTGCTCATTGGCTTTCCTTCTATTGATCTGCGAAGGATACTTTGTAGATACAGGAAATGGCTCCACAGACTCATGACTAGACCTGCACGTAACTGTGACAACATAGACCCCAATAATGATACAGGCTAAACATTGGCCCACACACATGAACCAGACACCTCTGTGCATTTTACCAATGGAAATATGTGAACACGTGCTGCTTGGTCTGCTGGTCCTCCACTGCCACAGGAGAGACATGGCACAGTTATATGACTCCAACTGTGGCGTAACATTACAGTTGTGTATTATATTTGGCACTCCGGGTCACAAATATCCCATGCCTGACTCATGGTGGGTAAACAAACAACTGCCTAGGAAGTAGTATCCAACATTCCAGGACATGTGATGGGTAAGTTTTGGAACATTGCCATGAACAACCGTCTGCTATCTATCCAGTGCATGCTTTGTCATTGGTGGTGTTTATGTTCCAAAAAACCTAGGAAGTGCACACAGCGGTTGTTGCTATGTATATGACTAACACATGGCTCCTCTCATTTCCACACTGACTTGCATCTGAGGGTTGGACACATTGACTCCACAAGTATACAAGCAGATTTGCAAAAATGCATCTTGTGATGGTCACACAGTGGGTCAACAACAATAGTAGTAGCCAAATCACACACATTGACACATGAGCATTGAGTTACTGTATTGAGTTGCGTCGCCTTGCTATCTTCTCTTGACGCAAAAATACCCAAACTGGGTAATACATAAGTGTATCCTACACGTTTGGCCATCTATTGCGTCAGTGAAGAGTGAAAATCCGGTACACCAAGTAGAGGATCATGGTTCACAGTAGTGTGATCTGTCACATGTGCCCATACACCGTAATGCCCAATGTAGGTGCAATCAGCCTATCTCTTTATTGTCACAACTGTCATGCACCATTGCAAATAAGACATGACCCAAATCCAGTTAATGACAGAAATTTTGACGCATACGCGTCAAAAAAAGATGCACATGCATTAAAATATGACGCATATGCGTCAAAATATGACTCACATTGCCATGAAACATCCATTGGCCCTGAGTGGTAATTCCCACACTGTACCCCCGGAAATTGGTTAAGTATTGAACATGTTTATCAATATGGATGCAGGGTTATTTCTAATCATATGCGTAAAAAAAAATGATGCACAGACTGTAAGCGTCATAATATTTTGACGCATAACAAGAAAAGCGCACCGCATATGAGGCAGGAAATTATGTAATAGTATATCCTGTTTACAGATTTGGTACAGTGGGTGTACTTTCACTTTGCAGTCTGTGATATTTCGTGACTGTGTGGCTGTGTTTAGACTTGTCTCTCTGTGCATTTTGTGATTTTGTCTCCAAAGTGGTCTTTAAATTGTCTTTTTGTGTATAATAACTGTCTGTGGTATCCCGTCTGAGTGTTTTTTTGGTCATTTGTGTTGTCAACATTTGTCTTTGTTGTGTTGGGAGTCTATTGTAAGTAGTGGTAGTTTGGGTATAGTTGGGCTGTGTTCTTAGTTATTTAGCATTTTCCTGTCCTACTTTCCCTCTATTCTCCTTTGTATCCCTTTACATCCTCTTTGTTTTGGTGCAATAATGTTGGGTAGGCCTCGCCTTGGCAGGATGGGAGAAGAGGAGCTGGGTGGGTTTATTTGGCTGGTGTGCCACTTCCTACCCTTAATGATAGAGGCAGGTGGTCGTGTGATCCAAGGCTATCACACAGAGGCAAGGAGGCTCCGGTGGGCAAAGGTGTTGTACCATCTGCAGAGAATATACAACACACCGTGCAGTGACCACCAGCTTAAGCACCGCTGGGCTGACCTTGTTGCCAGGGAGCAAGACCTGCTGGACCACCTGGGGATTGTGATTGGTGGCCCTGTTGGTGAGTACAAATCAGAGTAATGTGCACATTTAAATGCTCTGTAGTGACAGTAGCTGATTTGTTCATATGCTGCCTGCAATGTTTTTGAACATGTGGAATGCTAGCGACAGCGGCGCAAACTTACAAAATACAATTTTATTTTGTAAGTTTGCGCCGCCTTTGTGTCAAACAGCAACACAAATGCGGTGCAAAATATGTTTAGATATGGGCTACAGTTGCCTGTGAGCTGTACAATTTTCCTACACATTACCATAATTTGTTGACGCAACAGTTAGACTAACTTTCAAAACACAACAGGAGCCTGTAAATTAGTGCTGGCTTCACGTCAATTGATGATGGCAATGTGGCTCAAACATATGTTTCATGTGTGGTCTGTGAGTGTATCAGGAAACATAATTTTCAAGAAATAATGTGTCCCTCAATTGTTTTCGGATACATGTCTGAAATGGATTCTGACACATACGTAACAGGTTATAGCCTACCTCAGGTAACATCTTAGACTGATATTTTGAGTCTGTAGTGCCACATTTCAATTAGGGATGGCTGGCAAAAGGTATGCACACGGGTTCACACCTATACTAATCACTATATCATGGTCTGGATAATCATTTTTGCATAACATTATCTTTAACTATCAGAATCAGAGTGTAGCCTCATGGAGCAAAGCTGAAATACCGATTAGGACACAGAATATTCCAAAACTAGTTTGATGCGTATGAACATACAGCCACATTCACTCACACTATAAATGACATATATCCTGTACATATCACATTTGAAGGGCAATAGCAGAGGACTACACCTATTTCACACATACATGTTGGCAACATGGTTCATCACAGCATATGGCACACAACTCAGACACCATCAGTTAATAAGGGAAACAAATGCCTCATACATGCGGCAGTGGATGTGCTATTGCATTGGTAACAGGAATGCCTGACCAGACCCTTGACAGCAGTAAGTCTTACATCACCTGTCTTTGCAAGTACTATGTGTGACAAGATTTCCATATAAGCAGCAAATTCATAGCACAAGTGGCCCAAGTATGACTACCATTGCTCACATGACATCCCCTGCACATGGCAGCCCATGTCCTAAGTCCAGCCACACCCATGTTCCCTGTCTCAGTCCACTCTTCTTCAGAGGTCCCTGGAATGGGAATATGTGTCCCCAGATAATCCCTCCTCTACACACTCCCAGACTCACAATGTAAATCCATTGTGCTTCCCTCTTTAGTATGGTATGCCATAGTCATTGTACTTCTGTCTGCATGGACGTCAGGTTAAATAATGCACTGACTTGTAGTCTGTAAGACCTGTAATCACCTGTACATTGCTTCCCATGTGAAAGGTACTGTTGGCACTTTGAACTTGAATCTCACCTACAGGACTTGTGAGAGACTGATGCTGCACACACCCGTGAGCACCTCCATGGAGAACAGCCATTTGAACATGCACTGCCCTTGCAGCTGCTTGGAACAGCATCGAAGCAGCCATTTTACCTATAGCACTGTTATGCATTGCCGTATAAATCAGCTGTGTAACACAGCCCTTGGGTTAATGTGTTACGTTTCAACACACAGGACAAACACAGTTTTCAGTTTCCACAGTCTTGTTCCACCTTTGGCCAGTCTCAGTCTGACCACTGTGTATTTACCTTGTGAAATGTTTAGATCCTGATTGACCATGCATCCTGTAAGCCTGACTGGCTCCTGTCTTTGCATTACCCGAAAGGATCCTTGTGCCTACATTTGTATCATAGTTGCTTTCCCAACCCTCATTTTCCTCCTTGGGTATTATGTCGTTTGGGTCTACAATGCATACTCAAATACATTGTATAGCATAATCAGTTTATTTATCGTACCATGGGGGGAACTCAAACAAAGACGCACATGCGTTAAAATATGACGCATATGCGTCGAAATATAATGCACATTGCCATGAAACATCCATTGGCCCTGAGCGGTAATTCCCACACTGTACCGCTGGAAATTGGTTAAGTATGAAACATGTTTAACAATATGGATGCAGGGTTATTTCTAATCATGTGTGTAAAAATAAATGATGCACAGACTGTAAGCGTCATAATATTTTGAAGCATCACAAGAAAAAGGCACCGCATTTGAGGCAGGAAATTATGTAATAGGATATCCTGTTTACAGATTTGGTACAGTGGGTATACTTTCACTTTGCAGTCTGTGATATTTCCTGGCTGTGTGGCTGTGTTTAGACTTGTCTCTCTGTGCATTTTGTGATTTTGTCTCCAGTGTGGTCTTTAAATTGTCTCTTTGTGTATAATAACCGTCTGTGGTATCCTGTCTGAGTGTTTTTTGGTCATTTGTGGTGTCAACATTTGTCTTTGTTGTGTTGGGAGTCTATTGTAAGTAGTGGTAGTTTGGGTATAGTTGGGCTGTGTTCTTAGTTATTTAGCATTTTCCTGTCCTACTTTCCCTCTATTCTCCTTTGTATCCCTTTCTACCCTCTTTGTTTTGGTGCAATAATGTTGGGTAGGCCTCGCCTTGGCAGGATGGGAGAGGAGGAGCTGGGTGGGTTTATTTGGCTGGTGTGCCACTTCCTACCCTTAATGATAGAGGCAGGTGGTCATGTGATCCCAGGCTATCACACAGAGGCAAGGAGGCTCCGGTGGGCAAAGGTGTTGTACCATCTGAAGAGAATATACAACACACCATGCAATGACCACCAGCTGAAGCACCGCTGGGCTGACCTTGTTGCCAGGGAGCAAGACCTGCTGGACCACCTGGGGATTGTGATTGGTGGCCCTGTTGGTGAGTACAAATCAGAGTAATATGCATGTTTAAATGCTCTGTAGTGACAGTAGCTGATTTGCTCATATGCTGCCTGCAATGTTTGTGAACATGTGGAATGCTAGCGAAACATACAGGGCCATATTTCTACTTTGTTAGCACCGCAATTGCGACCTGTTTTGAAGCAACAGCGGCGCAAACTTACAAAATACAATTGTATTTTGTAAGTTTGCGCCGCCTTTGTGTCAAACAGCAACACAAATGCGGTGCAAAATATGTTTAGATATGGGCTACAGTTGCCTCTGAGGTATGCAATTTTCCTACACATTACCATAATTTGTTGACGCAACAGTTAGACTAACTTTCAAAACACAACAGGAGCCTGTAAATTAGTGCTGGCTTCACGTCAATTGATGATGGCAATGTGGCTCAAACATGTTTCATGTGTGGTCTGTGAGTGTATCAGGAAACATAATTTTCAAGAAATAATGTGTCCCTCAATTGTTTTTGGATACATGTCTGAACTGGATTCCGACACATACGTAACAGGTTATAGCTTACCTCAGGTAACATCTTAGACTGATATTTTGAGTCTGTAGTGCCACATTTCAATTAGGGATGGCTGGCAAAAGGTATGCACACGGGTTCATATCTATGTTTGGTGCAACTCACCATAGCAGTGGCACATCAAATGAAGAAAATGATACAAATTGAGGGCTAACAACTGTCCCTGGCCCTCTGTACATTGTACCTGTGTGTCTAAAATTGGTCTTAGTCACAATGTCTGGGTAACTGGTATTGCAGTCCTCACGAAAAGTGGCTTTGTATGTCTCTCATGGATACACATGATGAGAGGAATACACTCCATGAATTTGTCAGCTCTCTAATGAAGGAGCATGTTTGCCATCACATGATAATTAGGGCCACCGCATGTGTGCAGATATGTGTTTATCACTCACTGGAGTCCCCGGGTCTGTACAAGTTTGCAATGGTATGTAGGATGCAATATCATCATGAGAGGCTTTACTTTCTGAGTTAATATTACACATAGTATTTGTATTTTGAAGTGTTATACAGTGCACAGACATTGAGCACATTTCTTCCTTCCATGTCTTACAGGTGAACCTGCACCCTACACTATCAGAGAGGTGGCTCGATTTGCGGACACAGACATCTCCAGTAAGTGTTGATATTTCTGTTCTGGGTTGTGTTTGCTGATGATGTGTGATTGACTCCTGTGTGTTGGACACATAGCAAGGTGTGATGCGCTGGTCAATGATCTGTTTTGTTCCTTGGGTGGAGTATCATTTTTTTTACCATCTTTGAGTTAGCCAATCCTTATTGTATTGTCATATTTTGGGATTCTGGGTCAGTCCTGTAGGCATGGCAATGTGAATAGGGATGAGTTATGTGGATAAAACCTGAAATCAGAAAATGTAGCAATGGACCATATTAGTGATTTAGTCAGCCAGTCAGACCCTGATTCTCCCAGAATAGGGATGCCAAAGTCTTACCCACAGACTTCAGCTTCCCTATTCACCAATGAACATATTTGATTGTATGTTTAACTTCCTAGCAGCATGTAGCTCCACATGTTGTGCTACGTGTATGTGGCACTTGAGTACTATGGCTTAGGTGGGCATGCAGCTCATGGCCAGAGGTGTTCTTGCATCTATCTGTTTGTTGTAAGTAATGGGTTACTGGTAGGAAATGATGTTGACAATTGTCTGCATTTCCAAAGATAAGTGTTGATGGGATTGTCCAAGGTTTGGGTGTATCCTATGTGGAGTTCCTCCTTTCCCGTGGTATGCTGGCCAAACCCATGTACAGCTTTCCAAAGCTTCCTGGGTTTCCTTGTTGTTAAAAATTATCAGTTGCTTGTCCACCCCCCCCTCAGGCACAGGCGTAGGGTTGTGAATAGTTTACCTTGGAGCGATGATCGAAGTTTATAAATCACTTGTCCAAACCTAGGATACCCACTCATGATTAGCACCTGCATTCTATACTGGCAATTCCATTTACAACTCGCAGATCTTGTGGCCCTAGATTGCCATCAAGGACATAGAAATTTGTTGGCCTGTCAGTGGTGGAAGATTTGCAGCATGATTTTTACCTGACAAGTGGCTGAACAATGATGCCAAAGTCATTCCAGTTGTTACCCATCTTTTAGGGTTTGGATGTGCTGTTTGATGATAGGACATGTGTAGGCTGGCTTGTCATGTACTTCCTCAGGGACAATCAGTGATCTGTATGATAATATGGGCTGTTTCAGGTACATTAGATGTATTGTCTGATTTACTTCTTGAGCAATTTCACACAATGAAGTAATGTTTGGTTTTCTATTGGTCTTAACAGCTGCCAATATGACTCCCATCCAGAGTCCAGAGTTTCAGCACAGGGCAATGCGTTACCGCCACATTCTGGATATGGAGTCTGGGTACCGCAACATGGCAAAACGTTATCGCCATGAAAGAGGCTCCGGAGTGTGGAGGGCATTTGCCCAAGGGGGCCCTTCCGTGTCCACCACAGCCACCACCACGAGCACCACCATTACCACCCAGGTGGCACCAACAGTAGCAGGGACCTTTGCTGGACCGTCAACATCGACAGCTCCAGGACCTGTCACAGCACAACCTGCACCTCAGCCTACAGACATGGCACCGACAAGGGCCCATACTTCCTCCACTGGCACCTAGACCACCCCTGCTGCAGTCATAGACCCTGCAGCTTTTAACCAGATGCAACAGAACTTGGACCGTGTGCCACCTAAAAAGACCAGACTGCAACAGGAGGTGGCACAAGTGAATCGGAGGGTGCATGCCATCAAAATGACCCTGTGGAGGGCCAACTTGTAGGCATATACTCAGCCATGATTTCCTCCCCTCCCTCCTCTTTCCTGGTTCTTTAAATTAGTGGGTTTAGGGGGCTTAGTGTCAGGTTAGTATAGGCTGTTAGTTTAGTTAGTAGTAGTGGGTGGGAGTATCATACTTTTTGCAACTGTTTTTATATGTGTGTGGGTGGGTGGGGGACGATGTTGGGGTATTGGTGTTTTAAAAAAATAAAAATAAAAATATTTGTTTAGTTTAAGATAGTATGTGTTTAGGTTAGTGTATGTTGTCCTCCATGTGTCCCATCTTATAAGGGGGGTGGAGGGGTTGATGTTTAGATCGTTTAGTTAAATGTGATAAGTAAGTTTAGCTTAGGTTAGTTAGGGACAGTTGTGGGTGATGTGTAGTTAGAGTAGTTTAGGTTAGGTAAGGTGTTACCCCTGGTTTTAGCTTCTGTTTTTACTGTTTAATAAATATCTAGGTAACCCTTTACAGTATGTGTTAAATGTTGTAGATCAGGGCCTTGCCATGAGTAAACAGTGTCTCTTTTGTATTAGCTTTTGTGTCCCATGCTGCAACCATATCCCAACTAAGCTGTTACATTGGCAGCTACACCAAAGCTACTTAGCTAAGATTCGTCCATCCATTGCACCCACCACTCACGGTCACTATGGATCCAAAAGAGTGGTTATTTTGTGATGTATGTTTTCAATGTCACATACTTTGCTAACAGATTTGGTATTGGGGACACTGTGTTAAGTCTGCCTGCAGCCTGATGTCCAAGCAAATCCTTAGAAGGTGAGTGGTAGTATGCTCTCATGTAGTATGGTATACATAACTCACACCTATCATTTGTTACAATGTTCAGCCTGGTTACTTATTTGTATGGAAACTCATACACATCCCTCCATGCTGTTTGGTGTGTGTTAGCTACAAATTGGG
Organism: Pleurodeles waltl; assembly: GCF_031143425.1. Lineage (NCBI taxonomy): Eukaryota > Metazoa > Chordata > Amphibia > Caudata > Salamandridae > Pleurodeles > Pleurodeles waltl. The sequence goes on from NC_090440.1 coordinate 1,144,911,979, forward strand.
GCAAATGTCACATACGTAAGTTTTGACTTTCAGTAAAAATTTAAGGCACTATTTTCTGGCTTAGACATCCTTTGAGGAAGCGTTATTCTGTACAACACAGCATTTTGGTGTATAGTTTATATTTTCCTCTGAAATAACCCTCAGGGAGGGCAGATGATGGTACAATCCAGGCCACTGTACATAGTTATCAGCCAAGATTTGTTCAGGTCAGGTGTATAGACAATCCATGATCCTTGACCTGAAGTTAACATCAATGATGGCTATCACGGTTGATGTGTCACATTACACAGAGACAAAGTTGTTGTTTAAGTGGTTTCTAAAAGTGCTGTAGTGCTATATGTACATTGTCCATGGTTGTGAGTCCATTAGTGTGACATCTTCCATTGTATCCTACACAAGTGCAAAAGGGCATGTCATTGGACATGCTGGGGTGAAGTGTCAGACAATGCAGAGGGACAGGATTTGCCAATGAGTTAGTGAGAGACAATCACCGGGCAGGGTGACAAGATAAACAGTGGGTTAAAGAACAGTGCTTGAGTACAGTTGTTGCAAGACTGGCATGTTACAAAGCACAGGTCCTTGGTAATAGGTGGTCATGTGGCAGGGACTAGTGCTACCGGTTACTCTTACCGGTGAAGGTGATCTGTTCCACATCTTCATCTTCTGATGTGTGTGTTGTCTCTGCTGCCCTTGGTGGTGGTGGTTGTGAAGGGGAAACACACACCTCAGTGTTTGAAGACGTGGAGTCAGACATCCCAGAAGCTGCTAAGTGTGGGGGTCTTAATGGCAGTACTGCAGCAATAGGAGCAGCTGGTTTTTAAGAATAGCAGCCACATCACTGTAGTAGGCAGCCAGGTTGGCCCTGAGGGGTTTCAATATTGCATTCATGCATGTGTTGACAGGATTGTTGTTGTAGGTGTTGGGTCAACTCTATTACAGATGTGCTGATTTCCTTCAACCTTTTTCCAAGTTCCTGCAAGATTGTTGTTTGCCCTTGCATAGCTGCTGCCTGTACTTCAGTTGACATCATGCACAAACGCACCCCCTCTAGACTGGCTGCCATAGTTTGCATCCCCATCCGCACCTCCTTAGACAGCTCCCGCTGTACTCCAACTACAGTTCTCTCAAAGCTGGTGCCAGGTTCATCAGAGTCCTCAGCTGTGTTGGAGCTGGCAGGTCGTACAATTGGGGTGGTGGGTGGGTCCTCTGTGAAGGCTGCTAGTTCTGTGCTCCTCCTTGTGACTGAAGGTGGGGTCTGGAGGGTTCCAAGGACATCTTGGAGGGTCTGCTGGCTGATGTTTGTCAGCTCATCATCCATGTCATCAGAGTAGTCCTGGACAGGCATATCCGCAGGACAGCCATCGTCCTCTGCAATGAGATATGGTACAATTAGTGTGTCTGTGTTGTGGGCTTTGTAATGTGACATGCCTGCCTTCCGATTATTTTCACGTTGTGATCTTGGTTCCTGTTCATTGTTCATGTCTATAATATAAGCATTCTCCCAGGCCTATGGCCCACCTGCATGTCACATGTATTGTGGTCAGTTTGTGGACTTGTCAGCATCACATCCTCTAGGTGTAGGTTCAGGCCAAATTGTGAATTGCCACCTTCTTGTCCTACTCAACCCTCCATCTACTTACATTCTCATGGTGAGCCCTTTCACTGGCTGTGGGTGCTCTGATGGCACTAGCACCACACTTAACAATCTGGACCTGCCCCAGTCTCTGATCTTTCACATCCACCTATGCGTAGTTGAGATCTAGCATATACTATGCATATCATTGTTATGGCGCGATATGGATGTCAGCATTGGTGATGTGTACTGCTGTTGTTGGGGAATGTGTGGTACATTGGATTGCACTGATAGTCCTAGCAGTGTTCCATTTTATCCTCTGACTGTGCAGGTGTATTTCTGTAACCAGTTACATGTGTCCCCCCCCTCAATGCTGTTGTCTGATCAGTATGACATTTGGGATGTTGCATGGTGGCACTGGAGCTAATGTGACCCAGGCACAGGGTGGACCCCGACACATGCAGCATGGCTATGGCATTAGTGCTGTGTACCTCCTAATGTTAATGACAATGGCTGATGTTTGTAGCAACTTTGGACAATCACATTTTACTGGAATGGAACATTTGTCTTGATTTCAGGGGATTGATAACATTGTCATCCTGAACCCTCTAATTTGGGTGTGTTTGATCCATGGGGATGTTACTGCCATTAGCTACTTGACCTGCACACACAGCGGAGGTGGTAGTGGCAACTGTTGTCAATGTTACATTCCACTTGCAGGTATGGCCAGAGGTTGTTAATTGGGCTCTAGTTACTGTAGGGAGAATACTGACTGATGTGTGAGGGGCTGCCAGTTTTACATTGTACCCTGCACTCCTGGCAGCAACATCCTTGGCATCCTTGGCATGGCAGCATACCCCCATGCAAAGGTTGTTGGTGTTGTGTAGTAGTGTGCCCCAGGTTTGCTCAGAACGGGCCATGCCTCCGTGCCGTGCCCCTTTACCCATTCCACTCCCTGAATTTCATGACTTACATGCATTGTGTAGTAGGTATGCCCACCCCCCTGCTTACAGTTAACATTTGTGCAATTCAATTCCCCATGCGACTTACCCTGCATGTGTGTGGTCTCCTGGTAGTCTGTGCTGTCCTGTCCTCAGGGATGACGGCTGCGACCATCTCCTCCATGTAGTCCAGGGCCTTCTGCGGTGCTGGACTCCCACCTCCAGTCTGCAGTGCTGCTTTCCTGTTCCTGGCCATCTTTTCCTTGGTCCTGCGCTTGCAGTCATGCCAGTGTTTCTTGGACTCGATGACTGTTCTTTGTACTTCTGCCACACTGTTGATTTTGTCAACAATTTGTTGCCATGTTGCCTCTCTCCTACTGATTGGCAACTTTGAGGTGACAAACAGTTGGTGCTGGTGTTCCATCACCTCTTTAACCAGAATTTCCTGCTCCTCTGCACTGAAGTGACACTTTGTTTTCTTCTTCTCCCTGTCCTAGGTCTTGTGTAGGTCCTCCTAGCTGGTTCCTGGCCTGTTGTCATCTTCCTGTGGTCTGTGCAAGCATCTGGGATCCATTTTGGCTCTCCTATGCACATTTTGCAGTGTTTGCGGCGCTTTTTGATTTAATCGCGTCAAAAAAGGTGCGTATCCAATTTGCGACATCGTAAACCGGCTCATAGTCATTTTCAGCATGTTAACGTCGTTTTCCTTTATGACGTGACACATTGGTTTGACAAAAAAAAAATGACTCACACCTGTGGTTTGCGCCGCCGTGCGTCAAAGTATAAATTTGAAGCCCGCACGGCGCATAGAAATGGTGTTAGCCGGCTGTAACATTTTTTACGCAAAAGTGCATCGCCGCAGTTTTGCATCAAAAAGTATAAATATGGCCAATAGTTCTTCTTCTGTTTTTACGAAATGTCCCGGTATTTGGTTTTCAAAATCTGGTCACTCTATCCATGTCTTCTTTCCAGAGAAAAAAATACGGGAGGTCACGAGGTCTATAGACCAATTTATACCAATTTGGGTGGAGTTTACAGAAAGAGAGTGGCATTAAATGTATTATTTTTCAGAATGTTCTAAGGAGAGTAAAACGTGCCTGTAGGTCGAGGCAATATCTCACATATAATGAATGTGATGAGGAAAACGGGGGAGGAGGTAACAGGAATGTTGGCTTTGCAGTGACCCAGAAGATGGTAGGCGGAGAGGCATGGTGGATACTACTCCGCTTCCTGGCGAAGGCTGTAACACATATAGGGGGTCATTACGACCCTGGCGGAACAAGTCCGCCAGGGCCGTGGGACGCGGTGGCACCGCCGACAGGCCGGCGGTGCCCCGCGGGGCATTCTGACCGCGGCGGCTCAGCCGCGGTCAGAGAAGGGAAACCGGCGGTCTCCCGCCGGTTTCCCGCTGCCCCAAAGGAATCCTCCAAGCCGGCGCAGCATGCTGCGCCGGCATGGGGATTCCGACTCCCCCTCCCGCCATCCAGTTCCTGGCGGTTCTCCCGCCGGGAACCGGATGGCGGGAGGGGGAGTCGCGGGGCCCCTGGGGGCCCCTGCCGTGCCCATGCCTATGGCATGGGCAAGGCAGGGGCCCCCGTAAGAGGGCCCCTAAAAGTATTTCAGTGTCTGCAAAGCAGACACTGAAATACGCGACGGGTGCAACTGCACCCGTCACACCTTCCCACTCCGCCGGCTCTATTACGAGCCGGCGTCATCGTGGGAAAGGAGTTTTCCCCTGGGCTGGCGGGCGGTCTTGTGAAGACCGCCCGCCAGCCCAGGGGAAAACTCGGAATACCCTCCGCGGTCTTACGACCGCGGAGCGGTATTTCGGAGGGGGGAAGCCTGGCGGGCGGCCTCCGCCGCCCGCCAGGCTCGGAATGAGGGCCATAGTGAGATCGACCGGTGGAATTAATTTTCCTTCACGTTGACAAGGTCAGAATGAAACACGTGCCAGGTGCTGGTGGGGTGCGACTGCAGGAGTGCCCTAGTACTCCTGTGGGGAGAAGGCGGGGGGCATGATGCACGAGGCGAAGTGTGTCAAACATACACAGGAGGTGACAGAATAGGGTCAGAGGGTAAACTGACAAAAGGTGAAAAAGCAAAGACGGGTGACAATGCATCCAGAGAGACGCAGAGAGCGAGATCTTTCATCACCCCCTACCTCATACTTAGGGTCTCATTTACGATGTTCTAGGGCAGGGGTCTACAAACTGGGCCCCCCTAGGGGGGCCTCAGGTGAACCCAGGGGGGGTCGCGAGGCTCTGGACAAAAGAAGCATTATTCAGCTATCAGGGCTCTTGGTTTAAGCAGAAGCATGTTATTGCATTTTTAAAAAGTTTACAGAAGCTAACTGCAATGTTTAAATAGGTCTAGACATATTTAAACATTGCCACCTTTATAAAATAATTGTGAAAAATTCTGAGAGTGGGCCCAATGATTTTTATTTTTCAACTGGGGGGGCGCGGCATTGAAAAGTTTGGAGACCACTGTTCTAGGGGCACACTGCGCCACCGGAACGTCATTTTTTGGCGTTCCGGTGGCTCAGTGTTGCAGCCCATATTTACAAGGCCACGTAAAGGCATCTTGAGTGGCTTTTCATGGCCTTGTAAATATGGACCACTTTCAGGCATAATACTGCGTGAAAGGGGCATTCCAAGGGTGTTGCTTGGGGTGGACCCATGCAGCACCTATGGAACCTGATGGAATCTGATGCATTCCCAGATTTACAAGTCTGGGAATGCATCAGATTCATACTCCACCTCAAAAGTGATGCAACAGGGAGAAATATCTTTATTTATCCCCATTTTTACCTCTTTTGGTTGTTTCTGTGCAGGAAGTTGTCCCTTCCTGCACAAAAACAATCATCCCCACAACGAAGGCACACTAGCATAATGGTGCAAGGGTGCCTGCATTGGCCCACGGCAGCAGTTTGTGCGCCAGTGCAGGAGGAGAGGACAGAAATGTACTAGATCTTGTAGATTCTGCGCATTTCTGTCCTTTCCGGTGGCACAGGGCGGCACAACAAGGCGTTTGCTGTGCCACCCTGCACCACACACCTTGTAAATGAGGCCCTTAATATCTGTTCTACAGCCTATCCCTCTTGACAAGTGCCAGTCTTCCTAGCCGTGCCTCTAAGCCTGTCTTCAGTCCAGTGTCCATCCTCTTGCCCCCCCCCCCCAGTACTTGTGCATCCGCCTCTTCCCAATTGCAGGTTCTCCTGCCCTTCCCCATTGCCCTTTTACTTGCCTCCTCTATCCAGTATCCTACTCCCCCACCTCAAGTTCACTATTCACTGTCGTTTTTGTTCCTTTACTTTGTACAGTGCCCGTTCTCATGCAACTATCTGGTGCCAGTTACCCTTCAAGTGCTATAACGTAGAATGTGCCCCCCTCCCCCCTGCAGAATGTGAAGAGGGACCACTGATTTTTCCATATCTCACAGATATTCACTAGCCTTTGGGTAGCATGGGCTTCACCTCGCTGCATTTTAGGGGCCCCGAAAGGGGGTGTGGGGATTGCTGTGGCTTGCATTACTCTTCCTTCCTAATAATTAGCCCTGTCCCTCTTCAGTGTCTGTTCTCCTTACTCCAGCTCAGTGCCCTTCCCAAAGCCCCATACCTTCTGCCAGCATCAGTCCCAGCACATTTTCCCTACCTCTTACCCAGATTGGTTTTCTGTGCCGTCCCCCCCAGCACCCCACCTGCCCAGTATTGGATTTCCAGCCAACCTGTCTGGGTTGCTCAGTGCCAGTCCCTCAATTCCCTGTCTCCTGCCCAATGCCCCGTGCCCTCAGCTACCCCCCCTTTTAGGTCTCACATAAACAGTGCATGTGCTGTCTCTTCAAGACATGTTTTTAATCAGTGGGTTTGGAGTACGCCCATTACTTACTTATGGTTGGCGTTATTGTCACTCTTATTTAATTGTCATTGATCAGCTGCCATTTGGCTTCCTTCCTCTTCATAGATTTCACCCTCCCCATAAGCATGGACATTTTACTTGTGTCCTTCCACTGCTCATATTTGTAGGTGTAACTTTTCTATTTTGCTTTAAACACTCTACCAGAATGCGGCTGTTTCAGTATGCACCCCGTATACTTCTCTTTATTCCGTGCCATTCTGTTGTTTGTCTTGCTTTCTCTCACCCACATCGTTCCGTTGATGTCTGTATTGATAGCAACAAAAAAGGATGATGGACGGGGTGCTGAACAATGCAAACACTCACCCCCAGTCACAGATCTGGGTTTAATCCATCGTTCTTCTGCTCACCATGCCACCCCAGTTTGGACCAGCCATATGCAAATCTGTCTTGACCCTGTCCCTCATGGGAACAATCCAGCCCGATCTAACAAGCCAGGTCCTCACTGGACCGGAAACAAGCATCCTGGGACCGGTTTCAGTGTTTCACCATTCATCAGCCAGGCTAGCTTGAATCCAGTGGCACAGTGAGCAAGGGACCCACGTCTGGGCATTCCCTTCCCACTCCGGGAAACTTTAGGAACACAAAAGGATGATGGACGGAGTACTGAACAATGCACAATACAAACATTCACCCCAGTCACATATCTGTGTTTAATCCATCGTTCTTCTGCTCACAATGCCACCCCAGTTTGGACCTAGCCAAATGCAAATCTGTCTTGACCCTGTTCCTCATGGGAACTGTCCAGCCCAAACTGCCAAGCCAGGTCCTCAATGGACCAGAAACAAGCATCCTGGGACCGGTTTCAGGGTTTCACCCTTCATCAGCCAGGCTAGCTTGAATCCAGTGGCACAGTGAGCAAGGGACCCACGTCTGTGCATACCCTTCCCACTCGGGGCAACATAAGCAACACAAAAGGATTATGGACGGAGTGCTGAACAATGCAAACACTCACCCCCAGTGAAAGATCTGGGTTTAATCCATCGTTCTTCTGTTCACCATGCCACCCCAGTTTGGTCCCAGCCATATGTAAATCTGTCTTGACCCTGTCCCTCATGGGAACAGTCCAGCCCGAACTGCCAAGCCAGGTCCTCACTGGACTGTAAACAAGCATCCTGGGACCGGTTTCAGGGTTTCACCCTTCATCAGCCAGGCTAGCTTAAATCCAGTGGCACAGTGAGCAAGGGACCCAAGTCTGGGCATACCCTTCCCACTCGGGGCAACTTTAGCAACACAAAAGGATGATGGACGGAGTGCTGAACAATGCAAACACTCACCCCCAGTCACAGATCTGGGTTTAATCCATCGTTCTTCTGCTCGCCATGCTACCCCAGTTTGGACCCAGCCAGATGCAAATCTGTCTTGACCCTGTCCCTTATGGAAACAGTCCAGCCCAAACTGCCAAGCCAGGTCCTCAATGGACCGGAAACAAGCATCCTGGGACCGGTTTTAGAGTTTCACCCTTCATCAGCCAGGCTAGCATGAATCCAGGGGCACAGTGAGCACGGGACCCACGTCTGAGCATACCCTTCCCACTCGGGGCAACTTTAGCAACACAAAAGGATGATGAATGGAGTGCTGAACAATGCAAACACTCACCCCCAGTCAAATATCTGGTTTTAGTCCATCGTTCTTCTGTTCACCATGCCACACCAGTTTGGTCCCAGCCTTCTGTCTTGACCCTGTCCCTCATGGGAACAGTCCAGCCCGAACTGCCAAGCCAGGTCCTCACTGGACCGGAAACAAGCATCCTGGGAGGCCAGAGGGAGGCCTGGATCCAGAGCTGGCTCTGGCAGCAGCTCCACACCACCAATGTCGGGCCGAGTGAACACTGCAGCCCATTTATCGGCCACACAGCGCAAGCGCAGACTGTCTGAACCTGCACTGTGTGGCCCATAACTGGGCTGAAGTGGAGCATGGAGTGCCAAAAACTATGTTAACACCACCAGCAAAGCGGAGCTCACCGCTCACCCCTACTCACAATACCTCAACAATTCGGCTTAATACCATGTAGGACCGTTACATTCTATCAAGATTTAATTGAGTTACATGGTTAAAAGTTTATTAATACATATATACAAAACTCTTTAAAAATGTGAATATTTTATAACACATCATTTTATTGACCGGCTTATAAAGGAACTGAGCAGCTGCTCTAGCTGTGTTAACACCATACTTCAAAAACAAGGGTTTAAAAAACTACATCTAATTGGCTTTAAAACAGGGAGAACAAAGGGTTTGCCCTGTACTGTGCCCATGCACAGAGTACACCTCCTATCAGCCCACTTTGTCTGGTGTCATGCATCCACAACACAACTCAAGGAGAGACAATTTTGTCTGAATATCAGCATACAGCGATGGACCCCATGACCCGATCCAGGTTCCAGGCTGAGGAGCTGAGACTATAGCAGTCTTAGTTACTTCCTCCAGCCTTTTTAGACTCCTGCAATGGGGACTGTCTAATTCCATTGATCTAACTTTAGTAGAACTTCTAACGTAGCATTTAAGAGTGCTGTAAGTCATATCTTGCAGGTCTTTCAACTTAAGACTTAAGTGCGTATGTGCGTGCAGAAGGTTCGACATCAGGGTGTAATCTCCCCTTAATGAGGGAAAACATTCAATGCTTATGAGTTTCCTCAGGGAGTTCTCTTCTGAGTGCAAAAGGTGAAAGCCTTTACGTACTAAGGATGCAACCCCTTTTCAACACTTCTATGTGAAAAGCCTCAATTTATGCCAAGGAGTTTAAATTACAGATTGATATCTCAAAATGTTCCCTTCAGGTTCATGCATAAAGTGCCAGTGCTTAATGTGTAAAGCTTCCACTCTGTAATGGCTTTGTACCCAAACGCCAGCTATACTTCATCCTCAAATGGCATCCCCCCTTATAGAATTTCATAATTTTGCTTTTATTCACATTAATCTTCAAATTATGTCACTCCACATAAACTGCTAGAGCATGATGGTACTTTTGCAAACCCTATGCAGTCAAATCCAGTAATATAATGTCATCAGCATTTAGAAGAGTCCCTGTTGGATACAACTCTACTGTTATGGCGTTTCCACCTGTCCATCTGTCAAGGTAAATGAGCGACCTATAGTGAGAAAAGAAGGGGTGCTAATAAGCAGCCTTGCTTTAAAGCATTTTTTCTTTCAGGCGTAGGTGTGAGCTCTTGATTTTACCCCAACATTACTTGCCACCACGTGTCCATATGCAAGACTATTATTAATTTTAATTGACCCTCTAGGATACTTCAGCTTCCTCTACAGAGTGCACCTGTCCACTCGGTCAAAAGCAGTAGAGAAATCAATAAATGCTGCATGACCAGGCAAACCTTGTTTCTGAACATACTTCTCTATGATGAGGTGTAATATAGTTATATTATCCAACATAGAGCATTATGGGCGAAAGCCTGCCTGTTCCAATTGCAAAATCTGCATTTCCCTTACCCAATCCTGCAGATGATTTAATATAGACGTCGCAAATATTTTACCAGGTGCATCTAGAAAATTAATTTTTCTATAATTCACAGGCAAAACAGTGGGACCTTTTTTATGTAGAGGAAGGACGATGCTGGCCCTAGCAATTAAGTATCTAGCCTGAATTATAAGAAAATGTAAACAAAGCGGACACATAAGTAGCCCATAAATCACCCTCTAACTTAATGATGGTTATAGCCAGCTAATCAGGCCCTCTCATCCCACAGCTTCTCATGCCCTGAATGATTTTTTTTTTCTTTCGCCTTTGTAGGGTAAGGAAGAGTAGCCTCATCCCTATTTCTGGGCCTAGATTTTTACACACACTGATCTATTAAAACATCCCCTAAGCCATTCGAAGTATACAATTTGTTGATGTATTTGCTCCAGACTTTCTTTTTCCTATACTGACGGAACATCCCCCCACGATATTCCAAAATAACCGCAAAGTCTTATGTTTAACAGCTTCAGTGATTTCTATCCATCTCCTATGGGTTTCTTTCCTTTTTTGTAACTTTAACCACCTTGATCTCATCTTTCGTAGACAATTTATGAGTTTATTACGTTATTTTGAGTAAAGTTTAAATTGTCGCCTTTTAAGTTTGTTTATCAGCCTGCTCAAGGAAAAACGCGTATTTACATTCTTCACCTGATTCCTACATTTGATACCCTCTAGAGCGATAGCTTTAACCTTTACAAATTATTCTGCATCTTTTGTAAAGGTTGCTACTGATATTCAACCCTTATCAGGAAATGCCTCGACAGCTCGTCTCAAGCTACTAGTTCAAAAAAAGGATATTTTCAGCATTCCAGGATACCCTACCAATGGCAATCTTAAAATTCACCTGCTCCTTCTCTCCTACATGCTAATTATCAATAGCTTCAGGCTTACCCTCAATGGAGAAGGATAAAATACTGTGGTCCCTCCAATTGTTATCAAATACAGCAGCGGCCATTATAAGAGAGAAGGCGGCATAGGAACTAATAATGAGAGCCATTCGATGTTCTGTGGGTCAGATGGGCCAGGATGTCACCATGTACTCTGCCATTTACAATAATGGCCTCTAACCTTCTACATGCCTCCAGCAGTAGTGACCCTCTCCTGTTTATTTTAGGCCCGCTTGGAATAGACTCCCTCGGAATGTTCAAAGCCTCCTCTCGTTCCTCATCAGAATGGAGTCTTAACTAATAATTGTAGACAGAAGCATTAAAGTCACCAATCCAAAGTATATTACTGGTCTGGGCCTGGACTGCTACTAATTTAATAAAACTGAAAGAATCTCCTACGAGTTGGTTATACTCTTTGTCAGGCGGTAAATACACATTTGCCTACAACAGCTGGGACAGGTAAAAATCTCTCTCTGTTTTCTTACCACAAAAAAACAATGAAGTAAATTTGAGGGCTGATAGAACACTTTGTAGGTCCATGAGCAGTAGTACTCAGTAAAGTGGCAATGCCCCCGCTTGCCTGCCCCTTGCAATCGATGATTTGGGATTTATCTCTAATGTACCAGTAACCCATGTTTCTTGTAAACATGATATATCCGCATTTAATGAAGCAAGATGTAAGATTTTTGCTATGCTTTTAGAGCAACCCGCTAAGTTCCAAGAGGCGATATTAATTTGATTGCTAAATAAAGTGAGTGCATGCAGTGGGCCCAGGCCCTTCATCATTTAGGGCTCCAGCCAACCACTGCCACCACTGCAAGTCGCCCTCCCACTCCTCAGTAATTGAATTCTGTTTTAGAAGAGAACCCTTTCTGCTTCCCGCAGCACAGGAAATTTTAGTTAACTTTGCATTTTGTACTAACTCTTCAGGCGAAATTGTCCTGTTATCTGTGAGGGACGACCTATTCCCCTTACTACAGTTAAAACCATCTTGCTTACCAAAACTCAGGGTGAATGGGACTAGATCAACCCTCCTGATACGAAACATTCACAATTGTTAATTATTAGGCTGACTATTGTAAGTGAGTAGAAGGTAACCCTAGATTGTTTCTCTACCCCATGTTTAGTAATTCTACCAGTTTGATATTGCTACTCGTTATAATCTTTAAGTGATGCAACTGAGCCAGAAAATACAGCAAATACGATCTATTTAAAATGGAAACCTCACTGTCAAATCGAACAATAAAATCCAGGGGCTTCAAAATCTAGGCCACCTCATTTCCCTTTTGCCAGCCATGTGGCTCTCCCCACTTAACCTGGCAAGAGTTCCAGTTTTTCAACCCATCTATTAAAGTATACATCGGGGCATATGGATTTACATTCGGATTAAGAAGAGATAATATATTCCATTGGAACCTAAACACCTATTCTTTATGGAAGCACTGTTCCTTGCCTGACAATTATCCTTATACGTTTTTAGACAATCAGTTTCTTTGCCTGGGATTACTTCATTAGTGTCTTCCAGTTGACAATTTGACAATTGACAATTTATTTATTTATTAATGCATAGTTAGTTAAAACCACTGCATGTGAAATATACAGTACAAAACAAAACAACAACAAAAAAAGTTAAAATATCACCATACTACCCTTTTAACTACTATAACATAAAGTAAAAAAATGTAACTGAATAGGTTAGTTGGATGTTGAGCTATGCATTAATAACAAGAAATTCAGATCTGAATTCAAACATAAAGACCCAATGGATTAGTGGCCCAAGCCTAAGGCCGGAGCTGGCTGATCGCTTATAGTTCCAAGGGAAACAGAAGACAATCATGATTGTTCATGACATGTTCAGAGGACCCTCCTAGGTCTCAACCAATTGGGAGAGCATTTTTTTAACATGCAAGAGAAATTTTGTTGCGTTGGCCACAAGCTGAATGTTGTGTCCATCTAAAAGCACCATCACCAATGTGCGACAAGTTCTAATTTGTAGGGCTTTGAGTCGGGGACATAACCGTTTCTTTCTCATTAACTGGACTGCCGGACAGATACACGAGGTCGACAAGCTGCAAAGGCAGCAAGAAGGGTCTGGCCAGGTTTGCTTCCACAGTGGAATCAAGTCTTTGGACGGGAAAAGACACATGCGGATTTGGAGAAGAGTGTTGGGTAAAGCTGGCTAGATGGGTCATAAGGTAGGGCTGGATGTGCCAGGTAGTATAAGTATGTGAGACTGACCAGCCATGACGTTGACGCGCTACGTCTGCTTTGTCAGTTGTCCAAGAATGAAGTTTGGAATCTTTGTTGATAAATTCTTTTAGCAGAGGAAAGGCGGTGTTGGAGTCCAGTGCAGCCTGTAAGTTTAGGTTAGTCAAGGCTTTCCTGAGTACAGGTGACCAGCATGAGCTATCATCAGGTTGCAGCCCAATTTCCTTCCAGCATAGGGCAGTCAATGTGTCAGCGGGGGCGGTTCTTAGTTTCCATCACATTTTTATTACTTCCCCCCAATGGATCGGAACTTGATGGGACAGTCTAAATTCCAACCTCACCTGAGCTTGCAATGAATGTTTTGGTAGATGGAAAATGTATTTGAACGAGACTGGCTGTAGGTGGTTGAGGACAGGGGCGTCATGCCCATTAAGTAGCTCCAAACCTTAGGTTAGCGATGGAAGTAATTTTGCTCAAATTACCTGCAAAAGATATCTCTGTGATGTACTGCCCAGCTTTTTTGTAACTGTGTGAAGCAAAACGTAGTTTATGAGACACCCCTTGTACTTATGATAAATTATCTTTGTAAGTTAAGGATGCGTCCAGCTTTACACCAAGGTATCTGTGGTGTTTGACCAGCGCTACATGTTTGCCAGCAGCCACCCATTTGTACTTAATACAACTGATGTTATGTGTGCCCAAAAAACAGATCACTTTGGTCTTGTGATTTAGCTAGAGACCCCAAATGGTCAGGTATTCCACCAGTTTGGTAATTGAAAGCTAGGGGCCCAACTTTGTCTGGCTGCAGAGCACGATGTCATCCGCGTAGTGTAGAACGCACACCTGTTCGTTCCCTAGTTTTGAGGGGTCGCTTACCACTTCTGCTAATCTGGAGTCAAGGTCTGCCATATAGATGTTAAATAAGGCCAGAGCGGGCACGCACCCTTGTTTTAGTCCATTATACCTAGGGATCTTCTGAGTGATTCTGTCGCCATTTCCAATTTTAACCTGAACCTAGGTATCTGTATGTAGGTTTCTGATTACGTCTAGCAGGTTTGGTGGTATACCCCAACTGGCCATTTTTGCCTATAGTTTCTGGTGTGGCACCTTATCAAAGGCAGCCTTCAAGTCAACAAAACAGGCGTAAAGTAGCATGTGTGTTCGCTTGGCTTTTTCAGCAAGAAATGAGACCACTAAAAGATTGATCGAGGTATTCATTTCTGCCTTAAAATCCGTCTGTGTTTTTAGGATGATATTGGCAGCGGATGTCCACTCTTCCAAGTCCAATAGTAAGTTAGAGGCAAAGATCTTGGCTTCCACATCTATCAGGCCAATTAAGCGATAGTTTGTTGGGTCTGTTCTCGAACCAGCTTTGTGTATAGGATGCAAAACGCTGCCTCTCCATGACAGTAGTATAATATTGGCGAAAAAAGCCTGATTGAACAGTGGAGTAAGGTTTGATGCCCAGATGGAATGGGCTTCCTTGAATAAATGGTTGAGAAGACCATTCGGGCCGGGAGCCCCATCTGATCCCAACTTTGAGGTTTACCTGCAATTGTGCCTTGGGCAGCCAATGTGTATCCAAGGTAGGTTGAGGTAGGCAAGTTGAAGAAGCGAGTTCCACACTATGCGGGATGGGCTGCGTGCTCCCTTAATTCCTGGGCCATAGTACAGTGGTGTTCCAGTCTCTGCTCCTACTCCCACACGCGGTAGATGTCACCATGTCACTCACTTGCATTTCGCTCATCCTCACGCTCTTCCTCACATCGTGTTATGACTCACCAGTTGACTGTATAATACCAAATAAGCAGCTATCTGAACTCTGTAGTCTTAGCCTGACTCTGGCACAGCAGTCAAAGCACTTGGTTGATTTAGTTTAGCAGAAGTGCAAGCCACGCTCATATTCTAAATCAACAAAGTAAAAACTAAAAGCTTCAAACCATTGTGCATATCCCAATCCTGCATGCTTTCATTTTAACATCCAATTCTGAGCCTTTTTCTTTTCTGCACAAGACTTAGAGGCAGAAGGCCAGTTTGCCATTCTGAATTTTAGTGAGGCTTGAGGCAACCTTTTTTTCTCTATAACATCCAGCACCTCCTATTATGTAAGTGCTGTTTTGTGAGGAGGTAAGCAAGGTAACCTGTGCCTGTAATCGTGTGGGGTCTACGGCATTGTGTCGGGTCTACAGCAGTCTTTAAGTTGGAACAAAACTTTAGATAATCGTACTTCAACAAAACAGTATTCGCTTGCATGTGCGAGTAGTCTTAGACTTATTTTTAATGTGATGCAGGTTTCATCAGCGGCAGCTCCTCCGCTATGGCGGAGGAGCGTCACTCCCCTCCAGCAGCAGCTGCAAATTGAAAAACAAAAACAATAATACACAATGCTTATTATCATTTTTATTTGTCAAGGGGCACGGCCATATGGAATGATGAGCATTGAGGAGGAGAGGTGTGCACTCTCCTCAGTGTGCACGTGTGTTTGGCTGGCCACCTCGGGTCAGCCAAACACACATGCACACTGTGTTCTCTCCAACCCGGCACTGTGTTGCCCGGTTGAAGACAGAAGGCAGAGGCTCCCAGTCTGCCTCAGAGCGCCAAGTCAGAGTGCTCCGGCCAATCCTAATGCTGCTCTTATGCTGCTGGCAGCATGAGAGCATTGTTAGGATTGGCCGTAGGGAACGCTGGGAGAATGTCCATGTTGTGAGTGAGAACTGATGAGTGGCACTGCTTTTTTTGTTTTTTTGTGACCCCCGCCCGGTGCTTTGTCCGGACTGGAGCTGCCCCCCGGTTTCATGGAAAATTTGAAGTTTCCAGCTGTTAGAGTGCACTGTTAACTTTTGTCACAAATGCATAGTATTTTCATATGTCACTGTAATACAAGAGATGCCTATGTGTGCTATTGAAATGGTACCATACACTCGTTGGCGTGAGAGACATAGCTAGGACCAAACAAGGTTAATGTTCATGGCTTGCAACTTCTATGCAGCATTCCTTTTTGGCCCCACATATTACCAGGAATGCACTTACATAATGCTAGACTCTCAACATCATGCGTTCAACATTAGCCACCTTTAGGCTTATATCTGTGTTCAATCAGCCCACTTGAGGCCACTCTCTATTTGACAGCCTCCTTTGTACCTTTGATGGTCATTATGCATTAAGAGCAGTAATAAACTTACAACCAGTTCTCTTTAAGGGCAAATAAACACATTTCAAAAAGTGTACGTTATCCAAATCAGTCGAACAACTAAAGATGCAGAATGATAATAATAAGAAAGTAAGCGCTAAACAAGAGTAATATGTGTGTTCTTTATTTCTCTGGGACCTGATGGGAAATCTCTATTGAGACATTTATTAAGACCAATGTCTACTCAAAATGTAGCCATGCATACCACCTTACATCACCTTCTAATTAAAAAGCATTGGCAAAGCCAATAGATCTCTCCTATGCAAGAGTTGTTGGCATCGTCAATCTTTTCAGCCATTTTGTACAGCAGGGCAGCTGTTGGGTAGTATAGCTTAAAGTAATGAAAAAAACATCCCTATGACGTGGTCAGAGCTGGATGCGTCATCCCATTTTTTAGGTTGAGCACTCAAGCGCTCTGACCTGTTGTAATCTATCCGTGGGCTTTTATCCACGCCCACCACACACCCATCACTATTGCTCGTTTGTGGGCTTGCCTTTCAATAATCCTTTGTTATCATTGGTAAATGCTTTACGTTTGTTCCTCCTTGGGGAGGTTTGGATACCACCTTGGATATCAACCCTGTTACATGGATAATTCCACCATTGCCAATACGTATGACTGTGAGCGAACTTCTTTTTCCTTTTGTGTCTTTCCTTCATGGTCAGGCTCAAGGTGCCCATGGTGCTTTGAATCGGCTCACTTATGTCAACTGTTTTACTTTTCATTTTCGTGTACGTGGCAATAAAAGTCTAGTTAGGAATCTACAATGTTAACAGCTCTAACTCAAGCAAACGTGAGACTCATTGCATTGCAAATGCTTGTTTTCTCTTCACTTTTAGCCATTCTGTACAGCAGCCATTCTGCAGCCAGAGCCGGCTTTTACTAAGATAGAGCCCTGGGCATGGGTGGAGAGAAATTTGGTGTCCTTGGTGATGGTAGTGAATTAAATGAGGCAGCGGAGGTCCCTTTTGTGTTCACCGGTCAGTATAGGCCCCTGAACACAAATATTCCCGGACCTCTCTCAGCTCACCTAAATGACGGATAGCTTAGTTGCCTCAGGCAGATGATGGTTTTGTTGGTGTGTGTCAGCAGGGGTCACAAGGTGAAGGGTTGGCAAGGAAGGGGGCTAAAGAGGTGTTAAAACATCACCTGCGGTATGATAATGAAGGACTATGGCCACTTTACACTGGCTAATCAGACAGAAACGAACAAGAAGGGACAAGGCTGCAGCAAGATGAGAAGGGCGCTGCAGTTGGCATAACCTTAATGCACACAACTCCGTGCCTCCCTCAGAATATTGGCGTTGGGCCAGGTCCCAGCTCCCCCATGCTAAAGGTCGGCCCTGTCTGCAGTACTACATTGCTAAACAAAACATTGATAAAGCCGATAGCTGTCACACAGACTAGACCTATTACCTTTGTCAATACTTGTTTTCATTCTCTATACCTTCCAATCCCCTCTGAAACGCAGGAGCCAGGAGTCCTTGTTACTCTTTAGACCCAGTGCCTTCTGCCCTGCACTTGTTTAAGGCCACCCGCCTAACCCACTCTGCCCATCACCCTCGATTCCGCTCTACACGAACCACGGCGACCCCTGGGTGGCTTCTGAGGCTCCAGGCGGAGATTGCCCGCGGTCTGTTCACCTTTATGTAGCGAGGAGCCAATTAAATGCTGCAGATGATGCAGCTTTTCGGTCGTTACCATAGAAACGAGGAGTGAGATGCGTTGGTCCCTTGAATGTGTCAGTGTCTGGCCGGTGGCCGGGGTCTATAGTCAACGCCACCACCTCTGACACATATCTCTGCGCCCTCTCTAAAAATCCTATACAGATCTGAGCCTAGCTGAGGTCAGAAAATACCTCTACAAACGCCTCACTGTCCCGCTACACATCTTGCTGCAGTCGCTCAGTTATCCCTAGGTCTTTCTTAGCTCTATATAAATTTTTTGCAGCCCTCCACACTCCTTACATTCTCAACTGAAGCGCACAAATCACCAGTCATTCGCTTCATCTCCCTGGCAGTCCCCTTTCATTCCTGTGCCAGTTTCTGCTGTCTTCCTGGAGCAGGGGACGTGTCTTTGTCAGAAGCGCCACAAATACTTTACTATTATTGTTCTTAAACACTGGTCATCGCAGTGTTTTCCTCGAATCCAGGGTGCTGTTTCCCAAACGATTCAGAGTTTCCAATTATAGACCAGATTCTAGTTCGGTAAGAGACCCCTACCAGCGGCGTAACGAAACTAGAGTCCCCTGCAAAGTGATTGGAGGAGCCCCCTCCGAACTCATTCAGGAGCTCTAAGGCCCAGACACTGTGCCGATGGCCCCCCCTGGAGCTCGGGCCCCCCTCCCGCCTTTGTTACGCCAGTGGCCCTTACCGGCAGATTATGGCACCACAGGGTTCCCGAAGGACGCACCGGACGCTTGTGCAAAAAAACATCGATACACTAATGGTATCGTATTGTATTTGCATTTATTTAGCACTTACCAGTTTAACACAACCTCACTTCTTGGGCCATCAATGAGAAGGACCCGACTCTGCAAAGCACCCCCCCCCCCCCCCCCTTCCCCCGAGGGAATGGGAGAGCGCGGACTCAAAGATTATGGGGACGCAGAATACCCCTAGAGATCAACGACCTAAAGGAACCGGAAGGCTGGTGGTACCGCGATGGCACCTACAGCAAGATTCACCAACATGAGTGCACTGAGCACCGCACAACACAAATATTTTTAAGGGCAGAGGTACTGGAATAGGTTTCCGAGTGGGAGTGGTACTTTCAATGTTACGTTACTGAAAACACACGTCAATCAAAGCACTAGGGGGCATATTTATACTCCGTTTGCACCGAATTTGCGTCGTTTTTTTAGACGCAAATTCGACGCAAAACTAACTCCATATTTATACTTTGGCGTTAGACGCGTCTAGCGCCAAAGTTCATGGAGTTAGCGTCATTTTTTGGCGTGAACACCTTCCTTGCGTTAATGATATGCAAGGTAGGCGTTCCCGTCTTAAAAAATGACTCCCAGGCATGTGCGTGGTATTTATACTCCCGGGCAAAAATTACACCCGGGAGTGGGCGGGGCAAAAAACCCTGCATTTGCGCCTCTTTTTAACGCCTGGGTCAGGGCAGGCGTTAAGGGACCTGTGGGCTCAGAATGAGCCCAGAGGTGCCCTCCCCTGCCCCCAGGGACACCCCCTGCCACCCTTGCCCACCCCAGGAGGACACCCAAGGAATGGAGGGACCCATCTCAGGGAAGTTGAGGTAAGTTGTGGTAAGTATATATATATTTTTTTTTTGTGGCATAGGGGGGCCTGATTTGTGCCCCCCTACATGCCACTATGCCGAATGACCATGCCCAGGGGACAGAAGTCCCCTGGGCATGGCCATTGGGCAAGGGGGCATGACTCCTGTCTTTGCTAAGACAGGAGTCATGTTAATGGGGGATGGGCGCCAAAAGAAAATGGCGCAAATCGGGTTAAGACGATTTTTTTGCCTCAGCCTGACTTGCCCCATTTTGAGACGCCCATACGCCATTTTCCCCTACGCCGGCGCTGCCTGGTGTACGTGTTTTTTTTTTCACGCACACCAGGCAGCGCCGGTCGGCTAACGCCGGCTAACGCCATTCTATAAATACGGCGCCCGCATGGCGCTTCAGAATGGCGTTAGCCGGCGCTAATTTTTTTGACGCTAAACTGCGTTAGCGCAGTTTAGCGTCAAAAAGTATAAATACGGGCCTAGATGTAGTCTAGTCAATGACTCACGTTCTTTCAGCAAGAGAATGGTAGGTTGTAGTATGCGGCTACGAGGGCATTTAATTGCAGGTAATTGTCCCGATTATAGGAGTAAAGAATGGAAGTGTGCAGGGGGGCGGGGTGTTGATTCTGCCTTTCTACAGAGCACATTTCCATTGAAATGGCTGTTAAAAATGCATTGAGGATGCAGTTTTACTGCTCCACCTATATAGCGCACCTACAATGCACGGATATTGGGTTTCAGTGCATATGTATCATACGAGTGAAGTGTCTACTTTCATCAAATTCTTTGTTTCCATCACACATCAGAATCAGAAAACAATCTCTCATATGCAACTGCATGTTTTTCCAGTATTTCACTTGATGTATCTATAGGAGTCATTTACTCTTTCCTTGTTGCTGATATATTTTGAAACATTTTAAAACTTTGTTTATAAGTATTTTAACTTTGTTTTGTGTTTGAAAACATTTGACACACTGCAACCTTCTCCCTTAACACTCTGTGTACCCCAGGAGGATTGTCACTAGGTTGCAAAATGCATACCCCATACAGTAAGAGAAAAGTAAACACCAGTCTCCGTGTTAAAAAAAAACATAATAAACAGCAGTTTTGTCAGCAGACACTGCATGACATTTCACCTGTCTTTCAATACACAGCAACTTCTACACGATTAAACCAAAATGAAAGCCATCTTTAGTGATCACTCTCTTTTTGAAGTCCTGCAAGCTTATTTTGGGAGTGCGGGAGCACCTTCACACCCCTAGTCCCAGTGCTGCTGTTTGCAGGGCGCTAAGTGAGATCTGATTTAAAAAGTGGCCTTTGCTTTATGTGGGGGCGTGTTCCAAGTCTCCCGTTAGTCACAGTCTTCCTTATTCACCGTGAATACGCATGACCTTTCCCTCATAATTAAATTCCCCTGACACTCCATAAAGTGAAGGCCTCAAGAGCTAGTTTCCTGGTAGAAACCTAAAATGGACAAAAGTATTTCATAGCTGTCTCTTTTTAAACACTGCATACTCTGTCTACCATCTAATGTCCTTTCAAGGGGTGCAAGAAACATGACAGACATACTACTTAATTGCCACACCCAATTCAGGGTGGCCACAAGGCACAGGGCTATTGGGCTCCAACTGCAATGACTGAGGTCCATGTACCACTAGTATCCTGGGGTCCTTCTTACTAAGGTTCTACAAACTGAGCCAAGTAGAATCCTTTCTGTGCTTGTCACTCAAGGTAGCGAGGGTGAGCAGCCCCAGGATTCTCAGGGGTGTAGTGTGGTGGGCAAGAGTCCAGACAGCATCAAACCACCAACACACAATAACTTAATACCTAACACAGTGCTTGTCTTTTTGTAAACGCAAGTCTTTTTTATCACACAACAGAACTAAACAATACAAAATTAAGTTATTTTAAATGATTACAGGAATGTTATCCTGGTTGCTTTCTTCAGAAGGTGCTAAGCCTTCATTCTTCAAGATCCTTTGCCGACCCAGGAAATCTAGGAGCTACAGTCACCAGTATCTGGTGGGAGAGGTAGGAATTAGGCATAGGTGCAATTCATCACTTTTACCACTGTGTGGCATAGAAGCACAGCTCACTCTTTCCTCTGATTTACTTTAGGCAGAACGTCTCAACTCCTCCCATTCGACTTCCTTGGTGAGCGTCTAAGACCTTTTGCTCCAGCCACTGGTGAACACTTACAGTGCCTATGCGCCTGTTCTTATAGATCTGGGCCCTCATTTACAGAGATTTGGCATAGGGCAGCATAGCATCACCTTATTGCTCCGCCCTACACCAAAGTGAAAGGTCAGGAATGCACCATATTTATGCAATACCACCGTGGTGAAAAGGTGCCTGTGTTGTCGGCAGGATTGTTTTTGTTCAGGAAGGTGTACCTTCCTGCACAGAAACAATCCATAGAGGTGTTTCCTTTTTCTATGTGTGCTGCAGAATGCAACACACGGAAAAAGAAAAAAACGAGGAGAAAAAAAAATATTTGCCCACGGGGCTCATAAATATTCAGCAGAGTGACAAAACCAGTGCAGCTGTTTAGGCACTAGGTAACGGTCACCTCTAGGAGATTGGCTGGCAGGCAGTCCTGGTTACACACCACCTCTTTGGGCACTTCATGAAGCACTCCCTTCCTTCGTCCTGAAGATTGCAGCAATGTGCTTACTTATCTTTGACAAGTGGATGTGTGAAATTAGGTGTTGCTCTGCTTGTGAGCGCAATGCTGTTCTTCATCGGGGCTGTTAAACTGAAAGATGTAAGGCGTAAAAGAATCTAGGACGAATTATTTCATATCATAAAAGGTGTGTCGCTCTTTCACATGCAAGCCTGCATGAGTGAACCTAATGATTATCGTTTGCTAAGGCATATGCAAATGTATTTCCTGAATTGGTACATTTGCTTATTTTGTGCAAACTGAAATTGCACAATCATGCATCGTCCTTAGTTGCCTCAGGCAGACTATTTTTGGATCCTGCCCCATAGTCCAGCACTTCAAGGAGCACAGACCTTATCATTAAGCCCATTCATTCCCCTACTCCTTGATACACTCATTCTATACTCACTCAACACACACAACAGACACACACACTCCATGACACCCGATATGCACTCTCTAGTTCTGAGATAAAAACTCATAAAACATTCTCCTGACTTGATATACACTCGTATTAATATAGGCTCCAGACACACACGACTCTATAATGCCTGATAATCCCACTCCATGTAGTACACAAATACATCATGTACACAGTCTGGTGATACAGAGAACTTACTTCTCACTCCATAATCCTGACTACACACTCTAAAAAGACACACACTTTGACTCCTCACACACACGCACTCGAAAAACAGAAACACCGATGATTGTATAAACTCAGGCCCTCATTTACGGGGATCCGGTGTAGGACAGCACAGCAAGTCACCCTGCTACGCTGTCCTACGCCAAAGTGAAAGGGCGAGAATGCACTGTATTCATGCAATACAGTGCATTCCTGTCCTTTTGCCCTGCACTGGTGCCTTTTTAGCAGCCTAGCACCAACGCAGGCATCCTTGCACCATTGTGCAAGGTTGCTTGTGTTGTCGGCAGGATTGTTTTTGTGCACAAAGGCACACCTTCCTGAACAAAACAACCCTTAGAGGTGTTTTCCTTTTTCCATGTGTGCTGCAGAATGCAAAAACATGGACAGAGGGAAAAACGAGGAGAAATACAAATATTTCTTCTCGTTAGGCCTCACTTCAAGAGGCATACGTTTTTAGGGCATCCCCAGGTTTACATGGTTTTGTAAATCTGAAGAAGCGTCAAAATCCATGGGTGTTGCAGGGGAACACCCACCACAGCACTCATGGAACGCCTCCCGAGTGCAGAGTAAAGCAACACAGCGATTTGAACAGCCTTGTCTTACTCTGTCCCTATGAGGCCATTCAAAGCCGTGCAAAATGGCTTTGTGTGGCCTCTTAGATTTGATTTTGTACTCTGCGCCACCGGAGCATCACAAAAAGTGATGCTCCAACGGCACAAAGGGCTAATAAATATGCTCCTAAGTATACACTCAAAGCAATACCAGTGCCCAACACAGCTGATGGATATACACATTCCACGAAGCCCAACGTTTGCACACTCCATGCAGCAAACATACCAATGCTGTACATGCACCTGACTTGTCTAGTACCCATATTTTAGGATGCCCAGTACAGGCACATGTCCTACATACATGACAAATAAACACCTACTCAACATCTGATGCACACTCTTCAAGTGTATCTTTGTACACTCACTTGATACTTGACTTTGTACACACACTTGAGCAACCCTACTATGACACACACGTTCATAAGACACATGCACTCCTGACTCTATATATGCTTAGAATGATGTAGACTTGCAACACAGATACGATAAACATACAGTCCATTTGATACAGATGCACTCCTGACCCCATGCTCCTGACTCTACACCCTCATGGGAGAGAGACACACACACACACACACACACACACACACACATACACACACATACACACACACATGAGAAACACACGCTTGTCACTCTGTATACAGTCAGACTGATAAACATGCTTGATACACATTTCACAGTGCCAGGAAGACCCAGTACACACAAGCTCAAGCATTACTTTATATACTGAAACTGATAACATACACCCCTGACTGCACTCCTGAAATACGCATTCTTGTGACCAGTGGCAGCTGCTTTGTAAAGGTAGTGGTAGGGCAGGGGGATGTGGGGGGGCTCAAGTAAATTAAATAAATAAATAAATAAATAAATAGAATACATTACTTACCTGAGAACGGCCGCGGCCTCTTCTCCATCTTCTTCTCTTCCTGGCAGCATGGTCCAGCAGCATACAGGCTCCCAGACTCCCCTAAGCCAATCATTACGCTGCTGTCACCAGCATGACAGCAGCATCGTAATTGGTCTGAGTGGCCTGCTTCATCGCTCAGACAGGGAGTGGAAGCCTGTGCACGTTCTCCACCCGGCTGTGCAATACAGCGGGGTGAAGAAATGCAAAGTGCACATATCTGTTTGGCCGGCCCAAGACGGCCGGCCAAACAATCATGCACACTTATGGTGCACATAGCACTCCTCCTCCAGCCCAGCCCTGCTCTAACCTGGCTAGCAATGAAAAGCAAAATGATAATAAGTTGGTGTTATTATCATTTTACTTTTACATTTTTCACTGCTCAGAACAGTGGGGCGATGTTCCTCCGCCTTAGCAGAGGAGCCGCTGCCGCTTGTGACTTATACATTTTTAACACACACCATTGTCTACATATTCAGGCTTCACCAAGACACATACTATTAAAACCTGAGCTTGCACACTCTCAGACTGATATAGACTGACCAGCATGATGAATACAAATATGCCAAGATGGCCCATAACACACATTCTATATGATACACAGACCCATCACATACATAAATGCTCTTAACATTACAGAGTCTTACAGAAACACCACCTTAATTCTGCACTCTTCAGAGACACACTACTCACACAGTGATGAAACACACACACTCCAGGCTCTATATGCACTGTAACTGTTATACACGGCCACTGTACACACTCCATGCAATACAAGTGTCTAATTCATGTACTCTCAATTCAATATATACACACCCACCGAATACACTAATAATACACACCACTGACTCCCTACTCCTGACATTACATACTATTCTGACACATACATTTATAAAGTCGGACATTCATGACTCTTTGCACACTCAGAATGATCACACAGCTTTCTGTATTTATTGTAATGCTGCAGAACCTTGAAAATGACACCTCTAAAACAATACTTCACAATTATTAGTTCCTAAAAATAAATACTTTGAAAAAGGAACATTTCCCCAAATGTTTGTTCTGGACTGACTATTGGGCCTTTAGGTGTGCTGGCACGGTGGGGGGCAGGTTTAACTGCCCTGGGAAGGGATGCGTTTTTGTTGCTGGGGACCTGAAGGCTATGATTCTACTTACAGCGCTTCTCAATAAATTAATGGCTTTATAGCCTCTTAAAGGGTACTTCAACCGATACCGGGTAGGCCAGTACGGCCCAGGTTAGGAGTAAAAGGTATAACATCTAGGGTTTACAGTATAGGGTTATGGGCATAGAATATAAATGTTAAGCGTATGGGTTTAAGTTTAAGGGGATTTGATATAAGGGTATGGGTTAATGGTTAGAGTATAAGGTATATGGTTATGGGTAGAGGGTTTTAGTTATTGGATTATGGTTAAGGGTAAACCGCTAAGGAAACAGAATTACGGGGTTGGGTTAAAGGGTTAACCACTATAATTACATTTGTCTTGTATCATTGTTGGATATATCTTGATGATTATTGCAGTTATTTTTAGTGGATCTGTTCGAAATAACTCAGTTGGAAATGGCTTTCCACAAGAACACTGCACTTGATTAATTTCAATGGGACGTGCTACCATTTTGAAGTGTAGCAATTAGAAGTGTTAGAAACAAACAATGCTATTTCTCAGTAAACATTTTGAATAAACAAGCTCAAACCAACTTCACTCAGAAACCACAATCCCAACTCAGTTCATAATTCAAAATTAGCATTGGCATCGTAAATACACTTGTTTATAACCTCTAACAATTTGAGGTCTCCTTGTGGGTAGCATCAGCATAGTTTAACCTACAATTTATGGAGAGTATATTCCTGGAGGTTTCCTTTCCACTGCTTTCCCAGCCGCCTTTGCTTGGGGACCCATCCCAAGTATTCACACATTCATGTCACATCAGAGGGGGTTGGCGGAGGAGTATGACTCGCGCTGTCCACCTTCATCTTTAGCACGTGTCTCTAGTAATGTGTCCCATGTTCAGGCTGTATCCAGTTTCCCTTTCTCCGTCTTAGCTTCGCGGTGTAGTAGCATACTTTCATATTCAGCCCATTTGACTAAATCCCACTTCCAAACGTTAGGCTTGGACCACTCTGCTACCTTCCATCTCATAGCCATATGTCTCTAGCCAATACCAGTGCCAAGTCACTATGTTTGCTTGTGACTCGCTTGCCCTTTGGACATGGGTACATTCCTAATGTACTAGTTTCCGTACCTGATCTATATATGTCGGTTCATTAATGAATCACCTCCATGCACCGGTTTCTCATCAATAATTTCATTGCAAATATTGCAGTGGTATTATCAATGATGTCAGAAAAATTCATGAGTGATGTAATATGTTGGGGTAATTAGCAGTGCATGGTGAAGGCGCAAGTTATCGGTACCTTAGGAAACGAGTTATAATTACCTGGGATAACTGTAACTATAACCGGTGAATATCTGTGGTTCTTAGAGTTTAAAAAGTAACATTGTTACCAAACATTATACCCAACTATAACATTATTTTAACCTTTGTGTTTTTCAGTGAATTGCTAGTTTTTTTTTAACATAAAGTAATATTTTATTACCATACATAAAGCCACCCCTCTGCAGCCCACAGCCAAAGGTCGTGCACAGCAGGGGTTTGGCCAACACCCTATATATATAAAGCAGATCTATCCTCTTTCTCCAAAAATCATCAATCATCTTAACCAATTGTATATTTTAATAATACATAAAATATAATGTATATTATGATTGATTGATCAAAAAATATTTATAACATTTTATTAAACTGCATGTCCATGACTTTTTACAGGACCTTATATTAAATTTCTGGGGTGAAAAATGTGAAAATAAGTAGTCAAATATATATTATTTTTAATGTAACCCCTTTGCTGCTACGTCTTTCTCCCCTCTGGTGCCAAGCCTTTTCTGGGGTATTTCAGGTAGTTTGTGCTTAGACCCCCATAGCTTTTGATCCCCATAATCTATCCATGCCAAATTTGCATCCTTTTTTCAACATCCTGGGGAGTCTAAAAGTACCCAGGGTTTGTGGATTTTCCTGGTGGGGACAGAGAAATTAGCCAAAATTCAGTTAAATTTGTATTTTTGGGGGAAAATGAGAAAAAGTGCTGCAAAAGAAAGCATCTGTTTTTTCCCAGGCAAATAGCATCAACAAAGGGGTTGCAGTGCTAAAATTACCACCTCCCTGCTTTCAAGGAACAGGCAGACTAGAATCAGAAAATCTAAATTTTCAACACATTTTTGGATTTTTACTGAGACATACCTCATTTTTCATATTTTTTGTGCTTTCAACCTGCTTTTAGTTAGTGACAGAAAGAGGTGTGAAACCAATGGTTGATACTGGAAAGCTTTACATTTCTGAAAAGTAGACAACATTCTAAATTTAGCAAGGGGTAATTTGTGTAGATCCTTCAAGATTTTTCGCTATAAAGTAACAGTTGAAATAAAAAAATATTGACATTGAGTTAGAAAAGAAACAGCCATTTCTATCTGCATTTTTGTCTGTAACGTTTACCAGCGAAGGCAGATTTTCAAAAGCAATAAACCATTATGACTGCTCTACCCTTCTAGTTGCGGGGATATATAGGGCTTGTTGTTTCACTAAGAACCCAAGGTACCCAGAACCAATAACTGAACTGCTCCTTGCAGTGGGTTTTCATTGTGTACCCAGTATAAAGCAATTAATTTGGTAAAATGTAAAGAGTGACAAATAGGTATGAAGGAAACCTATATATTTCCGAAATGCACACAAGATATGGAGTTTAGAAGCATTGGTTATTTGCACATCTATGAATGTAGGGGGTACCCATACTAGCTCACTAATTACTGGGCATTTCACAAAATGACTTCTTTCTTACACACTAGCTTACATTTGGAAGGCGAGAATGCAGCGAAAGACAATTGCTAACAGCACTTTTACTGCTATTCTGTGTTTCCTAAAGGCTCCTGATAAAAATGGTACCTCACTTGTGTGGGTAGGCCTAGTGCCCGCAACAGGAAATGCCCCAAAATGCAACGTAGACCCATCACATTTTTCCACTGAGAACGAATGCGTTTTTTGCAAAGTGCCTAGCTGTGGATTTTGGGCTCTAGCTCAGCCGGCACTTAGGGAAGCCTAGCAAACCTGTACATAAAAAAAAAAATACACCTAGGGGACTCCAGGATGAGGTGTCTTGTGGGGCTTTCACCAGGTTACGCTATCCAGAATCCCTTGCACACCTCAATATTTGTCTAGAAACACATTTTCTCAACCTTCTGATAGAAAGTTCTGGAATTTGAAGGGAGCGAAATACTTCCTTCCACCTAGCATTTCTCCAAGTCTCCGGATAAAAATGATGACTCACTTGTGTGGACAGGCCTAGTGGCCGCAACAAGTATTGGCCCAAAACGTATTGTGTAGACATCAAAATTATACATCACAAAATTACCTGTTTTGCAAGGGGGACACCTGCATTTGTGGTTCGAGGCTTGGCAGCCATCTAGGGAAACTTACTGATCAGTATAGGGAAAGGTGCGGAAGACATTGTGACGCGAAGGGTTAATTAGCTTGAACAGTGTAGATGAGTGTGATGCCTGCTGAAACCCGAACAACGTGGAAAAGTTCACGATGTTCGCTTTCAAGCTTGTTTTTTTAACATTCCATAGATAAACTTATTCGCAGCTGCATGTGTATGAAACAGGATGTGTAGGAGCGAAAGACGGAGGTCATCTCAACCTTGAGAATGAGAGCACAGGAGAAAGATGGAAGGAAAACAATGGCCAGGGAATGGCAGAGCAGCCAAGAGACACATGCTGATAACATAGCTAGAAAATACTAGAAAGGGATAGAATCCAAGCTTCAGGTTATTTAAGCACTGAAGTGCGGGTGAGGGGATTGAAGCTCGCAGATGGGTTTGTGAAAGCTGCCATCTCCAGGCCCACAGCGCTGCCTCCCTGTTTTTGCTGTTCAGAGACCGTGACGCTCGAGGGGGAGAGAGGACCAAGCGGGTGGTAGAGGGCTTCCCAGCATTTCGTGGATTAAGTTAAGTTCCACCCAGGGATGAAAGGCCTTTGTTTCTCTACTCTATTAGTATGATTGATTATGATACTTTCACTGTGTTTATAATCTGAAGTATCCAGCTTGTTTATATTTTACTTCCTGAGCATCGTAGTGTGAGCTTGCTGCAGTAATTGAAATGCACATTTTGTATGCCGTTAATCAAAGCTTATATCAATCAATGAACTCTTTGCTCATATATATATAAATAGATGCTCTTTGTCGTGTGTTTACATATAAATTGATGCTCTTCATTGCTATTTGCATTCTATTTCGTTGATGTGGCAAATGTATACATTTACCTGAAACTCTAGTAAAGCTAAATTGTGTTCATAATTGGCGTGTAGTCCTTCATTGAGCGTTCTTATTGACTTATATCGAACAGATCAGGTGTCAATCAGTCA
This sequence comes from Pleurodeles waltl, assembly GCF_031143425.1. NCBI lineage: Eukaryota > Metazoa > Chordata > Amphibia > Caudata > Salamandridae > Pleurodeles > Pleurodeles waltl. The sequence continues at coordinate 1,144,941,741 of NC_090440.1, forward strand.
CCTGGATAAGACACCTACCTGACGCAGACATTTCTGAAAACTAGACACCCAAAGGAGTTTAGGGAGGTGTGGCTTGCATGGATCCCCCAGCGTTTTCTTACCCAGAATACCCTGCACACTTCAAACTTAACTTAAAAATCACATTTTCTTCACATCTCTGTGTGGGATCACCGCACAAGCACAAATTTCCTACACCCAGCATTCCCCTCAGTATCCCTGTAAAAATTATACCTCACTTGTGTAGGTGGGCCAAGTGCCTGCGACAGGGAAGGGCTAAAAATGTATAAAAATTGAGGGGGAACCAAAGCGGGTCAGAAAGAGCAGTTTTATTTCATACATTTTTTAGACTGGCTCTGCTTTGGGCAGAGTTTTTATCAGTACAGATGGGGCAATGCTGGGTGGTAGGCATTTTGTGGATTCCTGCATATTCCAGAAGTTTTCATCATAGGAATTTGTGGAAAATGCATGATTTCAGGCAAAGTTGGAGGTTTGCAGGGCATTGTGAAGCACACCACCCTAGACTCCCCTAGATGTTTAGTTTTCAGATGTGTCTGGGTCTGGTAGGTTTTCCAGGTGGCAGCATATCCAAGTCCAAAAATTATTCAGCCGCTGACCATTGCAAGTGGGACAATATTGGGATTTAGCCGAGCTCTCTCAGCCCTATGTAAAATCAAAACCATGTCAATTGCCCTCTTACCTGTCATTGGGATGAGATACTTTAGTCGATGGGGGGATGAAAGACTTTTACCCCCTTCAGTTGGGAAGAGTTCATAACCATGCCCATGGTGGTGGGCAGCCCTTGCCCCTCTATTTTTTGATTAATTCCCTGGCACCTAATGGGTGGGGGGGGGCGGATCCAGTGTAATTACCCCATCTGCTCCCCAGGGGTAGCAGAAAGACTGTTTAAATAATTGGGGTGGGTAAGCTCATTTTGAGCAGCCCCCCAGCCCATAGTTTGAAAAAAAGTAATCCCTGGTGCCTAATGGGCTTTATGCCCCCCGGAGGGCAGGTTGGGTGCTATTGCCCCATCTGCCTCTTGGGGTGTTAGACTGTTTACGTCTACGCAAGCCCATTTTGGTCAGCCCCTACCCCAGAGTTTGTTGAAAAAAGTAATCTCTTGTGCCTAGTGGGCTTTCTGCACCCAGGGGTTGCAGATCGGGGTATTGCCCCCCTTCTGTCCCCCAAGGAGGGCTGAAAGACCGTTTACATACTTAGGGGTTGGTGGGGGCATTGACATTTTGCACACCTCCCACCCCATAGTTTGAAAAAAAAGTAATCCCGGGTGCTAAGTGGGCATTCTGCCCCCGAGGGGCAGATCGAGGGCTATTGCCTTCATCTGTCCCCCAGGGGGCAGAAAGACTGTTCACGTACTTGGAGATGGGTGGGGGGCATTGGCTTGCCTGCTTTGGGCAGCCCTCCCCCTATATACAATAGAATAAAATGTCCCTGGTGCCTCGCTCGCTTTTTGCATCATGGGAGGGCAGATCAGGGGCAAAAGCCCCTGTCTGCTCCCGGGGGTGAGGTGGGAGGGGGTGGGTGCATAAAGACTGAAATATTGCCCCAAAATAATGGGGGAGTAAAAGCCCTTGTTCTAGGGGCCGCTCCCCCAACCTGGTGTCTATTGGTTTGATCCCTGATTAGGGATCGTCCTCCTGAGGTGATTTTTCCCTTTTCCCTTTCTAACAATACCTCTCCTGCCTGCCTCGGTGCATGGGGGATGAGATAGCCCCCTGAGCACTGAGGCACAGAAAGTGAAATGAGCCCATTGGCTTACTTCACTTTCATTTTTATTGAAATGATGCCAGTGTGTCAAACACTCTGCTCGACATTTCAGTGAAGACCAAAAGCAGCCTCTGGAGATGGGGAAACTATTCCCTACCTTGCAAGGCTGTTTTTCAAAGCAAGAAATCCCTTTGGTGTCCTCACCAGAGGGATTTCACGATTCATGTGCGAGGACAGCCAGGAGCCGTCCTTCGCACGTGAGCACTGTGTGTGAGGATGGCTCCTGGTCGTCCTCGGCACGGAAGGAGTTAAAAAAGAAAAAACAAACAATATCTCTCGCTTCTATTTTTTAACATTTTATACCCCCAAAAAAGTAATTATAAAACAACCACAGAAAGGCATTGTAGTTTATGAGATACACTGTTTCACATAAACTGCAACCGTACAACCAACCCCTAGGCGGCACTGCATTCCACATTGTATAGAAAAAGCTCCAGTCTTGGAAATGCTTTTGAAAAATATGGTGGTTTCTCCTGGGGTCTCCAGAGCGCGGGCATGGAAATGCTTTGTTCTCCCACTGGACGGGAGCAGCTTTGTGCTTCTGCCTGGTGCGAGAACATTACATTTTTCCTGCCCTATACACATATAGCACTCTTTCTGGATCCAAGATCTAGCTTTCTGCCAAATTTGCTGTAAATCCGTTCAGCAGTTTGGGCTGTAACTCTAACTAAAGTCTCCATGGAAAAATGGATGGCGAAAACATGTTCTGGGGCCCCTTTTTTATTGAAGCCCACTCAATGAATCATCCTGAAACTTTCCATGAGAAAATTATTCAGGAGTAGCACTTTTTGGGAAAGTTTTGTGAAGAATCGTCAAACAGGACTAGAGTTATTAACAACGCAAAAAAGGCATGTATATATATATACATATATATATATATATATATATATATATATATATATATAGCTTGCTTCTTCCAAAAAGGATGAGAGACACGCTCTGAGTTATGAGTCCTCAACTTCACCATTGAAAAGGATCCAGCCCCTGTGACACCTTGCTCGCACAAATTGAGGACTCATAACTCTAACAGCAAGTCTCATCCTTTTTGGAAGAAGTAAGCAGTTTGAACTTATCGGAAGCCGTGCCCGATGACATGCGCCACTTTCAATATAGGAGCCGGGTACCAGCGGTGCTCATGCTTTTCCATTCAAATATATCTATTTTGCCATTTATGGTTGGACCCAATCAATCAATCAATCAATCAAACACATTTCTTAAGCGCACTACTCACCCAATAGGGTCTCAAGGCTCTGGGGCGTGGGTTACTGCTTGAAAACCCACATTTTGAGGTGCTTTCTGAAGGTTAGGAGGTCCTGGGTCTTGCAAAGGTTGGTGGGGAGGGAGTTCCAGGTTTTGGCGGTGAGGTGGGAGAAGGATCTGCCGTCGGAGGTGGTGCATTGGATGCAGGGGACTGTAGCGAGGGCAAGGTCGGAGCTGTTGAGTTGGTTTGTGGAAGTTGATTCGTTCGTTGAGGTAGGCGGGTCGGTGTTATGGAGGGCTTTGTGAGCGTGGACAAGAATTTTGAAAATTATGCTTTTGTTGATGGGCAGCCAGTGTAGGGATCTGAGGTGGGCGGAGATGTGTTCGTGGCGAGGGAGGTTGAGGATGAGACGTGCGGCTGCGTTCTGGATTCGCTGGAGTTTTCTCTGAAGCTTGGTTGTGGTCCCCGCGTGAAGGGCGTTGCCGTCGTCCAGTCTGCTGCTTATGAGGGCGTGGGTGACTGTTCTTCTTGTTTCTAAAGGAATCCATTTGAAAGACTTGCGTAGCATGCGATGGGTGTTGAAGCAGGAGGATGATATGGCATTGATTTGCTGAGTCATGGAGAGAGATGACTCGTACAACAGCTGTGAAAGTCATACCATACACATCAAGTGCAATACTTATGACTTCAGAATAATGTTTCCCATAACTATGAACACCTAATAGCACAATGTAAATAAATAGTACATACTCAAACTAATAAATAATACTACATTCATAATCACTTTTTTCTTAGCGTTGGGGGTCATGTGGTATGTAATTCCATCTGTAGAGTTATTTTGAACATTTGTAATTACATCTGTCACTTGAAGGTGGAGGTAATGAGCATTACATTTGCTATATTAGTTATGGTTTGCCATGGCTGTTGTTGGAGTTATGAAATGCTGTCTTTTTCATTGCTTATTTGGTTTTAATGTGTAACCATAGCTACACATGAACTATGGTTTTTGTTAGTGAATATAAAATAAATAAATATATATGTATTACCAAGTGGTAGAGTGGTAGTCACCACTGGGTAGTTATAGGTAGTTATAGATAGGTCAGCATTTCCATGGGAAATGTGTTTTGTTGTGTTGTTAATAACTTTGGTACTGTTTGATGAATCGCCAATTTTTTTTCCAAAAAGTGTTCTTTTTTCCTAGTTTGTGCATTGAAAGTTTGAGGGTGATCTGTCAAGCGGCAGCCAAGAAAAAATGGGTCCCAAAAAGCAAAATCCCCATGCTTTTTCCATAGGCTTCTTAAAGTAGGGCTACAGCAAAAACTGCTGAACAGAAAGGACTCTGCAGGATTGGATATTTACCTGGGGTAGGCCTTATAATGATTGTAATTCAAAGAGTGAGGTTAATGTTGGCCCATTTCTCTCTTCCTTTGAATGCCCATTTGTTTACTTCATTGTGGGTTGTCAGCAAGGGGCTGTAGACCAGTTTGCCCAAAGAAACAAAGTACATATAGTAATAGAGGTTGAAAACCCACTTAGTTGTAAAGGTTCGAATTTGTGATTCGGTTATGGTATGAAACTGATATTCTGAGTCAAAATGATGTATCCAGGTATATTTATTAATGCAATTTTGGGCCTGGGAGATCGAAGGCTGTTGTTGCTGTCCTTTTTAAATACAGTCTTGTAAATTAGTGACCTGACAGCCGAGACGTGTTTCGCCCCCTAGTGGTGAGTTTACCTGGGACTTTTTCAAGGCTAATGGTAATCATCAACAAGCATCCATAGAATCAAATAAAGGTAATCGAGCGGATGTTAGCAATTGTAACAGGCTGAATCCTGTGTGTGCTTGACGGCGTTCTAGTCCCACGCCATAATGTTTGTGTACACCCATAGGGAAAGTAAGTGTGGTTTACTGTCTTGTCTACAGTGTCACGCCAATATGCACCTATGGGGAAGACTGCCTTAGAGTGCAGTTTCATTTCCCTTTGACCTACAGAGACCAGTGACATATAAAAAAGGGGTGAAACCTGTATGCCAAACCCACATCTGAGAGTTCCAAAGACAATAACTGTGCAAATTATGGGTCATCCAGGATTGTCATATTTCTCTGGCTCAGCTCAGGATCAGAGCCCAGGCCAGTGGTCAGCCTGCTGTGCCACTTTAATGACATTTTTGTCCAGGAGCAGGAACAAAGGCTTCCCCACACAAAAGGGAGCAATTAACAGTGCTTCACTCAGCTCCTGAGAAGGAAGGAGGTGGAGATAATGGATTTGCATCCATCAGTTAGCTGTCACACTGTACCAGGGAAGGGCCAGCCATAGCCCCCTAAACAAAGGAGGGAGTCCAGATCTCTGGAGCTAACACAGGAGGGGGATCCCCTTTGAAGATTTGGTGGGAAAGCCCCTGGCAGGGTAGTCAGGATGGCCCCAGAGGAGAGGTGACCAATGACTATAGGGGGTGCCATTTTGAACTGCAGGATGGTTGGGACAGGGGCGGAGAGGTCATGTGGTACCCCAGGATAGGCTACAGGTGCCACTTTTCTAAAAACTTCCAACCTCTCTTAAAAGGTCTTGCACAAGGGGAGGGCGCTCTCTTGGTTGTACCTTTCACTGCACACTGGGACTGTAGGCAGCAGCCATGAACAGCCAGAAGGAGGAACCCCAGCTATCCATCTGGACTAAGAACTCTGACTGCCCCCAGGACCATTGGGGCTCTCACCAGGACCAGGGAAGCTAGACCACTTAACCCCCTGAGAACGAGTTGAAGGAAAATACAGATGTCAGTGCTAAGGAGAAGAGAAGCACCAGTGGAGAACAAGCAGGAAGGCCAGTGCAGGGAGCCATTTGAACCAGTTCCCTGCACAGTTTGCCACCCTGGAGGCCAGGAGGCCTGAGGAGAGTGCTCCAGGTGCGTAGGGCTTGCCACTAGGAGCCAATTGAGCCCAAAAGCATGTAAACCGGCCCAATGGATTTGACCTCTGTCTAGCGCGATCACTAAACACGTGGAGCTCCAGTGCCCGGCTGCTAAAACCCCTTGTGGTGGGCCAGGGCCTGGGGCATGCTGCAAGGAATATATTTGATATTCTTTTCATGGGACAGGGTGTGCATGTGGTCCCCACCCCAGAGCAAAGAAGGCTGAAGGATTCCAGCTCCCAGGCCGTATGCCATGAACTCTGGGCTTCCCACCAACAAGAGGAAGGCAAGAGCTTCTACAAGGTAAATGGAAGGCCCCGGGATCCCAACTCTGGTCCGCAACATCCCAGGAGGAGGTGGAAGTGTCACTGCACATCACCTTCCCAGCTGCAGTGGGCTTGCCTTACTCCGCAGGCCAACAAAGAGGTCCCTGCCCTGTGGGCAGGGAAGGAAAAACTGCAGGATCCCTCAACAGCACACAGCAGTGCAGGTCGTGCGGGGAGACGGCGAGCAGCCAGGGGTGGACTCCCTGGGCTGCTCCCCACACTTGGAGGCTCAGGGGTGCCCAGATGGAAGTGGGCCCCTTCTCAGAGAAAAAAAATTAAAAGGAAGAGGGACGTATTGCCAGAGATGCTGATAAAGTATCTTAAAGGAGCGCCCCAAAAGATCCTGCGGGGCTGGAAATGGACAAATCCTATTTTGTTGTTGTGGTGGCCCTAGGACAGTTGGGCCACCACTAACGACTAGGTACCAAAGAGTGCAAGGGACTACAGAAGTGCCTCATCTTCCCCGCCTCCTCATTCCCAGGAACCCCCAGACTTTTCTTGCAAATGGAGACCCTAAGTTTGCAGGTTCCATAAATGAATGACCAACCTATGATTTCCTTTAGTTTTCACCCACTTCCCAGCCTGGAGCAGGAGCTCTACAGCTGGGAGTACAGTACCCTCTAGGACAGGGTCTTAACTGGGGGCTGGACCCCCTGGGGAGTCCTCAAGTGATCCCACAGGGGGGTGGGGGCACCAGGATCTGGCCAAAAGAAGCATTATGCAGAGAACAGGGCTTTGTTTTAAGCAGAAAATAATTTATAGTATTTTAAAAAAGTTACCAGAACATAAGAGCAATATTTAAATAGGTCTAGACATATTTAAACATTGCAAACTTAATGGAATAATTGTGAAAAATTCTGAGGGGGGGGCCCGATGATTTTTTTCCCCACTAGGGTGGGCACGGCATTAAGAAGTTTGAAAAACACTGCTCTAGGGTCTAAGTTATGACTATAGGTTGTGGCCTAAAGATGCTTTGTGTAAGTTTACGATTTTTAGAAATTCACAAAGGATTTTTACGAGTAGTATCTTTACGAATGCCAGTCTTTTTTATTTGTGGAATTTCCTCCGGAAGTGCAGCGACTGCACAGTTGTAAAGATACTACTTGTAACTCCTTTGTGGATTGCAAAAACATCATTAACTTACACAAAACTGTAAATTTACCTTTGTGAACCCAGACAATAGACGTATAGTACATGTTGAAAAATTCTTTAGTTTAAAGATGGTTGTCACGATGCTTTGAAATGCCTTATTGAAAAGTGTTTAACATGACAGTTTGGCACTGCTTTCTTTTAAAGTATTATGCACCATGAATTCAAGCAATGTTGTATTCAAATATACTGTATCAACAATGCTTTACTTGAAGGGCTTTAAATGTTGACAGTAATTAAAGTTGATAAGCCTGTTTTATTATTAATGACATGAGCACCTTTATAGCACTGCCTGATTACTCATAATAAGTGCAGAAGAGGATGTCATGCTTAACTATTGATAATACAGCAATGTCATGCTTATTACCGATAATGTGTGCACATGATTGCAATACTTGACTATTCACATTAAGTGCAGAGGGATTATTGTTACTAAAATCAGGTGTGAATTAAGTGGTACCATAACATGTGAGTCCATTCTTGAAATGGGCTAACACTGACCTAATGTAAACTGACAACCCTGTATATAGTTATGTGCTGTATGGCACATGAATGGAGTGTACTGTGAGTTTTGGGGATCTGACCCTTTAGGGGTCAAACATAATGTTGCCAGGGGTATTTCCACCAGCCTTATGTATATTTGTAAATGATTGCATAGTATTGAGTAGTGCGTCTGTAATAAATGCATCTTTACTTTTCTAATGGAAAAGCAGAGACTGGATAATAATTATTAAGTGTTATTATTGTGTATCAGTGAATGGCGATTACGAGGCCACACTACCTCCCTTGAGTAGGCCTTGGACTGCTCTGCTCCACTACCCCGAGAGAGTTGAGTGCTACAATGGGTGTTTGGCCCCCAGTGATGGGCGAATGTGGACCCATTACTTGTGCAGGCCACACAACTAATGGGTCCATTTTCCTCACAGTGTTGTTGCAGTATGACTCCAACTCTGAAAACAGCATGGGCAGATTAAGGAGGAGTGAGAGAAGCAAAGCTGCTCCAGTGTATATTGAAGTGATGGCATAACAAGGTGTCTCTTGCTCAATGAATGACATTCTAGAGGTAAATTCATACTGAATACCTCTCTCATGGTTGATAGTGTTCAGGAGGTAAATTAATGTTCAAGATGCAATCTGTAATGGGAAATGGCCTATACATGAAAACCCAAATGACAGTTAAATATGAATTCCCATTACTTTCAGGTACTTAGGTATTGAATATTGCAATATAATTTCCCTGTTAGTTGTTCTCTTAATAGTACTCCCACCAGGAAGGTTGTGATGATTGCTGATATGTACCAGGGGCACTCCCAACAACAGGGCAGAAGCTTCTGAAACAAGCACCACTACATACAAAGGGAGGAACAGGAGACGGTACACAACAACAACTACCCAGCAGACTTAGCAGAGGGAAACAAACTGAGTAATCAATTAATGAGAAACAAAACAAACTCGTTGGATTTGGATGGCTGGATGAAGAGCTTGAGCAATAATGGAATGCTACAGCAAAGAGCACAGTTGCCAGGCAGTGAGTGAATTAATTTCCCATCTTCTTCCCAGAAGTAGGAATCTAATGGATGGGAACTATTTCATAGGGGATGATGCACCAAAGAGCAAACCCATTAATTTATCCGCCAGCTGCCAGCTTTCTACAACCTCTTTGCCAGTACTGTAAAAGTTGACCTTTCAAATTCCTAATAATACTCCCATCCGCATATGAAAATTTCCCACTCGAGGCTGGCCCAATTTTATTTGGAACAAGTTTATGGAATTTATTAAGGATTCTGAGGGCATGTATAAACTCTGCTGGTTCCCAAGAGCTCTCGGATGTATCATATTCCTGCCAGTCCACCATATATTGCAATTGCCTAAGATAAATTCTGGAATCTAGCATAGCTTTAACCCTGAGTACTTGTGTTCTGTTTACTAAGACTTGAGGAAGAGGTGTAGGCCCTTGCATGGCAAAAGGTTTCACTCTAGAGACATGGTCAACAAGGTGCATATCAAAGTGTGAGGAAAGTTCCAACCGTAGTGCTACTGAGCCTATTAACTGTTTCACCTTACAAGGGCCTGCAAAATGAGGTGTGAACTTAGGATGGGACCCATGAATAGTCTGATGTTTTAAAGTGAGCCATATTTGGCCTCCTATAAGATACTGGGAGACAGGGACCTATGTTTATTTACATATTTCTTGTAGCCTTTGTATATTGTAGACAGGCAATAGCCTGATGTCTGACAGTAAGGATGACCTGGAGAACTGCTGATGCCGAGAGAACACACACAATGGAATCAGATGAAACATTTTTGGATGTATACCATCTGAACAGGAAAATGGTGAGTAGCCTAAAGTACTATGCAATTAATTGCTACAGGCAATTTCTACCAACTGCTGCCATTGCACCCAATATTGTTGTTGAGATATGGGAAGACACCTCAAATAATGTTATAGTAACTGATTTAACCTCTCAACCTGCCCATCCTTCTGTGGATTATAGCTTGGCAATTGACAAAGGGTCTCTACACTTTTCAGTAGTTGCTTCCAAATTTTAAATCTAAACTGAGCCCTTTATCATTTATTATTCCCATAGGCAGACCCTGGGGGTGAAATATTTCTCTGATAAAAATTTGAGCTAAGGCAGTAATGGTTGGGAAATGGGTCATAAGTGTTTCATCTTAGTTAAGTAATCTAGTGCAACTGGTATGGTATCATAGACATTAGAATTTGGGAGTTAAACCATGAAGTCCATTGAAATAAGTGACCATGAGGATTGGGGTGTGGAAAGGGGTTGCAAAAGTGCCACAGACCTTTCATTAGAAATCCTGTAGCCTAAGGACATATAACATATATTTTGTATATAAGCCTTGACTGCTGGGCCATGGCGAACTACCAAAAGTGTTAGATAAGCAAGTCAGTAGTACTTCTTTCCCTGGGATGCTCTGCCACAGGGGAATTATGGTAGTTTTGGGTGTCTTTCACTTGAAGTTCTTCAGCAGGCAAATATAACTTGTTTGCATGAATTAACAATTATTTGTAAAACCCCCTAAGTACCAACCAGTGTTCCATTTCTATGGTATATGTACCCCTTTTCACCTTTTCCAAGAACTTTGGATCTTCCTGTAGACCTAAGAATGATATTGCCAAAATCAAATGGAATGGTTGCTTCTCATTCAGTTTGTCTGCTTGTCGACAGCGAACATCTGCTTTACCATGTCTATTCCCAAGACAATAGGAGCTATTGTAAGAGCAAGAAAAGAATAAAGACCACCTAGCATGGTGAGAATTGGCACACTTCATAGATTCCATAAAATGCTGAATCTCCTAATCCATCAAGACCAAAATTGGATTTAGTGTTACTTCAAGTAGTGCTTTAACATGTTCAGAGACTTCTTTGATGATGGGAAGCTCCCTATAATAAATCATATAATTATTCCTTGCATTTGTGAGGCCCTGGAAGGGTGCCTCGATGTTGGGCTTCTGTTTGTGGATGCCTTTGAGAAATTATTTTGCATACAGCTACAGTGGAAGCTTCTGTTCCACGGTCAACTGTCCATCTTTATTTGCATGTCTTAAGATAGATGCTATTGTGAGTGTAGTTGTAAACCACAAGAAAGCAGACTCTTGTTCTGGTCTGCATTTGGATGGATTCCTTTTTGAGTATGTTTCTGAGCTATTGCTGTGACTATCTTAGAATGCATACTGATGTTGTAAGGACTCTATAGTGTTTAGTGTGGTTAGCCGTAGCTTAACTTAGTTCTGTTCCCAGTTTGTGCCTTTTACAACATACACATTTTTATTCACGTTTATTTCATACTTTTTAACAAGCCTGCTTTTAGCAATGGTTGTACTTTTTTTTAATCAGTTTCCTCTTCTAGGAAGACAGAGTTCATGCTGGACATTTTATGAGTCATTGTTCAACATGTAATTTGTACCTTTATCCAAGGCTGTCAATTTGTATTGCCAGACAGAAGCCAGTTTCTATCTTTGGGACCTGCCATTACATAAGGCCTGTTTTCAGATCACTGTATGGGTTATCATATATACAACACATAGGCCTAAGGAGGTAGAGGGCATGACCGTCCTGGGATGTGTACCACACTGCAGACAGCTTTGCTGATCCTGGCACTGACTCTATAGCTTCCCGAGAGGATTGCCAACCAGACAACAGGAAGACCCTGCTATTCTACCTAGGTATGGGGTTGGGGCTACTCTCCTAGGTCAAACCAGACAGTAGGGTTACAACCACTATGCTTTCAGATCTAGACATAGGGTTTGGTAGGAATCTTTAGAATCCCTATGGTTGTCTAGACTCATAGAAACATGGTGGGATTGTTCATCTCCTTTACTTTGGTTGTAATTATGGTTATTGTGTTATGTTTCGTCTGCCTGATTATCATAGCACGTGCTTTTTATAGTAGGTTGAGCTGCTTCAATAAATGCATTGAAATCTAGTTTGCATCTCATGTCCTGCCTTGGCATGCTTGATTAACTGATTAACTGAATAAAAGGGGTATGATCTGTTCCACGACTTCTCTGAAGAGTCAAAGTATCAGGTTTAGATTTCCTCAAATCACTCCTCCACTGATAGAGTTGGGTGAGGCATTGTAAGCTAACCAAGAGTTAAGCCAACAGCTTCCAAGCACTGTGGGGATGATTCAGCCTCCCACACTCAGTAGTGCTTAGATCCTAAACACACAGTCTTATTACCAAAATGGGAACCGCTTGACATGGCGCTACCAACATTAGATCAGGTACTTATCTAATTGATCTCCTGAGTAATTCTCTCTTGCATGTCAAAGATGCCCTAATCACCTTTTTATTCAAGGACATCCATGTTGTTAGGGAAAATCCTCCTCAGATATAAAGATAGCGCCTATACTAGTCTGTAGGTTGTTCAAGCTTGAACCCTAAAGGGATATCCCATTTGGTGTTTCTATCCCTGAATCCTATCCTATAGATATGGCACAACTACAACCAGTAGTAATTCCAGTAAATTGTAGACAAGCTGTATAACAACAATTGGTAATGGGAGTGAGATGTTACATTTCTGGTAGAAGACCACAATGCGTACAGAACAGTAAATTGTAGACAAGTTGTCATACAACATTTACTTGGTAATGGAGTTGAAATTGTGTCATTTGTGGTAGAAACCCATAGTGCATACAGAACAACAACATTATATTCCTGGGTCACCTTTCCTGCTGATAATGCAAATACAAACACTTTTCACACACATACTCTAGCTAACATACCAGCACAATACAAAGCTTATAATTACTTAGACATTTTTCTATCATATCAAGAACACCAAAATTGGTCTCAAGGTGCCCTCCCACATGTAGTTCAACATGTTAGATTAGGTCCCCTCAACAATGACGGACCAACATGGCCAGTATTACATACAAATATCAACACAGGAAAAAAGGACAAGTATTAATACAAAAAACCTCAATAAATACAAACACATACAAAAAAATTGATACACAAAAACAAGGTGCCACACAAGACGATACAGTGAAAATAATCAAACCATAACAATTAACAAAAAATATATAACTCTAAATTTCATAAATATATCTAAATGCAAACTAACATATACAATTTTCTTCTTTTGAAAACTTGTTGATGGTCACAATGATGTCAACAAGTTTTCAAAAGAAGAAAATTGATATATTTATGAAATTTAGAGTTATATTTTTTTGTTAATTGTTATGGTTTGTATTATTGTATAAATTTAGATATTTGTGTTTGTTTTTTGGATGTACATACATTTGTAATAAATATAATTTTTTGAATTTGTTATCGTTTGTATTTTGAGTTAATTGTTTTGGATATTACTTAATATTGGTTGTAGCTCATTTTTCCTTTTCTTGTATTTAAATTGTAAGTCACACCATGAAGGACTTGTGACTCGTACACCTTGTAGCCCTCATTGTCGCATGTAACACATTCTGTACACTGATTGGCACCCTTATGATTTATGGTCAATGTATACTATGTATGTGTGATGTAAAGCACTCTGACATGCTGCAAGGGGTTGAGAAGCGCTAAGGTGCTATAAAAGAAAGAAAAAAAATAGTGGTATTTAAATTGTTGTTTCTGTAGATACTGGTACAGACCAACACATCTAACAATTCTTACAGTGTGTGCATTTATCTCATATACAGGGACTGAAGAAAGTCAAAAGCATGACTTTCTTACGTACCTGTGAAGAGATAAGCTGTATGCCTTTGTTTCCCTGCCATTGCATTTAGGTGTGAGGCTCCTAATAGCACCAAAAAAAGTTACTCAAAAATAACGAGGCCTGATGGCTCCTTAATTACAGCCTTTGGTATTGGTGCAACTGGAATCTGTTAAGCCCCCTGGCCGCCTCCATGTTGCTGCTCCGAACAAAAGCGGACAACATGCAGGAATTTCTGAATGTGCCCTGGTGTCCAAATATGACACCAGAATAAGTTTAGCAAATTACTGTGGGGCCCAAACTGTTGGCAGGGTAGATGGCATCCACCCTGTGAAAATAGTGGGTATAGGCTGTCTACCCGCATATATCCTGGAATCTTGCTCCAGATTCCTTTGTGTTTACCACATTGATCGGCTGGTGCTCGCACTGTTATTAAATATTTGCAAGTCCTTATCGGGACATAAACAGTGGCCACTTTCCATTCAGACCGGGCCCTGCTTTTGCCTCTAGATCTTACATGGATGGCATAGGAACATTGGGCATAGCAGTGCCTTTTTCTTCACCATACCATCCTGTGCGAAATTTGGTTGTTGAAAGGAAAAACCAAGACATAAAGCAATCCTTAACAGCTAGGGTACTAGTCTCAGGTCATGGTTGGATCCATCACCTGTATATAGTCCAGAAAGCATGAAATAATCTGGCTAGAAGATCTTTGGGAGGCCTTACCCCATATGAAGTCCTCTTTGGCATCCCTATGTACGTCCCAAATTTTGATAGTCCTAACCAAGTAGCGGCAGAAACACATTTTGACATAGATGAACGTGTCACTTGTTGCAGGAATTACAACAGTTCCAAGACAAATGTTCTACAGCACATGTCGCCACTCTGGCAATGATGGACTCAACAACATCAACAGGCTGGATCCACAAAATTGGGAATCTGGTTCAAGAAAAGGTTCCTATGAAAAAGGAGTTTGGCTCTTCCTACCAGACACCGGTGTCAGTTCTTGGAATACAAGATGCAAGAACTGCTGGACATGGACATTTTTTTTAATAAGGTCATAACAAATCAAGACACGTTACTTGATGATGCACAGATGATACATATTCAGGGAAACCCGATTTTCACATGTTTTCATTTCTGTGCAACATAGTTTTATCAGTAAAACTGTACGGCTGTGCAAATGTGCTGTATGTAAATGACAGTGGGCTATTACACAATGCTTTTGTTACATTAAAAATCGCTCACCTCCTGTCCATTAAGCCAAGGCTGGATTGCAAAAGTTTATTGTTCTAAAAAGTGGTTTGTAGCTCTAAAAAGCTTGGGAAGCACTGGCATAGAAAAAATATTTTCATAGAAGCTAAGTCTTCATGCAGATGTATCCAATGTTGTTATATTCAGAGAAAACAAAGGTATCATCTAAATAAATGATGACCTAACACTCTAATATGCCTTAAAAGATGTTGGCTACAAAATGCTAGAAAGCCACTGGAACATTGCATAAACTAAACTACATGGCCATGTATTCAAAAATGTTCGAAGCTGGTGTTAAACTTTGTCTGCTTTTCCTTTCCTTCTTTGAAGTGTATTAAACTGTAAGCATCTCTGAGATCCAAATTGGTGAATACCTTAGCGGTATTATTGCAGCCAATCCTTTGTCCAAGTGTAGTGCGGAAGGATTAATTTCATAGAAGTTGGTTGTGGTTTATCTTTCATAAAATGCAGAAATTCATTGAAAACTGCAGCTAAAGTGAATTTATGGTCAGAATTAGTTAAAACACCTTACGCTATGATCAAAAAAACTTCTTGAAGGCAATTAAAAACAATTAAACTACAGCTATGGAAAGAAAATAAAAACCAAAAACACTGAAATATATTAGTTATGATTAGCTGAGCAATCCATAATTTGTAAAACAGCCATGCAAACCATACCTCACACACGGAGGTGCTTTCAAAATACACGAGGACAATACAGGACCTCTTGCCACATCTATAAACTCTGTGCAGGGAAGCACTTTTGAAAACATGCCTCTTTAAATTGATTATTCATTGCAGACCTATCTGAAGAATGAAGGTGAGGATATTTTGAGCCACTGGCACAACTCAAAATGATTGGGCCGCCCTGCAGAATGGAGATGAGGGGCCACGAGTTGTCTACATGTTATCAGCGGGGGCTGCCGCAAATGGCAAGGGGTGGCGGGGGGACGGGGGAAACAGGGAAAAAAATAAAATACTTACAGTTTCATTGCGGCTGCCCCCGCCTCCTGACACCTCACGCTCCTCTTCTTCTGGTGCCCCAGCCTTCACTGGGACACCAGCACAGGCTTCCAAGCAATCCTGGTGCCTCTTCTATACTAAACCAAGCATCAAAGCAGCACCAGGATTGGTCTGAGCTGTCTGGACTGCCGCTCAGACAATGTCCTGGGGTCTGTGCAGTTTCTTCAGCTCGGCTGTTCAACATGGCCGGGCTGGAGGAACCTAAGTACACATGTCCTTTTAGCTGGCAAGTTTTAATTTTCATCTCCTGCTTCTTGGCCAGGGGGGTGACGCTCCTCTGCCATTGCTCAGGAGCTGCCTCTGCATTTTACAGATATCTTCTGGCTGCTCCGCGGGCCTATATGGGCCTAGTTATGCCCATGCTCTAAACCTAGAATAGTGTGGGCTGTGGTGTGAGGAGAAGGTACCCAGCTATGGGAGTTAGGATATCAGCTCAGTGGGTCAAGCAGAGGGTTCGCATTGAAAATCTAATATATGAAAAGCATTGGAATGAAACAGTGTGTCATCTGGGTTTGGGCAAAACATGGCATCTCCAGTCATTGTTCTAGGCATAGCCTCAATAGACAAGTTTCCTCGTCAAAATTATCTTTCCTGACATATACCTTAGTGGGCGGGGACATTCAGATCAGAGGGTGCCAGAAGGCAAATTTTTAAGCGGGACAGAGGACAAGCGGCAAACAAAGTTGGCCACTTGAGGAGAAGCGGAATAATCTCTAGAGTTAGGGTGTCAGCTCAAATGGGTCAACCAGAGGCTTCCCAATAAATAGGATCCTCAGTGACATTTGGAGGGAAAGTACCAAGGTCAAAATCCTTATCAATGTCACTTGAAAATGAGACACAGAAGAGGAACCATCCTGTCTGGCCTGACATGCCTTAGGGTGGTCACCCCTAACTTTTTGCCTGCCTCCCTCCACTTTTTGGACTTTTTTTGCTGGCTCTTAGACTCTGCACACCTTACCACTGCTAACCAGTGCTAAAATGCATATGTTCTCTCCCTTTAAACATGGTAACTTTGGATCATACCCAATTGGACTATTTAATATACTTATAAGTCCCTAGTAATGTGCACTGTATGTGCCTAGGGCCTGTAGATTAAATGCTACCAGTGGGCCTGCAGCACTGGTTGTGCCACCCACTCAAGTAGCCCCTTTACCTTGTCCCATGCCTGCCATTGCAAGGCCTGTGTGTGCAGTTTCACTGCCACTTCGACTTGGCATTTAAAAGTACTTGCCAAGCCTCAAGCTCCCCTTTTTCTACACATAAGTCACCTCTAATGTGTGCCCTAGGTAACCCCTAGAGCAGGGTGCTGTGTGGGTAAACGGCAGGACATGTACCTGTGTAGTTTACATGTCCTGGTAGTGTTAAACTCCTAAATCTGTTTTTACACTACTGTGAGGCCTGCTCCCTTCATAGGCTAACATTGGGGCTGCCCTCACACATTGTTGAAGTGGCAGCTGCTGATCTGAAGGGAGTGGGAAGGTCATATTTAGTATGGCAAGAATGGTAATACAAAATCCTGCTGACTGGTGAAGTTGGATCTAATATTACTATTTTAGAAATGCCACTTTTAGAAAGTGAGCATTTCTCTGCACTTAAATCTTTCTGTGCCTTACAATCCACATCTGGCTAGGTTTAGTTGACAGCTCCTTGTGCATTCACTCAGACACAATCCAAACACAGGGTACTCAGCCTCACTTCAATACATCTGCATTTTGAATGGGTCTTCCTGGGTTGGGAGGGTGGAAGGCCTGCTCTGACACAAAGGACTGCCACACCCCCTACTGGGACCCTGGCAGACAGGATTGAACTGAAAAGGGACCTGGTGCACTTCTAAGCCACTCTTTGAAGTCTCCCCCACTTCAAAGGCACATTTGGGTATAAAACAGGGCCTCTGCCTTACCACATGAGACACTTGCTGGAGAAGAAACGTGAACCAGAACCTGCATTCTGCCAAGAAGAACTGCCTGGCTGCTCAAAGGACTCACCTGTCTGCTTTCTACAAAGGACTGCTGCCTTGCTGTTGGTCTGCTGCCTTGCTGAACTCTTGTCTGGCTGCCAAAGTGCTCTCCAAGGGCTTGGATTGAGCTTGCCTCCTGTTCCCTGAAGTCTCAGGACCAAAAAGACTTCTCTTTTTCATTTGGACTCCTCGTGCGCCGAAAAATTTGACGCACAGCTTGCTCCGCGGTGAGAAAATCGCTGCACACCGACGCTGCCCGGAGCGACGCCTACGGGGCAACCAGAACTTCAATGCACAGACTCGCATGGACAACGCTGCCTGGCTTCCAGAGAGGAAATCGATGCGACGCCTGCCGTGAGAAAGAAAATTCCACACACAGCCTCCTGGAACGACACGCAGCCGGATAACAAGCAGAGGAATCCACGCACAGACCCTGGGACATCTGGTAATCCCGCGAACCATAGAAGGAGTCAGCCCGCGTGCCGGGAAACGACGCACGTCTTCCCCAAGTGAAAAATAACGACGCAAGTCCATGTGTGAAGGGGCAAAACCGACGCACACACCATTTTTCTTCCCGCAGAACGACCCACGCCTCCCCGCGAGAAAAATAATGACGCAAGTCTATGTGTGAAGGGGCGAAACCGACGCACACACCATTTTTCCACGCATCTTCTCCTCTGGGGCCCTCTGCGGAGATTTTCCACTCCAAACCAGGTACTTTGTGCTTGAAAGAGACTTTGTTTGCTTTTTAAAGACTTAAGACACTTGATATCACTTTTCAGTGAAATTTCTACAAATTCTTATTGCATCTTTATTGTGTTGATCTACAAATATCCAGGTAAATATTCCATATTTTTCTAAACACTGTGTGGTGTATTTTTGTGGTGCTACATGGTGTTATTGTATGATTTATTGCACAAATGCTTTACACATTGCCTTCTAAGTTAATCCTGACTGCTCATGCCAAGCTACCAGAGGGTGGGCACAGGATAATTTGAATTGTGTGTGACTTACCCTGACTAGAGTGAGGGTTCTTGCTTGGACAGAGGGTAGCCTGACTGCCATCCAAAAACCCCATTTCTAACACATCCTTACTGTCATCAACCATATCCTTATGGTATGGCTAAGATTCTGTCTACTCAACAGGGACTTATTTGTAATGTATTATGGACTTCTTGGACAATCTATGATGATGTCTTATGTGGTTAGGGGTTTAGTTTCATGATATCTAGATAGATTTTATTAACTATTATTAAGATTAATTTTGATTAAAGTGTTTTGTGATTATTTACTCATGAGTAATTACTTTTCATTATCCTATTTAAAGTCTCTAAAAGAGCTTAGAGGAAATAGTTCCTGAATTTAAATTATATATATGGTATGAGGAGTAAACGTTTTCATTTGTGGAGGGAAAGCAGGGAGACAGAGAGGACAAAATGGTCCCTCCTGTGCCCTGCAATACAAGGCATGAGGTCATTAGTGGAAGGATACATCTTCCCATCAAAACCAAAATGAGATCAAAATGCTTCATGAAGGTATAAACACAAATAGGGAAGAAAGCCATTGACTCAAGAGAATGGAAGTGAGACAGGCAACATAGCTATGTAATCGTTAGCAAGGGGGGGATGACCTACAGCCCCCTCTGAGGCTCTGATTATGAGTTAAGACAAATATTTTGCTGAGATTTCTGGTGGGCAGAATTATTGTTACCAGACAGAACCTCTGCATGAAGTACCACTTGCTATGAGTTAAACTCCTTGGAAAGGGGAGAAATGTGTGTAATTCTGTACAATATTCTTTATGCCAAGGGGCTTAACGCTCCCACTTACCTCATGCAAATTGAAATAGTGGCTTCCATGTATGTTGGAGGAGATGGGCCCAGAGTTGGGAATATTAGAGAGGACAGGAGAAGAACATTTTTGTCAAAGAGGAGCATGCCATTCCACATACTAAAGAAAAAGATTGACAGGAACTGCGGGAGGAAGCTTCACTTCTGTTGCAGCCAGAGCTTCATGTGAGTTAACTTGCAAGATTTCTGCAGCTGGAAAAAATGGGTGCTGGAAAACCAGGCCAACCCGGAGAGAAGTATCCCACCGGGGTATACTCTTCTGACTCATAATTAGGCACTAAATATAATAGTATATTGGAAGCAATAGGTCTTCAACAGACACCTAAAGTTGTCTGTTGCTGAAGCATAAACATAAGTTAACTACATGAAACAAATAACACCTATGGAAGTTTTCAAACTTAGAATAATTTCCACATAGACCTAGTTCTTAAAGCAGAAAAGTTCAGAGTCATGAGCTGCATTTTCGATTACACAATATCAGTTCATGTGTGCAAAATAGTTTTTCTATTATAGTCCTGATGGTTTACTATTATAGTCCTGATGATGTATGCTATAGACTTAAAGCATAAACATATGGTTGAACAAGCTAAAAGCTGCTGTATGTGTGTGGTGTGTACTTCTCAAATTAATATTGCTGCAAAGCAGAATTTTGCTCTGGCTTCTGCCTCATTTTGCCAGCATGAGCCACCTTTTCAATCAGTAGACCAGAACATTAGTTATTCAAACATACAATATAACACTGCATTTGCATCCCCACAGGACCCCTAATCAACGTCACTGGAGGGTAAGTGCCACCAACATCCAGTTCCCCCCAGAAGAGGCCCACAGTGATGACAGCAGCTCTGCCCGCCTGGATCACGATTATCAACCTGGCCCATCAGAGACCTCTGGACAGTTGGTTACCCTGCCACTGTACCAACCCACCACAGAGCCTCCCCCCTCAGGAAACACCACCACAGCACCCACTCAGCGGGCCCATGCCACTGTCCCCAGGACACGTCAATCAGCAGTGTGTCCACCACTACAGGGACCCCAGGCAACCCCACAAACTCAAGAAAATCAGGGACCTGGGGTCAGTGGCAGTGGGCACAGGGTTCAGGCGATAAAGGCACAGTACAACAGGGAAGCTGGGAGGACTGTTGTGAGACAGGGGGAGGACAGGCCCAGGGAACCCGGTCTCCACGAGGCTCTCACCAACATCCTGGGAGCATACTACCATTCACTTGAGACGATGGGCCAGATACTGGCCAAGTTGCAGGAGACCCAGCGGCTGCAGGAGGGACAGTATCTGGGGATCAGGGAGGTCCTCAAACACATCTACACCACCCTGGTCACCATTGCAGGGGTGCTGGCAGACATGGCCAAGACCATGAGGGAGGCAGTGGCACACCAACGGGCCCCTGACACTAGCCATACCGATGAGCAGCCCTCCACCTCTGCTGGCGCTAGTGGAGAGGAGGCCCCGCCACTGGAACAACAGGCCACCAGCACCCCCCCCCCCCATGCAGAAGGAGAACCACCACGCAAACGGTCCCTGTGTTCCAGGCAGAAGCCAGAGAACATTGCCAAGATAAAACTCTCCTGATTGTCACCCACACTGTCACCTTGTCCACCTTGAACTGCCATTTCTCCCCTTCCTATGCCCCATTGGACAATGCACCTGTGATACCAAGAGACTGGACTCTATCCTGGACTTTACTCCACCATCACCCCAGCCCATTGCACTTCCCCCTCTACTTATTAGCACTTGAATAAACACCCTTGGAACAAATACACATCTGGAGTCTGTCAATTGATTGAAATATGTATTAGTACAACTTTCTGAAAACATTGCAATTCATATGTACAGTAATTTCTATATTGGTATGACCTGTAGTGGCCAGCAGTAAACATACCAGGAGCCAGAGTGGGCCACAGGTATCTGAAAATAGAGATGGCAAAGGGAACAGTAAGTGGCCATAGACATAGGGAAATAATGCTGCCATGTACAATGTCCAACAGAAAACTGAAAAGTAAAGTGAAGTTACAGTGTCTTACCTGTGTGTCACTGGAAATACTGCTGTATGATATTACTTCTGTTGTCCACATCTTCTTCATCTGCCTCCTCTTCCTCACTGTCCACAGGCTCCACCGCTGTCACAAGACCATCTCCAGGCTCATCCTCCTACAGAAAAGGCACCTGGCGTCTCAAGGCCAGGTTGTGCAACATGCAACATGCAACGATGATCTGGCACACCTTCTTGGGTGAGTAGTAAAGGGATCCACCTGTCAGATGGAGGCACCGGAACTTGGCCTTCAGGAGGACGAAGGTTCTCTCAATGATCCTCCTTGTTCGACCATGTGCCTCATTGTAACGTTCCTCTGCCCTTGTCCTGGCATTCCTCACTGGGGTCAGTAGCCATGAGAGGTTGGGGTAACCAGAGTCACCTGCAAACATCGAGGGACAACTGTTAGACACACACTAACCCTTAGGGACAACCCCATACCCAAACACCAACATATACTGGGTGGGGCCCTTGGGCTCACCTATTAGCCACACCCGGTGCCTCTGGAGTTGAGCCATCACATATGGGATGCTGCTATTCCTCAAGATAAAGGCGTCATGCACAGAGCCAGGTTACTTGGCATTCACATGGGAGATGTACTGGTCAGCCAAAAGCGACATCTGCACATTGATAGAGTGATAGGTTTTTCTATTCCTGAGCACCTGTTCATTTCTCCGGGGGAGGACAAATGCCACATGTGTACCATCAATGGCACCAATGATGTTGGGGATATGTCCCAGGGCATAAAAGACAGCCTTCACTGTGGCCAAATCCTCCACCTGGGGGAATACGATGTAGCTGCACATGTGTTGCAGCAGGGCAGACAACACTCTGGTCAACACGTTTGAGAACATTGGCTGAGACATCCCTGATGCCATGGCCACTGTTGTTTGGAAGGAACCACTTGCCAGGAAATAGAGCACTGACAGGACCAGCACTAGAGGGGGGATACCTGTGGGCTGGCGGATAGCTGACATCATGTCTGGCTCCAATTGGGCACACAGTTCTTGGATTGTGGCCCTATCAAGTCTGTAGGTTAGGATAATGTGTTTGTCCTCCATTGTCGCAAGATCCACTATGGGTCTGTACACTGGACGATGTCTCCATCTCATATCCATCCTCAGCGGTCGAAGCCTAGGGAAGAAAACTGTGAGCAGAGAGTCATATTCACACATCTATTGCAATAATGATGCATCTCTTCATTTACAGAACGAGTATGTGAATCCGAGAGTCAGTTGATGTGCCAATGTCTGCTGTGACGCAGTTAGGTGCCATGACCTGTGCCCCCCTGAAATGGCGGCTGCCTGACCTGTGAGGAGAGACAATTGGAAATGAGGTAATTCCGGGTTCGTGCTACATTGTCTTCCGCCTGGCTGTTGGCGGTTACTGCCGCGCTGTTTGTTGCTACCCCTGTGGTGGGCGGAGTGTTAAAGTGGCTGCATGTGTTGGCGGTTTCCGCCGTGGTCGTGATTGCATTTTTTTTACTGCTGACCTGTTGACGGTATTACCGCCGCTTTAACACCGACCCCCAGGGTTGTAATGAGGGCCTATATTTTGTTACATTTGTGATTGCTTTGCAGACTTCATTGATTGCGTTAAAATCTTTTAAGTGACTACGAACCACTTATTGCCTCAATTTACCCTTCTATTTATGTAAAATAGCAGAAAATTGTGATTTAGATATTGATGTGTAATCCTAATATCTTTATAAACCCAGAATTGAATGCTGGGCCACTGGCAGGCTCACAATCTTAACACCATATTCTCACTCACGTGCACGCTGACAAACTCATTCTTGCACAAGATAACCCATTCAGACCAATGGAGACTGAATAGAGTGCTTTAGGATCTGCTGCTTTTACTATTCTATAATAAATTCTCCTCTTGTGGGTGGAGCACACCCTACATCTACAGCTATACTCATTTCCTACATAGTCCGCTTTTCTTTTGATCCAGCAGTGTCCTTTCTTTCTCTTTCTGGGTCCAATGAATCTTTTTAGGAGCCCCTAGGGCCAAGTAGAAACACATTCACTCACTTCATTAAATCACAGTGTAACCCATTTGGTTTCACATTAAGCCCCTCATTACAACATTGGCGGTAAATGCTGCTTCCTGCTATGCTGGCTGCCGCCAACATACTGCGACCGCTGCGGTATACCGCTGCCCGTATTATGACCCACACATTGAAATCCGCCACTATACAGACACATACCCAAGTCCGCCAGCTCAAAGGTCAGTGATAAACTGGCGGTACCAAAACCCACACCTTTACGCCAACAGAAATATGCCCACAGCATCATGACACACGAATCACCGCGGCGGTCATTCAACCACGCTAATCCATTGGCAGTACACACCGCCGCACTCAAAATACACAGACACTAACAAAGCAACACCACATTGGACAATTCAAAATACACACACCTGATACACATACACACACCACACCCACACACCCAGAAAAATATAAAACACACACCCACAATACCCACAACCCTTTACGACCCACAGATTTTGGAAAGTGAGAGACAGACAAGCCAGGAGCACCCACTGAATCTGAACCACAAAACAACATCACCCAAACAACATCCATACACCTCACAGCACACACCACAACGCATGACCCCACACACCCTCACACATACCTCTCACACTACACCCATGGCAACACAAAGACACCCCAGGTTCCCAGAGGAGGAGCTAAGGGTCATGGTGGAGGAAATCAACCGGGTAGAGACACAGCTATTTGGATCACAGTTACAGCAGACGTCCATTGCTAGGAAGATGGAGCTATTGCGGAGAGTTGTGGACAGGGTCAACGCAGTGAGACAGCATCCCAGAACAAGGGATGACATCAGGAAGAGGTGGAATGACGTACGGGGGAAAGTGCGTTCCATGGTAGCAAGACACCAGATAGCTGTACAGAGGACTGGCGGTGGACCCCCACCTCCTCCCCCACAACTAACAACATAGGAGGAGCAAGTCTTGGCGATCATGCATCCTGAGGGCCTGGCAGGAGTAGCAGGAGGACTGGGCTCTGGTAAGTCAAATCTTTACTAATTTCTCTCCCCCTACTTGCATGCCATCATAAATTCCTACCCTTACCCCCATCACTCCACCACCTCACATATACCCCCACAATCACAACCCACCCATCCCAATACCAAGTCCTGCATGCAATAACAATGCATGGCCCCCATCACAGACCTTCATGGACACCTATCACCACAGCATGCACACTAGTGACAATCACTTAGCCAAACCAATCACAACTCACAGAAGCTAAAGCTGCCTTGCTAATAACAACCATAGAGGGAAACATATCCATGCACAAGATGGCACACGCAGATACAATAAGACTGCATTTGCATCCCCACAGGACCCCCACTCAAAGTCACCGGAGAGGAGGTGCCAGCCACATCCAGTCCCCCCCCAGGCCCACAGTGATGACAGCAGATCTGCACGCCTGGATCATGATGACCAACCTGGCCCATCAGGGACCACTGGACAGTCGGTTACCCAGGCACACCTAACCCACCACAGAGCCTCCCCCCTCAGGAAACACCACCACAGCACCCACCTAACCGGCCCATCCTTCTGTCCCCAGGACACGTCAATCAGCAGTGTGTCCACCACTACAGGGACCGCAGGCAACCACTCCAGGGACCCCAGGCAACCACACAAACACAGGACGATCAGGGACCTGGGGTCAGTGGCAGTGGGCACACGGTTCAGGGGACAGAGGCACAGGACAACAGGGAGCTGGGAGGACTGCTGTGTGGCAGGGGAAGGACAGGCCCAGGGAACCGACTCTCCATGAGGCACTCACCAACATCCTGGGAGCATACCACCATTCCCAGGAGACCATGGGCCAGATACTGGCCATGTTGCAGGAGACCCAGCGGCTGAAGGAGGGACAGTACCTGGGGATCAGGGAGGACCTGGGAGACACCCACACCACCCTGGTCCCCATTGCAGGGGTGCTTGCAGATATGGCCAACACCATGAGGGAGGCAGTGGCACACCAACGGGCCCCTGGCACTAGCCACACCGAAGAACAGCCCTCCACCTCCGCCGATGCTAATGGACAGGATACCTGTTGGCCACACACTCACCTTTAGGGACAAACCCACACCCATATACCTACATCAACTGGGTGGGGACCATGGGCTCACCCATTAGCCATACCCAGTGCCTCTGGAGTTGATCCATCACATATGGGATGCTGCTATTCCTCAAGATATAGGCATCATGCACAGAGCCAGGGTACTTGGCATTGACATGGGAGATGTACTGGTCCTCCAAACACACCATCTGCACATTGAGAGAGCGAAAGCTTTTTCTCCTTCTGAACTCTTGTTCATTTCTCCGGGGGGGGGGGACAAATGCAATATGTGTACCATCAATGTTGGGGATATGTCCCAGTTCATAGAAGTCAGCCTTCACAGTGACCAAATCCTCCACCTGGGAAGAATACGATGTAGCTGCGCATGTGTTTCAGCAAGGCAGACAACACTCTGGTCAGCATGTTTGAGAACATAGACTGTGACATCCCTGATGCCACGGCCACTGTCTCTTGGAAGGAACCACTTGCCAGGAAATGGAATACAGACAGGACCTGCACTAGAGGGGGGATACCTGTGGGGTGGCGGATTGCTGAGATCAGGTCTGGCTCCAATTGGGCACACAGTTCTTGGATTGTGGCCCTATCAAGTCTGTAGGTCAGGATAATGTGCCTGTTCTCCATTGTTGCCAGGTCCAACAGGGGTCTGTACATGGGGGGGGTGTCTCCATCTCCTATTCATCCTCAGTGGTTGAACTCTAGGGTGAAAAACTGTGAGCAGAAGGTCATATTCAAACATATTTCAACATTCATAAGCAATTTTTGCTTTACAAAACAGTATGTGAACTCGTAAGTCAGTTGATGTGCCATAGTCTGCTGTGACGCAGTTAGGTGCCATGGCCTGTGCCCCCCCGAAATGGCGGCTGCCTGACTTTTGAGGAGGGACAAGTGGAAAGGAGGTAATATCACTGTTGTTGTGCACCTTTGCGGTCAGTGGTCAATGACCGCCGCACAACACCGCATTTGTTATCATTTGGCCCTATGGGTTCCAGGAGCCAATGGCGATGTACGCCGGCGGTGACAGGACGCACCGCCGCAGACGTGATCGCCATTTTCTATCTGTGTACTCACTTGCTACCTGACCTTCAAAAGGAGAGGACCTACTGCAAGTGCTGCTGTGACCTGTGTCTGAAAGTGAAAATGGATTGAGTGTCTGGGGAAAAGGCCCCTGCCTTCACTTTAGAGGAGTTGGAGAGACTGGCGGATGGGGTCCTAACCCAGTACAGTTTACTCTATGGTCTTTCAGACAAACAGGTTTGTACACTGTGAGCGTGATGCATGGGCCATGAATGTATGGATTGCTGTGTGTGTAAGCCTTGTGTGGGGGGGACTGAGGGGTCCTCAGGCAGAGTGCTGCATGTATGGTGCTCAATGTATGTGCTTAAGGGGATGGGGGATATGTTGGGCCATGATTACAACAGTCCGGACGGTATGACTAATACCTTTTCTGCTGTATTTTTTCTGCAGGTCAGTGCCCATCAGAAAAAGGGTATTTCACATGCCATCGCCAAGGAGGTGCGGACTCTGGGGGTCTTTGACAGGCGGAGCACCCACTGCCGCAAATGGTGGGAGGACCTGCGCCGCTGGGCAAGGAAGACGGCGGACGAGGAAGGGGTGCCCCTCGTACCCTGACCCCCCTGATGTTCCACATCCTGGTGGTGGCCTATCTGGAGTTGGATGGGCGCTTGAAGGCATTACAGCAGCCACAAGGGGGTGAGTACAGATCCTGAATCATGACTTTGCGCAGGTTAAGGTATTACCTGGGTTGGGGATGTGGGCTGTGGGTGCCGCTAGGCCAGGCCGAACATGGCAGGGTATGTTCAATGATGGGCAAGCTCAGATGCACTCCAACCCCAACAATGTTAGTGGGCATCTACTACGGGGCAGGGTCCTGTGGGTTTCAGGTGTGCAGCTAATGGTGTTAGGCATTGTACCCCATGGGCTGGTGACTAGCATTGTAACTGGTTGTGCATGGCCTAGTGCATAGGGCTGTTCCCTGTGAGTTGTGTACGCCAACGGTAGTGTTGTTGCTGGCATTGACCAAGTGTATCCTCTGTCTCCCCTCCCCCTTTTGTTTTGTCACCCGGTCCTTGTGTGCATTAGCATCGTCTGGCCGAGGAGCAAAGGCACTGGCGACAGAGGGAGCTGCATGCCACATGGGCCTGGAGGCCGAATCCACCGACGGCGAGGGCACCAGTGGGACAGAGGGTGAGGGGAGCACCTCGACAGAGACAGAAGGGGACACTACCGACAGCGACACCTCCTCTGATGACAGCTCCCTGGCGGTGGCGGACACCTCTGTGGCCACCCCAACTACAGGTACAGCCGCCACCCCCCTGTACCATCATCACCCTCCAAGCAGCCCCTCAGCGTGTTTCCCGTGCCCGCTCACCCAGGAGGGTGGGCCTCTCCTTCGCCCCAGGCACCTCAGGCCTTCATTTCACAGGCACTCACACAGGCACCATCCCCATGCAGTCACTACCCCCACATCCATGCACACATCCCCTGTGTCCTCTCCCACTGCGTCTGTGCCCTCTCCTCCAAAAGTACACAAACGCAAGCACACAGACACCCAACAGCCATCCACCTCACAACAGCATCCAGCCCATGCACCTGCACCCAAACACAGCAGACTGACACCTCCTACAACCACTCCCTCTTCCTCCATTCCCATGCCTTCACCCTCTTCCTGACCCAGTGTCCCTAAGAAGCTTTTCCTTGCCACCCTTGACCTATACCCTTTCCCCCCTCCCCCGTCCTTCACTTCGGGCCAGGGTGGCCAGAACACAGCCCAGCACCTCAGCCACCCACTCCGCGGCCACTGTGATTTCTGCAACAACTGCAGGTGTGCCAGGCTCCAAGGAGGCACCCGTCAGCCCAGCCAGTGTGCCAGCACCACCTGCCAAGACCAAGAAGGGTCCGCCACCTAGCAAGGGCAAGAAGGGGACACCAGCCAGCAAGGGGAAGGAGGCACCACCAGCCAGCAAGGGCACGAAAAAGACACCAGCTGGCAGAAGCAAGGAGGCACCACCATCTGCCAAGGGCCGGAAGGAGCACACAACACCAGCCATGGCATTTCAGCTGTCCGAGGCTGCAGGTGAAGGCCTGGAGGCTGCCACCATCACTGGCAGCACCGCCACATGCACCACCGCCAGCAGTACCACTGCCAGCAGCAGCAGCCCTAGTGGGCAGCCGTCCGAGGCTGCAGGTGAAGGCCTGGAGGCTACCACCACCACTGCCAGCACTGCCACCTGAAGCACAACTGGAATCCACTGAGCAGCCGTCACCGCCGGCAAACAAGTGTGTAGTGGTGACTACATGGGCTGCAGTGCGTCCTGGCCCCTGCAACACCTGTCGGTGTGACACACAGGTGAGAGACTGTGACCTTGCCCCATCCAAGATGTAGCACACTTGGCACAAGGCCCCCTCCAGAACCAGTGGAAGACAGCATCCACTCAGCCCCTCCTTGCCAGGATGTAGCACACTAGGCACAAGGTCCCCTCCAGAACCAGTGGAAGAAGGCATCCACTCAGTCCCTCCTTGCCATGATGAAGCACACTGGGCACAAGGCCCCCTCCACAACCAATGGAAGAAGGCATCCACTGAGCCTCTCCTTGCCAGGATGAAGCACACTGGGCACGAGGCCCCCTCCAGAACCAGTAGAAGAAACCACCCACTTGAGAGATTGTGGCGTTGCACTCCCCAGGACCAAGCAGTGGGCAACCACCCACTATAGAGACTGTGGCCTTGCACTCCCCAGGACCAAGCAGTGGGCATACCACCCACTTGAGAGACTGTGGCTTTGCACTCTCCAGGACCAAGCAGTGGGCAAACCACCCACTAGCGAGACTGTGGCCTTGCACTCCCCGGGACCAAGCAGTGGGTATGGAGCCACCTCTAGGCCAGTGGCGTTGTACCATCTTCCGGCTGAGGTGCCCCCATTCCCCGTCCCCCTGAGGTGCCTGTGTGTTTTCGACCTGATGCCCCTGCAGTGTTCTCTCCGTATTGAGGCAGGACTCAAGTGTGGCCTTGGCCTAAGTGTTTTGGCTCAGTGGGCCACGGACATTTTGGAGTGGGAATTGCCCTCCTTTTGTATATATTGTACATATTGTTTGTTGCTTTAAGATCATATTTTTCTATATTTATAATATTACACTCAATTTAATCAATTCCTTTTGTCCTTGCGTTATTCCTGAAGGTTACGGGTATATATGTAATGTTGTTGCATCTGTTTGTGTGTATGGTGTTGGGGGTGGGGGTGTTTCGTTTTGCGTGTGTGTGTCACTCTCTTTTTCCTCCCCCCTCCCTTGTGTGCTAGGTGCAGTACTCACTGTGGTCGTCTTCGCCGGCGTTCATGCTCCTGGTGTTTGAGAAGGTACACCAGCACTGGTAAAAAGTGCAGCTCGGGCTCCATGGCGTCGTGGTTCTTGAGTGGCGACAGGTGAGCCGTTTCCCTTCAGAGTACTGTTTCTGCCGTCCTTTTGATGTTGTTGGTACCGTTCCAGAAGAATTGGCAGATAGGTGTGTTGTAATGCAGTGAGCGGTACATTGTCTTCCGCCTGGCTGTTGGCGGTTACTGCTGCGGTGTTTGTTGCAACTGCTGTGGCAGTCGGTGTGTTAAAGTGGCTGTTTGTGTTGGCGGTTTCTGCTTTGGTCATGATTCCAATTTTTTTACCGCCGGCTTGTTGGTGGTGTTACCACCGCTTTATCACCGACTGCCAGAGTTGTAATGAGGGCCTAAATCTAAAAAATGAACTTGAAGTTTAGACAGAGATTTATTCCAGACTTATAGCTAAACTTACCTACATGAGCCTCAAAAACATGCCACATATGTATTGAATCATCAAATGAGAATAAAATCGTCGCACAATATTACATTTCACTAACATAAAAAGGACCAATAATTCAATAGCAACAATGCAGAAACTAAGGAAAAGCATATGGTGCTTCGAATCCAGACTCTGCTTTTCTGCCTAACCATTGAATCTAGGGGGCACATTTAGAATTTTTTGAAGCAGGGCAGTGCCGCAAGCCCTAAGTTCTTAACTATTCTAATAAACTAAAGATGAATACAGAGGAAACCAGCAGCAGCACAGAAACCTTCAGTAGACGTTCTGTTGAGTTATGTGAGTAGCATAAAGCCACATCTAGCAAAGGAAATGAGATCTGTCTCCCTCTTAAATGTATGCTCTAGTCAAGAGGCAAGGGAAATCTGAAGCACTAACTAAACAACACTTTAATCAACCTCAGAACCTTTCAGGTGCCAACATCACACCCAAAGAAATTTCCGGTAACAAAACCCGATTGTGAATTATATCCTGTTAACTTTTATCCTCTTCCGAACACATCTGCTTAACCTTGGATTACATCCAGGCTCAGGAATTTGAAAGGAGAGCCTGTTCTTACAGCTCCTTGCTACCGATTCTCATCTTTGGCAACCCAGCTCACACTTCCTTATCTATCACCTGCTGAGGAAAGAAAAAGAATACACAAGGAAAGCAAGCTTCTTGTCGAAATTAAACATAGGAATCGTGTCAGCCTCAACTCCAGCCTGAGCAACGGAGAAGAACTTAGTTATACACTTACAAATGCAGTTCTCGTAAGCACAATAAGTGAAGAGTGATTATAAAATGTATAAATGCATTTGGCTAACATTACATAAAAGCAGTTTACATGTAACTCTTGTATCTTTACTGATAAAGGCTTTATAATTTTGTCTTTTAATGTGCCACAGTTACATGGATATAGTTTAAATGATATATATTAAATTAAATGCTCCATTACTCTTTTTCCAACAAAGCATAATGTTGCAGCCAAGTTATGCTCTTTCAACCCCACGTCTGATGATGTATTTAAGTCATCAGAAACTACTTTCTTTCTGGAATGAGACTCTCTAGAACCTGGTAGCTTTTACCAACTTTTGACTAGATTCTTCTAAACGTTTCATGTCATTATAATAGTAACAATGTTGGTCCTGTATCTCAATATCAGCCCTCTTCCTCTTCTTTCTCTTCTGAACCTTCACTCTCTGGAAAACCTTATATCCCACCACCAAAACTACTGCATATGTGGCAATAACCAACAAAGGCTTCACAGCCAAACCCACAGCTCCATTTCCTGGTTTCCCAAAACACCTGCCTGTGGCAGAAAATCCATCTCCACTTGCTTCCCATGCACCTGCTGCTTCTAGTTCCTTTAAATCTTTCCTCAAACCTGAAATATTCTGAATGTACTTCTCCAAATCCTTACTGTTGTCTGGGATATAAGTGAAGCAATGCTGGACCTTCAACGTCCGACAGACTCTGCCTTCTTTTGCAAGTAACATGTCTAACACAAGTCTATTTTGCAAAGCCATAGATTTGATCACTTTAATCTCAGAATTTACAACCAATACGACTCTTGCTGTGATAGTAGCTAAGTTATCCAAAATAGTAGACAGGCTTTTAACCTTCAAGTCATTCAAACCTACTCCCACAGATGGAATCAAAGTACTAAATATGTCACCCATCACTTCTCCAGCACTAAAACCTCGTTTGGGTGTAGAACCTTTAGTCCAGACAGGATCACTAAGATGTTCTACATGATAAATCTAGGAAACAAGTGCCCCCAAATAAAACATACCATACCATTCTCTCCACAAATAAAATAAACTCCAGTGATAACAGCATCTTCTCCATCCAGATACAGCTTGTAATTCCCCTGAACTTTGAAAGTATATTCACATCCACTTTTTCCCACAAATATATTGTCTGTATCAGATCTTTCTATCCAACTACATAATCTTCCGTTAAGTTTCCAATCTAAGGCTAATGCAGCTAAATTCCCAGCTAACTGATGTCCAATCTTTTTCTTAGTCCATTTATTCTGACTTTGAAAGCTCTCATCCAATTTTGAACTAGCTTCTAATTCCCTTCTTCAATCTTCAACCAAATTTAGAAACTTTGTCTCAACTTCTTGGCAACATACATATTAAATTGTGTCTGTGTACATAAACAGTGTCTAATTGTGTAACAGATTTAAAGAATCATGCAATTATTTTCAACTCTAAGGGAGCTGGACGTCTGTACAAATGATCAATTATAAGGATCTCTGAAAGAACTAAATCATAATTTGAAAAATAATATTGAAAATATCCTGTCCCATAATACAGACTCAACAAAATACTACATGAAATCCTATAAGTCACAGGAATATAATGGTAGGTGATACCTTCTGATACAAAGGCAGGCAGTTGTGAGCATACATAGCAGCCCCTTGCCTTCACTGTGTCAACATATTCATGCAATAAGCGAAAATATACATTTGCAATATAATCTCCTCTAGATGCATTTAAGTTTCAAGCTTTCTCATCTAAATTTTGACATTTGCCATTCCTAGTGTTTGACGTGGACTGTGAAGCTTATCTACAAAAGCAGCAGGGTAAAAAAAACTCCTACTAATAGCACTATTAGCACAGTGAGGAGAATAAACAATATCACACCTACCTTTTACCTATGTCTACTTCTCTGATTTGGCTCCATTACTTCTCTAAATTCAGATCTAAAATTGAGTGGAATGCAGCAGCAACAGATGTATCTCTCCGTTGTTTCCACCTGTGCAAACAGAAAACTAAGTTGAAAGATTTCGAAATATTCACAAATCTTCTTGAGACTTCCCTAACCCTAATCTGTGTTCTTCTAAAGAGGCAACCCACTTTCTTCTTCTACTCAGGCCTAAGTATTCTTCTGATCTCCCTATCCCAGTAAGTATAAATGCCTGTAATGATTACACAGTTCAAAATCATAAATGGAAATGAAAATTCAATATACAGTTCAAGCTAAATGTGCAGATCATGGAGGTTCAGTTGAAAGCGAACCATGACTCCAATAACTCCAGAGCTCTTTGTCTGTGTCATTTGCAAAATCGGCACGCTCAGGTGAGATGTACCTCTGACTGGGCACTCTTGCTCTCCTCGATATCCTAGGCAAGGTCACTCTTTCTCTCTCTTGCCTTTTGGGCCATCACACAGCACTGAGTCCTTCGTCAGGGTCTGACTCTGAACTTTGTCTCACTCACCACTATGGGATAAGAACCAGGTTGCTCAACTTCAGGTTCACCTTCACCAATGGCTTATTCCTGACCCCTCTCAAATCAGTCAAGTGCTGTGTCAGGCTCTGTTTGATCCCCAACAGCTTGACTAATATGATCCTCTTATCACTCTGAAACCACTGGCACCTCTGGAAGAGGTGCTGTTGTATCAAGGGGGCATTCAACTTTGCAAGTATAGGAAGCATGAATCCAATTAAGGGAACCTCCACACTTTACAGTAGTTGTGGTGACTAAGATCACCTTATATGGCCCAGGCCATTGAGGTTCCGGGCACGTCTTCTGGATGCGTTTCTTCACCTAGACCCAGTCATCGGGACAGAGGTCATGGCACTGCTCCTGATGTTGGAAAGTCGTAGATACTCCAACCTTATGAGACAAAAAACACACCACATCAGCAAGGCCATTCCAAGGATCAAGGACCATATCACCCGTAATGTTCAGTAGTGTATTTTCAGAAATCGCTGCTAGTCTCATCACCCTTCCCATTATGATCTCATGGAGTGACATTCCAACCTTTTGATCAGGTACACTCCGAAGACTCATGAACACAAGAGGCAATGAATCATGCCATTTCAAAGATGTCAAAGCACACATTTTTGCCAATCTGGATTTCAGCGTGCCATTCATCTGCTCCACAATATCCTAAGCCTCAGCTCTATTGCTGCAGTGTAGCTTCTGTCCAGCCTGAAATACTGAAACCCCAAAACTTCATTATAGAAATGAGTACCTCAATCTGATTCCAAAGAAGTCGGGAAGCCAAATCTAGGAATGAGCTCTTTCAGCAACAGTTTAGCTACTGTGAGGCTACAATTTATTCTGGTTGGGTATGCTTCAGCTCAATGCGAGAAGATACACTCAATCATCAGGATGTATCTCAGCCCATTACACACAGGCAATTTAATAAAGTCCAACTGCATCCTATTGAAAGGTCCTCTTGACCTCCCTATATGACTCAATGCAACTGCAATTCTCTCTCCAACATTGTTCTGTTGACACACAACACACCTATGACACAAGTCTTCCACCATCAATCTGCATTTCGTATTAAACCAAGTTTGTCTGAATAACCTCACCATGTCATCCCTATCAACATGAGAAGGACCATGGAAATGTCTAGCCGTTGGGGATAACAAACTGTTCAGCAACACTGGTCTTTTGTCCATTGAAACTCAAATATCATCATCTCTTTTGACACAATGTGCTTCCTACCAGGTATCAGCAGAAATCAACAAAAGATTGTAGTTAGTCTCATCCAGTAGTTCATTTGTGTATTCCCCATTGAAGACACAAACATTATGTGCACAATATGTCGTAACCTCATCAATGTAAATATTGCCCAAAGTCAAATGATCAGTGCCAGTATGATGTGGGGTCACTTGACCAATGTGACTTGCTCAGGCAATTGTAATGCACTGAGGAGATTTCTCACCTGTTCACCATTCTGGATCGGGGATCCAGATGACGCCATAAATGCCCTCTGGGACCATAGTTGTCCAAAGTCATGAACGACACCAAAGCAGTACTAACTGTCAATAAAGATTGTCACATTCAACTGACCTGAAATACAGCATGCCCTAGTAAGAACCATTAATTCAGCCACTTGGGTGGAGAATACTCCTTGAAGCCAGGAAGGTTAAAAAACTCCTGAAAGAGTGCAGAGAGCTTAGGCTGCTCTCAGACTCCCTCCATTGCCCCGTAAACATGAACCATCCACATAAAGCCAAAATCAGATTCAAGCAATGGTTCATCTCGTATATCTGGTCTTGATTTGGTGCACAGTTCAGTGACATCCAGGCAATCATGATCCACTTCACATTCTACATCACTTCCAACATTGGGAACAGGCAACAAAGTGGAAGGATTCAGAACACCAGAGCGTTTGACAGTTACATTCCTTACTGCCAATATGACTTGTTCATATTTGGTCAGCCAGCTGCTAGTCATGTGTTGGGACTTTGTTTTCTTCAACAGTAATACAATAGAGTGAGACAAATACACCATTTAAGGGTGTCCCATTACAATATTCACATCTCTCGATTCTTGTGCTGACTGAGGCCGCGGCCTTTAGACAGCTCGGCTATGCAGAGGCTTCTGGATCGAATGCATCTGAAAAATATACCTCGGGCCTCCAGGCACTTTCATGGGTTTGTGTAAGGACTAGGAGCGTAGCCCTCTCTCTCACAGCAGAAAAGTTGAAAAGATTTGCTGTAATCCCTAGAGCTGGGGATGAGAGTGCTTTCTCTCAGCTCTAGAAAATAAATCAAACAATTGTTATCCCAAGGTACGGGATCAGACACATTCTTGTGTGTCAACCTCTGTAAAGGCTTGACCACTAGGGAAAAGTTGGGAATCCACTGGCAACAGTAGCCCACCATTCTCAAAAACATCCTCACTTCCTTTTGTGTTGTCGGAGGGCTCATTTTCAAGATCGTTGAAATTCTCACTTGTGACACTTTTCTTGCCCATTTCTCAATGTGATGGCCAAGATATTGTACTTCTATCTGACAGTATTGCAACTTTCCTGGGGACACTTTCTTTCCATTCTCAGCTAGGTCATTCAACAGAGCAACGGAATCCTGTTTACATACTTCCTGGGTATTTGACGCCACCAATAGGTCATCAATGTATTGCATCAAGACTGAGTTACAAGGCTTAACCAAAGAATCTAAATTTTTCTTAAGAACCTGGTTAAAAATGGATAAACTCTCAGTATACCCCTGTGGGACTTGGCACCAGCCCAAAACCCTATTTTTGAATCGAAATGTGACGAGGAACTGTGGGGCATATTTATACTTTGCTTGCACCGAATTAGTGGCACTTTTTGTTTACTCTAATCCGGTGCAAAACTAACTCCATATTTATACTTTGCCGCTAGACCCGTCTAGCACCAGATTTATGGAGTTAAAGTAATTTTTTGGAAGTTGAAACCTATCTTGCCTTAATGAGATGCAAGGTAGGCGTTCCCATGCAAACATTTACTCTATGGCAATTCAATTCAATTCAAAACAATCTTTATTCGGATTTAACTCCATAAAAGAAAAACAGTGTCTTTAGGATAAAAAAGTTATACAATAAAAAAAATTCCAGATACATTACAAATAAAAAGTATAAAAATCTTTGTTGCGACAAATTATGCCGTTATTCCTTCTCATATCGGAGCTTTTCTAAATAGGACAACTTTTTCCTCTGTTCAATTGCATGTAGGATACATTTTATCACTGCTTCGCATTTCTCATTCGTATCCAATTTAAATAAATAGTTAAAAGCTTCTCTGAGGAAAATAACTTATTAAAAATAAACAGTGGTTTTAAGAATTGTTTCCTAATGTCATGATAAAATTTACAAGATATAATAAAGTGCATTGTAGATTGTGCAAATCATCCCACGCAGGGGCACTTCGGGAGGCTTTTACTCCAAATTCTCGTTTTTGGGAAGGCTACCAAAAAATGCAACATTCTAAAACGTAATCGGGTCAAATAAAATCTATGCTGAGTATTCACAACTGTCAGTAAATAGTTTGGTATTACCTCATTGTTTTCGATCATGTAAAGAGCTACCGTTGAGTTCATGCATTCTCTATTTCCTCTTTCACTAGCCCTCCAAGCCATTAAATGATTTTTCAGTTCTTTCTTGCTAAATTGGAGAACTATGTCTGGGTTGTCTAAGTTTGGTGTTAGATTTATACCTCTCAACAGATCTTTTAAGTGCGTGAACCATGGGATTCTATCCCGATGTTCCAATGTAAGGCAATCTTTCATAATCTTTCTGGTGAGATGCGTCCCTTCTTTTGACCAAATACCATGCCAAGCCGACAACGCATTTGTATATATTAAATCCACCACGTAGGGACTGCCCAATTCCTTGTGTACCATGTATGTGGGAGTTGTATTTGGGACTGCAAGTAGTCTGTTAAAAAATGTATTCTCTAACACTTGTAATGATTGGATCTCGGGCATCGAACCCCAAAGGGCAGAACCATATGTGATGCTGCTGATTGATTTGCTTTTGTAAATTTGCAGTATTTCCCTTAGGGGTTTATTACCAATTTTATTGGAGAATCTAACGATTGCCTCAGTTGTCCTAATATACTTCATTTTGGTAATTTCTAAGTGTTGTTTCCAATGTCCCATATTGGAAAATTGTATACCCAGATATGTAAATCCATTCACCTCTTCGTATTTGTGGTCCTTAATAAAATAAGTTTTCTTCCTGGCCTTTCCCTGTCCACAAGTCATTACCACTGTTTTACTCATATTCAACATCATATCTCTTTCCTCCATAAATTCCATGAAGCCCTCATTAGTTGCTGCAACCCATTTGCAGTTCGTGACAACAAAACTGCATCATCTGCGTATAAAAGGATTGGTATAGAGCATTCTCCTATTTTAGGGCAATCAATTTTTAAGTTTTTTAAGTGGGCATCTACACCATTCATGTAAAGAGAGAATAGGAGCGGCGCCAAGACACAACCTTGGCGTATTCCTCTTCCTATCCTAAAGCCTGGTGTACATTCTCCATTTCTACCATATCTCACCCGTGCTGTTAGATTATTGTATAGTTGTGCCAGAAAGCTTATTATATCCGAGGGCGCACCCATATCTGTTAAAACTTTCCACAACTTGGCATGATTCACCAAATCAAAGGCACTACTAAGATCTGCAAAACAGAGGAATACGTGACCCTTCTTTGCTATTGTATACTTACTTATTATTAAATTAAGATTTATACATTGTTCCAGGGTGCCAACCTCAGGCCTAAATCCCAATTGAGCCTCTGTAAGTATATGATTATTTGTTGCCCATGTTTCCAGTCTTTCTACAAGTACTCTTCCCAGCAATTTAACAGAGGTATCCAAAAGTGAGATTGGCCGATAACATTTGGGGTCGCCTCTATGCCCCTTTTTAAAAATAGGGACAATTATACTTTCACTCCATGATGTTAAAATATATCCCTTTGTCACACTCAAAAAGACTTGGGTCAGGATAGGGCACCATAAATCAACATGTGTCAAATAGGCATCTACTGGCACCCCGTCAGGGTCTGGCGCCTTCCCTTTCGGGCATCTTCCCATGGCAAATTTCACTTCCTCTAGACTGACTGGTTTCAAGAAGGGTGGGTTGATCTCAATTATCCCATTATTTGGCGGGTGAATAGTCAGGTTCTCTGGGTTAAAAATTGAACCAAAATGAGAAAGCCATTCCAATAAAGGAACATGTACTGTTATTTCGGGTGCATCGAAAGGTTGGTTGATGGTTTTCCAAAATAAAGCACTGTCTCTTAGTGTCGTTGCTTGTTCAAGATTCACCCATGCCCTAGCTCTCAATTGGGCCTTCCTGGTTTCTAATGGGTGTTTGTAATTAGAACGCTTAATAATTACTTTTTCTCTGTTTCTTGGTCGGGCCTGCAGGGCTTGTTTTAGTTCCTGGCTGGCTGATGAGCAATTGTGATCAAACCACCCCACTTTACCACTCTTTTTTTCCCCCGATGCTCTCAATAAACTTCCTGAAATGGCGATTCTAAGTTGGTTAAAGGACCCTAGGATCATATGTGAATTTTGATTATATTCCGTACATATGATAATTTCTTGGCGGTGTTGTGTCACAACTTTGTTCATCACATCTGTTTCATTTATCCCAGTCCATTTAATCGCAAATCCGTTTCCACTTCTTATTCCTATATCCATTGCTAGTCGTTCACCTATATTAAAGGGTTTAGCTAGTCTCGTAGTCAGTATCAGGGGGTAGTGATCACTATATATAGTGGGCTCAATCTTCAGTGAAACGACCATATCCAAATTCGCTCTTTGACATTAGTATGTGGTCGATTGTCGAGAAATGTCCTTTTCCTACAAACGATGGAAACTTCTTTATATCCATCTTGCTCTATCAGCTCTAGGTCATATCTAAATAGTATTTCATTCAATACAGTTCCATAGTTATTGTGTAAAAAGTGCAATTGAGTATGCCCCCCCTCGTCAGTGAATCCGCATGTCTCCCCTATAGTATTCTTGCATATCCCAATATTAAAATCTCCAGCCCATATTATCATGTAACTTGAAGTTATATCGTTTACAAAAACCTGTAAGTCATCATGAAGAGTCGATGCCACTATTCTATTAGTACCATCAAATTTGTTGTTGTAATAGTTTATTAGTACAATTCCTAAGATCCCATCTATCCGAAAGTATAAAAACTGGTAGTAGGGGGAATCGAGGGAGGATTTCACCAGTGAGTAGGGTACCAATGTTGAAATAAGGATTGCTAGGCCTCCCTTTGCCCTTCCCCTGGCTGAGGCCGAGGATGGTGAAGAGAATGTGGCATAACCTTCCATAGAGAAGGATCCTGTGTGCCATGTCTCTTGTAGGCAGATTATATGTGATGAACTTATTATAGTCTGCCATTCCTTCTCAGCTATTTTCGTTTTTACTCCAGCTATATTCCATGACATGAGTGTAATTAGGTCTCCTACTAGAGGTCCCCCATCTGGCTCAAAGTCACCATTACCACTTGGAGATTTTGATATGGGCACTATAGTGGTAAGTTGTGTTTTATTATGCATCAGAGTTGTTTTC
Source organism: Pleurodeles waltl (assembly GCF_031143425.1). Classification (NCBI taxonomy): domain Eukaryota; kingdom Metazoa; phylum Chordata; class Amphibia; order Caudata; family Salamandridae; genus Pleurodeles; species Pleurodeles waltl. Next base: position 1,144,982,197 of record NC_090440.1, read on the forward strand.
CTACTCAAGTTCTCCTGCAGTCAATCTAGATCCTCCATGTTACTCAGGGGGGCAAAACGGTTGGAATACTCCTGTTTATTATGCCTATTCAAAATACTGGATGTATTCTCTGTCACCCCTATGTCTATTATGCCTGTGATGTTCATCATTCTGTAAAAGTATCCTAGGGGAACAGCCATAATTTCCCTCCTCAGGTATTTACAGTTTCGATGTCTTATATCCAAGTCTACTAGTAGTTGGCCCACAAAGCGAGGGTTACGAAAGTTGACCACGATACAATCTCCCTCTTCTTCCTCCAAGTTTCCCACCCAGTCAACTCTCCTTGCATATAAGATCTCTCGGAATAGTGTATCTGGTGTACATATGTTCCCTGACATCCAGTGTATTACCTTATTACGTATATCTGGCCAGGTCTCGACAATATTTGGGCCAAGTTTGGGAACATTTTTCAGAATGATTGTATATGGGGTAGCATCTGGTGGTAGTTGTAACACCTCTTTCACAGGTCTATTCCTAGGCAGGGACTCGCGTCTCTGATTTCTATCCATGGGCTCCGTTTGATAAGTCATAGGTGCCTTGTACTGGGGGATTTCTTCCTGTGTGGGATGCCGGCATTTCATACTCCTTTTGTTGGGATCTGCAAGCCCTATCATTGCTCTATTCCTTAAGGCTGCAGCCTCTTGATTCTCGTTTAATATAAGGCCACTGCTAGGAGATAGAGTTTCTGGTTTGGTCATTGAGTTAACACTTACTTCTATCTTGGTTATGCGTTCTTTTATCTCCTTAAATTCTGACAATATTTTTGTCTCTATATGATCTAACTTGCCATGCAGTTTTTTGAAAAGGGTTTCCACGCGGTTATGTAGGGAACCATTGTTATCTGATGGTAGTGCTACTGCATGACCCCTATGCATTTGTGTAATTTGTTTGTTACTCTTAGGAAGCTGTGAGTGTACTACCATGGATTTAGGTTTGATAATCTGACTACTTCTTTTTTTCTTGGGTGGTGAAAGGATTTGGTCGTCTGTACTATTTGGTGAGTCAATTTCCTCTATTGTATCTGTAGGGAGTAAGAATCCTGAAGGGAATCTAGAATCTGGCCCAATAGTTTTTCCTTCTGAGGCTTTTAATTCAGAAGTTAGACCTGCAGCCTCAGAGCTCACTTCGGCAATGGTCTCATGTAAAACATTTTTTGTTGCCACTAAACGTGCTTCAGCATTAATGATTTCTTCATTTATTTTTCCCATGGCATCTGTAATGTAATTACTAATTGTATTAGTACTTCTCTGTGTTGTGGTGTTCATACCATCCCTATTTGGTTTTGCTTTCTTTTCCCCATTATACATGAGGGGTTAACTATGGTAAGCACTCATAGCTAGTTGCAAACAGGGCATGTATAATTTCTAAAAACAAATGACAATAAAAAGACAGTTGAAAGTGCCCAGCCCAGCCTTCTCCTGCTCTGGTGAGCACAAAGCAGCGGTGCAAGAGAGTTATTTTGGGCTTCTACTCTGACCACAGCGCCAAAAACCGGCTGCAAGTCTGAGTTCAAACATCTCCTAATAGTCTTGAAGAAACCAATATCAATAGGGGCCGGTAAAAGGATGTCAGGGGGGTGGCCCAGCCCAGCCTCTGTCAGGCGCTGACGGGCGCAGGACGGGCCCGCCCTTGGCCCGGGCGCGTCCCGCAGGGCGGGAACGCGGTGATTCAAATTTAAAGGGCTCCTGCCCTTCAGTTCAAAATTAAAGGGCTCCTGCCCCTCGGGGATTGCTGCCGCCGCCTCCCGCTCCAAAACCGCGCTTCCCGCAGGGCGGGAACGCGGTGTTTCAAATTTAAAGGGCTCCTGCCCTTCAGTTCAAAATTAAAGGGCTCCTGCCCCTCGGGGATTGCTGCTGCCACCTCCCGCTCGAAAACCGCGCTTTCAGCTCTTTACTCTATGGCCTTAACGCCATATTTATAGTCCCATGCAAAAATGGAGTACGGGAGGGAGGAGGGGTCAAGAAATGGTGCAAAGCTTGCTTTGCCCCATTCTTTAACACCTAGGTCAGGACAGGCGTTAGGAGACCTGTGGGCCTATTTCCATGGTGGAACACCATGGAATAATGGAATAAGCCTACAGGTGCCCTCCCCAGGCCCCAGGGACAACCCCCCCTCACACTAGAAGGACTGTGGAGGATGGGGGACCCCATCCCAGGTAAGTACAGGTAAGTATTGCATTTTATTTTTTAAAGTGCCATTAGGGGCCCTGAAATGGGCCCTCCTACATGGCACTGGGTGCAGTGACCATGCCCAGGGGACCCTAGTCCCCTGTGCTGGCAATTGGGGTGGTGGGCAAGACTCCTGTCTTTTCTAAGACAAGAGTCATCTGGCATGGGTGGGTTTGCATCAGAAAATGACTCTAGGCAGGTTAGAGTCATTTTTGTTTACTCTAACCTGCCTAATGTCATTTTTTGGTGCAAAACCTCCTTCTTCCATAGCGCCAGCCCCACCTGACTAACGCCATTTATTTTTACGCTAGCCCACCCTTTGCACCGGCTTGCACCATTCCATAAATTTGGTGCCTGGCTGGTGCAAAGAAATGGTGCAAGCCGGTGCTAAACTTTTTGGTGCAAAACTGCATTAGTGCACCAAAAAGTATAAATCAGGGCCTGACTATCCTCATGCAAGGGTATCGGAAAGAAGGCCTGACAAAAACTGATGACAGTGAACCACTCTGCCTCACATGGAATCTGGAGCAATATCACAGCTGGATTCGGTACCACGGGACAACAAGGGATGACTCTGTTGTTCACCTTATGTAAATCCTGTACAATCCTGTACTTCCCATTTGAATTCTGAAAGCCCATAGTAGGGGAATTACAAGGACCACCCATAATTTCCTTCAAGATTCCCTGCTGAATCATTGACTCGATTACGGAACGAATCCCTGCAATCATCTCAAGTGTCAGATTGTATTGTGGTGTTCTTGGAAATTCAGCATTAGGCTTGAGTGTTATTTAGACAGGCTCAACTCCTTTAATCAATCCGATATCCTCCCCTGAAAAGTCCCACACTTCAAGTCTGACTGTGTCTGTCAAATCTGTAGGTAAATCATCAACTATCAAAAAGATGAATATAGTACACTAGGTACCGTCATTGCCAATTTGAAGGCAGCATCTTCATCATGCGTTTTCATCTCTATACCTGCTGGGGTACAATAGATACAACAAATGTTATCGACAATTGTGGCTGTGTATGAGTGGTGCGCACTTCCAGCGTTTCTATTATCTTGGATGTTGAAAGTTCATAATGAGAAGTCTTATTTGAAGAAGGGAGTGCTCAAGTGGTTGTACACCCACCCACAGGGTGTGTAAGCTGTTACCTAAGCAAGGTCACAGTCCATATATAAAAAGAAGAAAACCACGGCACATCGCAGGCTCAAGGTGAAATCCATTTATTCCTTGGTGATGTATCAGGACAAGAGTCCTCTGATCCCATGAAACACACTGGGTAAGTGGTTTGAAAGCATAATACAATTTTCATGTTTGTAAAAAAACAGCCGACACGTGTTTCGTCATCATTGACTTTTTCAAGGCTTTTTGAATATAGAGGTTATGATTATGTTTAAACAGACTCCAATTTTCAAGAATGTAAGAACAAATACAAATTGTGGCATGGATGAAATCAGAGTCCAGAGACCATGGTAAGTCTACAATCGGTCTGTGCTTCTACGCCATCTATGTGTGGCATCACATCTAAAGATTCTTTTCATATGGGGTACAATAGATGGTGCAATTTAGTTTGCAGAGTAAGTCCCTTCCCAAGAGATTCACTGGGCTGGAATTGCACACCACAAATGTGTGTCTGTCTTCAAAAGATCCTATTCTCACCAAAACTGTTTCAGTTTCCTGGGTTGTCATCTGTTTGTTTGCTACTCCTACAGTTTGGACTCATTTTCCCAAGCGGGGTAGGTTTGGGACCTCTACTGTTTTCAAAGTAGAGTGGGCAGCACGATTGTCAACCACAAATCCACCTCGCTGTTTATAAATGGTCCAGTCTTGTCTGCTGTTTATAAATGGTCCAGTCTTGTCCACATCTAGAGCTGCACCAGGCATGCACTCTTCCTCTCTTCTCAGGGACTGTCAGGCTGACTGACTGGAGCCATAGTGCTGTTTTGGTTCAAATAAAGGAAGTTGTTGGAAAGCATTCCCTCCCTGAGTTGCATTCATATTCACATTCGAATTCTGATTAGCATTGGGTCTAGGACCCAACGCATTTTGTTGTGGCATTGGATGTTGGAGAACCTGCATCATCAGGTCTGTGGGCATGTTAACATTTTGATTTCTCTGTCTCGATGCATTTTTAAACTGTGCTGTGTTAGCATTCTGTGAAAGAGCCGGATTAAAACAACATTCCCGCTTGCGATGCCCCATCTAGCTACACATGTGACAAAGTGGTGTCCTCTTTAGGCTATTGACATTCATTCCAGTATTATGGTCAATAGGCGTTCCCCAACCTCTATCTTGCATGCACCTTGGTCATTCTTGATATACACCTTGCATGGCACCAACATAAGGCTGAATCTGACTGGTTCTCTGAGCTGCTCTTATCTGAGCAACCATGAGCTTTTTCTTCAATTTCTTCTGCTTCATCTCAAACTCATCATGGCAATACTTAGTATACCACAAAATTTCATCAATTGTCTTATTCTGCCAACAAATCAAATGTTGCTGGATCATCATATTTACTTCTGGCCTCAAGCCTGTCACAAACCTCGACACAAAAAGTGCCATTACATTACCTTCTAATGTCTCCATACCACTGTACTGTTTTAATGCCTGTACCAACTTTTCATTGTAACCATGGATCGACTCCTTTGACTCTTGAGACTTTCTGTCAATTTTAACTCAATCAACATCTTTGGAAGGCACCTTTCCCCTAAAAAATATCATAAATTGTTGATACTTTTTCATCGCTATTGGTGAAGGATACTTTGTTATCAGATTTCTATTTGGTTCCATCTCCGACCACTGGACACCTACCTTGCACTGTGTCCACAAATCACTCGGAACAACAATGTCAAACAGCGGATTCAAATAAACACACAACACCTGTGATATTTTCACAAATAGTCCAACCTGTCTGTACCATTCCACTGGCTTCTCTCTTAACTTTGGGGAATCATTGGTAAATGATGCAAGATTACTGCTGCTCCATAGCACATGTAACCTCCAGTGTACACTTCTTTCAAGGGAAAGGTTGTAACAATTCCCTCGGTTCCACCTGAAGGCGGTTTACCTGGAGGTTTCTTTACTACCTTCTTTTTTCCCAGTCTCTTACTTATCTAATTCATTCCATTTCCTAATATTTTAAATTTGTTCCTTAATCTGAGTTTTCTATCCCAGAGTTGTCATGTCAGCAATATCCTTTTCACTGAAACACATCTGATAGCTTCTCTGTTAGGCCTTAGTTTTATTCAGGTCCACTTCATAATTTTGAGCTACTTCTGCCAATTTATTGTAAACTTGGCCCGTTTGCTTTGTGATATCCCTACACATAAATGTGAGCTCCTCTTCATGATAAATCAAGTCAATTATATAGTAAGCTTTGCAACATCCAAATTTCTTTCCTTCAGTGTTGATAGGTTTGTTCCCTGACTCACCTCTATACTCGCACTCTCACTAGATGGAGTACCTTCATTAAAAAATGTCACCCAATCATCTCTCTCTTTCTCACTAATGGATCGAGTCACCACAGGAATCTTAGTTATACTATCATCTCCTTGAGCACCATTACCCAAATTTAAAGGTGGGTCCCATTTGGAGTGGTATGGGTAAGCATTTACTGATAAGTACCTATCGATGTACATCCTGACAGGTTTAAAGTTGTATCTGCACTTGTTCCACATAGGGTACTAGTGTGTTGGTACCAGAAGGACAAACTCCTTAACATCTGGACTTAACTGAAACTCCATCCTGTCCTCCAACAGCACTGTTGGAGTATAAGTAATTTTTCCAGGGCCTTCTGATTTATACATAGGAACTACCGGACCAATAGTAACTGGAACTGTCAGAGTTTTCACAGGACTCACAGTAGGATCAACTGGGACACATTCTCTCAAAACCTCACTTATTGGTTCACAAGGCATGATAGATGGAATTGCTCCTACTGGATGAGGTGTCATTTTAAATGGGGTAGTGGTGACAATATTCAGACCATTACCATCACTACCCTGATTTCTACTCTTGTTTCTGGTCTCATTATATGGGGGTGGACTCTCAGATAATACCAAATCCAGAAGACTATCCCCAGAGTCATCATCACTGTCTTAACTCATGTCATCTGGCTCTTTTTTTATTCTCTTTCTGTTTCTAATCATTTTCCTTTCCCCCGCTCCTTCAACCACATCAGTTGTCAAAGCCGGATACAATCTAACTCCTTCTATTATGTCTGTTTTCCATTCTTTCTGCTCAGCATCTACATAAGTATATATAGCTTTCTTTGCCCCACCCTGGTATTTCGCCTTTTCTCTGGCATAAGCGGCACATTCCCAAGCATTAAGAGTTTCATATTGTGCAGGTCTAAGAGGTGGTTTTATCTCGTACAATACCCTCCTCAAGTTTTCAATAATTCTCAAATTGAATAGGCCATAACTTGGACACCTCAATGCACTTTCATGTTCTGTGATCTTGTGCCACTGACCAAGCCACACACATGTATGGAGCACTATATTAATTGCCATATAGTGACCTTGGGTGTCTACTGGAGGCACTTCTCCCCCCTCTCTACTAGGAATATGAACATCCACTCTAAATAAATGTCACATAACTTTTAAAAAATTATTTTTTCCAGTTATGTCGACAATTATAATAGAATTTCAACTCAGAAACAGCATTGTATCCATAATCCTTTGTACCGTAACAACTAACAATCACAGCGCAACTCCATATAATTTTGTTGACCAATAACATCGTAACACCTCACCAACTGACCTATACCAGCGTGACACACTGTGACGCAGATCTCGCTCCTCGCAGCAGTTCCCCCCCCTTTACAATCTACACACAAACTCTTTCCTCAATATCACACACATACAGCAAATACAAAACAAATAACTTTTGTCTGCTCCACTGAGGAATGAATAGTTTTCAAACAAACAAGAAAGTTTCCAAACACCACAAATGAAACCTCGACCTGCGGGGTATCATCCAGATCAGTATAACTTATTTCTGCTCATTAAGATTCACTATGCCAATGACCTCACTTTCACACAAAGTGAGTCCCTATCTTAACTGTGCCGTTGGCCATGTCTTGAAACAAACACAACCTTTTCTGCAGCTTTTAAAACTATCCCAGGTTCTTAGGTCATGTTGACCCAATAACCTCTTTATCCTCTTTTTTAAATCACACTCACACAGCAAGCAAACATATTGATAAGACATCATTCAGACACACAAACACTGCAAGCTAAATATAAGCCACTGCAATTTGTAATCCTATTAATACTCACACCTCCTTCAATAAGACACTCCTTCATGCTTCCACAACTTCGACGTTCTTCCACAATTTGGACATGGGCTCCAGGAACTGGGCTCTAAGGACTATGGGCCAGATGTAGGTAGGTTTAAAATTGCGACTTGCAATTTGCGAGTCTGTGCGACTCGCAAATTGCAAGTCGCAATTTGCTATGCAGAAAGGTGTCTCAGACACCTTCTGCAACTCGCAATGGGGTCGCAAAGACCCACCTCATTAATATTAATGAGGTGGGTCGCAGTTTGCGACCCCATTGCGAGTATGGGCACTCACGGGGATGGTGGCCTGCTGGAGACAGCAGACCACCATGTCCGTGACTGCTTTTTAATAAAGCAGTTTTTTTTTTTTATATCTGCAGTCCGTTTTCCTTAAAGGAAAACGAGCTGCACTTAGAAAAAAAAACGAAACCTTTTGTTTCGGTATTTTTCAGAGCAGGCAGTGGTCCATAGGACCACTGCCTGCTCTGAAAAATATTTTTGTTTCCATTCACTAAGGGGATGGGCTCCCATGGGGACCCCTTCCCGTTTGCGACTGGGTTACCATCCACTTCAAGTGGATGGTAACTGCGAAATGAAATTGAATAGCATTGCGAGTCACAAATAGGAAGGGAACACCCCTTCCTATTTGCGAGTCGGAAATGCATTTTGCGAATCGGATCCGACTCGCAAAATGCATTTCTGCATAGCAATGAGGCTTTTGCGCCTCGCAAACGGCGTATTTCGCTGTTTGCGAGGCGCAAACACTTTGCTACATCTGGCCCCATGTAATCTAGAAAGCAGGTTTCTAGCGCACCTCACTTCGGGAACCTAACCATCATCACTCTGCTACCATCTGATCCAGCGGCGTCCTTTCTTTCTCTTTCTGGGTCTGATTAATCTTTTTAGAGGTCCCAAGGGGCAAGAAGAAACACATTAACTCACTTCATTAAATGACAGTGTAACCCATTTGGTTACACATTAAATCTCAGTGATGAACTTGAAGTTTAGAAAGAGATTTATTACAGACACAAAGCCAAACTTACATAAATGAGCCTCAAAAACATGCTATATATGTATGGTATCACCAGAGAATTAAATCATCACACAGTATTAAATCTTACTAATATACAAAGGACCAATAATCGAATAGCAACAATGAAGAAAATAAGGAAAAGTATATGATGCTTTGAATCCAGACTCAGATTTTCCTGCCTATCCATTGAATCTAAGTTCCTAACTATTCTAATAAACCAATGATGAATACAGAGGAAAGCGTCAGCAGCACAGAAAATATCTGTTGAAGTTCTGCTGAGAAATGTGAGTAGGATAAAGTCACTAAGGGGGTTATTACAACTTTGGAGGAGGTGTTAATCCGTCCCAAAAGTGACGGTAAAGTGACGGATATACCACCAGCCGTATTACGAGTTCCATAGGATATAATGGACTCGTAATACGGCTGGTGGTATATCCGTCACTTTACCGTCACTTTTGGGACAGATTAACACCTCCTCCAAAGTTGTAATAACCCCCTTAGTGTAGCAAAGGAAAGGAGTCCACTCTAGTGCAATGGCAAAGGAAATCTGAAGCACTGGCTAACTAAACAACACTTTAATCAACCTCAGAACCTTCCAGTAGCACATCACACTCGAGGAAATGCCCACTATCAAGACACTATTGTGAATTATATCCATTTAACTTTTATCCTCTTCTGAACACATCTGTTCCACTTTGGATTACATCTATGCTCAGGAATTCGAAAGGGGAGTCTGTTCTTACAGCTCCCTGATATTGATTCTCATCCTTGGCAAACCAGCTCACGCTTCCTTATCTATCACCTGGAGAAGAAAGAAAAAGAATACATAAAGGAAGCGAGCTTCATGTTGAAATTAAAAACAGGAATCATGTAGGTCTTAACTCCAGCCTGAGCAACTGAGAAGAAATGCACAATTTAACAATACACTTACAAATGCAGTTCTCTTAAGCACAATAAATGAAGAGTGTTTATATAAATATATAAATGCATTTGGTAAACATCACATAAAGGTAGTTTACACGCAACTCTTGTTTCCTTACTCATAAAGGCACTATAATGGCATGGTTTCTAATGTTTATTGTGCTAAATGTTTATTGTATTTAATATTTAGGCACTAAGGACCACAGTTATAGCCAGTCAGACGCCCCATTACCACCAGAGAGAATGGGTTAGGTTACGCATTTCACAGTTTTGTTTGACCCATTTGCATTCCACTAAAAGGGCACTGGTGGCTGCAATTGCAGTAAGCTATAGATCCCATTAGTATAAAGGTGTACGAGACCGGACTCTAATAGTTGCCTAAACCACGAAACACTAGCAGGCATGATGGGGATACATGGGTCTGGAAACAGCCAATTGGATCGGCATACTGGTTCACACATATCAACGCAGAAGCTTGTGGTGGCAGACGATTGTATAATCACTGGTGGTATAAATAATGAGGTTGTGCATTGTTCTAGAAACATAGTAAGCTCGGCGCATGACATTAGGAAGCTGAGTGACTTCGTATATTGGCATAAGCATAATCCCACTAATGAACTAAAACAACATCATTATAGATCCAAAGTGATTATAAATTGTGAGAACGATTTCGTAATTATGAATATTAAGAGGAAATAAGTTTGACAAATCGGTCACACACTTAATGAACGACGTGTACAAGTTCCCATTTCAAATTTCCATCAATGACACTACGGCTCACAGAATACACCACAAAAATCAGCCAAGAGTATTAAATAGACTACTTCAACATAATGCATTGCCACACTTTAGTTAAATACGGTTGGGTCGAATGTCATCCTGAATATGTAATGTCATCACTAAAAACACGCTAGCAATACGCTAGCAATTATTTATGAACATCACAACTAGAGAGCATGAGTAGAAATGCTTATCTTCGAACCTGGTCTACATACATAGACAACATTCTGAAAAACCCACTTGGCTGATATTTGTATAAGTTAAGATTGTAAAATGCACCTAGAGAGAAACGGGAGATTTCAAGTACGTGCACTAGGTAGATTGTATATAAACAAAAATGAGGGACTAGTTAATTATACTAGGGTGACCAGACGTCCCGGATTTCCCTGGACAGTGCCAATTTTTAGGGGCCTGTCCCGGTGTCCCGACGCTTCTCTTAATTTTAAACCGATGTTCCAGTTTTTGGGATAAAGGTCAAATTAATACATAAATGTCCCGGTTTTTGTGACAAAGGTCAGTTTATCTAGAGAAGCATAAATTAAAGGTATGCTCTCCTTATTTAGTAATGTATCTGTTACTGTCAGGCAATACAGTCCCCTGTCTGCTCCCAGCAGAGAGACGGAGTGGGGGGCAGAGAGAGGGTGGGGAGCGGGTTGGGGTTGCAGGATGGAAGGTCAAGCCATAGCTAATTTTATATGTATAGTCTTGTAAATGTGTATGTGTGTGTGTGTGTGTATATATATATATATATATATGTATGTGTATATATATATATATATATATATATATATATATATATATAAACACACACATGTATAGGCACACATTCACAAAGCTACGCAAAAAAACGAGACAGGTCAGATATAAAAGTGAGTGTAAAGTCGTTAGTCCTTCTTTTATGTCTGACCTGTCCCGGTTTTTGCTCCTCAGAATCTGGTCACCCTAAATTATACTCGTGATCAAGGTCTCGGTGACCGAAACGCATCGGGCCAGTTTTTCTGCCAAACGGTGTGTACTTCAATAAAACTGACAAGTTTGCAGCAACCTCAGGGTGTGGTTTTCTTTCTTGAAGAAAAATAAGGAGGAAATGCACATTTTTGTATATATCGGCATGCCTCGCTGAACAACCAGCACCGCTGAGAAATTCTAAAGTGCACCATCAGACGCAGAGACAGGGCAATTTTGAAGGATATATATATATATATATATATATATATATATATATATATATATATATATATATATATAACGGAAATTACGCTGCACTCCCATGAGGTTAAAACCTTCAGGTTCTTTAATATTGATCATATTCACATTTCGCCACACAATACCAAAGCATTTCAACCTCTCTAAGACTTGTTCACGGTAAGTGAGTTGTTTTATAATTAACACTGATCCTTTAAACCTCATTTTCCAATGAGGCACATGATGGTCATTGCAGTGTTGACGTAGGAGTGGGCTAGCCCACTCCTCCGCATCAAGCCAGGGAGGGTTACAAGCATTTCCCCTGCAACATCAGGCCCTAGTGAGCGCATCCTTGGTGACGACAGGAAGGTGATAACTGTGAGGTGGGGGAAGCGGGAAAGTTAGGGATGATACGAGCGATCATGAATAAACGGCGTTTCTCTTACACAAACCTGAGTCCGCATTTCATTGCACCACGCAACCCTACAACTGGCGACAAAGGTGGGCCCACCTGATCCCTGTAGCGCTGGAGGTCCTGAGTGCAGCGCCACTTCAGGGCTGTGCCGCTATTGCCCCAGCATCTTTCCCCCGGTGCATGCGGCAACACGCCTCCATCCGGCCCGCGGCTCTCCCTGCAAAGCCCGGCCGGGCCCGCCCAGCTGAGCGCCCCTCGCCGCATTCGAAGGGAGGTGCAGCTTCTCAGCTGCCGGCGGCCCGCTGTGTGCAACCACACCCTCTCGGCACCGCCTGCAGCTCCTCAAGTGGCCACTGCCTATGCCATACCCCGGTGCCACGCCCTGCCGGGCCTCCGAGTGCTCCTTCCAGTCTGCCGCCATGGGGAGCATCTGCCAATCATCCCGCTACGGTGCCCACAAAGCGGATTTCAGCTGCATTGTGCCTCCAGCAGCCTGACGGACCTGGGCCCTGAATTCCCCCACACCTACATGATTGTACACTGTGGATACCCCCGAGAACCCCGTGGAGGTCATGCCAGCTGCTGAAGACCTTCCTGCATTGCAAGAGGTGAGGAGGCTGTTGCTTCCAGACACAGACCATGCAGCACACCTCCCTACGCCCCACAGGTGACCCAAAAGTTCCCTCACTATGTCCCGCATCCCAGCCATGGAGCCATTCACCATCACTGGAGCCCGCCACACAAGCTGCAAGATGGAAGGCATAGGTAGAGCACCTCAAAACCTACTTCGACGCTTTGGACATTAAGGAGGAGCGCAAGATACTTCTTCTCCTTCACCTAGGGGAGGCGGATATTCACAAAGTGTCAAATCAGTGATTGAAGCAACACCTCACACGTATGACACTCTGAAGGGAGCAATCACTGTGCATTTTTAACCATACGCAAATCCAGACTATGACCGTTTATTGTTACGCCAAGCGTGCCAAACGTCCGACGAGTCAGTTGATGTCTTCTACGCGCAGCTGAAGGAGCTAGCTAGCACATGCACGTTGCCCGGCGAAGAAGATTAAATCCGGGCGGAGTTTATCCAGGGGTGCTCCTCATCAAAACTCAGGGAGTGCATCCTGAAACAACCAAACATGCAGATGAGAGACATTCTCACCCTTGGACGGTCCCAGGAACTATCGAAGGCATGTGCTGCGCATATGGAGCAGGCACCGACAGTCCAGGTCAAAGCAGAGCTGGTCAATGTAGGAGGCTGGACTGGCTTGTAGTGAGTACCAAGGGGTACTTGCACCTTGCACCAGGCCCAGTTATCCCTTATTAGTGTATAGGGTGTCTAGCAGCATAGGCTGATAGATAATGGTAGCTTAGCAGAGCAGCTTAGGCTGAACTAGGAGACGAGTGAAGCTCCTACAGTACCACTAGTGTCACTTGCACAATATCATAAGAGAACACAATACACAGTTATACTAAAAATAAAGGTACTTTATTTTTATGACAATATGCCAAAGTATCTCAGAGTGTACCCTCAGTGAGAGGATAGGAAATATACACAAGATATATGTACACAATACCAAAAATATGCAGTATAGTATTAGAAAACAGTGCAAACAATGTATAGTTACAATAGGATGCAATGGGGACACATAGGGATTGGGGCAACACAAACCATATACTCCAAAAGTGGAATGCGAACCACGAATGGACCCCAAACCTATGTGACCTTGTAGAGGGTCGCTGGGACTATTAGAAAATAGTAAGGGTTAGAAAAATAGCCCACCCCAAGACCCTGAAAAGTGAGTGCAAAGTGCACTAAAGTTCCCCAAAGTACAAAGAAGTCGTGATAGGGGAATACTGCAGGAAAGACACAAACCAGCAATGCAACAACAATGGATTTCCAGTCGAGGGTACCTGTGGAACAAGGGGACCAAGTCCAAAAGTCACAAGCAAGTCGGAGATGGGCAGATGCCCAGGAAATGCCAGCTGTGGGTGCAAAGAAGCTGCTACTGGACAGTAGAAGCTTAGATTTCTGCAAGAACGACAAGGGCTAGAGACTTCCCCTTTGGAGGACAGATTTCTCACGCCGTGGAGAGTTGTGCAGAAGTGTTTTCCCGCCGAAAGACCGCCAACAAGCCTTGCTAGCTGCAAATCGTGCGGTAAGGGTTTTTGGATGCTGCTGTAGCCCAGGAGGGACCAGGATGTTGCAAATTGCGTCAGGAGACAGAGGGGACGTCGAGCAAGACAAGGAGACCTCTCAGCAGCAGGTAGCACCCAGAGAAGTGCCAGAAACAGGCACTACGAGGATGGGTGAAACAGTGCTCACCCGAAGTTGCACAAAGGAGTCCCACGTCGCCGGAGACCAACTTAGAAAGTCGTGCAATGCAGGTTAGAGTGCCGTGGATCCAGGCTTGGCTGTGCACAAAGGATTTCCGCCGGAAGTGCACAGGGGCCGGAGTAGCTGCAAAAGTCGCGGTTCCCAGAAATGCAGTCTGGCGTGGGGAGGCAAGGACTTACCTCCACCAAACTTGGACTGAAGAGTCACTGGACTGTGGGGGTCACTTGGACACAGTTGCTGGATTCGAGGGACCTCGCTCGTCGTGCTGAGAGGAGACCCAAGGGACCGGTGATGCAGTTCTTTGGTGCCTGCGGTTGCAGGGGGACGATTCCGTCGACCCACGGGAGATTTCTTTGCAGCTTCTAGTGCAGGGAGGAGGCAGACTACCCCCACAACATGCACCACCAGGAAAACAGTCGAGAAGGCGGCAGGATCAGCGTTACAGAGTTGCAGTAGTCGTCTTTGCTACTATGTTGCAGTTTTGCAGGCTTCCAGCGCGGTCAGCAGTCAATTCCTTGGCAGAAGGTGAAGAGAGAGGTGCAGAGGAACTCGGATGAGCTCTTGCATTCCTTATCTCAAGTTTCCCCAGAGACAGAGACCCTAAATAGCCAGAAAAGAGGGTTTGGCTACCTAGGAGAGAGGATAGGCTAGCAACACCTGAAGGAGCCTATCAGAAGGAGTCTCTGACGTCACCTGGTGGCACTGGCCACTCAGAGCAGTCCAGTGTGCCAGCAGCACCTCTGTTTTCAAGATGGCAGAGGTCTGGAGCACACTGGAGGAGCTCTGGACACCTCCCAGGGGAGGTGCAGGTCAGGGGAGTGGTCACTCCCCTTTCCTTTGTCCAGTTTCGCGCCAGAGCAGGGCTAAGGTGTCCCTGAACCGGTGTAGACGGTCTTATGCAGAAATGGGCACCAAATGTGCCCATGAAAGCATTTCCAGAGGCTGGGGGAGGCTACTCCTCCCCTGCCTTCACACCATTTTCCAAAGGGAGAGGGTGTAACACCCTCTCTCAGAGGAAGTCCTTTGTTCTGCCATCCTGGGACAAGCCTGGCTTGACCCCAGGAGGGCAGAAACCTGTCTGAGGGGTTGGCAGCAGCAGCAGCTGCAGTGAAACCCCAGGAAAGGCAGTTTGGCAGTACCAGGGTCTGTGCTACAGACCACTGGGATCATGGGATTGTGCCAACTATGCCAGGATGGCATAGAGGGGGCAATTCCATGATCATAGACATGTTACATGGCCATATTCGGAGTTACCATTGTGAAGCTACATATAGGTAGTGACCTATATGTAGTGCACACGTGTAATGGTGTCCCCGCACTCACAAAGTCCGGGGAATTGGCCCAGAACAATGTGGGGGCACCTTGGCTAGTGCCAGGGTGCCCTCACACTAAGTAACTTTGCACCTAACCTTTACCAGGTAAAGGTTAGACATATAGGTGACTTATAAGTTACTTAAGTGCAGTGTAAAATGGCTGTGAAATAACGTGGACGTTATTTCACTCAGGCTGCAGTGGCAGCCCTGTGTAAGAATTGTCAGAGCTCCCTATGGGTGGCAAAAGAAATGCTGCAGCCAATAGGGATCTCCTGGAACCCCAATACCCTGGGTACCTCAGTACCATATACTAGGGAATTATAAGGGTGTTCCAGTATGCCAATGTGAATTGGTAAAATTGGTCACTAGCCTGTTAGTGACAATTTGTACAGAGAGAGCATAACCACTGAGGTTCTGGTTAGCAGAGCCTCAGTGAGACAATATGGCACCACACAGGGAACACATACATATAGGCCACAACCTTATGAGCACTGGGATCCTGACTAGCAGGGTCCCCGTGACACATAACAAACATACTGAAAACATAGGGTTTTCACTATGAGCACTGGGCCCTGGCTAGCAGGATCCCAGTGAGACAGTGAAAACACCCTGACATACACTCACAAACAGGCCAAAAGTGGGGGTAACAAGGCTAGAAAGAGGCTACTTTCTCACAGTCAATAAAGTAACTGCAAGCACACCGCGGACAAAAATAGAAGGCCACAAAGGAAAGCAAAAGGACAGGTCCTGCAGATGGGGTGGAGGACCGCTACCACACCCTGAAGCTGCCCAGCCCGGGGCAAAACCTGCAGCGCGTGTGAGAAACTCACCCACTTCACAAAGGTCTGTCGTCCGCACCAAGAACAGCGGCGCCCGCACCGAAGAGATTTGTTAGAGCGATGGATGCCTCCTGGCCCCCAGCCTCAGACAGTGATATGGACGATGACCACCAAGTAGTCCATGTCGTACACACTATCGGCGGTCGCCGGCTACCCACATGTCAGGTGCTTCAACAAGGCCTACTCATATCTGCATTGGTTGACACGGGGGCCTCAATAAATCTCATGGCCATGGAATAGTATCAGAGACTATCTAAGCCACCTCCGCCACTCAAACTCCTGGAACGAGCAGGCATCATTGAAAGGGTGTGGGGCTCTACCCCGTGGGTGTCCCCGATTGTCGTCACGCGAAAGCCCAAGCAACTGGAAGCTGACAGAATCTGTGTGGACATGCGCTTACCGAACCAGGTGATCAAGAGGGAGAGGTACTTAACCCCGACCATAGACAACATCATAGGAGAGCTCTCAGGGTCCCGGTGGTTTTCTAAAATGGACCTCAGGTCGGGATACCACCAGATTGTGCTACTCCCAGCGTCCCGGCCGATAACCACTTTTTCTACACACACCAGTCTCTGGAGGTATACCCGGCTAAACTTCACCATCTCTAGTGCTGCAGAGGTGTGCCAACACACCATCAAGGGGGTCCTGCAAGGGCTCCCAGGAGTCCTCAATGTGAGAGACGACATCCTGATGCATGCTCCTACTTTAGAAGACCACATGGCAAGACTACGAGCAGACTTTGTGAGGCTGCAGGAACACGGGCTAACGCTCCACTGGGAAAAGTGCGATTTTCTAAAGCAGGAAATGTGTTTCTTTGGATACCAATTCTCGGAACATGGGATCAGCCCAGACCCACACAAAGTAAAGGAAATGCAAGAAGCCCCAGTTCCCATATCTGTCTCAGGGGTCTGGTGTTTCTTTGGCATGGTCACATATTGTGGCCGGTTTATGAAGGGTCTGTCTGACATCACCGGCCCTCTGAGAGTGCTCACTTGAACTGACCACCCATAGGTATGGGGTGAAGAACAGGAGTGTGTATTTCAAGACACTAAGAATGCACTCTCTGCAGACACCACGCTAGCCTTCTTCGATCCCTGCCGGGAGTTGCAGCTAGTTGTTGATGCCAGGCCCACAGGCCTGGGCGCCGTCCTAGCACAGAAATAAGACTGTGGAGAGTGGGCCCCCATTGCCTTTGCCAGCCGCACACTCACGCCTACGGAGCAGCAGTACTCCCGGATAGAACGGCAGGCCATTGCCATCCATTGGGGGTGCCGTCACTTCCACCTTTATCTTTATGACAAGGAGCTCTCCGTGGTGACAGATCACAAACCACTGCTGCCCCTCTTCAAAGGGTCCTCATCGAAGCCGCCTCCGTGGATTGAAAAATGGGTACCGCAGGAGTTCGATTTCACCGTAGAATACCAGCCGGGAACGCTGAACCCTGATGATTTCTTGTTGCACCATGCCTGCCAAGCCAACCCCCAAGAGGTGGCGGAGGCGCAAGAGACCGAGGAATATGTTCGGCTAGTGGTTGAGCAGGCCAGGCACCTGCCCATACCGCTTGACAAAGTGGTGGAAGCCACAAACCGAGATGAATTTCTGCAGATTGCTACAGCAGCTACCCGGTCGGGTGACTGGCGCCCACTTCAGTGTCCGGAGGCCTTCCGCACTACCGATACCAAAGCCAAACTTCAAGCCCTATTCAATGTCAGGCATGAACTCTCAGTGAGCGAGGAAATGTGCCTTCTGAGGGGACTCCGTCTGGTGATACCCTCTAGCCTGACTACCCGAGCTGTGACCCTAGCCCAAGGGGCCCACCAGGGCATTGTCAAGTCTAAAAACAGCCACCAAAACAAAGTCTGGTTTTCTGGTCTGGACCAGCTAGTGGAGGACACCGTCAAAGGATGCCTTGTTTACCAAGCCAGTGGAGCTCCGGATCCCCCAGCATTAGTCATCACGGAAGAATCGCCCCTCAGCCCCATGGCAAAGGGTCAGCGCCGAGTTCGAGAGCCTGCCTGACGGCTTGTACATGGTAGCGTTAGTAGATGACTACTCGCGATACCCCGAGGCAGAGCTGGTACAATCTACGTCGGCATCCATGGTCATCCCAAAAATAGAGAAACTCATGGCTACCCATGGCCTATTTGGAGAAGTCCTCACAGACAACGGGCCCCCGTTCAACAGTCGTGAATGGGCAGACTTTCTGACCTCCACCAACATGAAACATCGCCGGATTACACCCCAGTGGCCACAGGCAAACAGGGATGTGGAACGATTTGTTAAAACGCTGAACAAAGTGATTCGCATTGCCACGCAGAGTCCACAAACATCGAAAGTGCCATCTACGCTTTCCTCCGGGAATACCGAGTCATCCCCCACGCTACTACCGGTATGACCCCAAGCCAGCTTTGCTTTGGAAGAGTAGTGACCCACACTATCCCACACCATCTGTCATGGGCGGTACAGCTGCCGCCCCAAAGTCAGTCTACGATTCGGAGAACTCATACCAATGCCTATGCCTTTTCAGAGGCGGAGGGCCAGAGCAGTTCACATCCAGGTGGGAGATGCCATCCTGATGAAAGACCGTCACCCTTGGGGTAAATTTCGGTTGTCTTTTGAGGCACAACCGTGGACTGTGACCGCGGTGAAGGGCACAATCGTGACAGCGAACCACAGGTTTGAGACTGTGACCCAAAACGTTGCCCAGTTCAAACGTCTTCCCCACACCACCACCCGGAACAGTACGGATGGTGATGTCATCATGCCTGATGCCCAGAACAGCCAAGGGGAGATTCCAGCTCTCCCAGGAGCATGGATGACCAAGATGGCTCCACCGCCAGAGGAACTGCAATAAGCCATCAGGGGCCAGTGTCTCCACCTTCACCAACGCAGACTGGGGACTCAGCCACGAGGGCCGATGTGTCCGGCATCGGGCCAAGCCAGGTGGCGATGTCCGTGAGGTCCGGGAATGAGCGGTACCACCTGAGGTACAACCCCAACCCCTCCCGGCGGTACGCAGACTTTGCGCTTGGCTGACTCTGACATTCATAAAGTGCACCAGCACTACCCCATTTCTGATACCTGTTTGATCACAACTGTGTTTTTCTTACAGTTTGTTGGGTTTTCATTTTGTCTCTCTCGTTGTTTCGTTTCCCCCGTTGGGGAGGAATGTAGTGATGACATAGGAGTGGGCCTCCGCATCAAGCCAGGGGGGTTACAAGCATTTCCCCCGCAATATCACGCCCTAGTGAGCGCGTCCTTGGTGAAGACAAGAAGGTGGTAAATGCGAGGTGGGGGAAGCAGGAAAGTTAAGAATGATACGAGCGTTCATGAATAAACGGCGTTTCTCTTACACAAACCTGGGTCTGCGTTTCATTGCACCGCGTGACCCTACAGTCTTTTAGTTTGTTCCCTTTAGCTCACTTGTCTGGCGAATAGAATGTCCATTATACTTGATTTCATAAGGACAACCAACTTACGGGTCCGTAGTACCACAGTTCATGGACCACATCAATTCCAAGGAAAACTCCTAGGGCATGTGCTCACCATAGTCCTTGGTGAGTCTACCTTTACATATTGTGGTTGCCGAGATTTGCATTAGGCGTTGATGGTGTTCATGCCAATCCAAGTTCCACAAGTCTCCAACTGTTAAGTACACACACAGAGGATTAGTATCCTTTTGCAGTCCAGCAACTCCCTTTGATTGATTTAATATTCCTTGAAATCAGGCGCTGCCACCATCATTAAAAGTACGCACAAAGTGGTACAAAAATGGCACGCATTCACTGCTATTGCAAGCATTTGGGGCTTGGCCATATGCCCCATTTAATAGTCAATAGAACTGAAATGACACTACACTCCCATGAGTTTAAAACTTCCAGGTTCTTTAATAATGATAATATTCACATTATGCCACACAATACAAATATGTTTCAACTTCTTCATGCCTTGTTCAGGGTAAGTGAGTTGTTTTATAACTAACCCTGATTTTTTAACCTCATTTTCTAATGAGGGACATAATGGTCATTGTAGACTACACTCTTTAACACACTTGTCTGGCGAATAGAATATCTATTATACTTAAATTCATAAAGACAACCAACTTACAGGTCCGGAGTACCCCAGTTCACGAAATCCATATATTCCAAGAAAAAATCTTTGGGCACGTGTTCACCATAGTCGTTGGTGAGTCTGCCCTTCCAACTGACCACTTTGTGCCCAATATATATATATATCTGTGTGTATATATATATATGTATATTAAACAAGAAGAAAAACGTCGCACTCCCAAACGCTGTCAAAGGAATGTCCATTTATTTTCAGATAAAAGCATCAGAACCCCACTGACCATGGCCATATGTTGCTCCATATAAATGCTAGAGCTTGAAAGTCCTCAAGGCTATGCAACGCGGTTTACAAGCCATTTCTGTTCTTCCATGATCACATCGATCTCAATTGAGCTTCACTAGCAACACGTATTGTTCCACCAGATTAGTGATTGTGTAAACATCACTTCAATCTCAAATGAAATGCATTTCATGAGTCAACACTTTTTCACCGTTTACATGATTTATCTCCTATGTCTCCCCTATTACAACATTTCACATTCTGAATTTTAATATTGTGTCCTTAAGAGTGACAAATGCTGTATTTCATATGCCTCACTCATCTAGGTATTTTCCATTCATTACCATCACAATTAAAGAGGGAAAACCCCCCAGTACATCTGACATATAAGACATAACAGCATATAATTTGTAAACACGGCACCACTTATATAAGAGCATTGTAACCTATTAAAAATATATGAATGGGCATCATATATAAAACAGATTCTAGCAAAAACTAATAAAGTGTTGCATGCTCCTTTGAATTACAGGGGAACATAAAGGGTCCAAAACATTACGGCCCTCATTCCGACATTGGCGGTAAATCCCGCTTACCGCCGTGTTGACAGGCGCCACTGTGGCAGATATTCGTTCTCCATATTATGACACACCCACACCAATCCGAAATAATACTGCCACATATACAAATCATCCAGCCCAAAGGTCAGTGCTTAAATGGCGGAACCAACACCCATACCGTTACGCCAACAGAACAACACCCACCACATCATGACCTACGAATCGCCACAGCGGACATTCAATGGCGGTAAACCATTAGCAGTACAGACCGACCCACAGCACTATCAAACACACACCCATATTACCCACAACTCTTTACAAATACAAATTATTGCCACCAGACTGACACCAAGACCACCGCGACAACTAGACACACACACCACATACTCCCATACATCCCTCACGCACCCCACTTCACACACCCAACCACAGTACCCAACACCCACACCCACACACATACACACACCACACAACACCCATGTCCCCACAAAGGCACCCCCATTTCACAGATGAGGAGTTGCAGGTCATGGTACAGGTACAGCAAATATCAATTGCCAGGAAGATGGAGCTATGGCAGAGAATCGTGGACAGGGTGAACGCCGTCGGACAGCATCCAAGAACAAGGGACGACATCAGGAAGAGGTGGAACGACCTACGGTGGACAGTACATTCTGTGGCAGCAAGGTACCAGCTCATCATATAGAAGACTGGCGGTGGACGCCCAACTCCTCCCCCACAGTTCACAGCATGGGAGGAGCAAGTCTTGGCATTACTGCATCCTGAGGGACTTATTGGAGGTGCCGGAGGACTGGACACTGGTGAGTCAATATGTACTACTTATCACCCCCCATACCTGCATGCAATCAAAGCCCCTCACCCTCACTCCCATAACTCCACTCCATCCCACACACTGCACCTACACATATGACTAACTTCAATGCCAAGCCCTGCATGCCATACCAATGCATGGACAGCCCTCCCAGCCCTGCATGCACATCCATCACAAAAACATGCACTGCATGGAGAACTTACAATCCAGCAATACAACATCATACACAACCAAAGGTGGCAGGGCAACAGTAACTATATAGGGGAACCTAGGAATGTACAATATGTCACAGACATGAAGCATAATACATCACTTACATCCCCACAGGTGACCTAGCCAAACTCAGCGGAGACGAGCTGCCACGACTAACCAGTCCCCCAAGAGAAGATGCCCCCAGTGATGACAGTACTCTTGGCTACAGGATCTGGAGGAACTACCTGTCCCATTAGGGACCACTGGTCAGTCGGTCACCCCAGTCAACCACAGAGCCTCCCCCATCAGTATCCAACACCACAGCACCCACCCAGCATACCCACACCTCTGTCCCCAGGACACGCCAATCAGCAGTGTGCCCACCTGTACAGGTATCCCTGTCCACACCTCATACTGAAGACAATCAGGGACCTGGGATCAGTGGGCACATCATTCAGGTGACACAGGCACAGGGCAACAGGGACACTGGGAGGACCGCTGTGCACCAGGGGTAGGACAGGCCCAGGGAACTGACTCTCCAGGAGGCACTCACCATTGTCCTGGGAGCCTACCAGCAATCCCAGGACACGATGGGCCAGATGCCTAACAATATGCAGGAGAACAAGCGGCTGCAGGAGGAACACCAACAGAGGATCAGGGAGGACTTGCATGCTCTCAACACCACCATGATCTCCATAACAGGGGTGCTGGCAGACATGACCAACATTATGAGGGAATGGTCAGCATGGCAGCGGGCCCCTACCACTAGCCAGTCTATTGACCAGCCCTCCACTTCCACTGCAGCTAGTGAGTAGGAGGCCCCACCACAGACCCACAGGCCACCAGCACCCCTCCCCCTGTATTAGGTGAACCACCCTGCAAACGTTCCCTGCGACCCAGACAAAAGTCAATCACTTGCCAAGACCAAGAACATAGCCAGGAAATGAGACTCTCCTGATTGTCCCCCCTGTGTCCCACCCTGTCCACTTTGAACTGCCTTTGCTCCCCTTCCCATGGCCCCTTGGACACTGGACTTGTGCTACAAACAGACTGTAACAATACCCTGGACTTTCTTCTAACATCACCCCATTCCATTGCACTTTACAGTCAATTATGTGCACTGCAATAAACACCATTGAACACAATTTGATTGTCACCGTTTTATGTGTTGAAAATGTGCATTTATGGGAACAGTCACATCTAATGCAAATGATCTGAAAACTGTGATAGCATACACATACTGACCTGTAGCTGTCTGCAATAAAACACTGTTGTCATATCACCAACATATATAAAATAACAAGCCATAGGTGACAGGAAGTTGAGATGCAAAGCACATGAATGCCTTCATGCTACAGCCACACAGAAAACATCAATAGTCAGAGTAAGGGTCAGTTGCACTGTCTCCCCTGTGTGTCATTGGAAGTATTGACATATAACTGATGTTCTGTTGGCCACATCCTCATCTTCCCTGTCCTCAGGGTCCACTACTGCCACAGGTGCATCTCCATTCCTCTCCTCCTGCAGAAAAGGCATATGTCATCTGAGGGCCAGGTTGTGCAACATGCAGCATGCCACTACTATCTGGCAGACCTTCTTGGGTGAGTAGCACAGGGATCCACCTGTCAGATGCAGGCATCTGAACCTGGCCTTCAGGAGGCCAAAGGTCCTCTCGGTTATTCTCCTGGTTCGCCCATGTGCATCATTATAATGGTTCTCAGCCCCTGTCCTGGAATTCCTGACAGGGTCAGGAGCCACTGTAGGTTTGGGTAGCCAGAGTCACCTGAAAATAGTGAGGGGAAAAATGTAGCCTTACACAATCCTATGGGGATAACACTTGAAGGCATACACTGACACAGTGGGTGGGAACTCTGGATCACCTATTAGCCACACCCTTTGCCTCTGTAGTTGGGCATCACATTTGAGATACTGCTATTCCTCAGAACAAAGTCTTCATGCACCGACCCAGGATACTTGGCAGTGACGTGGGAGATGTACTGGTCAGCCAGGCACACCATTACACATTCAGTGAGTGGAAACTCTTCCAATTCTTGAACACCTGTTCATTCTTACGGGGGGACAAAGGCAATATGAGTACTGTCAGTCTCCCCAACAATATTGGGTATATGTCCCATTGCAAAGAATCCGGCCTGCACAGTGGGCAAATCTTCCACCTGGGGAAAGAAAGTAGCTGCACATATGTTTCACCACAGCAGACAATACCCTTGCCAGCACAATTGAGAACACTGGCTGTGACATTTCTTCTGCCAAGCTCACTGTCACTTGGAATGAACCAGTTGCCAGGAAATGGAGCACTGATAGAACATGCACAAGAGGGGGGATCCCAGTGGGATGACTGATAGCTGATATCAGATCAGGCTCCAATTGGGCACACAGTTCTGTGATTGTGGCCCTGTCCACTCTATGGGTGATTATAATGTGCCTGTCCTCCAGTGTAGCCAAGTCCACAAGAGGTCTGTACACAGGGGTTTGTCTCCTCCTCCCATTCATCCACAGTGGTAGGTATCTAAGGGACACAAGAGTGAGTAGGCCATCACAATTTGAACAGTGGAACCACCACCTCATTATGCATACAGCATTAATGTGAGGGGACAGATGGGAATGGCAATGTATGTGCAATTTCGGCAATAACGCAGTTATGGAAGATCTGTATGTAGTCAATCACCATGAAATGGCGACCACCTGTCCTGTATCTAGGGAGAGATGGAAGTGAGGTAACTCCGCCGACGTTAGGTGTCATGGCAGAAGGCGGTCTTGCACTGCTGTGCAATTCCTCATTGGCTAATATTGGCTCTATGGGATACAGTGGCCAATAGGGATCAGCGGCGGCGGTGACGGTGTACACCGCCGTGGACGTGACTGCAATATTTGTCTATAACCTCACTTGATTCCCGATTTTCCACAGGAGAACACCTACACTACTTGTGCTGCTGTGACCTGTGTTTGGAACCTACCATGGCCCGTGTGGCTGGGGAAAGGCTCCCTGCCTTCACTTCGGAGGAGTTGGAGCACTTGGCGGATGGGGTCCTACTCAAGTATGGGGGTGAGTGCAGTGGGCATTACTACAATAATTGGTAGGTGGCATGGGATCCGGGTGGTGGGTGTGAGTTAGTGGGTGCCCATTAATGCCAGGTCAGAGTTTGCAGCATGATCCAGCTCAAGGGTAATGGGTGTATAGCAAATGCAGGTAACCTAGCTCGGTTGCATTCCATGTCAGTCAGGGCTTTGTGGGTCCCAGGAGGGGTGCAGTTAGTGGTGGTTGGCCCTCTTCCTGCTGTGGCATCTAGCCAATTGAATGCCAGTGCAATGCTCATTCCTGATCCCTGTCTGTGACTGTACTGTGTATGCCAACTGTGGTGGTAGTGCTGTAATTGATCCAGTACTCTCCTTTCTCTCCCTCCCCCCTTTCCCCTTCTGCCATCCTGTTCATGTGTGCATTAGCATCATCTGGCGGAGGAACAGGGGCACCGGTGACAGAGGAAGCTGCATCACACAGGACCCAGGAGGCAGAGTCCACCGAGGCCGAGGGAATCAGTGGGACGGAGGGTGAGGGAAGCACCACGGCGGAGACAGCAGGTGACAACACTGACCCAGATACCTCCTCTGATTGAAGCTCCCTGGTGGTGGCGGACACCTTTGTGACCACCCCAGCTGCAGGTACAGCCGCCACCCCGTACCTGTGCCGCCTTCCGAGAAGCCCCTCATCAAGTTGCCTGTGCCCATTCACCCAGGAGGGTGGGCATCTCCTTCACCCCAGGCACCTCAGGCCCTGCCCCAGTGAGCCCTGCTCCCCTGAGTGAGGAGACCATTGACCTCCTGAGATCCATCTCTGTAGGGCAGTCAACCATTGTGAATGCCATCCAGGGGTTGGCATCCCAGATGCAGCAATGCAATGCATTCCTGGAGGGCATCCAGGGTAGATTGGCGGCGCAACAAGATCGATTCAGGCTCTTGCCTCCTCTCTGATGGCAGCCATTGCAGACGATCATGCACTCAAGACATCCAACAAGAGTGGCACAGTCAAACACAGGCACCACACTTCAGTCCACAAGCACTCACACAAACACCAGACAGTTGCACACACATCCCCATCCACTGCCTCCAATGTCTCTCCCTCCTCCTCCACCTCTCCCTCACAGTCACATCCATACTCACACATGCATGCACTGCTTCAACAGCCACCACCAGCATCACCACACCAAGCAGCACACACACCTCACTAGCAGACACCGCCACAACATCCATCCACGCGTCTCCTGTGTCCTCTCCCACCCTGTCTGTCCCCCCTAAAGGACACAAATGCAGGGACTCAGACACTCAACAGCCATCCACCTCACAACCGCACACTGCCCATGCACCTGCACCCAAGTCCAGCAGACGTACTTCTCCAACAACCACTCCCTCAACCTCCACTCCCGTCCCTCCACCCACATCCTGTCCCAATACCCCAAAGGAGCTTTTCCTTGCACATCTTGACCTCTTCCCTCCCCCCGTCCTGCCCATAAGAGCAGGGTCCCAATGACCCAGCCCAGCAGCTCAGCCAAACAGTCCACAGGGACAGTGGAGGCACCTCCTAGTCGTGGAGGCAAGACAGTGAAGGATCGCACTCCACCAGGCAGGAAAGGGAAGGATCCCACTCCACTGTCCAGGAAAGGGAAGGATCCCACTCCACCATCCAGGAGGGGTAAGGTTCCCACTCAACCACCAATGCAAGAAAGGTTCCCACTCAAACATCAATGCAAGAAAAGGTTCCCACTCAACCACCAATGACAGGCAAGAAGCCCTCACCTCCAGCTGGGACGCAGCAGCCCTCACCTCCAGCAGAGGCGTCCCAGGTCACACCTCCCCCAGCGGAGAAAATGCATCCCTCACCTCCAGTAGAGGCTGCCCAAGTGACACCTCCCCCAGCAGAGACAATGCAGCCCTCACCTCCAGCAGAGGCTGCCCAGGAGACACCTCCCCCAGCAGAGACAATGCAGCCCTCACCTCCAGCTGTGACACAGCGGCTCTCACCTCCAGCAGAGGGTATGTATGCTACCCTCCAGGGACTGTTGTACAAGGAGCCCCCTCCAGGATCAGTGGGCAAGTTCTCCACCTCAGAGACTGTGACCTTGCATTCCCCAGCATTGGGAAATGGGCATGGAGCCCCCTCCAGGATCAGTGGGCTAGTTCCCCACTTCAAAGACTGTGACGTTGTACTACCAAGCATTGCACTCCCCAGCATTGGGAGACACCTCCTGAAACAGTGGGCAAGTTCCCCACCTCAGAGGCTGTTACCTTGCACTTCCCAACATTGGAAAATGGGCATGGAGCCCCCCTCCTGAACCAGTGGGCAAGTTCTCGACTTCATCTGAGGTACCCCCCACCCTCTTTCCACCTGAGATGCCTGTCCACTTCCGTGATGTTGCCCCTGCACAATTTTGTGCATAGTTAGTCAGGATCAAGTTGTGGCTTGGACCATGCCCTGTGACCATGTGGGCCTTATAGACTTTGGACTGGGCATTGGCCCTTTCTGGACAATTGTTTATGTATCTCTGTTCTAAAATTGGTTCATATGGTGGCTTTTACCTTGCAATTACAATTTCAGTACTGCCGACCTGTAGTCCTTGTATTATTATGTTGTTTGCCCTGTGCCATTGGTTTATGTCTGCAGCTGGTTGTGTGTATGGTGTGTGTGTGTGTGAATGGTGTGTGTCGTGCGTGTTTGTGTGTCACTCTCCTTTTCCTCCCTCCCTCCCTTGTGTGCAAGGCGGCTGTACTCACCATCATCGTCTTCGTCGGCGTTGGTGTTCCAGGTTGAGCATGGCATAGAAGAGCATCGGGAAGACTTGAAGTTCTGGTTCCATGTTGGCATTGAGCTTCTCTGTGTCTCTGCTGGTAAGTCTTTGGGCTTTTGTGATGTGTTTCCGCCAGGCTTTTGATGGCATTGGTACCATCCCCGAAATCGTGGTGGTGTGCTGTGTCATAATATGGTGGGCGGTACATTGTCTTCTGCATGGTTGTCGATGGCTGCCGCTGTGGTGCATGGTGTTAAAAACCTGGTGGATGGTGTGGTACATTTGCTCTCTATTGGAGTTATCACAGCCATGGTCATAAATTGGCGGTAAATACCGCTAGCCTGTTGGTGGTATTACCTCCACTTTAACAGTCACCGCCAATGTCATAATGACCACCCACGTCTCTTGATTCATAGGGGCAAATATCCAATTTAAAATGACATATAATTTGTATTTATATCTCAGTAAGCAATGGTCTATACTTAGTGGCACCCTCCAATTAAAATAAAGTGCTACATGCTCTGTGCCATCATAATGTTACTGTTCTAAAGACCCAAAGACAATCTTTTTGCCAAAGCTAGTCCTGAGTTTCCATATCTCCTCCAATTAAAGTGCATTGTCGAAGCAGCGTTACAACTCTCAATTAGGCATAATTTGATCACCATAAAGTGCCACATGCTTTGGGCAATAATAATAATTCATGATTGTGTGGAATCCAACAACTCTACTCAAATCCATTTCTAAATTCAGACACAGCATTTGTTTAAAGTGCATTCTTACAACAGTAGCATATTTTATCAATAAGACATGTTATGGCCCCAGTTGGATTATACAAAGTACAGTTTGCACATATTAACAAATATTCTAAATTGAGATAAATCATTGCGCATAAAAAAGATAAGATCATGCTATATTTTGAGTTTGGGGTGACATATCAACATTTCTGCCACTCACGGTAGGCCATTATTTATTTGTTATATATGGAGAAGTTCAAAAGATTTAGGGATTTCATGGAGGTCACCAGCAACCTATTAAGGTAAATTTATTCTCCGGGCATTCACATACATGATCCATGGTTTCAAACAACGCTATCCATATCTATTGCAGTATGAGGTGCTAGAAAGGTGATGTAAATGAGATGGAGAAAAAACAGTTTTCATTCATTAGGACATTCTTGCACACTACTATAATTCATTGACCACTTATGAGAGATGGTGTTCCTCCACATGTAATTCCGAAGTAACTCACAGATGCAACTGAAGCTCTGCATCCATGTTGTGGCCTTGGGGACTTTTATGGTAAGTGTCACAATCAGCCTAGACTCTTCTAGCCTCAGTTCTTTTTCCTAATCACCCCCTCTGCTATTCTTATTCACATGCTTTATCCCGTAAAACTTGAAGTCTCTAAGCGATTGATTATGAAATTTCTCAAAGTGGCAAGCCATTGAAAAGCTCCTGTCTCCATTTTTTATGGCTCACATGTGTTTGCAGTATTCGTATCCTCAGTCTGTTAATCGTGCTGCCAACGTCCAATTTATTTCAATTATACCTTATAACACAGCCCATATGATCACTGTCACACATTATATGATCATGGATCATAACTGTGTGGCCCCCATATGTTTGATACATTGTTTGATTCAGTCCATGCTGATAGGCTTTCCAGGAACCCCATTTTATAGATCCATTAATTTTATTGGATAACCAGTTCTTTCCTTTATTGGGATAAAGATAACTACATGTGAGGATATCCCCAATAATTTTGTTTTTGTCAAAGTTACTCTTGAGCCCATACCAATAATTCCATTAACATGTTCATTCTTCTCTACTATATCCCAGTTCTTGGGCAAGGCTTTCTTAATACGAGATTCTGCTGGTCCAAACTCTAGAAACATTCTCTTCACTTGATCATTTGTTTCACTGAAGTTCACTTTTTGCTAATATCATTTTTGTTTCTTTATCTTGTTATCAACTCTTTCTTAGGCTTCTTTCAATACCTTGATAGGATATCCCTACTGAATGAATCTTTCAATCATTGAGTTTGACCATAAGGTATTCTCCACTTTAGTACCACAGGATGGTTGCTGTTAGCATGGGGAATAGAATTCAAGGCTGATGCCTTTTTATGCATTCTAGTCCTCAATTTTCCATTATGAACTTCCAATTCCACATCCAAGAAGCCACAACGGTTTTGAATGATTGCGCTAGTTAGCTGGATGTTAACTTCATTGGAGTTCAACTTTGTGATAAATGCTTCCAAGTGTGATAATTCCCCTTCCCGGAGGATAAACAAATCACCTATGAATCTGGTCCATAATACAACATTACCCATGTATGCATTGTTCTCTGCGGCTCAGTCTACCTCCTTCTCCCACCACCCCATGATCAGGTTCGCCTGGGTGCGGGCAAATGAGATGCCCATAGCTGTGCCCTGTTGTTGCAAATAATATGTGTTGTTGAATATGAACAAACTATTTGTAAGCCTAAATCTCAACATCTCGATCACCATTTGGGTATGTTGAGGAAGTGGTCGATCCCTTAGGAAGTAATCACACACCTAGGTGCCATCTCTGTGATTTATCAAGGTGTATAATGACACTAAATCTAGCATCACCATTACATTTTCAGTCCTCCAAATTATGCCATCCAGCTTTTTCAGGAAATCAGTGGAGTCTCTTAAATAAGAAGGTAGACTGATTACATAGGGTTGCAAGAAAAGATCTAACTATCTACATATATTAATGCTATCTTGGCATTCTCTTTTTTCAAATATTGGCATTCATCCCAATCAATTAAGTCCTTTTGATGCCAAATATATAACTTATGATGGAATTCTTTCTCAATGTTCTCCAATGGATTTTGGGGGAGATATTTTAATGAGTTTTATTATTTAAGTGACACCTTGCATTCTTGTGATACATTTCACTATACATCAGTATAATGTTTCCCCCCTTTATCCCAAGGCTTGATGAAATGCATTGTTTTTTAACGCAGAGAAATCATGTTAATCCTAGGCTGCGAGGATTCCTCTGATTTTATTATTATTCTAAGTCATTCTCAATTGATACATATATATAACAATTAGCTAAACAAATGCAATACATATAAAAAAGTTTAACATTTTTAAAAAGTAAGAAAAACCCTAAAAAGTAGAAATAATTAAAAACATTAAGCATAAATATTTCAATATTGCCATCCTATAAAACACTAAGGCAAATGCTGGACTTTGAAGGGGCTTTACTTACTATTCCCACTCTAATCTAAACATCAGAAAGGAAACTGTTCAACTCTGGCGGAGTTAGATTTAATATTCCCACACCAGTCTATGCAACAATAGAGAACGTATTAGACTCTGCAGGGGTTATGTTTACTATTCACACTCTACTGTAAGCACCAATAGGGAAAGTGTTGGACTCAGGAGGGATTAGTTTTATAATTCTCACTCCAATTTAAACAACAGTAGGGAAAGTGTAGGACTCTGGTGGGGTTAGATTTACTAGTCCCATTTCAGTCTACACAGCTGTGTGTTGGACTACAAAGAGGTTAGATTTACTATTCACTCTCTAGTCGAATCAACATTACAGAAAGTGTTGGCCTGAATAGGGGTTAGATTTACTATTTGTACTCCAGTCTAAGAAAATGTAGATTAAGTGTTAGACTGTGAACAGGATAAATTTACTTCTCTGAAGGGCTTAGGTTTATTATTCAAACTCCAGCCTAAACAACATTATTGAAAAGGTTGGACTTTGGAGGGACAACAATTAACATTCCACCCCTTAATCATTTTATTTTATACAAAACATGAAAATACCTAAAATAAAAACAAATTACAAATAAATTAAAACATTCACAATGAAGTTAAACAAAATAATAACATTTACTATGTATCACAAAACAGGAAACACCAACAAAAATTACTTATATAATAAATAGTACACATTTAGTTTCCAGTATTATTTTAACAAAAATAAACGCTTTACATTAAAATTACATTTTAGAAACATTATTTTCAACAGCACTTAACACTGAAGTATTAAATAAAACATATGATGTACGTAATATTTACAACATTAAAAAAAAAACAAAGTATTATCAATTTATCAATTAAATATTGACAATTTAAACAAAACTATAGCCCTCAATACAACCCTGGCGGTTGGTGACAAAGCGGCAGTAACACCGCCAACAGGCCGGCGGTAAGTAAAAAAGATGGAATCATGACCACGGTGGAAACCGCCAACACAAACAGCCACTTTAACACACCGTCCGCCATGGTGGTAGCAACAAACACCGCGGTGGTAACCGCCAACAGCCAGGCGGAAGACAATGTACCACCCACAGCATTACAACACGCCTATCCACCTTGTTTTCCGGGGCGGTACCAACGCCATCAAAAGCACAACAGAATCAGACACTGAAAGGAAGCGACTCACCTCTCGACACTCAAGGAAAAACCATGACGCCATGGAGCCCTGATGCTCTTTTTTCCAATGCTGGTGTACCTTCTCATACACCAGGAACACGAATGTTGTGCGAAGACGACCACAGTGAGTACTGCACCTAGCACACAAGGGGGGGGGGAGGAAAAAGAGAGTGAGACACACACACGCAACACCCCCAACACCATACACACAAATAGATGCAATTCCATTACATATACACCCCGTAACCCTCATGAATAACGCAAGTACGAAAGGAATGGAGTAAAATGAGTGTAATAGTACAGTTTTAGATATATGCGTCCTTAAACAATAAACAATATGTACAAAAGGAGGGACAATGCCCACTCCAAAATGTCCGTGGCCCACTGGGCCTTAACACAAAGGCCAAGGCCACACTTGAGTCCTGCCTCAATACGGAGAGAACACTGCAGGGGCATCAGGTTGAAAACACACAGGCACCTCAGGGAAATGGGGGGGGCACCTCAGCCGGAAGATGGTACAACGCCACTGGCTTGGAGGGGGCTCCATGCCCACTGCTTGGTCCTGGGGACTGAAAGGCCACAGTCTCTCAAGTGGGTGGTTTGCCCACTGCTTGGTCCTGGGGAGTGCAAAGCCACAGTCTCTCAAGTTGGTGGTTTACCTACTGCTTGGTCCTGGGGAGTGCAAAGCCACAGTCTCTCAAGTGGGTGGTTTGCCCACTGCTTGGTCCTGGGGAGTGCAAACCACAATCTCTCTAGTGGATGCCTTCTTCCACTGGTTCTGGAGGGGGCCTTGTGCCCAGTGTGCTTCATCCTGGATGGGGCAAGATCACAGTTTCTCACCTGGATCTCACAACAACAGGTGTTGCAGGGGTCAGGACACACTGCAGCCCATGTAGTCACCACTACACACTGCTGGCCAGCGGTGACGGCTGCTCAGCGGATGCCAGTTGCGCTGCAGGTGGCGGTGCTGTCAGTGGTGATGGTAGCCTCTAGGCCTTCACCTGCTGCTTCGGAAGGCTGCCACTGGGGCTGCTGCTGCTTGCAGTGGTGCTGCTGGTAGCGGTGCATGTGGCGGTGCCGGCAGCGGTGCATGTGGCAGTGCTGGCAGTGGTTGCCTCCAGGCCTTCATCTACAGCCTCGGCGGCTGCCCACTGAGGCTGCTGCTGCTGGCAGTGGTGCTGCTGGCGGCGGTGCATGTGGTGGTGCTGGCTGCGCTGCAGGTGGCAATGCTGGTAGTGGTGGTGGTAGCCTCCAGGCCTTCATCTGCAGCCTCGGATGGCTGCCTACTGGGGCTGCTGCTGTTGGCAGTGGTGCTGCTGGCGGCAGTGCATGTGGTGGTGTTGGCTGCAGTGCAGGTGGCAATGCTGGTAGTGGTGGTGGTAGCCTCCAGGCCTTCACCTGCAGCCTTGGACGGCTGAAGTGCCATGGCTGGTGTTGTGTGCCCCTTCCTGCCCTTGGCAGATGGTGGTGCCTCCTTGCTTCTGCCAGCTGGTGTCTTTTTCTTGCCCTTGCTAGCTGGTGGTGCCTCCTTCCCCTTGCTGGCTGGTGTCCCCTTCTTGCCCTTGCTAGGTGGCGGACCCTTCTTGGCCTTGTCAGGTGGTGCTGGCACACTAACTGGGCTGACGAGTGTATCCTTGGAGCCTCTCACACCTGCAGTTGTTGCAGAAACCTCAGTGGCCATGGACTGGGTGGCTGAGGTGCTGGGCTGGGTTCTGGCCACCCTGGCCCAAGGTGAAGGACGGGGAGAGGGGTAGGGAATAGGTCAATGCTGGTGAGGAAAAGCTTCTTAGGGACACTAGGGAGGGAAGAGGGTGAAGGTGTGGGTGTGGAGGAAGAGGGAGTGGCTGTGGGAGGTGTCTGCTGTGTTTGGGTGCAGGTTCATGGGTTGGATGCTGTTGTGAGGTGGATGGCTGTTGGGTGTCTGAGTGCTTGCATTTGTGTACCTTGGAAGGAGGGGGCACAGACATAGTGGGAGAGGACACAGTGGGCTGTGCATGGATGTGGGAGTGGTGACCGTCAGTGAGGGGCGTGTAGTGATAGGCGTGCTGGTGATGGAGGTAGTGGATGAGGATGTAGTGCATGCAGGTGTGAGTGGAGACGCTACTGGGAGTGAGGTGGACGATGAGGAGGAGGGGGGACACAGTGGAGGCAGTGGATGTTGGTGTGTCTGCATGTGGATTGTGCTTGTGTGAGTGCCTGTGAGATGAAGTGTGGTGCTTGTGTTTGACTGAGCCACTTTTGTGTGTTGATTTGGGTGATTGCTGGTCTGAAGGTGTGCTTGGGATAGGCTGGGGTTGAGGGGATTGGGACTGGGTAGAGGAAGTTGGTGGGGGGAGGCTGGAGACAGGGACAATGGCTGCCATCAGTAAGTTGGCCAGAGCCTGGAATGTTCCTTGTTGGGCCGCCAGGCCAGAGTGAATGCCCTCCAGGTATCCATTTGTTTGTTGCAAATGCCCTGCTACACCCTGGGTGGCATTCAGTATGGTTGACTGCCCAACAGAGAGGGATCTCAGGAGGTCAATAGCCTCCTCACTGAGGGTGGCAGGGCTGACTGGGGCAGGGCCTGAGGTGCCTGGGGCACAGGAGATGCCCACCCACCTGTGTGAGCAGGCACGGGAAACACGCTGAGGGGTTGCTGGTAGGGCGGTGCTGGTATGGGGGGGTGACGTCTGTACCTGTAGTTGGAGTGGCCACAGAGGTGTCTGCCACCTCCAGGGAGATGCCATCGGAGGAGGTGTTGCTGTCGGTACTGTCCCCTCCTGTCTCTGTCCTGGTGCTCCCCTCGCCCTCCATCTCACTGGTGCCCTCAGTGTTGGTGGATTCGGCTTCCAGGCCCATGTGGGATGCAGCTCCCTCAGTCACCGGTGCCTCTGCTCCTCTGCCAGATGATGCTAATGCACACAAGGACAGGGTGACAAAACAAAAAGGGGGTGAGAGACAGAGGATACATTTGGTCAATGCCAGCAACAACACAACTCACAGGGAACACCCCTATGCACTAGGCCATGCACTACCAGTTACAATGCTAGTCACCAGGCCATGGGGTACAATGCCTAACACCATTAGCTGCACACCTGAAACCCACAGGACCCTGCCCAGTAGTAGATACCCACTAACATTATTGGGGTTGGAGTGCATCTGAGCTTGCCCATCATTGAACATACCCTGCCATGTTCGTCTTGGCCTAGGGGCACCCACAGCCCACATCTCCCACCCAGGTAATACCTTAATGCGCGCAAAGTCATGATTCTGAATCTGTACTCACCCTCTCGTGGCTGCTGTGATGCCTTCAAGCACCCATCCAACTCTGGATAGGCCACCGGCAGAATGCAGAATGATGGGCACCCCTTCCTCGTTGGGAGGCCAGCCCCAGCTGGGCCTCCGCCGTCTTCCTTGCCCAGCGGCACAGGTCCTCCCACTGATTGCGGCAGTGGGTGCTCCACCTTTCAAAGACCCCCAGGGTTCACACCTCCTTGGCGATGGCATGCCAAATACCCTATTTCTGATAGGCGTTGACTTGCAGAAAAAATACAGCAGAAAAGGTATTAGTCATACCGTCTCGACTGTCATACTCATGGCCCACCATATCCACTCGATCCTCTTACGCATATTCATTGACCACCATACATGCAGCACTCTGCCCAGGACCCCTCAGACCCCCCTTTACACAAGACTTACACATACACCAATCCATACATTCATGCCCCATGCATCATGCTCACAGTGTACTCACCTGTTTGTCTGGAGGACCATAGAGTAAAGGGTACTGGAGTAGGACCCCATCCACCAGTCTCTCCAACTCCTCCGAAGTGAATGCAGGGGCCCTTTCCCCAGGCACTCAAGCCATTGTCGCTTCCAGACACAGGTCACAGCAGCACTTGCAGTGTGGGTCCTCTCCTGTTGAAGGTCAAGTAGCAAGTGAGTGAACAGATAGAAAATGGCGGTCATGTCCGCGACGGTGCGTACCGTCACCACCGGCATACATCGCCATTGCCTCCTGGAACCCATACGCACCAATGATAACCAATGCGGTGTTGCACGGCAGTCGTCGACCACCGACCGCAACAGCACACAACGCCAGTGGAGTTACCTCAATTCCACATGTCCCTCCCCACATGTCAGGCAGCCACCATTTCAGGTGGGCACAGGCCATGGCACCTAACTGCGTCACAGCAGACATTGGCACTTCAACTGACTTACGAGTTCACATACTGTTTCTGTAAAGCAAAAATTGCATATTAATGTTGAAATATGTGTGAATATGACCTTCTGCTCACCGTTTTTCACCCTAGAGTTCAACCACTGAGGATGAATAGGCGATAGAGACATCCCCGTGTACAGACCTCTGGTGGACCTGGTGACAATGGAGGACAGGCACATTATCCTGACCTACAGACTTGATAGGGCCACAATCCAAGAACTGTGTGCCCAGTTGGATCCAGACTTGATATCTGCTATCCGCCACCCCACAGGTATCCCCCGTCTAGTGCAGGTCCTGCCAGTGCTCCATTTCCTGGCAAGTGGTTCCGTCCAAGCGACTGTGGCTATGGCATCAGGGATGTCACAGCCTATGTTCTCAAACGTTCTGACCAGAGTGTTGTCTCTCCTGCTGAAACACATGCGCAACTACATTGTATTCCCCCCAGGTGGAGGATTTGCCACAGTGAAGGCTGACTTCTATGCAGTGAGACATATCCCCAACATCATTGGTGCCATTGATGGTACACATATTGCATTTGTCCACCCCCCCGGAGAAATGAACAAGTGTTCATAAATAGAAAAAGCTTTCACTCTCTCAATGAGCAGATGGTGTGTTTGGCGGACCAGTACGTCTCCCATGTCAATGCAAAGTATACTGGCTCTGTGCATGATGCCTTTATCTTGAGGAATAGCAGCATCGCATGTGTGATGTCTCAACTCCAGAGGCACTGGGTGTGGCTAATAGGTGAGCCCATGGTCCCCACCCAGTTGATGTAGGTATATGGGTGCGGATTTGGCCCTAAGGGTGAGTGTGTGGCTAACAGGTATCCCTCAATAGTTGCAGGTGACTCTGGTTACCCCAACCTCTCATGGCTACTGACCCCAGTGAGGAATTCCAGGACAAGGGCAGAGGAAAGTTACAATGAGGCACATCGGCGAACAAGGAGGATCACTGAGTGAACCTTTGGCCTCCTGAAGGCCAGATTCCGGTGCCTCCATCTGACAGGTGGATCCCTGTACTATTCACCCAAGAAGGTCTGCCAGATCATCCTTGCATGTTGCACAACCTGGCCTTCAGACACCAGATGCCTTTTCTGCAGAAGGATGAGCCTGGGGATGGTTGTGTGGCAGGGGTGGAGCCTGTGGACAGTGACAAAGAGGAGGCAGAGGAAGAAGATGTGGACAACAGAAGTACACTAATCCAACAGTGCTTCCATTGACACACAGGTAAGACACTGTAACTTCACCTTCCATTGCAGTTTTGTGTTTGACATTGAACATGGCAGCCTGATTTCCCTATTTTCATGGCCACTTACTCTACCCTTTGGCATCTCTATTTTCAGATATCTGTGCCCCACTCTGGCTCCTGGTGTGTTTACTGCTGCCCACTACAGGTCATACCTATGTAAATATTACAGTACATTTGAATTGCAATGTTTACAGTTTATGAAACTAATACATATGTCAAACAATTGACAGAATCCATATTTGAATTTGTTCAAAAGGTGTTTATTTAGGTGCCAATAAGTGGAGGGGGTATTGCAATGGACTGGGTTGCTGATGGAGGAAAGTCCAGGGTAGAGTACAGTCTATTGATATCACAGGTGCATTGTCCAAGGGGGCACAGGAAGGGGAGCAATGGCAGTTCAAGGTGGACAGGTTGACAGAGTGGGACACAAGGGTGACAATCAGGAGAGTCTTATTTCCTGGTGGGGGTCTTGGCAATGTTCTCTGGCTTCTGCCTGGATTGCAGGGACCGTTTGTGGGGTGGTTCTCCTTCTGCAGGGGGTGGGGTGCTGGTGGCCTGTTGTTCCTGTGGCGGGGCCTCCTGTCCACTAGCGTCGGAAGAGGTGGAGGGCTGTTCTCTGGAGTGGTTAGTGTCAGGGGCCCCTTGGTGTGCCACTGCCTCCCTCATGGTGTTGGCCATGTCAGCCAGCACCCCTGCAATGGTGACCAGGGTGGTGTGAATGTCCCTCGGGTCCTCCATGATCCCCAGGAACTGTACCTCCTGCAGCCGCTGGGTCTCCTGCAACTTGGCCAGTATCTGGCCCATGGTCTTCTGGGAATGGTGGTGTGCTCCTAGGATGTTGGTGAGTGCCTCTTGGAGAGTCGGTTCCCTGGGCCTGTCCTTCCCCTGTCGCACAGCAGTCCTCCCAGCTTCCCTGTTGTCCTGTGTCTCTGTCCCCTGAACTGTGTGCCCACTGCCACTGACCCCAGGTCCCTGATCGTCCTGTGTTTGTGGGGTTGCCTGGGGTCCCTGTAGTGGTGGACACACTGCTGATTGACGTGTCCTGGGGACAAAAGGGTGGGCCCGCTGGGTGGGTGCTGTGGTGGTGTTTTCTGAGGGGGGAGGCTCTGTGGTGTGTTGGGACTGTGCCTGGGTAACCGACTGTCCAGAGGTCCCTGATGAGCCAGGTTGGTCATTGTGATTTAGGCGTGCAGAGCTGCTATCATCACTGTGGGCCTCTTCTGGGGGGGACTGGATGTGGCTGGCACCTCCTCTCCGGTGACATTGAGTGGGGGTCCTGTGGGGAAGTAAATGCAGTCTTATTGTTTCTGCGTGTGCCATCTTGTGCATGGGTATGTTTCTCTCTATAGTTGTTATTAGCAAGGCAGCTTTGGCTTCTGTGAGTTGTGATTGGTTTGGCTCAGTGATTGTCACTAGTGTGCATGCTCTGGTGATGGGTGTCCATGCAGATCTTTGATGAGAGTCCATGCATTGTTCTTGCATGCAGGGCTTGGTATTGGTATGGGTGGGATGTGATGGTGGGGTATATGTGAGGATGGTGGGGTGATGGGGGTGAGGGTAGGGGTTGTTGTTTGTGATGGCATGCAGGTAGGGTGGGAGATAAAGTAGTAAGGATTTTACTTACCAGAGTCCAGTCCTTCTGCTACTCCTGCCAGACCCTCAGGATGCATGATCACCAAGACTTGCTCCTCCCATGTTGTTAGTTGTGGGGGAGGAGGTGGGGGTCCACCGCCAGTCCACTGTACAGCTATCTGGTGTCTTGCAACCACAGAACGTACCTTCCCCCGTAGGTCGTTCCACCTCTTCCTGATGTCATCCCTTTTTCTTGGTTGGTGTCCCACGGCGTTGACCCTGTCTACGGCTCTCCACCATAGCTCCATCTTCCTTGCAATAGATGTCTGCTGCAACTGTTATCCGAATAGCTGTGGATCTACCCTGATGATTTCCTCCACCATGACCCTTAGCTCCTCCTCTGATAACCTTGGGTGTCTTTGTGGTGCCATGGGTGCAGTGTGAGTGGTATGTGTGAGGGGTATGTGCTATGAGGTGCCTGGATGGTGTATAGGTGATGGTGTTTTGTGGCTCAGATTCAGTGGGTGCTCCTGGCTTATCTCTCTCTGAGTTGTCAAAATCTTTGGATCGTAAAGGGTTGCGAGTAGTGTGGGTGTGTGTTTTATATTGGTGGGGTGTGTGGGTGTGGTGTGCGTATGTGTGTCAGGTGTGTGTAGTTTGAATTGTCCAATGTGGTGTAGTTGTGTTAGTGTGTGTGTATTTTGAGGGCAGCGGTGTGTACCGCCAATGGTTTACCTCGTTGAATGTCCGCTGTGGTGATTCGTGGGTCATGATGCTGTGGGCGTATTTCTGTTGGCATAAGGGTGTGAGTTCTGGTACCGCCATTTTACCACTGACCTTTGGGCCGGCGGACTTGTGTGTGTGTCTGTATAGTGGTGGATTTCTATGTGTGGGTCATAATACGGGTAGTGGTATACCAACGCGGGCATGGTATGTTGGCGGCAGTCAGCATGGCGGTAAGCGGCACTTACCGCCAATGTTGTAATGAGGGCCTATAATTTCAATACCTTTTCATCTTATTCCCCTATGGAAACAACAGCCTGCTAATCAAATACACATTGCTCACAAAAATTTGAACATTTAAATAAACTGTAAATTAAAGAAAAATGCATTAATTGTACCATTACAAGATAAAACAATTTATATAAATGTTCATAAATTACTTAAATAACAATTAGAAATAAATCAGCACTAAACTAAAATGATGTGTACTTTAATTAGTGTCATATCTTATTCCCCTACAAACCACAACCCACTACTAAAATATAAATTACCAACAAAATAAAAGCAATTAAACATACTGCACATTTTTAAACATAAACAATGAATCCAACAAATAAAAAAATAAAACATGAGAAGATCTTTTCAATTTTCAATGTTATTTGGGATTTT
This sequence comes from Pleurodeles waltl, assembly GCF_031143425.1. Classification (NCBI taxonomy): domain Eukaryota; kingdom Metazoa; phylum Chordata; class Amphibia; order Caudata; family Salamandridae; genus Pleurodeles; species Pleurodeles waltl. The sequence continues at coordinate 1,145,023,072 of NC_090440.1, forward strand.
CGGAAAAAAAAGCACCAAAGCAAACATAATGTACTGTAGTGAATCCTAGTTTGTTTAATGGGATACAGGAGTTAGCTTAGCCTTTGGCTTGCAGACTTGTGCCCCCATCACCCAGTGACTTTTACCCCATTTAGCTTGCTCTGTTTTAGCACATTTGTTTAATTAAATCTATTAAGATGGCTGCCTTGTTTTGAGTTAGGCCCATGTTTTAGTTTGTGTTATCAGTGTTACCACGCTAAGGCCTCAAGATCAAGCGACAAAGATAAACAAACTGTAGGTGCTCACTTTAGGTACTTTCCCTCTTCATGCTTTCAAAGGAATTGTTTGTATTAATTACTGTCCCAAGCATGCCTTTTTATCTATTGTTTGGGAACAAACCTACCTCAGGGGTCCAAGTAGATCTGTATAAATACTCCTCACTTAAACAGATACTCAGGGGGATTCCGACCAGATGCCATCGCTGCTATCAATGCTGCACATCGCCTTGACACTGACCCAGACTTCGTGTCCCTACGGAGTCTGAGCTAGAGACCTCATTCCAAGGTAACAAGGGTTGGCGGCTCTTCTCATGGACATGGCGTTGGTAGAAGAAGGTTTAACATATCTAGCTTTCTTTTAGGTTTGAAGTTAGGCTTATCATGCTAGGGTGTTAGGACATATTTCACACTTCATGTCATTTCATGATATTGCAAGAATGTGGGGGTCTTTGTATTATTGACTTTTGTCTTTACCATTCTGTTTCTTGCACTGTTCATTATCCTAATCACTGCAGCCCATGCAACTTATCGCAGATTGCAGTTTTGCTCAAATAAAACCTTTTGAAACTTTACTGCATCTTCTTCATTGCCTGTGTGTGATTGAGACATGATATTTCTGTGAGAAAGGGGTAATCTCCGTTTAACCACGACACTCCCTGAGATGTCACACTCTTGCGTCCATGAGTAAAGGCTGCCACAAATCACCTTTTAATGTTTGGGTTTCTGGTGAGGTGCTTCTTGTGAGCCGGAAGGGTTGGGACAACAGTTGCGATTTGTTGTAGGACTGGCATAGTCACCTACAGACATAAGAACTGTCATCCTTAAACCAGCAGTCTTGCCTAGAGCAAGGGTCCAACTACGACATGGCCCCACCAATGATGGTGTTTAGTCACTAATTTAAGGAAACCCTGATTATCACTGTCTCACAGACTACAGGTACCCTAAGTACCATTATACAGAGACGTCCATGGTCTTGGGGAAGATCCTCTTCAGTTGAAGAGGGAACACCTAACAAGGCTGTAGATTGTTTGAGCTCGAACTCATAAAAGTACTTTACTCCCCACTTGGTGTTCCATCTCTTTACTCATTTTACAATATGGCTAACGCCATAGACATTCCTGAGAATGCTAGACAAGCATTAACACTACACCTAGAAGTGCATGGCTTAACAGATGAGGGCCAGTGAGACGCGTAACATCGAAATAATAGGTGAATGGTGCTCAAGACTTCAAAATCTGGAGATTGATCGTCCACCACAATCCTAGGACTATTAGCACCATGATTACTCTACCTCACCAGATGTGTTACTTGTCTACACATGACTCTTCATTTTGCCATAATGTCAAACTTACAGAAATGATGACATTGCCTTGAAAAGGTTATAGGACTGGTGTGTTAGAAGGAAACATGTATTGACAAACGTTTTGGATTTCTCATGTAATGAACAAAAACTTTCTGAACAAAAACTTTCTCTTGTGATCTAACCAGTCAAATGAGTGAAATAAAGAGAAACATTTGATACATAAAAATGTTTTGGAAGTTATCCAGTATTGGATTTAGTGGAGAGTGCTCCAATGGCTTTCTAATTTAGTATTGATTGCATTTGCATTTGATTTTGAAATCCTTTCTTTCTTTCAGATCAGCAGTTTTTGTACTATGCCTCTGAAAACAGGTCATTAACATTTATCCCTTCCCTTCTTATGTGGACACCGACTGGGCCTGCTGAGATACAAGGGATCTTCAGGGGCTGCACCCCGACTGTTTTGGTTCCCTGGTACCTGTGGATGTGTGCGTTTCTGAATGAAAGTGCAAGGCTGCGTAGTATCTTTGGGACTGAGGTTCTAAGTCTTTTATAACATTGTATTCCTATTTAAATCCAAATACTCTTCTGTGACCAACTTCCATTTCTTCACTTGTGCAGTAGTGTTATTCTGATTTACGACTGACATTGCAATGGTGGTAGATGGATTTTGGGGATAATGTTGAATTAGATTTTTTCTACCATGCATGTTTTGGAGCTTCCTCTTTACCATCTACACTGTCTTTGTTTTCTCCACGTTGCTTAAATATATATTTATTTGTGTCCGCAGTGATCCCCTCTTTTGCTGGTCCATTTGGTTCCCGACAAGATTATCAATTGAATCGTTGTGTTGCACTTGGAAAGTCTTCCCAAAGAATTTCTATTTGTCATCTCTAACCACTTTTCATCATATTAAGTAATTTATTCATTTTTAAAACACTTTCTTGTTCCTGATTTGGATGCAGAAACAATGTATTTCTTTTGTCATCACATACTTTATGTGCAACCAAGCACAGTAGTACATATCAATACTTTTATGCTGCTTTATGTGGATTCTTTTACCTTAAAAAGGTGTGTCACAGACTTAACAAACAGAAGTGCTGAGATGGAAAGTACGAATGGGACTTCAGAGTGGGTGTGGGAAATAAGATATCACATGAAGGGCAAAGTGACCCGGAATAGGTAACCGTTCTGCCAGACTATTCTGGGATACAACAGAGGTCAAGCATGAAAGGCCCAGAAGGTGAGCGGAGTGGAGGAACTACAATACTCTCTAGAATGGAGCACAGCGCAGGATTCTAGGGCGCTCTGGGAGGAAGCAGAGTGCAGTAATGGCAGATTTGTAGAGATGGAAGTCCAAGTATTTAGGATTATCTGTATGAATTCCATGAGTGGACACACTCATGACATCAGTCCACAAGGGCCAGATCCATGCTAAATGTCCTGTAAAACCATAGAGGTAAAGTTGAAAATTTAACGTATGTGTATATCCTTAAATACTGGAATAGGGCACTCTCTTGCTTCGAATATAGGCTGCATCAGTCTCATCTCAAAGGTATGGTGCACAGTTCTCTCATACCTTGTTTGAGGGATGGATTGGGCTCTCTCCAAACATTCACTTTCCTCTCTGCAGGTTGGACCAGTCTTACATCTCAATGGTGGGATCAGCCATTCTTTTTAATCTTGTGTGCAGGATAGACCAGGGGAAAGCACGTTACACCACATTGGGCTGAGAAGGAGGCAGCGGCACTCAACCAAAGGGCAGGAGCCCTTTAAATCTTTGCCAGCGCTCCCGCTTCGCGGGAAATCGTGTTACACCACCTGGGGCCGAAAAGGAGGCAGCAGCACTCAACCAAAGGGCAGGAGCCCTTTAAATCTTTGCGAGCGGTCCCGCCCCTCGGGACGCGCGCGGGGGGCGCCCGGGCAAAGCCCGGGACAAGGGCTGGCCCATCCTGCGCCCGTCAGCGACTGGCAGAGGCTGGGCTGGGCCACCCACTGAGAACTTCCTTGTGATCTCAGGATCTGGTTCCTAGGACTCCAAGCAGGTACTGCAACCTTCTCTCTTGACCCCCTGCGATTGTCCCTTTATAGCCTGTACCCCTGTCCCTTAGTTAAAAATCCCCAAATACTGTGAGAAATCCATTTACTCTTCCCTGTTTCCCCTTCTCTTTAAATAAACGCCTGCTACTATATCTCTAAAAAAAAACTCTCGCCTCGCAGGCAATCATTAAAGAACTCTTTTGTTCAAGGCAGTCAGTAAGAATGGGAAAAAGGAAGCAATGTAGCGTAAGTGATATATCCTCCTGAAAAAATCATACACCAATATTGAAATTTATTTCAGGAGCCATGGGGGAAATTGACAAACAGATTATTAATGTTGAAGGAAAAATATTTACCCAGAATGGGTTACTAGTTTCCCCCAACCCCCCTTCATTATCAATAACTCCTGATAATTCGGTAAAGCCTATGGCAAGTGGAACCCAGCCTAGAGATATAAATAGTTGCATTCAAGATACAATTGATTCCATCTCAGATGCTGATGAGCATCCACCTTCACCAAAACGCAAAAGGAAACCCCAATTAGCAAAGAAGGATAAAGTAGCTAGACAAGAGCCACTTGCTAACATTGGGCCTGGCTCCCTGGAAGCCCAATCCAACGTACCTACGCAAAATGTACAAACTGGTTCCCAAAATGTAAAACCTGACCACAAGAATAAATTTCATATGGCAAAAGGGAAAACTAGTGCTGCAGAGTCGACGAATGCTTTAGAAAAATTAGTTAGCTCATGCTTTGACCAAGTAATAAAACGCCTAACTCAATTGGAGGGAAAAATTGATTACTTGCTTAAATCATTGAAGGCCCAATCTATAAATCCATTGGTCTCAACTACCCAATATTCTGGCGACACTGACCCTAACGCTAGTTCCCCTCTAACACATCAGATCTTACCACCTATTTCCCAGACTACCTAAAGACAAGCTGATTCTCGTGCCTTACCCGATAGAATTAATAATTCCCAACTTCATAAAATGCCGCTAAATAGGGGGGTACATGTAAATACTGCTAAACCTTACCAGGGCACTTCCCCAATAGGGAGAGGCACACTTGATCTCCCGCCTGCGGCAACCCCTTATGTGGTAGTCCTTGCCAATGTCCCCACCCTACCTGGAGTACAGGGGGAATCATGGGCAGCCTTGAGGAACAAATCCCTGAATTGGATTGCAACCCGTTCGAAACCTGGCTTGACAAATAAACTTTTTGAAGACATTAAGATGGTTAGAAGGGTGAAATGGGTGGGAAAAAAATCATAAAACATTTAGGGGTGATTGTGTAGTTCTCTCATTGAAAACTCCTACACTGGTCGAAGACATACTAAGAAATTTAAGCCCACAGCAGATTACTGAACATGGTAATGTCCTGCTTCCCTTGAGTTTCTTTTACATGAGTACTATAGGCCATGATGGTCCCGGCCTTCATTTTGGGGAACAGATAAGCAGGCCTGAGACCCAATACACGATCCCCACTGTGAATAGATTCCGGGGACTCAGCCTGGAAGACATAGATTGACCATCACCTGACAAGGAACTCTTTAGGCCTATGCATTCTATAGAAGCATTAGTCCCCGTCCAACTGGATGTTGACAGCCTGGCAGCAGATCCCGGAGACGAACGGCTGGACATGGAATCTTTCCTTAGACAATTTGCCAAAGACGATTCGCTTCCAAGTGCTCCGTCAAAAAAATTGCCCACCTGTGTATTGACTTCTTTCGCACGTAAAGAAAGCAACATCATTTCAGGGAAAATTCAGGCAACCAACAAGCTCCCTGTGGGGCAGGCCACAAAAACGCATAGAGAGCATATTTCACTTTTATTTTGGAATGTGGCAGGCCTTTGATCTAAAGTGGAGAATGAGATTTGGTTAGAATATATTCAACATTTTCCCTGGGTGTGTCCTCAAGAGACCTGGTCTGTGAATCCGATTCACATAAATGGCTACAGAACATTACATTCCCCTGCTGTTCCTTCTGCACGGGGCAGGGCTAAGGGCGGCCTATGCACCTTCATCTCTAATAAGTGAGATATAATCAAGGACAATGCTTTAACTTCTAATACGTTCTATGAAGTGATTACATGTGATTTAAAAAATACTGCACAATTGGTGATCATTAATTTTTATAATAACGTACCCCATCAAGACTTTCGATCAGTACTTAATCTCCTACAGGACGATCTAGATCGAGCTTGCAACTCTTCAAATAAACAGTCCCACATTGTGTGGGGTGGCGACTTTAATACACATCTGTGTCCTCGAACGATTAAGGGTCTCTGCCTTTACGACCCTGGCGGAGACGATGACCTATTACACTTCACACATAATAACCCAGGCAACTTGTTGAATGAAGCCTTATTTAGTTTTGACCTTATCCTGTCTAATAGTCTGACCCATGGTAGACTACAATTGAAACCCACTTTTAATGGTAGGCATGCCAATACGATAGTCGATTTTATTCTACTTTTTAACAACCTTCTTCCTTACGTATCCGATTATAATATTCAAGATACTATTCTCAGTGATCACAATCCTCAAATCTTAGGCCTGATACTTCCTCAACATACTGCCAAATATAGGGAACTGGAAGAGGTAGTAGAAAACATCGAATTGGGAGCAAGAAATGGCTATACAATCCGGTGGTCAGAGTTGAACCCATAGGTTTTATGAAACGACTAATGAGTAACTATTCTAAAGAATTTAATATCTGTCTTTCAGACAACACGAGCCCACGAGATTGTATTAAAGCCTTTATCGTAATTACTGCTGGAATAAAAGAGTTCCTTAAAGTAAGCTTTAGCAAACCGAGACCGCAGGTGGATAAAGGTTGGTTTGACGCTGAATGCACACAAGCCCGCAAGAACTTAATACGTTATTTACATCTACAAAACCCTGATAAACGCGAATTAAGCTTAAAGAGGAAGGAGTACAAAAACGCCATAAAGCAAAGAAAACAGAACCTAAAAAATGAGGCATGGCAATCCCTTTACGATGCAAGAATCCAGAATGATAATGTTAAGTTCTGGAAAATTGTGAATTCCCCCCTCCTATGTGATGGAAAGTCACCAAAAATGTAAATTGTCATCACGGAAGAGGATTGGGTCGCTTTTTTCTCTGCCATATATTCCTCCAGAAAATTCGGCATTGGAATCAAATTTTCCTAACTTAGACTCTCATGCTATCATACCACCATTTAGTTTAAATGAGGTTATTGACACCATTAATGCAAGCAAAAGTGGGAAAGCTCTGGGCCCAGATGGAGTCCCAGTTGATATTTATAAAACTAAGGTGTCACTCTGGGGCCCATTATTGACGCAGGTGCTACGCGCCTGCTGCTCCACAGCTTTCATCTCGACCTGGGCCGAGTCTATAATTGTCCCAATCTACAAAAAGGGAGATGGCCAAAATCCTGCATGCTATCGTCCAATTTCTTTGCTCGATACACTTGCAAAGATTGCGGGATGAATCGTTTCAAACAGACTGCAAGACTGGACAGAGGAAAACCATATCCTCTCTGATTTACAATATGGGTTTAGGGCTGGGATAGGGACGACGGAACAGGCTCTCAACCTAGAGATCATACTTGGTAAATACACAAGGGCCAAGGCCGGAGTCCTATATCTCGTTTGACTGTGTGGTGCATTCAAAATAGTGGTCTATTTTATTGGACATGGGGGTTGATACTACTATAGTTCACTTCATTAGGGAATTGTACGCCAGAGCAAATGCCAGGGTTCGTTACGGGCTCCAGGGGGAATGCACCTCATCTTTCCCTATTGAACGAGGGGTGCGTCAAGGCTGTGTGCTAGCTCCCTTGTTGTTCGCCTTATATATTAACAGGTTAGAGGGGGCTCTATACGATGCCTGCAGCGACCTTCCACAAGTAGGCCCTCAAAAGATCCCGGCGCTTCTGTATGCGGATGACGCTGTTCTGATGGCCCGTACCCCAGTGGCCTTGCAACGATTAACAACAACCTTTGATAATTGTATGGACGCCCTGGGTCTTAGAATTAATCACACTAAAACTTTTTCAATGACATACTGTAGAAGTTGTACAAAGAATTGTCACATTGTGTTAAAAGGTGTGAAATTAGCCGATACAGGGACATTCTCGTACCTAGGTATTATGTTTGACAACAAGGGCGCATGGGCACAAGCTATAAAAGCGAGGAAACTGCTATTTACAAAAACCATTATGGCCATAAAAAACTTTTCAAAAAAGGTTGGGAGAGTAACTCCTAAAGATATGATTACTCTCTATAACGTGAAATGCGTTCCAGTTGCAATGTATGGGGCAGGACTCTGGGGTTATCGGGACTGCAACACCTTACAGCTAGCTGAACACGCTCTTTTGAAGACAGTCTTAAGCGTCCCGAAATCAACCTCAACGTTAGTATGCCACTCAGAAATGGGAGTAACATATCTTACAGATCTTATTCGTGTCCAACCAATTTTACTTTGGCATAAAGTATGGACCTCTGATCCCGCAAGGCTGAACAGGGCCATTATAGCAGATGCTCTAGCACTAACTCACTTGCATAAAATCCCATGGTTAAGCCACATAAAGAATTTTTTTGTCGAACTGTGTCTGTCGCGCCGCACCACGCGGCGCGAGCCGAACATTCGGCTCGCGCCGCGCAGTGCGTCCCCAGGACGCGGCGCGCCCCGAGCCTTCTGTGTACCGCGCGAGGCCCCAGATTTTACTTGGGGCCTCGCTCTGCTTTCTGTTGCGTCCCTGTTTCCCTCTGACCCCTCCTTACCTGTTCTTTTTCTTCTTTTTCTTCTTTTTTCTTCTTTGCCTTCTGAGGCATTTTTCTTGTCCTTTCTTTATGTCTTTCCCCCCTTCCCATGTTACCTTTTTCTTCCCAGCATTCCTTGTTCCCTATTTTCTATGGTTTCTGTTCTATTCTGTCCTATGTACTTCTTCCCTATCTAAGATGGTGTCTTTTTACTTCCTGTTGGTAATTTCCTGTTTCTTGGTATATAAGGGCTCTGTTTTCTCCCTTTCCTTGCGCTGCAACACTATCTGCTCTGATTGTGTCTTCGCTCCTGATTCTTAGCCTTCGGTTCTGAATCTTGTCTGACTCGTGTTTACCTGCATTTTTTTTTCATTTTGATTCCTGGTTTTTTGTTCTTGTTTCAGGAATCCACTGTTTGGAGGTTTTTTCCCCTTTAGGGGATTTTTCCCTCTGGCACTATTTCTAAAGGGCACGGTCTGTTCTTGGCGGTTCCATTGCCTACAGCACCGTGGCTACTAGAAAGAGTCGCCCCTTTCTGGGCCAAAGCCGAACCTTCAAGACCCACGCCACAAGATCTGCGGTTTCCAGGCGCAAGCAGTACGTGAGTCGTGACAGATTGCAGCGCCCAACCATTCCGATGTCTTCTGACACCATGGATGATACAGTGGTGGCTGCTGCAGATCCTGATTCATCTCTTTTGACTACTATTCAACAAGCTCAGGAATTGCAACAATTGCGCAATGAAAATGCTGTGTTACGACAGGCTTTGGCCTTCCGCAGTGGCGATGTTCCGACTATCTCCGCCTCTACTCCTCGTTTCTCTGGTGAACCAACTAAACTGCGTGAATTCCTGGATGCATTAACGGTGTACTTCGCCTTCAGACCTACCCAATTCTCTCTTGACAGGACAAATGTGGGATATCTTATCAGTGCATTATCCGGTCCTGCCTTGGCCTGGGCAACCCAGATGGTGTCATCCAACGATCCGGTATTGTCGGACTATTCTGCCTTCGTGACCCGCCTCAAACAAATGTTTAGTCGTCCAGGATTGGAAGCCTCGGCAGAGGAAGCATTATGTGATATCCAGCAAGGTTCCCAAGATGTCCTTCAATATATTACACGTTTCTGTCAGTTAGCGGCAGAGACCACTTGGGTGGAGCGTACCCTGGTAACTTTGTTTCGCAGAGGACTTAAAGAAGAAATAAAAGATGAATTAGTACATTCCACCAGAGTTGAAGATCTTCGTGGCCTGATGGATCAAGCACTTTCCATCGAGTATCGTCTTCAAGAACGACGAATGGAGAAGAGAAGGAGTAGAGGATCTTCCCAGCCAAGCACTTCACGGATGTATCTGCCTCGTTCTGAGGAATCTCGTCCCCCTGCTAGAGACATAGAAGGGGAACCCATGCAAGTGGATACTACTCGAGGGCCGCTCTCCGCAAGGGAGAGGGAAGACAGACGGAAGAAGGGATTGTGCCTATACTGTGGATCTGCTGGTCACATGCTTCGTACCTGTCCTGTACGTCCACCAAGACCCTCGGGAAACGCCACTTCCTGTCCTCTGTAAGAAGGGAGGGGACGGGATCATCGGCTATACCTTCCATCAGTTCATTTAATGACAATACAACATACTTGTTCGTGTTACCTGTCATATTACAACTACCTGATGGCCGCCAAGAAAGAACTATGGCATTATTAGATTGTGGTGCTAGTGGTATATACATGGATAAGACTTGGGCCACTAATCAACAGATTCCCACACAACCCAAGGACATTCCTGAACAAGTGCACACCGTGGATGGATCCCTGATATCCTCAGGTTCAGTCGATACTACGACCTTGATGTTAAATTTACAGTTTGGTAATCATCAGGAACACATCTCCTTTGATCTCATTTCATCTCCCAACCATACCATTATTCTCGGAATTCCGTGGTTTACAAGACGTAATCCGTATGTGAACTGGGTAACCCGGACAATTTCCTTGTCCTCACAGTTTTGTCAAGAGAACTGCTTTGCTTCCGACAAATATTGGTCACCGAACAGATTAACACCTATTAAAAGTACTACGGAATATTCCATCAATACTGTCCAAGGAGTTCCTGAACATTATTTAGAGTTTCAAGACGTGTTTCAAAAGCCATCCAGACCTGTATTACCTCCACATCGAGAGTACGATTGTGCTATTCCTTTGGAACCTGGAACAGTCGTCCCCTTTGGGAGGATGTATTCTCTCACGGAACCTGAAAAGGAAGTTCTTAAGGAGTATCTGGAGGAAAATGTACAGAGTGGTCTCATTGTTCCATCGTCTTCTCCGGCAGGGGCTCCTCTCTTTTTTGTACCTAAGAAGACCAAAGATCTTCGTCCTTGTCTGGATTTTCGAGGCCTAAATAAAATAACTATAAAGGATTGTTATCCTTTGCCCCTCATCAAGGATATTCTAGAGGCAGTCAGAGGGGCTCAACGTTTTACCAAGTTGGATCTTCGAGGAGCTTACCATCTTTTACGTATAAAGGAAGGAGACGAGTGGAAAACAGCATTCAGGACACCGTTTGGTCATTTTGAGTACAAAGTCATGCCTTTTGGTCTTACGAATGCCCCTGCAATATTTCAAAGATTTATGGATTCAATATTTTCCGATCTCTTGAACCAGACAGTCGTAATCTACTTAGACGACATCCTTATTTTTTCCAGACATCCCGATCTCCATTCTTCTCATGTGAAACAAGTCCTTCAAAGACTCCGAGCACATCAACTATCCTGTAAACCCGAAAAGTGTGAGTTCGATAAGACGGAAGTCAAATATCTGGGTTATCATTTAAGTCCCACCGGCATAGCTATGGACCAAGAAAAGGTACAAGCAATTCTCGATTGGCCTTCTCCCTCTTCTATTAAAGAAACACAATGTTTCCTAGGATTAGCAAATTTTTATCGGCAGTTCATTCAAGACTTTGCTAAACAGACCAGCCATATAACTCATACTTTAAAGAAGGAAAATCTAAAGCAGGGGTTTGTCTGGACTAAGGTGGCTGAGACAGCTTTTCAAGATTTAGAGAAGGCTTTCACTCAAGCTCCCATCTTAAGACACCCAGATACCAACAAACAGTTTATTGTAGTTACCGATGCTTCCGAATGAGCTATTGGAGCTGTCTTACTCCAACTACAAGAGGATGATGGTCTTGAACATCCTGTTTTCTATTTGTCCCATATTCTCTCTACAGCTGAACAACATTACTCAGTACTAGAAAGAGAGTTGTTAGCTCTGAAGACAGCCTGCATCGAATGGGAACAGTTCCTGATGGGTTCCAAGGAGCCTTTCGAGGTGAGAACAGATCACCGTAATCTGCAATGTCTACGTAATTTTGTATGCCAGAATAGTCGCCAGGCCCGTTGGGCCTTTTTCTTCAGTCAGTATGACTTCTACATCACCTATATTCCTGGATCTCAAAACATTCTGGCTGATGCTCTGTCTCGCCGTTATCCAGACTGTACTCCTTCCCCGTCTCAGTTTCTGCTGGAGCCTAGTAAGATCATTGGAGTTGCTCAATCTTTTCTGGAGGAGGTACAACTGGAGTACTCCAGCCTGTCTAATAGCGAAATAGAGAAATTAAGAACCTTTTTATGCAAGAAAGAAGGATACTATTATCATCAGAATCTGTTATTCCTCCCTACTAACAGAGTTCGAGACAAGGCATTACAGATGTGCCATGATTCACCGGTTGCTGGTCATAGAGGCATCAAGGCCACGCAAGAACTTCTTTCGCGATCTTTCTGGTGGCCTACCTGGAAATCAGATGTCGAAAGATACGTTCAGGCTTGTCCCATATGTGCTCAAGTCAAGATTCCTCGTACCAGACCTGCAGGATTACTACAGCCTTTGCCGGTTCCACCAACTCCATGGCATACTATTTCCACTGACTTCATGTGTTCACTTCCACCATCAGCTGGAAACCAGGTTATCATGGTCACTGTTGATTCTTTCACTAAAATGGCTCACTTCACTGCCCTAAAGAAGTTACCTACATCTCAAGAATTGAGCCAGATATTTATCGACCATATTTTCCGTCTCCATGGACTTCCACATACCATTGTATCTGACAGAGGACCTCAGTATATTTCCCGGTTTTGGAAATATTTTTGCAAGACACTAAACATCAATATAGCACTATCATCTGGTTTCCATCCTCAGACCAATGGACAAACCGAGCGTTTGAACCAAGGATTAGAACAATACCTTCGCTGTTTTTATAATTCCACCCAAAGCAACTGGAACACTTATCTTCCTATTGCTGAGTATTCCTACAACAATACTGTCCATAGTGCCTCCAAGGTCACTCCTTTTTTCTGTTCCTATGGCTATCATCCTACCTCTTTTCCTACTTCTCCTCAATCTACCTCTCCTCTGCCTGCAATTACATCTTTTTCCACACGTCTCCTGCAACTCCATAGGCTAATTAGATCTAATTTATTGAACACCAAGAGATATATGAAGAAGATCGCAGATAAGAAACGTGGACCCACTCCAGATTATCACCCTCAAGATAAAGTCTGGCTTTCTTCCAAATTCTTGCCCTCTCGCCTTTCTCTAAATAAGTTCACGCCTCGCTATTATGGGCCTTTCCGTATTCTTCAGTTGATCAATCCTGTCACTGTTCGTCCTCGCTTGCCTCATACTTGGAAAATTCATCCGGTCTTTCATGTATCCCAGCTCAAACCTTATGTCCCTGACCCTTTCTCTCGTCAGTTTCCTTGTCCTCCTCCTGTGTTGGTGAATGATGTACCTGAATATGAGGTTCAGGAAATTTGTGACTCTCGCCTTTTTCACCGGCGTCTTCAGTATTTGATTCACTGGAAGGGATATCCTCTTAGTGAATGCTCTTGGGAAGATGCATCTTCTGTTCACGCCCCTCTTCTGATTTCTCGTTTTCATCGTTTGTTTCCCTTCAAACCTGGACCTTCTGGGGGGGGACCTACTGTCGCGCCGCACTACGCGGTGCGAGCCGAACATTCGGCTCGCGCCGCGCAGCGCGTCCCCAGGACGCGCGCGCCCCGAGCCTTCTGTGTACCGCGCGAGGCCCCAGATTTTACTTGGGGCCTCGCTCTGCTTTCTGTTGCGTCCCTGTTTCCCTCTGACCCCTCCTTACCTGTTCTTTTTCTTCTTTTTTCTTCTTTGCCTTCTGAGGCATTTTTCTTGTCCTTTCTTTATGTCTTTCCCCCCTTCCCATGTTACCTTTTTCTTCCCAGCATTCCTTGTTCCCTATTTTCTATGGTTTCTGTTCTATTCTGACCTATGTACTTCTTCCCTATCTAAGATGGTGTCTTTTTACTTCCTGTTGGTCATTTCCTGTTTCTTGGTATATAAGGGCTCTGTTTTCTCCCTTTCCTTGCACTGCAACACTATCTGCTCTGATTGTGTCTTCGCTCCTGATTCTTAGCCTTCGGTTCTGAATCTTGTCTGACTCGTGTTTACCTGCATTTTTGTTTCATTTTGATTCCTGTTTTTTTTGTTCTTGTTTCAGGAATCCACTGTTTGGAGGTTTTTTCCCCTTTAGGGTTTTTTTTCCCTCTGGCACTATTTCTAAAGGGCACGGTCTGGTCTTGGCGGTTCCATTGCCTACAGCACCGTGGCTACTAGAAAGAGTCGCCCCTTTCTGGGCCAAAGCCGAACCTTCAAGACCCACGCCACAAGATCTGCGGTTTCCAGGCGCAAGCAGCACGTGAGTCGTGACAGGGTCACCCTGAGCTGTATTTTACCCCAGACAAAATGAAAACAATCTCCAGGAAAGACTTGAAAAATATCTGCCTCACCCACCTGGCCGAATCGAGATGGGATATAGAGGCAAATAAATATAGTGTTAGGAGAAATCGTATGATATTGCAAACGAACGGCATGGAACCATACTTATGTAACGTTCTGAACCCAAGACACCGGTTTGTCCTTAAGCGTTTAAGACTAGAGTCTTTTCATCATCTTGTTAGTTTTCCTCTGATTAATGATTAGTCTCTACAATTGGAAAAATGCCCTTGTGACACAGTTTCTGACCAAAATACAATGCATACACTCCTTTTTTGTAAATTTGATTCAACCTCGAGGAAAACGTTTGTGATACAATTTTTAAAATCAATGCACTTTAAACAATGTCGCCCAGCTTTCCTGTATCTTTTGTCCCTTCCATCTATCATGGTTTGTAATGGATTAGCTTTATACCTGTGCGCAGTGATTAAGGCCAGATTACACCTCAAGGAAAAAGAGTGAGATCTTTTAAGCGTCATATCTGAGAGTATCCTTCCTGTTTTAACTAAACTGCTCATTGATTCTTTTCGATATTTTTATTCTTTTACTTGCCCACATTTATATATATATTTATACTTATATCTATTTTGTATTTGCTTCTTTTGAACATTGTTTTTATGTACAACGGCTTTTATGATTGTAAATTCAATCGAATAAAGTATTTTTTGATGATGATGATGACCAGTCTCTCGCATTACATTTGCAGGATAGACGGGCCTCTCTCACCTCATCAGTAGTATGGATGAGGCATATGAAAAATTCGAAAATGTTTCTGATGTAAATTATTAACGCACCCCTCCTGTCTCCAGACCTCCCCTCACCCGTATTCTCCATCCTTTGCACTACTGTTCTACGAGTTTTTA
Source organism: Pleurodeles waltl (assembly GCF_031143425.1). Classification (NCBI taxonomy): domain Eukaryota; kingdom Metazoa; phylum Chordata; class Amphibia; order Caudata; family Salamandridae; genus Pleurodeles; species Pleurodeles waltl. The sequence goes on from NC_090440.1 coordinate 1,145,038,074, forward strand.
AACTCGTCCACCTTTGCCCTGCTTCCCTTTGGCTCACTCTTCCTGGTCCCTCACCACCACGCACACTCACACCACTTTCTCTGCGGCTGGCAGTTTGGTTGGCAGGAACCAAGGTACAGAAGGGTGAACAGGAGGTTTTGTACACACATCCACAGGCGAACTCCCCAGCCTAGCACACTAGCTCTCCTCTCTTTTTTTTACAACCAATTTTTATTGGATATTTTAACAACAATGTCACATTCAGAAAGTCTTGCCCCAAATTATCTCTTACACATTCTAAGCACCCCCCTCTTTTATTAATGCTACATAAATTTAAAGAGCGATGAATCACCCCTCACCGACGGAGTGATCCCATGGGCCTCGCAGATCAGAGCTCTCTGAGGCCTGGACTGCTCCCCTCCATCTCAGAAGAAGGTGCTGCTGAGTCAGGGCCAGTGAGCGTGATTGAGGTGCAGAATCTGCAAAGCTAGTGCTGTACCATTGTTTAGAAAACCTCTTGATCTAAAACTATACCTATCTAAAACATACTCTTACGGGAAGACGAGCAGGGGCAGAAGAGTTTATGTAACACATAGCAAACAAAAACAAATGCCACACGTCATCCATATTTGGTAAACCTCTGGCCAGAAATGGTTATGTAAGCGGTCTCCAAAAACCAATCTCCTAGATATATAGCGAAAGAATTAAGGCGCGTATTTTTACTTGGCTTGCGCCATTTTAGCTAAATTTATTTTTATGCTAAAACTGTGCTAACCCAACTCCATATTTATATTTTGACTCTAGACCCATCTAGTGTCAAAATATTGGAGTTAGCGCCATGGTTAGGATGCGCAAAACCACCTTGGGTCAATGAGATGCAAGGTAGGCATTCCCGTCCTAATCACCATGCTAACCCCCTTGCGCCATATGTATCCCCTGACGCAAAAACCACGCCAACTAAGGAAGAGGACTCAAAAATTCACACTAAGACCGATTAGCAACACATTTTAATGCATGGTCAGACCAGGTGTTAAAAAGAGGCTCACACACCACCGCTCAAGGAAAAAACACAGAAGGAGCTTTGGAAACTGCCAGGACAACATGGAAGTGGTACTGCTTCAGCTTGGTACACGCCACAGACAACTATGAAAACAGCAGATCCATCCACCACCACCGCAGCAACCTCAAATACCACCACAGCAGCCACAAAGGCAGTGCAGAAGGAGGGAGAGAATATTCAGACAGCACAAACCATCTTTGGAATTAGGGAAGAAGACGTGGTCGGGATGTACAGACTCAACCGGGAGTCCATCGTACGCCTGCTGCACCAGATTGCACCCCACAACATTCCACCCATGACAAAACTCCTTGCTGTCCTTTACATGATGGCGTCTGGATCATTCAAGACAACAGGTGCCATAGTGGCTAGTATCTCCCAGTTATCCCTCTCCATCTGCCCACCAAAGGTCCTGATCACAATCCTACGCCTCATGGCCCAACACATTTGCTTCCCAAACAGCCAGCAGCTGCAGCAGGAGACCAAGCAAGGTTTCTATCAGATTGCTGGGTTTCCGCTCATGTTGGATGCAATGGACTGTATCCATGTCCAACTGGTGCCACCTGCAGCAACAGAACACCTATATAGGAGCCGCAAGCACACACATTTCATCAATGTGCAGGCCATCGTGGACCACTGTGGGCTATTCACCAACATCCTTGCAAAATATCCCGGCAGCGTCCATGATGCATACATCTTTTGCCATTGCACCATCAATGAGCGGTTCCAGGATGGACAATGTGGCAATGGGCTACTGATAGGTGAGCCACCATACCAATCATACCACACAACACACTAACCATCAAGGACAAACAATAAATACACATGGGAAGGTCCACAGAGATGTACAGGCAACATCACATAAGCCACATGCCACAGCACACATTGCTTGTCACAAACACATACATCCAAATCTATATAACATAGCAACACCCTGACTGGCAAACAATGCGTGGACAGGTGGAGCAAAGTCTCCTTTGCATACAGAAGCTGCTACAAGCACTACAAGTGTCCACAGGTTGACAACTAAATACAGATCCCACACACACCCATTATACCAAACAAAGAAGTGCACAGGCATGTAAATGCCATAGGCTATGCTCAAGTTGAGGAAGTGACACATAGGCACAGTCCCACGTAAACCATGGTGTGCAAGCCTCGGACCGAACCTAAATCCAATGCCACTCAGGTGGTGCCATAACCAAGTATATACCAGCTTCACATACCTGACATACATGTAGTGTACATCTACACCTGTCTGCTGCAGTGTGTCCCACACATACGTATACAAAAATATCTGCCAATGAAGTCCATGGGGCTGAATCATGAGAAATGGGGCAGCACCTCCAGCAGTGCCAACACACATGCGGCCCTAGTGCCCCCTAACAACACCATATATGTTGCAACTACAAGAAACGGTCCACCATAGTGTTGAGTCTGTGAAAAAACACTAACATTCATGGATGACATAGTAGGATGTGGTTTGAGTATAGTGGAGATACCTGACCTTACATGCACTGTACCAAGGGAACCATGTGAAAAATAGCTGTGTCCCCTCCCAAAGCCTGCACTGCACATGTGTAGAAAGTGTCTGTCAGAAATCATGTAATAGAAGCTAGGAGATACTACTGCAACAAATTACATCATCCATCTGTTGTAGCATCTGGTTCATCACAACAGCTATGTCCGCCAGGGACTGCTGGAGTCCACGTAGCAGGCAGTGGGTGCCTCTGATAGCAGCTGAATTGTCCTTATTTGGACTGAGGCACCTCCGCACTCCATCTAGGCTGTCTGCGATGGTCTCCGTCCCCACCCACACCTGCTTTGCCAGCTCACACTGGACTCCCACCACTGTCCTCTGAAAGCTGATCTCTGGGTCCTCGGAGTCCAGGGCTGTGTGTGGATTGGCTGGTAATGTCTGTTGGTGGCTGAGTGGTTCATGTGGAGACCCCACAATGTTGTCTGTCTCCCCTGCAACTGGAGGTGGTGTCTGGAGGGATCCTAGGACATCCTGGAGAGTCTGTTGTTTGATGGTTGCCAGCTGGTCATCCATGTCATCTTCAAAGTCCAGGACAGGCAGGTCAGCATGAGGTAAGCCATCATCCTCTGCAATGAGATAGTGTAATATCAATTTTGGATTGCAGTGGCTGTTGACATGGTACATCATGTATTTGCCACTGGTGACTCAGTGACATATCACTGACCCAAGGTTGTGGTTGTACGTATGTGTAGCATTGTGCAGCTTACATGGGTCAAGCTCACCAGTTATTGGGAATGACGGAGCACAGCGCTGTGCTGACTATGGCAGCACCATGCTGAGTCATTTTCACAGAGCAGGGATGCGCCACATTCATTTGCATATGGAGGACCCCTGTGTTGTCCCCTGACCTGGCACCTCCTGGAGGTGCCTAGCGCCAATGCAGGCATCCTTGCACCATCCTGCAAGGATGTCTGTGTTCATAATTTTGATTGTTAATGTGTAGGCCGGTGTCCTTTCCTGCATATTTGCAAACTATTTTAGCAAAAATGACATTTCAATGTGTGCTGCAAGATGCAGCACACACGAGTACAGGCAATGTGAACATTGAGGAAGGGAAGCATTTTGGCCAGGGACACCACCCTGACACCATCCGTGGGGTAGTATTGACTTCCGCCCTAGTCTCTGAGGTGTACATTGTGTTGGTAGAGGAGCTTTGACTAAATGCAACAGGATTGTAATGACCCTGTCACAGCTACACTATTTTCATGTGCCTACAAGGGAACATGGTGCTTAGTTACATAGTGAAGTTTAGCCATAGTGAGTGGCCTATGTCAACTTTGTGTATATGTTGGTGTGCATAGCACAATCAAAGCATCAGTTCATGTGTGGTTTGGGTGAGGATTGTGCATCTTGATTCAGGGCCTATGTGTCCTGAGGCAACCCTTTTGCATGCATTGGGTGTGTCCTATATACTTCCCCCTTCTACTAATGGTGGTGTTCCAGACATCCCCCCCTGCAACTTACCCTGAATTCGTGGTGTTTCCTGGTAGTCTGTGCTGTTCTGTCCTGCAATTCCAGTATCCAGCTCTTCTGGGATGACTGTTGGGACCAAATCCTCCAGCTCATCAAGGTCCTCCTGTGGTGCAGGACTTACACCTCCAGCCTGCAGTGCTGCCTTACGGTTCGTGGCACGTTTCTCCTTTGTCCTGCGCTTGCAATCGTGCCAGAGCTTCTTGCACTCAGTGACAGACCTCCTCACCTCTGCCACACTGTTGATTTTGTCCACTATTTGCTGCCATATTGCATCTCTCTTCCCAACTGGCAATTTGGAGGTGACGAATAGCTGATGTTGGTGCTCCGTCACCTCTCCCACCAGGATGTCATGCTCCTCCTCAGTGAAGCAACCCTTGCATTTTCTCTTCTGCTTCTTCTGTTCTTTTTCTGTACCCTCATTGGGTGTACTTGGGTGTATGAAGTCTCCCTGGCGTCTCCTGGCCTGATGCTTCCACTTTCGGTTGCAACTGCACTCTTTCCTGTGTTAGCGTTTTGATTTTGATGATAATGTGGAGTAAATATGGCACTAACCCTTTTGCAACATGTTTACGTGCTGCAAAACGGTGTTGCGCCATTTTTGCAGCCTTAACGTCATTTTTACTTACGCATCCCGCAACCTTTAGCATCTTTTTTTATGCTACCCATTCCTTAGCGCCATCATACCTTAAATACGGCAGGCGCTATGGAATGGCACTAGCTCGCGCTAAATAAAATGATGCAAAACTGCATTAGCGCAGTTTTGGATCATTTACTTAAAATATGTACCTAAGGGGCATATTTAAGAGCCCCTAGCACCACCAGAGAGTCACTTTACGTGATGCTTCAGTGGTGCTAACTTCTGCTCCATATTTACAAGGAGGCGTAACGCCACTTTTTGTGATCAATAGTTGGGTACAGGTGCTTTCAGTCGGGTATAGTGCAGTGTCTGTCGGATTTCACTAGGAATTTTTACACACACAGATAAAAACGCACACACACTCCCTCTCTCCATTTGGAAAGGCTTCGAAAACGTTAGTTATTTTACAAAAATAATGTGCTTCTCTTACTTTGTACCCCTAGCAATCCGCATTCCTCTCCCTTTCCGCTGCCCCTTAAATCCCTCTGCACCCAGCTTGTTTTATAATGTATTTCAACATTATGTGCCCGCATGATTGTTGGGAAACCTGAAGCTACCGTCCGTTCTTGGGGTGTTGGTCTGTAGACCAAGCTACGCCCCTGATGGCAAGTGGGAGGGATGTGATGGTAAAGCTCACCTTAACAGGCGAATTTCAGCGTGTTTTGTTTTTGCTTTGATCTTAATCCTAATGTCCCAGTTACTGAAGAATAATAAATGAAATATGTAGGGTTATTGCATTGATTAGTAACTAATGGTGCTCTAATGGTGCTCGATACCAAGATTTGCCCTTAGCGAAAGAGTTTCCAAAGGAGTAGTGAGTGAATACCTATGTATGCTTTGGTCTATCTCTGTGTGGGTTCTGCGCAGCAAATGTAATTTATAGAGATCTACAGTTACCATCTAAGTTCGATAGGAAAGGGAAATTATCTACAGACTAAGAATCAGAATCACCCATCTTCCTTCAAACATTTCTGCACGTAAACCCGTTCTGGCTTTTAGACCCATATTTATGGGGAAATGACAGAGCGCAACGCTGCGCCAAAATTGGCAGCGATGCACTCCATTGCACCATTGTAACAAGAAGTCTGCGTTGAGGGGTGTGATTGTTTATGTGCGGGACGGTGTCCCTTCCCCCACATAAACAATCACTAATGGTGGTTTGGCACTGTTGCTTTACCTGTTCCAACTCCCACACCTCCTCTTCCTGTTCTTGTTTCCAATGTCCCCCTGTTGTTGCGTGCCCAGGTCCCCTCCCACTCTGCTGCTTGACCACAGCCCAATCCCCTGTCATTGTTTCCCTGACCCTCCTCCCCATCGTTGGTCACCCCATCCTCCACCCCTCCCCCATCCATCTCTTGCTGTTGTTGCTCTCCCCAACTTCTCCCGCAAGAAAAAAAGCGATATGAAACAACCAGCACTGGCCGCATCATATTGCTTTTTTCCCCCAACTTTTACCCATGCTGCACAGCAAGAGCACTACTATATAAAATGGCTGAAACACATTGACAAAGCCAGTAGCTCTCATATAGGTGAGCCCTATTGGTTTTACCAACGCTTATTCTAAAAGGTAGTCCATTTTCCCCAATATGAGTGGTTTTAACCTACTTGTAGTTTGTGGTGGGAGCAGGTATGAAAACTACAGTTGATGTGGGAAAGCTATAACCTTCTGAAATGTAGTCAAAATAGCAAGAAGATATTTGCGCAGATCCCTGAAATGTTTTCCCAAAGAAACTAACCATTGAAATCCAAATATAATGAAATAAGTGAAATAAAAGCCATTGATGACAGCATTTTCATCTGTAATATGTTTTTTCATGAAGACCGATTTACAAAAGCAATACACTTTTACGTCTGCTAGACTTTTCTGGTCACAAAATTACTTAAAGTTTTTTTTTCTTCCAAAAACGTGTGATAGGAAGAGCCAACAATTGAGCTGCAGCTTATTATGATTTAACAGTACCCACTTGTGTGGCTGGGCCTGGAGCCTGGGACACAGAAACACTCTGAAATGAGGCTTGAAGAATTCACATTTCTTCCAGCGGAATCAATGCTTTTTTTAACAATGTGGTAGCTGCTGAATTTGGGCCCTAGCTCCACCACCACCCAGAAAAACCCACCCAACTAAGACATTTCTGAAAATTAGACACCCAGGGGAATTCAGGGTGGTGTGATTTGTGTGGATCCCATGAAGGTTTTTTACCCATATGGAATTATAAATGTCAAACATTGGATAAATCAAGCATCTTTCCCATGTAGCTGAGAGAACGTCCTGGAAGCTGGATGAATCCACAAAATTCCTACCACTTAATGGAAAATTCTCTCCCAAATAGACCGGCAGACACCCCCAACAGAGATTAAGGCGGTCATTATGAACACAGCGGTAAACACCGCTGACTGCCGTGGCAATGGTGAACAGAAGACCGCCATTGGCGGTAAACAGAAACCCGCCATATAATGAACCAAAAACCAGATTCTGTCAAAAATCACCAGTCCACCAGTCTCCGCCAGGATCCTCTCGGCAAAAATGCTGGACCTCCCATCCCGCCACCGCCGAGCACACCTACATCCCGCCCTCCAAATAATGATGCACAAATCGCCTTGGCGGTCAGTGGAAGCCGAGCAACCATTGGTGGTGCAGACCACCATGGGCGGCAAGTGGACCCAATAGTAAGAAGTGCACACATTGGATAAGTTAGAAACACACACAGCTGACACAGATGCACATCACCATAAAAACATTCACAGAGACATCCCACGATCCTTTGCAATGAAAGTAGGCCAACGAAGACAGAGAACACCAGAAGCAGACACTGAACACCACAATACACAAGACTCACACCGAACCACAGAAGAGCACCCTCATCGCGATTCCACCCGTGACACCATTCACCACTTTCACCATGTCACCCCCCAAACATTCACACTTCACAGTAAGGGAGCTAAGGACCATGGTAGACGAGATCCTGAAGGTGGAGCCACAACTATTCGGGGCTCAGGTGCAGCACACACCCATCGCCAGGAAGATGGAGCTATGGCAGACCATTGTCAACAGGGTCAATGCAGAGGGACACCATCCACGCACCAGGGATGACATCCGCAAGAGATGGAACGACCTGCGGGGAAAGATCAGGGCCATGGCATCCGGGCACCACATTGCAGTTCAGAAGACTGGGGGAGGACCTCCACCAACACCACCCAACTACATTGACTGGTAGGAAAAGGTACTGCCCATCCTGCACCCTGAGCGACTCACTGGACTCACTGGAGGAATGGTCTCGGGTAAGTCGTCTATATTTACCACATATACATCACACCTGGAATGCATGCCCCACCCCTCCAACACTCACCAGGACCAACACCCAACCCAGGCCACAGGAACTGAATCCACCACCCCTGCATGCTCACAAACCCACTAACAGACCCACATCCCTCCCCCTGTGCACAGCCATCCACCCCTGCAAGGAAGCACAATGGCCTATAACACCCACAATGCACCTCCACATCCTAAGCTAAAAGCATCCTGCATGGCCCCAAAGTGTGTAAGCTACAGAAACTCGCCCAGGCCTCTGCACTCCATCTGACCATGAGAATGTAACAGACATGCCCTTTCCCCCAACAGGCACCACTACCCATGCCACCCTGATGGCCAGGACAAGGAGTGCCAGTGCCCCCCAGGGAGACAGAGGCACTTCACAGGACACTGGGGATGGAACCCTGGACACTGATGAGCAGGCTGGCCCCTCACGCAGTCCTGGACTGTCACCATCCAGCAGCCCCCACCCAGGATACCACTGACACCCCTACCACCCAGGCAAGAACATCAGCCCAGGGCAACCGTCCACACACCTGTATATCCAGGCCACAGACTGGTGGAACACAAGTAAAGAGGCCACAGTCACCACCTACCAACAGGCAGGAAGACAATGGCCCCAGTACAAGTGGCACCACCAGACCTGTGCAGGAGTCACAGGCACAGGGGGCTAGGCCCAGTGGGAGGGCATCAGTGGCCCAGGGGGGAGGCCACAGGATGGATGCTGCAGCCCAAGACGTGAACTCTGAGGGCCTGGGGGCCTACCAGCATACCTATGACAGATTGGCCCAGATAGTATCCACCCTGGAGCAGAGTCAGAGGATGCAGTAAGCACACCACCAAGAGGCCATGGAGCAGTGGAAAATGCACAACACCACAATGGCCAGCATAGCAGGTGCGCTGCTGCAGCTTATACAAACCCAGCCTGAGGCCCACACAGTACAGGAAGCCCCCACTACATCACAGGAGACAGACCGGACAAGGAGAGCATCAGCAGCAACTTCCCACGAACTGCCCTCAGAGGAAACACAGCGAACAACCATCTCATCCCCTATAGGTCAACAAAAGGCACGCAAACGGACCCTCTGGCCAAGATATGGGACAGGAACACCTGCCAAGAACAAGGCCCCCTCAAAGAAGTGGCTCTGCAACAATCTGTCCACCAACTATCCCACACAATCAACCACCAAACAGTGCTAACAAGAAATAAGAACTCATGTAAGCATTGATGGACCTACCAATACTCACAACAAGGCTACAACCATGTTGGCATTTAGGATAACCACCCATGACCATCTGCCATCACTGTAATTTTCACGATTCAATCCCTGCACCAAATAAAACACATATCACACCTGTAACACTGTCATCTGTCATAATGTGTGAACAAAGTGAAGTATGGATGCAACTGGCTGATAACTACTTTATTTGTACCTGCATAGCATGAAAGTACCCACTCGCCTTACATGTTGTTGTGCCTAAATATGTTTAGAAAAAAAACACTAAATTGTATTTTGTCCTATGCAGAACCTGGACACAGTTGCAATTAGTACATTCAACCCCCCCCCCCAGATGACAAGGCACACTGGCAGTATGTTTCACAGACACCAATCTCAGCCCTTAGTCCCACATAGTTACTGGAAGTAGAGTTGTATCAGTTGGGTCCTGGAATTTACATCTTCCCCTTCCTCATCATCACCATCACTCTCATCCCCTCTCTGAGGAAGCTGGCTGGTTTTACAGCACCCTCCACCTCCAAGAGGTCGCAAGTTGGGATATCCAGAATCACCTAGAAAAAGGTGCAAAACAGAACTGTCATTGACAAGCCTCAGAGGCAGACAGCCTGGCTGTCTGCTAGGTGGCAGTTAGTGACAGAAACACCTACCTATGATCCACCCTCTGTCCTCTTGTAGTTGTTCCATCTTGTGTGGCACACTATTGTTCCTCAGCACAAAGGAATTATGGACTGAACCAGGGAACATGGCATTCACATGTGAGATGTACTGGTCTGCAGTACATACCAGTTGAATGTTCATGGAGGGAAAGTTCTTCCTGTTTCTGTACACCTGTTCACTGACTCTTGGGGGGATTATAGGTATGTGGGTGCCATCGATGGCACCTATCACATGGGGTATATTGGCAAAGGCATAGAAGTCCAACTTTATGGCAGGGAGGTCAGTATTTTGGGGAAACCTCACATAGGACTGCAGGTGTCGTACAAATGCATTCAGAAATCTTGTCAGTATCATTCTGAACATTGGCTGTGAAAATCCAGCACCCATGCCCACTGTCACTTGAAATGAGCTCGTAGCCAGGAAATGGAGTGCAGAGAGCACTTGCACTTCAGCAGGGATGGCATGCTAATTACGGTTTGTCGGAGTCAGTGCAGGATCGAGTAATGCACAAAGTTCAAGAATAGTTGCACCGGTAAGTGATAATGATGTGACACTCCACCATGGTCAAAAAGAACAAGTGATGGACAGAATGCTGAACAATGTCAAACATTCACTCCCAGTACAGAGATCTGGGCCTAAATCCATATTTATTTTGCTGCCCATGTCATTCCAGTTTGGACCCAGCCATATGCAAATCAGTCTTGACCCTGTTCCCCATGGGAACAGTTTAGCCCGAACTACCAGGCCAGGTCTTCCCGGGACTGGAAACAAGCATCCTGGGACCAGTTTCGGGGTTTCACCCTCATCAGCGAGGCTAGCTTGAATCCAGGGGCATGGGAAGCACAGGACCCATGTCTGGGCATACCCTTCCCACTTAGGGCGACAAATACAAAAAGAACAAGTGATGGACAGAATGCTGAACAATGTCAAACATTCACCCGCAGTACAGAGATCTGGGCCTAAATCCATTGCTTTTTTGCTGCCCCTGCCATTCCATTTTGGACCCAGCCATATGCTAATCAGTCCTGACCCTGTTCCCCATGGGAACAGTCCAGTCCAAACTGCCAGACCAGGAATTCCCTGGACTGGAAACAAGCATCCTGGGACTGGTTTTGGGGTTTCACCCCTCATCAGCCAGGTTAGCTTGAATCCAGTGGCATGGGAAGCAGGGACTCTGGCTGATGTCCATCTACATGATGGCCCCCGTAGGGAGTAGGGGTGTTTTGGTCAGGTCTCCTACACGTCAGGTCCTTAAGTTGTTTAGGGAATGGGTGCAGAGCAGCGTTCTGTACACTAGTCAGGGACATGGCCATGGGTATGGTAGAAGGTGCTGCCTGTTGGAGGGTCTTCTGGGTGGGTGTATGTATGAACCACTATGTTCACTCCTATCAGCTATTTGCAAGTGTCTCTCCTGTTTTGTCTCCCCATCCCTGTTCTCTTGTGTTGTTTGTGTACATCAGCATCATCTGGCGAGGGAGCTGAGGCACCGGCGAGTGGGGATGCACTGGCCCATGGATCCTCGGAGGCAGAGTCATCCGACGCCAAGGGGACCAGTGGGTTGGAGGGCGAGGGGAGTACCACGGGGAGGCAACTACCACTGGAGGTAGTGACTCCGATACCTCCTCCGATGGGGGCTCCCTGGCGGTTGCGGAGCCTAGTGGGCCCACCCCTACTGTATCATCTTCTGCCACCCCCAATGCCATCACCGCCCTCCCAAGGGTGGGCATCTCCTTCACTCCAGGCACCTCTTCCCCTGCCCCCACAGAGGAGGCTATTGACCTCCTGAGAACCATCTCTTTAGGGCAGACAACCATCGTCAATGCCATCCAGGGGCTAGCATCGGAGATGCAGCAGACTAATGCCTATCTGGATGGCATTCATGGTGCCATGTCTGGCCTACAGAGATCTTTTCAGGCTCTGGCCTCCTCTTTGATGGCAGCCAGTTTCCGTGGTCATTCCGTCGCCCCTCCAACCTCCTCTACCCCTTCCAGCACCCCATGCACACGCAGTCACACACCTCACAACACAAGAAGCACACTTCTAAACACAAGCACCACACCTCCCACCACAAGCATTCACACAGCCAACATACACATACACACACAGCAACATCCACTTGCCCCAGTGTGCCTACCTCTTCCGCCTCCCTGTCTGTCCCGTCTACATGCACACCCCCAGGCACTACACCTTCATTCACTGTTGCTGAGCCTATTCCTGCAGTTTCCACAATAGCACACATTCATACATGCACCCCAGACACCACACCTGCACTCACCACAGCTACTTTAGTTGACACATGCAGCACACTCACCAGACTTGCAGACACCCACACAACATACATTCACACTGGCAGACTATCTTCTCCTGCTGTGTCTATCCCCCTGCCTCCAAAAACACACAAACGCACAAAACACCCACCCATCACACATCCACAACACCTCAGCATGCTGTCCGGTCACCTGCACCCACAACCCACACCCCTACACCACTTACATCCATACCCTCTGCCTCCACTCCCACTCCTCCCTACTGAGATCAATGGCGTGGCGGGGTGATAATTAAGTAGAATTCATTTAAATGTATTTTCGAACGTCACCAAGTCAGAAAGTCTCTTGCAAACAAACAATTTAATGGTTGGTTATCATTGCTACCCAGTTTTTATCATGGCTGGCATAGTACAAAGATTCACCATGGTGGGCAGAGGTATCCTGTTACCTTCAATATTACAAAGTAGTCATCTGAGGGATAGATCAGGCCTGGGCCTATAGAAAAAACATAGTAATACCAGCTGAATCTCTGTTAGAGGCCCCAGGGGGATGGAATGCAAAACATATCCCACTGTGACAAAGAAGTTAATTGCAATATAGTCGCCTGCTTCCTTCTTTGGACTGTTTCCAACCCAGTGTACCCTGCAAACACCTGATATGGCTCTAGAAAGAGCATTACTTCTGACAGTTCCCAGGGACTTGCTGAGCCAATGAATAACCTTGTTCTTCAGCTGATGATCCGTTTCAGATTGACTTGAGTGTAAAAGTGGAACATTTGTTAGAACAACTACATACGCGGGCAGTCAGGTCGTACCTGTAGGATACACAGGTTCTTGCTGGTATTTGTGTAATCAGGGTCGGCATCCGAGGAAGGAAAGTTCTTCCTATGCTGACCGGGGGCAGTCTGTATCATTGGAACTAAATTAGACTCAAAGCACTCCATTTCTTTCCCAGTGACTACATAGGGCCTTAGACTAGATGACACATTATCCACATTTGCCTCAGAGCTTTGTTGACGTTGTTGGCTCTCTGCCTGTTCTGAAGAGCTAGGTGATTTTCAATTGCTCCGAAAAAACTTTTCCTCTCCCGTGCTGTCACAGTGTCCTTTCCTCGGGATCTGCACGTTGCTGAACAAAAGGCCCACCTTCTGGTGTCACCAACTCAGAAAGCTATTATAGCACAGAGTTATGATGAAGCCAGTCGGGGGGAAAGGAATTAGGGTTAGGAACAGCAGGGAGAGATCTGAAAAGAAAAGGTTAGAACAAATATGCATTTACTCATTCATAGAAATATAACTTATCAATAGACTCTTGACTCAAATGCGTCTCCGATATCTGATGGAGACCCCTTTTGAAATGAGGGCAAAGCCCCTTCTTTGAATCATGGAACAAGAATAAACTACGACCTCAGAACCAAGAGATGGCAAGAGCTTTAGACTATGATCATTGTGGAACAAGAATAAACTATGACCTCAGAACCAAGAGATGGCAAGAGCTTTGGACTATGATCATACTCAGAATATCAATCCTGTAACATCTATGCATTCATAACATAAACCTTTGATCATGACCTAGAAAATCTCAAAGAATTAAATATACGTTTCACATATTATGCTTTCCAAAAAACAATGAAAACTATGATTTGATTATCTCCAGAAATACTTTCACATTCTCAACTATAAAGGCCGAAAAGTTTTTACTCATTGAACTTGAAGCGCTTTATTCATGTGGCCTAAATCACTTTGATTGTTGTACCAAGAGCCTTTTACTTCTGTGGATTGAAGCGCTTTCATTGCCGTGCCAAAAGCTCTTTTCACCTATGGCCTGAAGCGCTTGAATTGCCGTGCAAAGAACGCTTTACATCTGTGGACTGAAGCACTTGAATTGCCTTGCCAAGAGCGCTTTACATCTGTGGACTGAAATGCTTGAATTGGTGTGCCAAGACCGCTTTACATCTGTGGACTGAAGCGCCTTAACTGCTGTGCCAAGAGCGCTTTACATCTGTGGACTGGAGCACCTGAACTGTCGTGCCAAGAGCGCTTTACATCTGTGGACTGAAGCACTTGAATTGCCGTGCCAAAATTGCTTTACACCTGTGGACTGAAGCGCCTGAACTGTTGTGCCAAGAGCACTTTACATCTGTGGACTGAAGCAATTGAATTGCCGTGCCAAGAGCGCTTTACACCTGTGGACTGAAGCGCCTGAACTGCCGTGCCAAAAGCGCTTTACATCTGTGGACTGAAGCGCCTGAATTGTCTTGCCAAGAGCACTTTACACCTGTGGACTTAAGCACCTGAATTGTCGTGCCAAGAGCGCTTTACACCTGTGGACTGAAGCACTTGAATTGCCGTGCCTAAAGCGCTTTACATCTGTGGATTTAAACGCCTTTGATCATCGCGCCTAGGCCGCTGCAACCTTGAAACTGAAAACGCTTTGCTCGTTGTGCTCAGGGGCGATTTACTTCTGGAAGTAATAACTTCCTCCAAAATTAAAGTCATCGAGGCCTTACCGCTACGAGTACGACCTACTCGTTTTTGAATTCACCATGGAAACAAGGATACTTCGATCGGATGCCACTCTGCCATGCAGGAACTCTGCTCTTCTTCAGAGAATCCCCCACAAGGTCTGACTGCATCGAAGTCTTCAAAATAGGAAGCAACCTGCTTGGGTGTGGCTGGGCTTTATAGGCCTGCTACACCCCAAGATGGCTGCTGCCTCTAAAAACATGGGAATTGTAGTCCCTTCATGGAATAGCACTAAGTGCATCTTGTCCACCAATGTCCTGAACCTGCAGCTCTGTGAGCTTTGCCACAGGGCAGATGACACTGATGGCCACCTTTGGAGCAAGAGGGGATAACAAGTGGTGTGCAGAAAGCATTGCAGAGCCGCACAGCGGAGTTTCGGGCGGGACCTGGACCGTGCATGGTCTTATTCCTGACACGTGCTGACCTCTTCAAACCCACTGGCCCACCCCGTCTTGTCCCTAGACGTGCACACCCCCTTGCCCTTTCCACTCCTTCCACTTCACAACCCGCCCCTGTCTGCCCATCACATTCCCGTGCCCCTTCCCCAGAGAGGAAGAAGCCCTGTGCTGAGCCAATTCCATCTGGCTCCACCCAGTCCAAGCACACTCCCCCACCTTCCAAGGCCAAACCCAAACCCCCTCCACCATCCGAACACAAATCTAAGGCCCACCCCCGTCGTAAATCCCCACCCCCACCACCCCCTGCCCCTGTTCCCTGAGGTGCCTGGATGCCCCATTGTTGCCCCTATAAGTTGGAGTACCGTAGCACTTGTGGGAGTCAGGTTGGGGCCATTGTAGCCCACGGGACTCATGGCACTATGGACTGGCCATTGGCCTTACGTGACAATCGTTTGCTCAGAGAGCTGCATTAAAAGTTTATGTGTAGCCTGTGTTTTGGCGGCACACTCTTGATCTCTGGTCTCTCGTTTCATTGTGGGTGTGGGGCATTTGTATGTGCTATGGTCAGGTTGGATTTGCCTGGTGCTGGGTAAGTACCTCTTGCTGTTGGGTGTAAAACTTGTGCTGCTGTGGAGGGTTGTGGGAGTGTTGGAGGGTGGGTGACGTGGGTGGGTATGTAATTGTGCCCTTTATTCCCTTGTTTTGTAGGTTGCGGTACTTACCGTCATCGTCTTTGTCGGCGGTCTCAGTCATGGAGGTATATGGCAAGGAGCGGGGCTGGCATGATCTGCAGCTCTCTATCCATGTCTGCTTTGGCGTGTTGTGTGAGCCTCCGGTGAGTGTTTGCTTATATTTGGTTCATTTCCACCTGGCTTTGTGTGGCGGTGGTTCCCGCCCCGGAACTGACAGCGGTCTAGTGGTTCATTATTTGATGGGCGGGTAGGGCCTTTCCATTGGCCTGTGGGCGGGCTCTGCCGTCGTTGTCGGCACTCCTCTACTGGCGGTGGGTGGTATTCAGGATTCCTGTGCTTCAGTTGGTTCATTATTTGGCGGCCCGGACTGCTCCTCTGTTGGCGGTTTTTACAGCCGCCGTGGCCGCTGCGGTGTTTCCTGCCATGTTCATAATGAGGGCCAAAGTCCTGGATTCAAATACTTGGAGAGACAAGAAAATTCCAGAATGCACTCACCTGGGAGGTTACAGCTTTCAAAGTTCTTGAATCCATCCAGAATGAGTGAGAACAAAGCCTGCACATGTTCAGTGGCTGAACCAGCACCCTGCCAGCACAGAGAAGCAGAAGCAGATAGAAGCTGGACAGAGCAACCTGAGCTGCTCCATGGATCCACCTAAAAGAACATCAGCAAATGTGAACCCCAAGCCAACCCAAAAGTAGTCACACCCCTAGCGCTGACACACAAAAAGAAAAAAGTGCACTTCCTTAGGGTGCGCCAGTTCAACATGGCCTCGCTACCAGAGGAATTGGTGAGAATTAAAGGCTCTGCTTGTGCAGGCCTCCGGGAAGCCTCTGAACGGGCCAATCCACTTCACTTACACACACCACTGCACTCCAAGGAATCTAAAAGGCATTGAACAGGGGAGGGCCAGCTAAGCAAAGCAACCTGGCTTCTGGTCCTCATAACCACAGACCAGATTAACCCTCATCCAGTCAGCAGGAAAGAAGCTGTTATGCAGTTGGAGCTACACTTTTCATGTTCAACTACCAAAAATACCCAGCCAAAATGGGGAGTACTGAAAACATCCTCACTAGAACATAATTTTACAGAACACCCCTATACCATCTCCTCCCTGGATCTGCTGAAGACAGGAAAAGGCAAAAGGATGCTCAGAATGCTGTTTATCGAAAATCTGCCTTTTTTGCAAAGTCATCCCAGATTTTTCACCTTTTGCTACCCCCTTTATTTTGCTTGTTTAGAACTCTGCACCCTTTAACCCTGTTAACCATTAGTAAAGTGCTGTGCTCCTCCTTTAAACATGGCCGATTTTACATATTTCTAATTGGTATATTTAACTTACTTATAAGTCCCTAGTATGTGGAACAAGAGGCACCCAGGATCTGGAAGTTAAATGACAATGGACTAGTGAACTGCAGCACCTGTTGTGCCATCCACTACAGTGGCAGTGCAAACATGATTCCAGGTCTGTCAGCGTAGCCTGATTGTATCAGTGTAAAAACTGCAATTTGACCTGTCAGGTGAAAACCTCCCTTTTTGTGAACTTCCTCAGCTCTATAGTTGTAGTGCTTCAAAGCATGGACAAAACCTTGAAAGTACTTCTCAAGCATATTCAGGAAAATCACCCAGCTCTATAGAACACGCAGAGAGCCAACAACGTCAACAAAGCTCTGAGGCAAATGTGGATAATGTGTCATCTAGTCTAAGGCCCTATGTAGTCACTGGGAAAGAAATGGGGTGCTTTGAGTCTAATTTAGCTCGAATGATACAGACTGCCCCCGGTCAGCATAGGAAGACCTTTCCTTCCTCGGATGCCGACCCTGATTACACAAATACCAGCAAGAACCTGTGTATCCTACAGGTACGACCTGACTGCCCGCGTATGTAGTTGTTCTAACAAATGTTCCACTTTTACACTCAAGTCAATCCGAAACGGATCATCAGCTGAAGAACAAGGTTATTCATTGGCTCAGCAAGTCCCTGGGAACTGTCAGACGTAATGCTCTTTCTAGAGCCATATCAGGTGTTTGCAGGGTACACTGGGTTGGAAACAGTCCAAAGAAGGAAGCAGGCGACTATATTGCAATTAACTTCTTTGTCACAGTGGGATATGTTTTGCATTCCATCCCCCTGGGGCCTCTAACAGAGATTCAGCTGGTATTACTATGTTTTTTCTATAGGCCCAGGCCTGATCTATCCCTCAGATGACTACTTTGTAATATTGAAGGTAACAGGATACCTCTGCCCACCATGGTGAATCTTTGTAATATGCCAGCCATGATAAAAACTGGGTAGCAATGATAACCAACCATTAAATTGTTTGTTTGCAAGAGACTTTCTGACTTGGTGACGTTCGAAAATACATTTAAATGAATTCTACTTAATTATCACCCCACCACGCCATTGATCTCAGGGCGCCACATCTTTTAGATAACTTTAATAAGTGTCACTATGTCAGCCAAGATTTTGAAGATATATTTTCACTCTGCCTTTTTCCAGATGATTTGTGGGTCATTTGTAGGGACACCGCTTGTTGTCCTCATACATTTTTTATCATAATAACTTGTTTGCTACAAGCAGTCAAATGTAGGAAACATTTTAAGGCTAGCACCAACTTTTTTATGGCTTTCAGTCTAGTCTAAGTACGAAGCAAGCCCAGAATATTCAATGGCCGATGCATATAAAGGAACGTCTGCTGGCTATTGGTAGGATGGACTTTTATGAAAAACCGCACAGCATCAACCTGTTAATAAAACTTTAGTGAAAAGTGAATCTTTAAATTTGGTAGCAGAGAAAAGAGCGGAAACTGAACTGAGGAAGAAATTAGTCGGAGCATATCTTCCACTGCGCAGAGCTACTCCAATGGAGCCATAGCCAACCAGATGCCACTTCATCAAAGGCTTTACCTGATAAGGCGCAGACTTGCCCTGACACACTACCTGGTATCCTATCCCTCAGGCGCTCACATTAGTAGAGACTTAATACCACGCCCTTGCGACTTATCAACTTCCCAGTCTCAGCTGCATTTGTCCTTTTTCTGGAACCTATACAGGGACTCTAGTATACATATTTTTAAGCCCTTATTGAGGAAGCTCAACATCAAAGAGGGTCAGTCGGTAATGGAGTATCTCCGGCTGCTCCAAACTGATATGGTCTGCCATACAATTTACAGATTTGTTGCCATCATAGTTAAACAGCGCAGTCTTGTCAGGAAGTGAATGAGGACATAGTCACAGTCTTGTGCGCACCCAGGCATAATTAAGAGGGCAGATCAGTCCACATATTATTTTATCTCTGTCACGTGATTGTTTATGTGTTATATTATCAATTATATTTATGTTTTGTTTTTAGCATCTTATGCACTTAGTCACTTTATGTACAGTTTCGTCTACCAAAGACTTAATTAAAGCAGTGCATATGAGATGTATTTTATTGATTTTAAACGTAACACGTGATTATGAATGGTTGAGGAATAATTTTGTGTATAATGAGTTTTAACGCATATGACTGTATTTCTAGGGTTGGAATGTAATTTGTAATGATTTGTGCTTTTATGGTTTGCTTCTAAAACCAAATAAAGGAAGATTGACGTGACTTGACCTCTCTTTTAAATATTAATAAATGACCCCTACGTAGGCCATGTAGTTTACAAGACACGGTGCTTCTTATTTTTAAAAAGAATATGTAGACATGTCATTTCAGTAACTACCACACAAAACCTATTTTGAAGTGTGGCATACCTAACTGTCCTATGTATCAAATCAGAGTACAGATTAAAATCCTAATACTATATCTCAGGAATGTGACTAGCTGGAAAAATAATTGAACAACTATCCCACCCTCAATCCTTTTAAAAACTACACAGGGGCCTATTGCGGTGATTCAGGATGATGCCACTGAGCTATCAGAACTGGCACAGACGATTTTAGGTAGGTCCGTACCCAATCCAGAGTGCAATACAAAAGGGAAAAGGAAACGAGGTGAGGCAAATCTAAGGAATAAACGGGCCCGTATTTTGAGCTCCCCCAATCGTGGCGCATTAACTGGGAATAAGGACCACTCACCATTTCAAGCATGCACTGTTGATCGTTCAGCAATTGATTATATAATAAAACATATAAAAGAAGAGCTTTCTGAGAGGCTACACCCTATAGTAACCCGCCTACAAGCTATTGAGGAGAAACTGGGAGGACTCATTAAGTCCCAGCAGATGGTTACTCCCCCCTTAGCGGACTCGCAACTTCCCTGCCAAACTCTTTCTTCGAGTCCACCGGGCAATGGTGACAGTAGTCTCCTTTTACCACTGGGCATGGATCATAGGCTTTCAATGAATTGCCCTGATCCCCTTCATCAACCAGAGAGGGATTCAACTGGCAGGCTGGCCATTGTTTCAAAGGACAAGTGTTCTAAGATATCCGCCTCCTCTTCGAGGGGGAATGGAGGAAAAGTTTCTTCCAACAATATGAGAAAGAAAACCTATAAAGCTACTCCTGATCAAAATTACCTACAAACAGACCCCCTGGAGACAGTGCAGATGGATGGAGGTATTAAGTTGAGAACTTTACATCTCCCGCCGGAATCCTGCCCATACGTTCTTGTCATTACAAGTGTTCCTAAACTTAAAACCAATACCTCTGAATCATTTACTGAATTGAAAAACAAGGTTATACATTGGCTACATATCAACACCAGATTTGCATTTCACATGGTGCCCTCAATATTAATGGTGAGGAGGGTGGGTTGGGTGAGTCCATTGAAAAAGCCTGGCACGGGGATTGTATTGTTATTAATTTTGATTCACCTGTCCTTGTTCAGCAGCTTTCTTCAAATGTGTGTAAATCTAATCCTCTAGGGGGAGAAGTATCTCTGTGCAGACTCCAAGTTTTTATCCTCAACTAGTTACACCAGCCATTAATGGGGCGTTGATGCCACTTGGAGGCTCTACTTGTTCTCAGACGCAGCTTGCCCCCCAGTTAGGATGTAGCTCCCTTTCACCTTCTCTTTCCGAAGTTGATTGACTAAAAGCCAGCCCCACGCAGGGCCCACCTAAGTCCCTAGGAATCAGATATTTGGATAGGGGTCACCTTGTATCTAGAACTACTGGAACACAAGGACTAGGAATAGGTAGCCCTGAGGTTGATCAGACTCCTAGTGCAGCCATTGGAGGCTTTACACTAACTCCTCCACCTACCCAGATAGAACTTTGTAGGATGGAAAACAGCCAGCCTCCATTCTTTTGTGAACAGAGTGGGGAGATTATTACTTGGGGAGCTAGCGAGGAGGGCGAGGCTCATGTGAGCAATCCAGCTCCGGAATCAATAGGTCCCAATAGTTGTGGGACTATCCGACCTGCCCGGGTATTTGATTTGACCACAACAGGTTTTGATCTAATTGGGGTGAGCGATCATTTGGGTGACAAAGCAGTGGAATGTGTAATTGAGACTAGTCTAGCTACGAATGCAAGGGGTACCAAGCCTTCTTATGGTATTCCACTTGTTAGAGGGCAGTCTCCGGATAAAACACTGCAAGGTAGAGCAGATGTGTTAGATACAGCTCTTAGTTGGAACATTGCAGGGCTGGAGAATAAAATGGGCATCCCTGAATGGGGTAAATTGATAGATGAACATAAGATATGCCTCTTTCAAGAAACGTGGGCACTGGAGCCCAAATATAGAATTGGGTTTAAAAGCTATTGGGTCTTAGCATGCAAGGCGACCTCTGGGAGACCTTCACGTGGATTGCTCATGTGGCTCAGCTGTTCCCTCAAGTGTTGGGTTGAAGTAGTAGACATGGGTTGTCCCGATCTGATGGGTTTAATAATACCAACCCTCAAGGAGAAACCTCTCCTAATAATTAACATCTGTAATAGGAGTCCGGATAGTAAATATAAGTCAGATGCTTTGACTATTTTGGATAGCTTTCTTTCCTGTAAAACCTCCACTTACTTCATTCTAATTGCACGGGATTTTAATGTTACCTTTGAGCCCTATTCGCTGGCTCAGGAATTATACAAAGAAGAGGATGCATATTGGGGCATCCCACAATTGGTGTTGAGCGAAAGACCGAGAATGAATAGGTTAACACATCAAGTCGTGGATATCACACTGGCATATGGTCTTCGGACCTGTAATGGTCGCTCCCGCTCAGATGCTAATCTCCATTCTACCTTTAGGCGTGGCGCCCAAAAGAGCCAGATAGATTATATTTTGCTTGACATTCGGTTGTGGGGTCACATGGCTGATATGAAGGTTTTAGAACATGAGGAAAGTGACCATGAGCTACTGATTTTATCGGCTAGGGGTCTGCTACATTTACTTGAAGCCCCTTGTCCTAAGATTTATGATCAACAGCTTGTATTGACAAATAATAGACGTAATGTCAAATGGAAATCTGTGAATACTGATTTAGGTTCTATTACATCCATATATAGCTTATTGGCTGACCAAATGGAGTACGTGATGTAGAGGGCATTTTATGAAATGTCTTCTTTCTTAGAACACTGGCTAATTTTTGGAAGGCAAAAATGTGGAGAAATCCGATTGGTATAATACATGTTCTACTAACCTGTGATCCCACATGTATCCCGATAAAAATGGTACCCCGCTTGTGTGGCTTGGCCTACCACCTGCAACACAATACACCTGAAAACACAACATGTAGGCATCCTATTTTACCTAGCAGGATCCATGTTTTTTTAAAAACTTATATAGCTCCTGATTTTGCCCCCTCAGTCACCACCCGCAAAAACCTATCATACCCAGGCATTTCTATTCAGCTAAACACCTGGGGGAGTATCTGTGGGGCACCACAAATTTTCTACCATCCAGTGTTCCACTTACTGTCCCAATAAAAGGGTGGGTTTATCTCCTGCGACCGAAAAGAGCCAAAAGCACAACACGTACACGTCAGCTTTTTCCATTGAAAACTAACCCATTTTTTTGCAACTTGACTGGCTTTGAATTTTAGGCCCTAGCTCAGCCAGCATCGAGGAAAACCAACAAATAAATCTGCATATTTTTAAAAATTAGACACCTGAGTGACTCCAGAATGGCATGACCTGCATGGCTCTCAACAGCTAACTTTACCCAGAAGCCCTTGCAAACCTCAAACGTTGGCTGTTGGAAACACCAAGAACTTTCTTGCTTTTTGGGAGCAGGTGCTAGTGCAGGTGTTTTAATAAAAATGATTAATGAGTGTTTATGTATTTTGAATAATAAGTTTATGTAGAAAATGTAATAACGTAGCAAAATAATGCATTTGAAAATCTTATCACTTAGAATGGCCACCAATGTTAACGAAGTGTACAAATCAATGATTAAATAATATGAAATGTTGAATGTATATTAGACTAATGCAGTAATATGTCATATTAAGGGTTATGCAGTAAGCATTAGCTTTATTAATTGTAGGCCTTAATTTAGTGAGTGTCTTAGCCTATTTGCCAGGCCTCATGTACAAACTGCATTTCTTAGTGTTTAAAAAATGCTGACCAAGTGAGTTAAACTGTGAAATGTCTGTTGTATTGTTTAAATGTGCTCATAACAGAAGCTTTTCGTGTGAACCGACTGCTAGGAGATGATGTTCTTGATAATGCAACATTTTATGTGTAATGTGTGTGAGACTAACTTTCCCAGGACAAGAACAATGAAGATACTGCTAGAGTGGAAGCTGCAACAATATTGTCACCCGACAAGCCAGATGATGAGGACATTGCAAGACGAACCAATCAACAATATGAGAACCGAGAAATATTAGAATTCATAGATTTGGGATAGTAGTTTAATTGGACAGAGTGCAAACATATGGTTAACTGATCAATAGGGAATTAGGGGACAGTTTAGGTAACTTTGATATAACAACACCGCACAGTGAGAAGACGGACACTCTGGGACATTCTGCCCATTTTTTTCCTGATCGAGAGGTTACTACTTTCTTATGTGTCTTTCATAGAGAAGTGCTTAACGACTTTGCCCTTTTATAATTCTGATGCTGAAACCTGATGGTTTGCTGATCGACTGATGTCCTGCTGACAAAGACTGATTCTGCTTTGCTGATTCACCCTGAGGATGGGTATATTCCGAATTGTGATTACTATGCATAGTTGCTTTTTCTTTCTAGGTACCAACTGCACTGTTTTGATAGAGCCACAGTTTGATGTTTTTCTAAATTTGTGTTACTAAATTGTTTTGCATGAAGCCCAACATGCTGATGCTGATTTGATGTTAGTTAAGGATTCTCACTAATGACTTATAATAACAGGGACTAATGTTTGGTGGATTTCTCTGCTGAACTCCATGTACTTCATTTCGCTGACGCAGTTAACATTGCTTTTGATTTGGACCATAACTTTAGAATGTGTTGTAATTCAAGCTTTGAATAGGCTACATTTCTTCTGCTGCTTTGGACAACCGGTGTTGTTTCTGTATGTGTTTCTTTTGATTTTGAGAATAATCTACATGACCTTAGCATTGTTAATAGAGAGAAATAAGCAATCTAAACTTTTACTGAAGGTGTGGTTATTCATGACTGAAAGGTCATGGCGCATGACAGTTCCGGACTCCATTGATTATTGATTTTATTGATTACTAATGATTGTTGATAATTGTGTATTGATTATGTACTGGATCTATGTTAAGAACATCTTAATTGCGAGTCAAAAGGTTCATCGAACTATTCACGTCCCCTTGTGAGTTTACTTATTAAGGTCAAGCGCGTTAACACAGGTGAAGACGTGGCTTTTAGGAACAGAAACACTGTGGCCAGGTTCATTTTGCTGGTTGCCATCAAATAGCACAAAAGGCCATTTACTCTTGGCTTAACCAGTACAAAACAACATCATGGATAAATATGTAATGTTGATCATAAACTGCATGAAATACTCTGAGTATACATGAAGCTGTGGTTGTTCACTGCATGGTTGCATTAAGTATTCTCAGGAGATCCATTTTTATTTTGAGAAGTGCACTATGAATATTATGAGGTATGCCTATCCAGTGCATGGTGAATTCGGGGTATAGCCAGAGGTATGATCATATCTTGCGTAGTAAATTTGGAGTGTGCATGTGCTGGTGCCATCCGTCCTTAAAGGGGTTCTGTAGTTGTTCTCATGTGCTACATGAATACCTTGATTTGAGTACTCTGAATATATTAGAGACATGAGGGTATTGTGCATCGTATGTTCAGGGTACAGTCGGAGCTGTGATAGTATCTTACACAGTGTGACCATCACTATGTTCCAAGTAAAAATACCTCCTACCTCAAACAGGTTCTTCTTATTGCTTCTGTTAACGCGTTCCTTTATGATAATTTATTTCACATCAGGACTCGTTTTAGGCCAATGAATCTTTTGACCCAGTTGAGAGACACCATAGGACGAGATAGCTAATCAATGTATCAATCAATACATCAATAACGTCATCAATATTTATCATAACAATACATTTCACCTTGGTCAAAGTCATTAATAAATTCAAGACGCTACCATGACCTTTCAGCCATGAATAACCACACCAGTTTAGTAGAATTTTATAGATTTATTCCCTATTAGTTACAATCTAAGATTAAGTGCGTTATCCTCAAAACCAAGAAACATAACAGCAAAGTCACAATATGGTAGCTTTGATAAGATTTAATTAAGGCGAGAATCACAAACATTAGAATATAACACGGCGTGAACATAGATCAAATTCTGCAAAGAGTCTATATTGCATCAGTTCAACATAGCATAATGTCAGTTGTTCGTCTATTTGCGTCAGTTTGGTGAACACCTGTCCTAACCACTAATTAGCATTCGCATGTTGGGCTTCATGCAAAAAAAATTAGAACACCAATTTGGAAAACATCTAGCTATGGTCTCTGTCAAAAGTAAGCAGTTGGTACCTAGAAAGGAAAAGCAAACAGACAAATTACAAATGCATTGTCATAATTACCCTCCAAGGATTAGGTCAGCGTAAGGGTTCAGTCTTCGTCTTCAGGACATCAGTCAAATCGCCATGAGTCAGAAATCAGCTCTGGGACAAAAGGGAACTTCCCTCATAAGGAGGTAAAGTGTAAATGGGCAGTCTAAGGGTGAGGATGGTTTTAATAAAATCTCAAGTCACCAAACAGAGTTACAGAGTTTCGGGATAAAATTAATAGCATCCCCTACCTAATTCTAAATGGCTTCCTCTGACATGGGTTTTTATCCCTGTTACGTAGTACATTCCCCCAAAATTCTATTGGACGCTTGCTATACCTCACTATATTTAACCTATAGTATGACACATTAGGTAATCCTAATCTTCACCCCATATTGGTTTACAAGTCTTTGATTGGTCCTCGTTATTGATGTCTTCAGAGGTGACACGTCCAGTATGACTTCATTTCTTGATAATTCTTTGTACATCTTTTGGTCAGCAGATCCATTGTATTCACCAGTTTCAATGAACTTGTACATTACATTAATCTACACTGTTTCACTTCATTTATAACATTTATTCCATGGGCGTAGAAAAGGCGCCTGAGAACGGATTTAACATGGTTACATTCATCTTCCAAGCTTGAAGAAAAAGAACATTGCGGGGTCATGGCCCCTTGTGAGCTAGCACACTGAAAAATAGAAAAAATGCATTTAATACGAGAGCCAAGCAGCTAAGCTGCAGTTCATGCTAATTTAAGGCCTATGAATATTTCAGCATAGTTTCAATAACACAAACACTAGTATAAGCTTAATTGAACGTAACATAAACATTTTGATCATCATTATTATTTCACGAATACATTGGTGGCCACTCATCATGGTCACAATTCAAGTGCACGTTTAAGCAAAATCGCTATTATTATAGTTTCTATGTGGCATCATCACACATTAATTCATAAACATTTCATGTCAATATAGATTATATAAGCTACGCTCTCTCAGTTCCTCCGCTGCTGACGTTCGTCATCACACAAACCTTTCCCCTTTGACATTTCACCTTAATTTTTCACATTACGCATAATGCGCATTTCAACATCTTGTCCCTTGTGTGAACTTTCCCAAATTTCGTTGAACATTTTCTCCCTTTCACTTTCTTCATTTCTCCGGGTTCTTTATGTCCAATTTCTTTTAATTTTATCATTAATTTTGCATGCTCCCCATAATCCTAATAGACAGGCCAGAACGATTAATAGACCCCCTAATTTTGCAAGGACCCCATTCCAAATGTTGCTAAACCAGCTTCCCACTCTGGCAATTCCTTTACCAAATTTCTC
Source organism: Pleurodeles waltl (assembly GCF_031143425.1). Taxonomy (NCBI): domain Eukaryota; kingdom Metazoa; phylum Chordata; class Amphibia; order Caudata; family Salamandridae; genus Pleurodeles; species Pleurodeles waltl. The sequence goes on from NC_090440.1 coordinate 1,145,065,076, forward strand.
CCACACTCCAGGTTCCTTCAAATCCTTCAAATCTGCGCTATCTTTGGTTAGGTTAGTAAGCATTCCCCTAATCTTTTTACTATGATCAGGTATAAATGAGCAACAATGACGCTCGTTGAGTATCTTGCAGACCCCTCCACTTTTTGCTAAAAGAATGTCTAAAGCAAGCCGATTTTGAAGAGTCATAGCTCTTTCCGCAGCAAGTTCAGTATCCATCAGGAGTATAGCCCCTGTAAAATTTGTCAGCATGTTATCCACAATAGTAGACAACCTTTGAATCTTCATGGAGTTTAAGATAACCCCTACCGAAGGAATTATGGCTCCAAATATATCTCCAATGACAGCAGCCGCTGTCTCTCGTTTTTGTCTAGCATGTTGTCATTCAGACGTTTTAGGTGTTTGCTTTAAGTCTACAATCTGGTAAATCTTTGGGAAAACTATCCCCAAATAACATGTCCCATACCATCCCTTTGGGAGACGGTAATAAGCATTAAGTCCACAGATGTAATAGATCCCAAGGGATCGCTGGATCCTGGCCATTTAACATAAATGTCCATTTACTCTGAAACAAAAACACATGCCTGCATTCACTCGTTCCCACAAATAAAGTGTCTTGGTCAGATTTCGGCCTATATATACAAAGCCTTCCTACATGTAATGCATCTATAGCTAATTTGCCTTGCGTTTTAATTGCAGTGTAAGCATAATAATTTGCATACGTTCGTTTTTCTAGCCCCTTTTCTAATCTTTCCTTTAATACTTTGCGTCTATCATCAGTGTGATCTAAGAAGCTTTTCTCCACAGGTGTCAATAAACAGGTCAGATTATTGCGGTGTGCATAAGCGGTCCCAAATGTAAGCATCGGTTCAAAGAAGCCTCTAACTATTTTTATATTATGCTCCTTAGCTAACTTGTTCAGAAACTCAATCACAGGTACAAAAGAAAACACAACATCCAGGTTTGAATAAAAGTATTGCACATGCTCTTGATTATAGAATCTTGTTAATAGCAAGCTACAACTTATACTGTAAGTTAGCAGTAAGCTATGTTAAGTGACCCCTTCTTGCACTGATCTAGGAATCTTTGTACACACATAAAAAATGTTCGCATCCATAATCTCAACATACTCATTCAGCAAGCAATAGAAGACATTAGTAGAAAGTTCCCCCTTTGAATTAGTTCCCTCATGCAAGTGTCTTGCATCCTGCTCAAACGTTTCCCACAGTGTTAATGTTGTAGTCTCAGGTTTTGAAGCATTGTTAGTCACTTTCTTATCCAACCACGGCATTCCCACAATCACTCCTACAATTATTATTGCACACACAATACCTATTATAAGACTCAACCAACCACACAACTTACCCTTCTTGTTACTACCTCTATTATAAGCCATGCCGGTACAGAATCAGATAGCAGAACAACAATCAACTCAAGGACGATATAAAACTTTTTTTTTCTCTCTCTCTGAGTGTATTTACAGCGTTTTCATTCACTCCAGGACCCCTTTGTCAAATCAGGTTAGCAGATTGTCATAATCAGGTTTCTCAAAGTCAAATCAGGTTATCAATGTCTCATCTGGTAATTTATAAGTCTCTTTTGTTTTGATTTTCAGTTTTCGATTTTTAACAAAGTATTTTTCTTTGAATTATTTCAGGTTCCGTAGTATTGGCCTGGTACTTCTCGATCAAAACAGAACGCTAAGAATTCTTGTTGCCATTCAGATGTTGTTGCATATGCCCACTCAGGACCTGCGTACCTTCTGTTTGCAGTTCTCTTTCTTTTCAATCTGTGTTCACCTTGTAATTCTCCTTCACTCAGCTCCTCTACTCAAGATGTATCACTCTCTTCTGTTATCGTTTCACCTGGTGCGCTCCTTGCTTTTGCAGCCTGTTTCTCTGGCCAATTATCTCCCCTATGCGTCTTCTTTCGGTTTGTCTTTTCAGGACGCTGAACAGCACCCTCCTCTTGTACTATGGTGTTTTCTCTTGAAGGACCTGCAATTGGCTCAGGGGATGCCGGTGTACTTTGATCTCTTTCTACTATTTCGCCTTCTTCTTCCTATTCGTCTTGATCTGAAACAGGTTCAAGTTCTAACCCTTATCCGTCTACTTCTGGGAAAACCTCTCCTTGTTTTAGTCCTCCTGCTGCCTCTATGAGATAGGCACACTGTCACCTCTCTCGAACTCATTCACTGTTTGAGGGACTAGGCTGTTCTCAGTGGGCTCTCCTGCAGTCTCAGTTCTTTCTTGGCTGTTTTCTAGCCCTGAGACTTCAAGTTCCTCATCAGTTGGACACATTACCTTCTTTGTGTGACTGGCATGTATCCATTTTGGAACGCCTGCACATTTCACAGCAGTGGTTGTTGTCAAGATTACTTGATATGGCCCCTTCCAGCGCGGCTCCAAACACGACTTTCTCACGTGCTTCTTGACAACCACCCAGTCACCCGCAATGTGTTAGCTTCTACCTGGTGAGAGAAAGAGCGAATCACATCAGCCAAGCCTTTGCAGTAGTCCAACACCATATCATCTGTGATATTCACTAGAGCATTTGCAGGTACTGCGGGTAACCTCATAGCTCTACCCATCAAGATCTCGTGTGGTGATAGTCCTGTCTTCTTATCAGGGGTGTTCCTCATGGACATCAGAACTAAGGGCAATGCATCTGGCCATTTCATATTGGTAGTTGCGCACATCTTTGCCATTCTTGATTTCAAAGTACCATTAATTTGTTCTACTAATCCTGATGCTTCAGGGCAGTAACTACAATGCAGCTTCTGTTCGATGTCTAATGCGGCACACAAGAGTTTAATCACCTCATTGTCGAAGTGTCTGCCCCTATCTGATTCTATAGAGACCGGAAACCCGAACCTGGGTATTAATTCTCTAAGCAGCAGCTTTGCAACTGTGAGACTGTCATTTCTACGTGTGGGGTAAGCTTCAATCCAGTGACTGAAAACACACACAATCACTAACAGGTACTTCAATCCTCTGCAAACAGGCATTTCAATAAAATCCATTTGCAACTTGCTAAATGGACCGCCAGCTCTCCCTAAGTTACCGGCATTCATCTGTTGACAGATGATGCACCTGTGACAGGTAACCTCTGCGGCATGTCTGAACTTTGGGTTAATCCAATCGATTTTGAATGACCTGATCATTGCATCTCTCCTGAGGTGAGCCTGTCCATGGTAGAGCCTAGCGAATTGTGACAGAAGACTGTTTGGCAAAACTAATTTCCCCTCCTCTGAGACCCATAAGTCGTCAGCCCTTTGTGCACATTGCATTCTTTGCCAGGATCGTTTTTCCTCTTTGCTAGCACGACCCTGTAGTGTCTTTAGCTCATCTAGGGTATCAACCACCCTTAATGCAAGGTTCAAGCATGTGTCATTTTCAGTTTGCGGTAACAATTCCCACTGGTCCTTGAACGATATACAGTTCAATGCGCAAAACCTTGTGACTTGATCTGCATAGCCGTTTCCCATGGACACAAAGGGGGTCATTCTGACCCCCGCGGGCGGCGGAAGCCGCCCGCCTTGCGGGAACCGCCAGAAGACCGTACCGCGCTCAAAAGACCGCGGCGGTCATTATGACTTTCCCGCTAAGCGGGCGGGCGACCGCCAAAAGGCCGCCCGCCCGCCCAGCGGGAAAGCCCCAGCAACGATAAAGCCGGCTCCGAATGGAGCCGGCGGAGTTGCTGGTGTGCGACGGGTGCAGTGGCACCCGTCGCAATTTTCAGTGTCTGCTAGGCAGACACTGAAAATCAATCTGGGGCCCTGTTAGGGGGCCCCTGCAGTGCCCATGCCATTGGCATGGGCACTGCAGGGCCCCCCAGGGGCCCCACGACACCCGTTCCGGCCAGCCTGGTTCTGGCGGTGAAAACCGCCAGAACCAGGCTGGCGGGAAGGGGGTCGGAATCCCCATGGCGGCGCTGCTTGCAGCGCTGCCGTGGAGGATTCACAGGGGCAGGGGAAAACCGGCGGGAAACCGCCGGTTTCCCTTTTCTGACTGCGGCTTTACCGCCGCGGTCAGAATTGCCCTTGATGCACCGCCAGCCTGTTGGCAGTGCATCCTCCAACCCCGGCCCTGGCGGTCCATGACCGCCAGGGTCGGAATGACCCCCAAAGTGACTTCATGTGAGCATTGCATTTCACCACGGCAATTTCAAGAGATAACTGAATCGCATGTAACAAATCCTTAATTTGTTCACCATTTTTCACAGGAGAACCAGAAGAGGTCATGAAACCTCTCTGTGACCCCAATTGGCCAAAATCATGTACAATTCCAAACCCGTACCTGCTGTCAGTATAGATAGTGACTCTCAGATTTTCAGCTGTGTGGCATGCCTTGGTAAGGGCAATTAGCTCTGCCACTTGGGCGGAATACACCTTCTCGAGCCAGGAAGCTTCGATGAGACCAGCTATGGTACATACAGCGTAACCAGCTCTCAGTGTTCCGACTGAATCTCTCAAACAAGACCCATCAACAAACATAATGCAGTCATTTTCTTTTAACTGTGTATCTTGAATATCAGGTTGTGGCTTGGTACATAGTTCTGTTACCTCAAGACAGTCGTGCTCAACTTCCTCCTCATTATTAACTTCAGTATTTTCAGCAGGAAGTAGAGTTGCCGGGTTCAACACAGTACATCGTTTCAGTGAAACATTAGGTGACCCCAGTATAATTGTCTCATTTTTGGTAAGACGAGCATTTGTCATGTGCTGAGTTTTGGTTTGAGTCAACAAAATTTCAACTGAATGCGGAACCATTACTGTTAGGGGGTATCCCATTACTATGCCTTCACACTGTGTAAGGCTCTGGCCAACTGCTGCAACTGCACGCAAACAACCCGGTAAGGCTGCTGCAACGGGGTCCAAGGTAGCTGAAAAATATGCTACAGGGCAATTTGCACCTCCATGGACCTGTGTCAAGACAGACAAAGAACAAGCATCACGTTCATGACAAAACAGTAGAAAAGGCTTTGTGTAATCAGGCATACCCAAAGCTGGGGCCCTGCACATGCACTCTCTATATTCCATGAATGACTCAGGCATACCCAAAGCTGGGGCCCTGCACATGCACTCTCTATATTCCATGAATGACTCAAGCTCTTCCTTGGACAAGGCTATGGTATACGGCTCATCCTTGATCTCTTTACCCGTCAGTTTTATCAAAGGCTTTGAGATAATTGAGAAGTTGGGTATCCACTGGCGGCAGTAGCCCACCATTCCCAAAAACATTCTGACATCTCTCTTTGTTGTTGAGGGGTTAATTTGCAAAATGGCTGTTATTATTTCTTTCTATATTCTCCTGGACCCTCTTTCAATTAAGTGTCCTAAGTATTTCACTTCTTTCTGGCAATACTGCAGCTTCTTGGGTGACACTTTATGTCCATTCTTTCCCAAATGATTCAGTAAGGCAATTGTGTCGTACTTACAGTTTATCCCTTGTCTTGGATGCAATCAGCAAATCGTCAATGTACTGCACTAGAGTTGAGTTAAAAGGCAGTACTAAGGATTCTAAGTCCTTTTTCAATATCTGATTGAAGATGGACGATGACTCAGAAAACCCTTGAGGAATTCTGCACCAACTGTACACCTTATCCAGGAATTTGAAACTGAATAAAAACTGGCTATCCTCGTGAAGAGGTATCGAAAAGAAGGCTTGTGACAGGTCTACAACGGTGAACCATTCAGCATCGCACTGGACCTGAAACATAATCACTGCTGGATTGGGCACTATGGGGCAACATTTTACCACAATCTCATTTATTTTTCTCAAATCCTGCACAATTCGAACCTTCCCACAGGGCTTTTTCAGACCCATTATCGGTGAATTACATGGACTGCTCAATACTTCCTTCAGGACTCCCTGTTTCACAAAATCTGCAATTATTTGTGACACTTGAATAAGAACATCTTGTGCCATATGATATTGTGGTACCTGGGGAAACACTGCATTTGGTTTCACTTGTACTTTAACTGGTTCTACTCCTTTGATTAGTCCCACTTCCTTTCCTGTCAAATCCCACACTTTCTCTGTCACCATTCCCTGTAACTCAGCAGGTAAGTCAATCACTGTAAGCATCGGGAACAATTTGTAGTTCCAGTCTCTAATTCTGAGAACTGACCATCATCCCCTTCATCATCACTGTTTGTCTGCACTTCGATTCCGTCATTGGAACAGGTAACCGAACATTTTGTCTTGCACAGTAAGTCTCTTCCCAGTAGGGATACCGGACTCGAATCGCAGACTACAAACTTATGCAGTCTCTGGAAGTTGCCGATCGCAACCTGCACTGGATCTGTAATCGGATTTGTCAGGTACTGGTTTGCTACTCCGACCACCCTTATGGTACGCCCCAAAATTGATAATTTTGGTACCTCTGCACTTCTGACTGTAGAGCGTGTAGCTCCGGTATCAACCAAGAATGACACCTTATGACCCATTACTTTTCCTTCTACATAGGGTCCCCTTTGATCTACCTCTAGGGACGCTGCAAGCCTACACTCTTCGCTATCTGAGTTGCATCAAACCACTCCTCATTCATTCCATCTTCACCACGTAATGGGAATTGCTGTACTGTATTATTTTGACTCAACACTTGACCTGTGACCTGCTGAGGAAGCATCACCTGTTGCTGTCCCATCGGAGCCATTGGTAATTGCATTTGCTGTCTAGGTACCATGGGAACCTGCTGTTGTACTTGCTGCATTTGTGCTGGCTGAACACGCGGCATTTGCATTTGCTGCACGGGCTGTAACCCCTGCATCTGAACCATGTTATTTTGGAAGTTCGGGTTTTCATTTCTTAGTTTTGGACCTTTCATATTTTGTAATGTAGCGATATTAGTGCTTTGTTGAACGACACCATCCTGCACCACAGTTGGGCATTCCCGCTTCCAATGCCCCACGCCCCCACACGCGTGAGATGGTGACATCTTTTTCATCCCCTGCACGTCATTTTGAACCACAACAGTATTCAAGTCTGGACCGCGAGTCACAAAACCTCGACCTCTCGGTTGTGCCTGAAACACACCATTTACTTGCGGTTGCTGCTGTATCATCTGTTGAACTCCATTTCCTTGTATTCCTGCTTGTGCAGCCCTTATCTGCATCCCCATCACTTTCTCCTTTAGCTTTTTCTGCTTCAGCTCAATTTCGTCACTACAGTATTTCGCATACTGTAACACCTCATCAATCGGCTTTGCTTTCCAACAAATCAAATGATTCTTAATCATCTGGCTGACCTCTGGTCTTAGCCCTTCAACAAATCTGAACACAAGATGGTTCATGTCTTTCAGCTCAATGGTCTCAGTACCACTGTAATGTTTGAATGCCTTTAACAACCTTTCATAGTAAGTATGAATGGATTCCTTAACCTCCTGCGAGGTCCGGTCGATTTTCTGCCAATCAGTCACCTTCGGCGACACTTTCTGCTTCAAAAACTCAATCACTTTATGATAGTACTTCATCACCTCCTCTGAGGGAGCTCCGGTCACCTTATCCCTTGCCGGCTCCTTTGTCGGCCAGTCTACCCCTCTTTTGCACTCAAGCCACGAATCAGGCGGAACAATGATCTCAAACAAAGTATTCAAGTCTTCCCAAAGACACTTTGCAAGTTTCACGAACCTATCTGTTTGTTGATACCACTCGATCGGTTTCTCCCTTAATCTGAGATAATCAGTTGTAAAAGATAGGATGTCTCCTTTGGACCAGGGCACATGAATTAAAACTCCACCAGCTGTTTCTCTCATGGGTAGTATTTTTACCAATTCCGTATCGGGTGAAGCTTTAGCCTGACTCGACCCCGGACTGCCTCCTTTCTCCGTATCTCTTTTCTTTGCACATCTGCCTTCCCATTTTTCTAATGCACCCCAAATTTGCGCACTTTGCAGTATTTCTTTTAAATGCGCTTTCATTCCGGCAGACCTCATGTGCTCAAAGTCTTTTACGTCAAAGTCTAACCTGTAACTTCTTTTCAAATGTTTGGTGTTCTCAATGTCAATGTTGTACTTGTCTGCTAGGTTCGCTAGTCTCTGATGTACCTTGCCTACCTCTCTAGTAATCTTAGGGCACAGATATCTCAGCTTTGCTTGTGTGTATGACTCTAATCTGTTTACCCCCATTGTTCCGTCCACTAGTTCAGCAGCTTCCACCCCCAATCTTACAAAGTTCAGGTACTCATCTTTCCCTAACCTTTCCGGTTCTACTGCAGTCACTGTGGTCTTTTGTGAAGCATGGGTCTTCTCTAACCACTCATTCAACTGTTGTACTGTAAAACCTTGCAGTGAAATGTTTCCTGCATGCATCATTGGCAATTGTGAAGCATTCGTACTTATTGTCTGTGGGGTTAGCAGACCTAGCCCTGCCTGTCGCATTGCCTCTAATGGCGTTTCAACTGGGCTAAGGTCTATCAAGGACCTCGGTTTCTCAATTGCCTGTTCTCCTGGGGCCATTAACTGAGGGGTTCCTATGGACCCTCCTCTTATTGCATCTTGGGTTATTACTCCCTGATCACATACGCCAGATTTACCTTGTGCATACAATGGCACCTGTGGACCGACAGTAATCGGTAAGGATATTGCAGCAGGTGTCTGACCTGGTCCTAAACTTCGTGGAGCAGCGACTCCAAAGGTCTGTTCTAGTGTAGCCGGGGCAGGTATTAATGGAGGACCTGCTACTGGGTTGTATCCTGGTATCAGTTGTGGCTGCGGCTGGGACAGCAATTGCGGAGTTGACTCAATCTGCACTAACCTCGATTTTGTATAAATCGGGTCTGGCGGCACTATCAGATTTGTAGTAGTCTCGAGTACCGGGACGTCTGGATATATTCTCTGTATCTGAGGTGGAGGTTGCAACTGTATCTGTATGTCTGGCGCAGTGGGTACACTGACACCATTCTGTATCGGAACCGTATCATTAGTTTGTACCGTATCAGTAACTCCCTTCTCCTGCGTCTGGTTCTCAGGATCCATGCTAGTGCTTGGAACACTATTGCTCACCGCATAGGGTGGCGGGCGATCATGTAATATTCGGTCCATTAATTCTTCATCGTCTGAATCATCTTCCTCTTCCCAAGGTCTCTTAGTTTCCTTAGGCTTACTAGAGTCTTTGTCTGTTTTACAAGTGGCTTTCTTTCCCTGCGTCTCTTCTCCCTGTGTAATTGCTGGGAACAATTTCAATCCATCAACTATTCCCCGTCTCCACATTTTGTTCTCATTATCCCATCTAGCTTCTGCATAAGACTTTTCTGCCCTTTTTAGCCTTCTTTGGAATCTTTCTTGTCTATGTTTAAGAGCCATTAAATCCCAAATCACTAAAGCCTCATACTCAGCCGGCCTCGGAGGTGGTTTTTGTGTACTTAACAACCACCTTAAATTTTCTAACACCTTTGGATTGAATGTCCCATGTTCTGGGAATGCCAAACATCCCTCTTTCTCTGTTAATTTGCGCCACTGTTTCATCCATAAAGAAGGCGCAACACCTTTCTCCTCCATAACTATGTAAGCTGGAGTACCCTCAGGCGGTGTAAGCTCCCCTTCACTTGCCATAATGTATGCATCTCCTTTCAGAGCACTCTTAAAAGATATGACAAAATTCATCTCTGCATCTTTTCTTCTTGTTTGTATTTAATCAGAAAGTGACTTTAATTCCCAGGACACTCTTCACCCACCTTTCCCAACCTACTGCCCCTGGCGGACGGCAGCCAATCCGTGCGCGAACCCTCTCGACAACTGACCTATCTCAGCGCGGCACCACTGACGTCACACTCACACACTGCAGCTGACAAAGTATCTCACTGAATTCACACAAAACTAATGCAAAATTACTGCGAGCACCTTTAACAACAACACAAATCTGTTGGTTTACTACAGGAAGGGTAACACATTTGCTTCAGAACTTTACAGAGATTTCACTTGAAGCCTCGGCCGCTACTCTCTCCTTCTCAGTTCCTGCATATGCAAGCAGAATTCGACCTGCAAATCCTACTCTCGACTTGTCAATGGTTCGTCCTAGTCCACTTTAGAACTTGCCAAATGTCCATCGAAGGTTTCACACATACATTTTAACTCAAACTCGACTTGTCAACCACGCTCGATTGACCTATTAAACCGCACAGATTACAACATAAACCCAAGTGTCTCCTACACTTGTCAATATACTCCGGAGTCTTAGACCACGACGGGTCAGTACATGAACAACCAACCACGTGGATAATTTTGAGCACAAAGCGCCACACTCATAAGAAGTACGCCGACTTCCCTACTCTCATACTGCGGAGTACGCCCACTCCTACTAAAACAACATTTACCTGGCCTAAATACACACAGATTTCACAATCACCTGCAAAAAGGCATAAGCTGAGCAAGCGCAAAACCCTATCCCACACATGCTATGACGCCGAGAGCATTCCCAACTCACTTAGGTAGGCTCCGAGATCCCGGGAAAGTCATGGTGAATTTAGAAACACATCATACCTCCAGTTTGCATCATCACAGAAAAACAATTTAAACAATAATTCTCCGTCCTAGGGCCTCAAAGGGCCCAAACCGGCGCTCTGCTACCAGAACTGTTAATGCGTCCCTTTATGATAATTTATTTCACATCAGGACTCGTTTTAGGCCAATTAATCTTTTGACCCAGTTGAGAGACACCGTAGGACGAGATAGCTAATCAATATATCCATCAATACATCAATAACGTCATCAATATTTATCATAACAATATATTTCACCTTGGTCAACGTCATTAATAAATTCAAGACACTACCATGACCTTTCAGCCATGAATAACCACACCAGTTTAGTAGAATTTTATAGATTTATTCCCTATTAGTTACAATCTAAGATTAAGGGGGTCATTGCAACCCTGGCGGATGGCGTAGAACCGGCAGTAAGACCGCCAACAGGCTGGCGGTCTTACCTTGGTGTATTATGACCATGGCGGTTACCGCCATGGTCAACCGCTGGTTCTCCGTCCCGCCCGCCAGGGCAGAGACGACCGCCGGGCTGGAGACCTGGGTCTCCAGCCCGGCGGCCGTCAGTATACCGCCGGCGGTATTTGGACCCGGCTTACCGCCGTGAATTTCCAGCAGTTTCAACCGCCATGAAATCCATGGCGGTAAGTACTATCAGTGCCAGGGAATTCCTTCCCTGGCACTGATAGGGGTCTCCCCCAGCCCCCACCCGACTCCCTCCCCTACACCCCCACCACCCCTGCCACCCCCCAAAGGTGGCAGGGCCCCCCTCTCCACCCCGACCCCAAACATAACATTTCTCACACACACCCGACACGCATGCAGGCACCACCAACACACACGCACACACCCCGACATACATGCCTACATCCACACACACAGTCAGACATGCACACCCACATTCAAACATACACGCACACATCCATACATACATACCCACAGCCATACACGCACTCATTCCCATACACACAACACCCCCGCAAGCATACACGCACTCACACACCCCCGCTACATACACACACGCACACCCCCATGCACGCACACAATACCCCCCACCCCCTCCCCTAACGGAAGATCGACTTACCTGGTCCGTCGATCTTTCGGGAGGGGACGGGAGCCATGGGGGCAGCTCCGCCGACACCACACCGCCAACAGAACACCGCCACGGCGAATCACAGGATGTGATTCGCTGGGCGGTGTTCTGTTGGCGTGGCGGTGGAGGTGGAGCAACCTCCACTTCCCCGCCACCCGCAAGTATGGCTGTTGGCGGCTCTCCATCGGAATAACGACGGAGAGCAGCCAACAGTCATAATACGCTGAGCGGCAAACCGCCTGCACAGATGGTCTTCCGCACGGCGGTCCCTCGGCGGTCTTGCAAAAAGACCGCCGATGTCGTAATGACCCCCTAAGTGCGTTAACCTAAAAACCAAGAAACATAACAACAAAGTCACAATATGGCAGCTTTGATAAGATTTCATTAAGGCAAGAATCACAAACATTAGACTATAACACGGCGTGAACATAGATCAAATTCAGCAAAGAGTCTATATTGGATCAGTTCAACATAGCATAATGTCAGTCGTTTGTCTATTTGCGTCAGTTTGGTGAACACCTGTCCCAACCACTAATTAGCATTCGCATGTTGGGCTTCATGCAAAATAATTTAGAACATCAATTTGGAAAACATCTAGCTATGGTCTCTGTCAAAAGTAAGCAGTTGGTACCTAGAAAGGAAAAGCAAACAGACAAACTACAAATGCATTGTCATAATTACCCTCCAAGGATTAGGTCAGCGCAAGGGTTCAGTCTTCGTCTTCAGGACATCAGTCAAATCGCCATCAGTCAGAACTCAGCTCTAGGACAAAAGGGCACTTCCCTCATAAGGAGGTAAAGTGTAAATGGGCAGTCTAAGGGTGAGGATGGTTTTAATAAAATCTCAAGTCACCAAACAGAGTGACAGAGTTTCGGGATAAAATCAATAGCATTCCCTACCTAATTCTAAATGACTTCCTGTGACATGTATTTTTATCCCTTTTTCGTAGTACATTCCCCCAAAATTCTATTGGACACTTGCTATACCCCAGTATCTTTAACCTATCGTATGACACATTAGGTAATCCTAATCTTCACCCCATATTGGTTTATAAGTCTTTGATTGGTCCTCGTTATTGACGTCTTCAGAGGTGACACGTCCGGTATGACTTCATTTCTTGATAATTCTCTGTACATCCTTTGGTCAGCAGATGCATTGTATTCACCGGTTTGAATGACCTTGTACATTACATTAATCTACACTGTTTCACTTCATTTATAACATTTATTCCATGGGCGTAGAAAAGGCGCCTGAGAACGGATTTAACATGGTTACATTCATCTTCCAAGCTTGAAGAAAAAGAACATTGCGGGATCATGGCCCCTTGTGAGTTAGCACCCTGAAAAAATAGAAAAATGCATTTAATACGAGAGCCAAGCAGCCAAGCTGCAGTTCATGCTAACTTAAGGCCTATGAATATTTCAGCACAGTTTCAATAACACAAACACTAGTATAAGCTTAATTGAACGTAACATGCACATTTTGATCATCATTATTATTTCGCGTATACATTGGTGGCCACTCATCGTGGTCACAATTCAAGTGCACGTTTAAGCAAAATCGCTATTATTATAGTTTCTATGTGGCATCATCACACATTAATTCATAAACATTTCATGTTAATATAGATTATATAAGCTACGCTCTCTCACTTCCATACTGCTGATCAACTCGATGGATGGCTGGTGTTGTAGTTTTGGATAGCCATGTTCCTTTTTAAATTATGTCTTCTGTGGTTTTGAAACTTATTGTGATTTATTCATTCTACGGAAGCAATGGTTATCTCAGACTCCTATCTCACAGACACATTTTCTATCTCCGGTCAGTTTCTAATACTGAGCTGGGGTTAAGGTAACTGTTCCTACTGATGCCACCCTCTTACATTTCCTGTAATCTGAAGAAGACAGAGCATCTACCACCAGATTCCTGAACCCCTCAATGAACATGGCAAGAACAAAATGTAAGTTTTAAATCCACAGGTCAAGCCTCCATCACATTCACTGAACCTACTAAGTTCAACTAGATTTGATGAATTGTGACTTGTAACACCAACTGAACTAGAATCAATGTTTCTGTCTAAGCTTGCCTTAAGGGTGGCAAGGACACCAACATTCAGAGCCAGTCCAAACATTTATATGTTTGCTAGTGGTGTAGCAAAGGTGCCGGGCCCAACTGATAGCTAGGAAAATGACATGCCTGTTTCACTTTGTGTAGTTTAATAGCTCAAATCTTTTGGAGTGCAGTGGGCCATTCACACTTTGGGTCCTGCTGTCACTGCTCCTGCAGCACTAATGACGGTTCCTCCCATCATTAGTGGTCCTTGCACCCATGGTCGCTGCACACATTCTTTGCCACTCAACCTAGCTTCTCCTTTTTAGAACACTGCTTGTTCACAGGGTGGCCCAAAATCCTGCACCTCCTGCAAAACATCTGTGTAGCTAATGTACATTCAGGAGGACCGGATCCAGACCAATCTTTTATTTATTTCACATATCTTCTCATGCAGCGGTTCTACAATAAGTAGATTTGTTATCTTGAATATCTAGATGTATCCATCCCCCCTGCACCTACACTGGATACTCCTGTTTGCTGCTTTTTACCTGCATATCTTCTTGGTGCTGGTGGAATAAACAAGAATCACCCCTGGTGTGGTGCCAGACAGCTGCTCAGGAACTCCTAAAACTAAGGGCAGTGCCTGGATAAGACATGATGGGTGGAATCAGCTAGTGAGAACCCCAAGGTTTTGTCAGAAGACTAAGTTTGGGTTTTGCTGGCTGAAGAACTGGATATCCACTCCATTAAGAGGCTGTAGTGGCCAGGCCAGGGATTTGACGCCCTGCAAACCTCAGAAGGCTATAAGAACAAGGGGAAACCATGTTGTGTATATAAGGTGGAAACTGCATATGGCTACCAAGTTAGGGCTAAGAGTCACAGAATAGGCTGTGGCCAAACAATAAGCACGCCTGTATGTAGGAAGAGCCCCTTACAGCCCTAGATCATGCACAATGTATAAAGGAGATTGAAAGTGTCCAATAGAAAGAACTGTAAGATTGCCTTAAAGAAGCCTCAGGCTCAGCTAACAAAGATAAATGCAAGCAACTTGGTGGGCTTGACGGCAATGAATAATGAGCTCATTCAAGAAACAGGTGGATGGAAAGGGGCAAATGTGGAACCACACTGAAAGGTCTAATGGGCCAACCTGAAGTCAATGCATCAATCACAGACTGGAATTAATGAAATGACTCTACCATTAGTTGTCAACTGAAAACTTTCTATTGATAAGAGAAATATTATTTTTATATATTTGAAGATATTTTAGTTCTTTGCAACCTGACATTGCCAACTGTGAACCACTTTGGAGCAGTGTTGGAATTGAAAAAAATGATTCTGAAAGCCCATAAATTGGGGGTCAAGGTGTGGCAGAGGAAAGGGGATGGATTCACGAGGGGCAGAGCTTGAGATGCAGAGTCTGACAGTCAACTTAGGAATGTATTTTTTTAAACTCTGCTGTGAAGAAATTGGCAACAGGGACAGCTGTGACACCAAATCTGTTGTAGCTTACCTAAACGGTCAGAAAGAAGCTGCATTTTAAAATACCTTATGGACACTTGCTGCAGAGATCTTTATGAGTTCAGCAATTATAAGGGATTATACTAGTAGTAAAATAACTCTGATGGTTAATGTGATACTGGGAGAGTTCTGTGTTTTGTCAAATCACAGTTTTGACTTTTAAATTAACATAGAGATATAGGGGGTCATTCCAACCCTGGCGGTCGGTGTTAAAGCGGCGGCCAACCCTCCAACAGGCTGGCGGTCCATAAAATGGAATTCCGACCCTGGCGGCAACCGCCCACACAGCCCCCCACTTTAACACTCCGACCGCCACGGCGGGACAAGCAAACAGCGCGGCGGACACCGCCAACAGACAGGCGGGAGACAATGTACCGCCCACACTATCACGACCCACCAATCCGCCACCTTTTCCGGGGCGGTTGCCCCGCCGATAAAAGCACGGCGGAAACAGACTTTTCGAACGGAAAACGCTCTCCTCTACACACTCCACGAGGAATCTGGACAGCATGGAACCGGAACTACACATCCTCCCAGCCATTGTCTTCCTGCTCCTCTACCAGGAGCACGAACGCCGGCGCAGATGACAACGGTGAGTACTGCACCTACGACACAGGGGAGGGGGGAGGCAAAAAATTACGGGGACACACATACGCCACACACCCACCCCCACCCTCACCCACTATAACACATACATCAATGCAGAGCAACAACTCAGAGTGACACCCCCCAAACCCCCCGGAAGAATGCAAAAACAAAATAAAATGATCATTAAAATTGAAGTATATTATAGCATAATTGACGTTAAGTGAAATATGAAATTGATAAATAAAATATATTACATCATGAACAATATATACATAGGTCAAAAGTCCGGCCCATATTGGCTATCGTCCATTGTTCGTGGGCCAATGGGCCTAAACACATGGGCAAAGCCCACACACGAGACCCGATTCCATTGGAGAGAACACTGCAGGGGCATCAGATAGTAAAACTACAGGCACCTCAGGGGGAAGGGAAGGGGGGGCACCTCAGCCAGTTGAGTCCACGACGCCAGATCCACGAGGGGTCTCCATGCCCACTGTACGATCCTGGGGAGTGCAAAGCCACAGTCTCGGAAGTCTCTACAGTGGGTGGCTTGCCCACTGTTCCATCCTGGGGAGTGCAAAGCCACAGTCTCGGAAGTCTCTACAGTGGGTGGGTTGCCCACTGCTGCATCCTGGGGAGTGCAAAGCCACAGTCTCGGAAGTCTCTACAGTGGGTGGCTTGCCCACTGTTCCATCCTGGGGAGTGCAAAGCCACAGTCTCGGAAGTCTCTACAGTGGGTGGGTTGCCCACTGCTGCATCCTGGGGAGTGCAAAGCCACAGTCTCGGAAGTCTCTACAGTGGGTGGCTTGCCCACTGTTCCATCCTGGGGAGTGCAAAGCCACAGTCTCTCAAGTCTCTACAGTGGGTGGTTTGCCCACTGTACCATCCTGGGGAGTGCAAAGCCACAGTCTCTCAAGTCTCTACAGTGGGTGGCTTGCCCACTGTACCTTCCTGGGGAGTGCAAAGCCACAGTCTCTCAAGTCTCTACAGTGGGTGGATTGCCCACTGATCCATCCTGGGGAGTGCAAAGCCACAGTCCATCAAGTGGATTACAGACTCCACTGGTTCTGGAGGAGACATGGTGCCCAGAGTGCTTTGTGAAGCCCTGGCCGACACAGATCCGGCCCTGCCAATGGGCCAGCGGTGCTTGACAGGAAGGGCCCAGCTGAGCGGTGCCTGAGATGAAGGGCCCAGCGGAGCGGTGCTTGAGATGAAGGGCCCAGCGGAGCGGTGCTTGACAGGAAGGGCCCAGCGGAGCAGTTCAGAGACGGCGGTGCCCAGCGGAGCGGTGCTTGAGATGAAGGGCCCAGCGGAGCAGCGCTTGACAGGAAGGGCCCAGCGGAGCAGTTCAGAGACGGCGGTGACCAGCGGAGCAGTGCTTGACAGGAAGAGCCCAGCAGAGCTGTGCTTGAGATGAAGGGCCCAGCGGAGCGGTGCTTGAGATGAAGGGCCCAGCGGAGCGGTGCTTGAGATGAAGGGCCCAGCTAAGCGGTGCTTGACAGGAAGGGCCCAGCGGAGCAGTTCAGAGACGGCGGTGCCCAGCGGAGCGGTGCTTGACAGGAAGGGCCCAGCGGAGCGGTGCTTGAGATGAAGGGCCCAGCGGAGCGGTGCTTGAGATGAAGGGCCCAGCGGAGCGGTGCTTGACAGGAAGGGCCCAGCGGAGCGGTGCTTGAGATGAAGGGCCCAGCGGAGCGGTGCTTGAGATGAAGGGCCCAGCGGAGCGATGCTTGACAGGAAGGGCCCAGCGGAGCGGTGCTTGACAGGAAGGGCCCAGCGGAGCAGTTCAGAGACAGCGGTGACCAGCGGAGCGGTGCTTGACAGGAAGGGCCCAGTGGAGCGGTGCTTAAGATGAAGGGCCCAGCGGAGCGGTGCTTGAGATGAAGGGCCCAGCGGAGCGGTGCTTGACAGGAAGGGCCCAGCGGAGCGGTGCTTGACAGGAAGGGCCCAGCGGAGCGGTGCTTGAGATGAAGGGCCCAGCGGAGCGGTGCTTGACAGGAAGGGCCCAGCGGAGCGGTGCTTGAGATGAAGGGGCCAGCGGAGCTGTGCTTGACAGGAAGGGCCCAGCGGAGCGGTGCTTGAGATGAAGGGCCCAGCGGAGCGGTGCTTGAGATGAAGGGCCCAGCGGAGCGGTGCTTGACAGGAAGGGCCCAGCGGAGCGGTGCTTGACAGGAAGGGCCCAGCGGAGCAGTGCTTGAGATGAAGGGCCCAGCGGAACGGTGCTTGACAGGAAGGGCCCAGTGGAACGGTGCTTGACAGGAAGGGCCCAGCGGAGCGGTGCTTGAGATGAAGGGCCCAGCGGAGCAGTGCTTGACAGGAAGGGCCCAGCGGAGCGGTGCTTGACAGGAAGGGCCCAGCGGAGCAGTGCTTGAGATGAAGGGCCCAGCCGAGCGGTGCTTGACAGGAAGGGCCCAGCGGAGCGGTGTTTGAGATGAAGGGCCCAGCGGAGCGGTGCTTGACAGGAAGGGCCCAGCGGAGCGGTGCTTGACAGGAAGGGCCCAGTTCGGCGGTGCTTGTCTTGAAGGGCCCTGTTCAGCGGTGCTTGTCACGGCGGGGCCCTGTTCGGCAGTGCTTGTCTTGAAGGGCCCTGTTCAGCGGTGCTTGTCACGGCGGGGCCCAGTTCAGAGGTGCTTGTCTTGAAGGGCCTTGTTCAGAGGTGCTTGTCACGGCGGGGCCCTGTTCAGCGGTGCTTGTCTTGAAGGGCCCTGTTCAGCGGTGCTTGTCACGGCGGGGCCCTGTTCAGCGGTGCTTGTCTTGAAGGGCCCTGTTCAGCGGTGCTTGTCACGGCGGGCCCTGTTCGGCGGTGCTTGTCACGGCGGGGCCCTGTTCAGCGGTGCTTGTCTTGAAGGACCCTGTTCAGCGGTGCTTGTCACGGCGGGGCCCTGTTCAGCGGTGCTTGTCTTGAAGGGCCCAGTTCGGCGGTGCTTGTCACGGCGGGGCCCTGTTCAGCGGTGCTTGTCTTGAAGGGCCCTGTTCAGCGGTGCTTGTCACGGCGGGGCCCTGTTCGGCGGTGCTTGTCACGGCGGGGCCCTGTTCAGCGGTGCTTGTCTTGAAGGGCCCTGTTCAGCGGTGCTTGTCACGGCGGGGCCCAGTTCGGCGGTGCTTGTCTTGAAGGGCCCTGTTCAGCGGTGCTTGTCTTGAAGGGCCTTGTTCAGCGGTGCTTGTCTTGCCGGGGAACCAGATCGGGCCAATCTTTCCCGCTCAGTCGACATCCGACTTTCGCTTGCGGGGCCCTCCTGTGCTGGAGTCCTGGGCCCGTGGGTGTCCCCCATCACACCCGAAATGGGTCTGGTGGGGCCCTCCTGGGCAGCTCGCCTGCTGCCGGACTTGTCCACCCTGCTGCCCTTGCCCTTCTTTGCCAATTCTCTGGGGCCCTTGCTTCCCTTTGTGGATGTGCCAGGTGACGGTGCCAGGGTAGTGGCTTTGGGGGCTGCCGTCTCTGGCCTCTCGCGCCGGCCCTTCCCTTTTTTAGTTTTTTTCCCAGGGGGTGGGCTGGCTGTCCCCTTGCTGCTGGCCGATGTTGCTGCCCTAGAAGCTGGTGGACTCCAATAGCCCTGGACTATGGTCCTTGTAGGTGCAGGGCTTGTGGTGGCTGAGGTGCTGTTTGGACTCTTACGAGATGGAAGGGGTGGGTCAGGTGATGCAAAGAGGTTAATTTTGGAGAGGAAAAACTTTTTAGGAGCAGTGGGAAGGGTAGGTGCAGTGGGTATGAGAGTGGAGGAAGAGGATGTGGTTGTAGGAGAGTCAAGTGTGCTGTCTTTGGGTGCAGGTGCTTGTGAAGGAGGCTGTCGTGAGGTGGATGGCTGTTGGGTGGGTGGCTGCCTGCGTTTGTGTGGTTTGGTAGAGGGGGTGACAGACACAGTGGGAGAGGACACAGGGGACGTGTAAATGGCAGTGGGGGTGGTGACTGCACGTGTGCGGAGTGTTCTGGTGGGTGTGCTGGTGATGAACGTATTGGGTGATGGTGGTGTGCATGCAGATGTGAGTGGAGACGTCACAGGGAGGGAGGAGGGAGATGAGGAGGAGGGGGACACAGAGGAGGCAGTGGCTGTTGGCATGTCTGCATGTGGATGTTGCTTGTGTGAATGCTTGTGGGATGTGTGGTGCTTATGTCTGGATGAGCTGCCCTTGGGTGTTGAGGTGTGTGCAGGCTGGTCTGTAGGTGTGGCTGGGATAGGCAGAGGAACAGGGGAGTGGGACTGGGATGAGGAAATTGGAGGGGGGAGGCAGGAGACAGGGACAATGGCTGCCGTCAGTGCTGAGGCCAGAGCGTTGAACGATCGCTGATGGGCAGCCTGACCCGAGTGAATGCCCTCCAGGTATGCATTGCTCCGGTGCACCTCCCTTTCTACACCCTGGATGGCATTCAAAAGGGTAGACTGCCCAACAATGAGCGTCTGGAGGAGGTCAATGATCTCACTGAGGGCAGCAGGGGTAACTGGGGCAGGGCCTGAGGTGCCTGGGGCGAAGGAGATGCCCGCCTTCCTGGGCGAGCGGGCATGGGGCGAACGCTGAGGGGCTGCTTGGAGGGCGGAGCTGGCGCGCTGGGTGGCGGCTGTACCTGTTGTAGCGGTGGGCACGGATGTTGCCGCCACCACAAGGGAGCTCCCTTCCGAGGACGTGTCGGTGTCGCTGACGTCTCCACGGGTCCCCGTTGTGGAGCTCCCCTCGCCCTCCGTCTCACTGGTGAACTCGGAGTCGGTTGCATGGCCCTCCGAGGCCATGTGAGATGCAGCTCCCTCGTGCTCCGATGCCACTTCTCCTCCGCCTGATGATGCTAATGCACACATGAACAGGAAGACTACAACAAAAGTGGGGGGGGAGAAACAAAGACATGTTGAGTGCATGCATTGGTGACACCGTTGGCGGAGAGGACAGACACAGAAGCCCCCTGCACTACGCTGCGCACTCGGTGTACACTACTCAATTATTGTGACTTGGCCTACAAGCCTATGGACGACAAATGCACACATAGGTGACCCAGGGCCATGGATAGCTGCACTTAGGACCCTACAGAGGTGGGTGGCGGGGGCACAGGGCCATGCCTTACAGAGGGGCCTAGCCTACAGAAATCACCCTGGCCTAGAGATACCCACAGCCCTCCTCCCCCACCCAGACATCTCCACTGTGCACTAATATAGTAGATTTTTCTGGTACTCACCCCCTTGTGTCTGCTGTGATGTCCTCACGCGCCCATCCAATTCGGGGTAGGCCACCGCCAGGATCCGGGACATCAGGGGGGTCAATTGCCATGTGGCACCCCTCCTAGGTTGGGAGGCCATCCCCAGCAGAGCCTCCGCGGTCTTTCTGCTCCCACGGCGGATGTCCTCCCACCTCTTTCGGCAGTGGGTGCCCCGTCTGTTGTGGACCCCCAGGGTCCAGACGTCCTTGGCGATGGCACGCCAAATGTCGATCTTCTGATGGGCGCTGACCTATGTGACATGTACAGGGTGGGAAAAGAAATATCATCACTTTTCTGCATGGTCAATGTGAGTGGCCCCCCCTCCCCCACCTTGCCATATGGCACATGCTCTCATCTGTCGTGCGATACATGCCTCATTTGCTCCCATCCCCACCATCTTTCATTCACCCCACTCAACCCAGGCATTGGCCACAAAACATGGTCCCAGTGTACTTACCTGTTGGTCTGGAGGACCGTAGAGTAGCGCATACTGGGGGAGGACCCCATCCACGAGTTTCTCCAATTCTTCTGAAGTGAAGGCAGGGGCCCTTACCCCAGTCGCAGCAGCCATTGTCTCTTCCAGACCGAGGTCACAGCAGCACTTGCAGTGTAGGTCCTCTCCTGTGGATGATCAGGTCTCGAGTGATTAAGCAGATAGAAAATGGAGGTCACGGCCGCAGCGGTGCGTACCGCGGCGGTGCGTACAGCGACCGCCGGCGCACATCCTCATTGGCTCGTGAAACCCATAGGGTTCAATGTTAACCAATGCGGCTTTGCACCGCGGTCTTCGACCGCCTACCGCCACGGTGTGCCACGCTAGCGCATTGACCTCACATCCCATTGTCACACTTCACAGGTCAGGCAGCCGCCATTTCAAGGGCCCACATGGCTTAATTTCTACTGTGTCACACAGGCCTAGGCCTTGCATTGCCACTCATACAAGCCATTCAATGCATAGAGAATCGTGTACTGTGCAAGCTGTGTGAACGTACCTGTGGGTTGCTTGACTCTGTGCTCCATGTTTTCCTTCCTAGGCACCATCCGCTGGGACTTGCGAGGAGATGGAGGAATCCTCCGGTGTACAGACTGCTGGTGGACCTGTCGACAATGGAAAAAAGACATGTCATACTTACATACAGACTTGACCGTGCCACTATACAGGAACTGTGTGCCCAGCTGGAGCCAGACCTGATGTCACCCATCCGCCAACCCACAGGGATCCCCCCTTTAGTGCAGGTTCTGTCAGTGCTCCATTTTTTGGCAAGTGGGTCATTTCAATCTACAGTGGCCCTTTCATCAGGGATGTCCCAGCCTATGTTTTCAAAGGTGTTGTCCAGAGTGTTGTCTGCCCTGATGAAATACATGCGGAGCTACATTGTTTTCCCTGAGGTGGGCGATTTGGCTACAGTGAAGGGTGATTTCTATGCCCTTGGACATATTCCCAACATCAATGGTGCCATTGATGGGACCCATGTGGCTTTGGTTCCCCCCAGAGGAAGTGAACAGGTGTACAGGAACAGAAAAAATTATCATTCGATGAATGCTCAGGTGGTCTGGTTGGCAGACCAGTACATCGCCCATGTAAATGCCAAGTTCCCTGGGTCAGTGCATGACGCGTACATCATGCGAAATAGCAGCATCCCTTATGTGATGGAACAGCTACAGAGACACCGTGTGTGGCTAATAGGTGACTCTGGTTACCCCAACCTGTCCTGGCTACTGACCCCAGTAAGGAATCCCAGGACCAGGGCAGAGGAACGGTACAATGAGGCCCATGGGCGTACTAGGAGGGTGATCGAGCGGACCTTCGGCCTCCTGAAGGCCAGGTTTAGGTGCCTGCATATGACAGGTGGATCCCTAATGTACTCACCAAAGAAGGTGTGTCATATCATCGTGGCCTGCTGTATGCTTCACAACCTGGCTTTGCGACGCCAGGTGCCTTTCCTGTAGGAGGATGGTCCAGATGGTGGTGTTGTGGCAGCGGTGGAACCTGTGGAGAGTGAAGAGGAGGAAGACGACGGGGATGACACAGACAACAGGGACAGAGTGATACAACAGTATTTTCAATAACACACAGGTAAGATTCAACACCGGCATTTTACGATTACTTACAGTCTCCTGCCTCTCCACTGTCTGGCCTATTCCCCCAGTGTATGTTAACTGATTTGTGACTTTCCCTTTAAATTTCAGCGATGTGGCCCTCACTGCGTGACCTCTGCTTGGTTTACCCATGAACTACAGCTGTGTGACAGTGGTATGTTCTCATCACTGTGTAACAGGACATTTTGGCAGCGTTATGTCTGATACATTTGTTCACAATACAGGCAGACGCAAGATGATTTTTGTGCAATAAGTGTATTTATTAAAGTGCAGGAAATGGGGACATGGTTGCAAATCGGTGATGGGTGATGGTGGAGGAATGTCCATGGCAGAGTCCAGCTTTTCAGTCTCACAGGTGCATTGTCCATATGCCTGTGGAAGGTGGAGTAGGGGCAATTAAAGGTTGGACAGGGTGACAATGTGGGACATTGGGATGACATCAGGGGGTATCCTTTGCTGGCGGGGGTCTTGGCATCCTACTCTGTCTTCTTACGAGATCTCAGGCCCCACTTGCGGGGTGGTTCTTCTTCTGCAGGAGGTGGGGTTCTGGTGGCCTGTTGTTGTGTGGGGGCCTCCTGTCCACTAGCGCCGGCCGAGGTGGTTGCCTGTTCTTGGTCCATGCTAGTGACAGGGGCCCTTTGTGGTGCCACATTGTCCCGCAATGTGGTGACAATCTGGTTGAGTGCCCCGACGATGGTGCCCATTGCGGAACTGATGCTTCGGAGTTCTTCCCTGAACCCCATGTACTGTTGCTCCTGCATGACCTGGATCTCCTGGGACCTGGTCAGTACCGTCGCCATCGTCTCCTGGGAGTGGTGGTATGCTCCCATGATGGAGGAGAGGGCCTCGTGGAGAGTGGGTTCCCTGGGCCTGTCCCCCCCCTGTCGCACAGCAGCCCTCCCAGTTCCCCTGTTTCCCTGGGCCTCTGTCCCCTGGACCGTGTGCCCACTACCACTGCCCCCAGGTCCCTGTTGTTGTTGGGGTGGTGGGTTAACCTGGGTGCCCTGTAGTGGTGGACACACCGCTGATTGACGTGTCCTGGAGACAGAGGCATGGGCCCGCTGGGTGGGAGCTGTGCTGGTGTTCCCAGAGGGGGTTGGGTCTGCTGTGGCCAGTGGCTGTGTGAGGGGAACCGACTGTCCTGAGGTCCCTGATGGGCCGGGCTGGTCATCTGGGTCCAGGGAGACAGAGCTGCTGTCATCACTGGTGGCCTCTTCTGGGGGTGGGATGGACATTTCTGGACCCTCCTGGGCGGTGTGGTGGCGTTCGGGTCCTGCAGGGGTATAGAGGTATGGTTATTGCTTCAGTGTGTGCCATATCGGTCAATGGGTGGGTGCCCGTGTACCCCAGGGCTGGCATTCCTGTGTGGGGGCTTTTGTGAGGGTGGCTTGTGGGGGAGATGTGTATGTGCAGTGGGCATGCTTTGGTGATGGGTGTCCATGCTTTGTGGACGGATGCAGGGCTAGGTGTTGGGATG
This sequence comes from Pleurodeles waltl, assembly GCF_031143425.1. Lineage (NCBI taxonomy): Eukaryota > Metazoa > Chordata > Amphibia > Caudata > Salamandridae > Pleurodeles > Pleurodeles waltl. Next base: position 1,145,089,561 of record NC_090440.1, read on the forward strand.
GGTGGGTTGTGATGGTGAGACATTTGCAGGGAGTAGGTGTGATGGGGGTGGGGGTGAGGGTGGGGGTATGATTTGGGATGCAGGTGGGGTGGGGGGGATGAAGTAGTTAAGATTTGACTTACCAGAGTCCATTCCTCCAGATACTCCTGCGAGGCCTTCAGGATACAGAATGTGCAAGACTTCCTCCTCCCATGCTGTAAATTCTGGGGGAGTAGGTGGGGGTCCGCCGCCAGTCTTCTGCACCGCGATGTTGTGCCTTGACACCATGGAACGCACCTTCCCCCGTAGGTCGTTCCACCGCTTCCTGATGTCATCCCGATTTCGTGGATGCTGTCCCACAGCGTTGACCCTGTCGACTATCCTTTGCCATAGCTCCATCTTCCTGGCAATGCTGGTGTGCTGCACCTGTGTCCCGAAGAGCTGGGGCTCTACCCGAACTATTTCCTCCACCATGACCCGGAGTTCGGCGTCTGAAAACCGGGGGTGTCTTTGGGGTGCCATAGGGTGGTGTGGATGAGGTGTGGGGTGGTGTATGTGTTGTAGAGTGTGGTGAGTGTGGTGAGTGTGGTGATGTGTGGTGTTTTGTGCGTGGATATTGTGTGGGTGATGGTGTGGTTTGCCTCTGTGTGATGGTGTTATCTAAGCAGTGCTGTCTGTCTCTGGCTTTCTGTCGTTTTTTTTGGTCGTAAGGGTTTGTGGGTGATGTGGGTGTGTGTTTTATATTGTATTGGGTGTGTGGGAATGTTGTTTGTATGTGTATCAGGTGTGTGTATTTCGAATTGTCCGATGTGGTTGTGTTTTGTACGTGTGTGTGTATTTCGACCGCAGCGGTGTGTACCGCCAATGGAATACCGCGGTTGAAAGACCGCCGTGTGGATTCGTGGGTCGGAATGGCATGGGCGTATTTCTGTTGGCGTGACGGTGGAGGTTTGGTCATCGCCAGTTTCCCGCTGACCTTTGGTGTGGCGGACTTTTGTGGATGTCGGGTTTTTGGCGGTTTGCCTGTTGCGGGTCAGAATGACCTTGGCGGTTTACCGTGCCCGCGGCGGTGTTATGGCGGTCTTCTGACCGGCGGTGATCGCCTTTTACCGCCGAGGTCAGAATGACCCCCATAGTGTGCCTGCTGCAAAGCACCTTGTGTAACACACAGATCACAGATTTGTATTTGAAGTAGACAGTTAAGTGGCCTACTGTTTTTGACACTGAGATCATTTTGTTACTTACAGTTCATGAGACGCAGTCCTTCTAATATAGCAAAGTGGTGGTCGAGTCAAAAAACTGACAGGGAGAGCCGGGCCAAGGGTCTAGCTTAGCTCTTAGAGCTTGTGCTTGAGCCGAGCCCCCAAAGTGTTTGCTATTTAAACCATACACCAAACAAATCACATAAAATATGATAAAGTTTCTTCAAAATCCAAAAAAGTGCATTTCTTTCGCATGCTCACATTATAGCACTGCATTGAGAAATAATTTTTAAAAGTAATCGTTTTTAAACTAGAGCCATTAGTGAACTTAGAAGGCAAGGCAGTTGTCATGTAAACCCTGTATGTGACCTAGATTATTCTAGAGCAACATTATTGCCTATTAAAACACACACACAATAGGTTTTTTGTTCAACTGATATTTTGTCCTGCATACTTGAAAGTACTTTCATACGCAATAATGAAGAAAAAAGAGTTTGATTAAATAAAATATTTGCCTAGCATGACATGATTTAAGTGGGGAAGTCGTGGGTTATCAAGGTTTTCTGATTTCATTTTGTACCAATCAGCTACTAAATGGGTATGTATTTATCTTTCCTTTATGTTAAGCTTAGTTTTTACCGTTATTTTTCTGCAGTTTATATATAATGCAAACTAGGCCAGAAGGTATTGGAGTGCTTTACATTAGCACCGGTGACATTACAGAAGATCATATTCATTAGGTCAAGCATAAGCGCGTGTCCGTGTTTTTACTGCTGCTTTTATTAATTTTATCTAAACACTTGCTTCATTTTGCGATTGTAATTACTGTTGAATTGAATCTGTGTTCTACTCACCTTTAAAATACCGAGGGGCCAGTTTTTATGATACTTTGTACTTTAACGTGCACTTTACATTTTAGCTAAATATTTTAATAGGTATTCTCTTTACCTTGCTGACGCTCTCCTGAGAGCTGTTGGGGAGCACATTTTCGCCAGGGGTCCTTTTTAGTTTTTTGGACCCGTTTTTCAGGAAGTTTGGGCCTGTTAGAGCCCACTTCCTGTTTCCCCGGCAGGGACCGCGGTTAGCGATCTAGTTGATCTGCCTTCTTCTGATTCAAGGGGGGCTAAATGAGGGCAGCAACACGGCCGCGCAGATTGAGGTGAGCGCGTGTCCATGTTTTTACTGCTGCTTTTATTAATTTTATCTAAACACTTGCTTCATTTTGCGATTGTAATTACTGTTGAATTGAATCTTTGTTCTACTCACCTTTAAAATACCGAGGGGCCGGTTTTTATGATACTTTTTACTTTAACGTGCACTTTACATTTTAGCTAAATATTTTAATAGGTATTCTGTTTACCTTGCTGACGCTCTCCTGAGGGCTGTTAGGGAGCACATTTTCGCCAGGGGTCCTTTTTATTTTTTTGGACCCGCTTTTCAGGGAGTTTGGGCCTCTTAGAGCCCACTTCCTGTTTCCCCGGCAGGGACCGCGGTTAGCGGTCTAGTTGATCTGCCTTCTTCTGATTCAAGGGGGGATAAATGAGGGCAGCAACACGGCTGCGCAGATTGAGGTGAGCGCGTGTCTGTGTTTTTACTGCTGCTTTTATTAATTTTATCTAAAAACTTGCTTCATTTTGCGATTGTAATTACTGTTGAATTGAATCTGTGTTCTACTTACCTTTAAAATACCCAGGGGCCGGTTTTTATGATACTTTTTACTTTAATGTGCACTTTATATTTTAGCTAAATATTTTAATAGGTATTCTCTTTACCTTGCTGACGCTCTCCTGAGGGCTGTTGGGGAGCACATTTTCGCCGGGGGTCCTTTTTAGTTTTTTGGACCCGTTTTTCATGAAGTTTGGGCCTGTTAGAGCCCACTTCCTGTTTCCCCAGCAGGGACCGCGGTTAGCGGTCTAGTTGATCTGCCTTCTTCTGATTCAAGGGGGGATAAATGAGGGCAGCAACACGGCCACGTAGATTGAGGTGAGCGCATGTCCGTGTTTTTACTGCTGCTTTTATTAATTTTATCTAAACACTTGCTTCATTTTGCGATTGTAATTACTGTTGAATTGAATCTGTGTTCTACTTACCTTTAAAATACCGAGGGGCCGGTTTTTATGATACTTTTTACTTTAACGTGCACTTTACATTTTAGCTAAATATTTTAATAGGTATTCTCTTTTTCTTGCTGACGCTCTCCTGAGGGCTGTTGGGGAGCACATTTTCGCCGGGGGTCCTTTTTAGTTTTTTGGAACCGTTTTTCAGGAAGTTTGTGCCTGTTAGAGCCCACTTCCTGTTTCCCCGGCAGGGACCGCGGTTAGCGGTCTAGTTGATTTGCCTTCTTCTGATTCAAGAGGGGATAAATGAGGGCAGCAACACGGCCGCGCAGATTGAGGTGAGCGCGTGTCCATGTTTTTACTGCTGCTTTTATTAATTTTATCTAAACACTTGCTTCATTTTGCGATTGTAATTACAGTTGAATTGAGTCTTTGTTCTACTCACCTTTAAAATACAGACGGGCCGGTTTTTATGATACTTTTTACTTTAACGTGCACTTTACATTTTAGCTAAATATTTTAATAGGTATTCTCTTGACCTTTCTGACGCTCTCCTGAGGGCTGTTAGGGAGCACATTTTCGCCAGAGGTCCTTTTTACTTTTTTGGACCCTCTTTTCAGGGAGTTTGGGCCTGTTAGAGCCCACTTCCTGTTTCCCCGGCAGGGACCGCGGTTAGCGGTCCAGTTGATCTGCCTTCTTCTGATTCAAGGGGGGATAAATGAGGGCAGCAACACGGCCGCGCAGCGGACGTGCGCAGCGGGCGCGCCGCTGGCGCGCCGAAGGCCCCGTCTGTGCCCGTCCACGCCAGAACGGGCCGGAGGGCCAGGGACCTTACACCTTGTTCTGGACGGAATAGGTACACCTTTTCTGAACTCATGAATTTCGCGGGCCCCCGGTGCACGCACACACTTATCCCTGGCATTTCCTATGCTTGGAGGTGCGCACAGTGCAACTGGACGGCGCCTACACCACTTACGGTGGAAAAACAGAGAATCCGGGGAGCCCGGGGAGAAGGAGGTAACAACTCAGAATATGCTCCTGGTGGAAACATAAGGGACTTTAGAGTTGTGGGCTCCTTTGCCCTCATTAATGCCAGATCCCTCCCCAAACACAAATTTGAAATGAGTGAACTCATTTCCACCCTTAGTATAGATTGTCTCTTCTTAACAGAAACTTGGGCGAGGCCGGACTCGGATCCTGACTTCATTGAGGCAGCTCCCGTCGGCTTCTCTTTTCATAGGGTAGACAGGACCACGGGTAGAGGAGGAGGCCTGGCTATTATCTGCAGGTCCGATCTCACCTGCATCTGGAGTAGCGCAAGCTACACATCAGAGGCCTGTGAAACTATGGCCTTTAAACTTCTCTATGGCAATTCCTTGGTTTCAGAAGGCTTGCTAATTTATCGCCCCCCCCTGGTCCCCTCCCTAAGTTCCTCTCTACGTGGACCTTCCTGTTGGAACCCCTTATCATGGCCCCTAAAGCAATCATTTTAGGAGACTTTAATATTCACTTTGATGATCGAGCGACCCGCTGGTTATGAAATTTCTTAACCTCATGGCGGCTTTGGACTGGGTCTTAAAGGATGGGTTGGCCACTCATAGAGCAGGCCATACCCTTGATGGGATATTTACCCGTCCCGAGGAGGAACTTAGGGGGTCATTCCAACCCTGGCGGTTGGTGTTAAAGCGGCTGCCAATCCGCCAACAGGCAGGCGGTCAAAAAAATGGAATTCTGACCCTGGCGGGAACCGCCAACACAGCCCGCCACTTTAACACTCCGACCGCCACGGCGAGACAAACAAACAGCGCAGCGGTCACCGCCAACAGGCAGTCGGCAGACTATGTACCGCCCACCCTATCACAACTCACCAATCCGCCACCTTTTCCGGGGCGGGAGCCCCGCCGATAAAAACACGGCCGAAACAGACTACAAACGGGAAAACGCTCACCTCTATACACTCCACGAGGAATCTGGACTGCATGGAACCCGAACTCCACATCCTCCCAGCTATTGTCTACCTGCTCCTCTACCAGGAGCACGAACGCCGGCGCAGACGACGACGGTGAGTACTGCACCTACGACACAGGGGAGGGGGAGGAGGAAAGGTTACGGGCACACACATACGTGATACAACCCCCCCCACCCCCCCCCCCAAATACCTACACACCAATGCAGAGCAGAGTCAGAGTGACACCCCACAAACCCCACGGAATAATGCAAAGACAAAATAAAATGATCATTAAAATTGAAGTATATTATAGCACATCTGAAGTAATGTGAAATATGAAATATATAAATAAAATAAATAACATCATGAACAATATATACATAGGCCAAAAGTCCGGCACAGTTTGGCAACCTTCCATTGTTCGTGGGCCAATGTGAACAAACACATGGGCAAAGCCCACACACGAGACCCGATTCCATTGGAGAGAACACTGCTGGGGCATCAGATAATAAAACTACAGGCACCTCAGGGGGAAGGGAAGGGGCGGCACCTCAGCCACATGAGTCCACGACGCCAGATCCACGAGGGGCCTCCATGCCCACTGTACCATCCTGGGGAGTGCAAAGCCACAGTCTCACAAGTCTCTACAGTGGGTGGGTTGCCCACTGCTGCATCCTGGGGAGTGCAAAGCCACAGTCTCAAAAGTCTCTACAGTGGGTGGGTTGCCCACTGCTGCATCCTGGGGAGTGCAAAGCCACAGTCTCTCAAGTATCTACAGTGGGTGGATTGCCCACTGCTGCATCCTGGGGAGTGCAAAGCCACAGTCTCTCAAGTCTCTACAGTGGGTGGATTGCCCACTGCCATATCCCGGGGAGTGCAAAGCCACAGTCTCTCAAGTCTAAACAGTGGGTGGATTGCCCACTGCTGCATCCTGGGGAGTGCAAAGCCACAGTCTCTCGAGTCTCTACAGTGGGTGGGTTGACCACTGTTACATCCTGGGAAGTGCAAAGCCACAGTCCATCAGGTGGATTACAGACTCCACTGGTTATGGAGGAGGCATGGTGCCCAGAGTGCTTCGTGAAGCCCTGCCCGACACAGATCCGGCCCTGCCAATGGGCCAGCGGTGCTTGAGAGGAAGGGCCCAGCGCAGCGGTGCTCGAGATGAAGGGCCCAGCAGAGCAGTTCAGAGACGGCGGTGCCCAGCGGAGCGGTGCTTGAGATGAAGGGCCCAGCGGAGCGGAGCTTGAGAGGAAGGGCCCAGCAGAGCAGTTCAGAGACGGCGGTGCCCAGCGGAGCGGTGCTTGAGATGAAGGGCCCAGCGGAGCGGTGCTTGAGATGAAGGGCCCAGCGGAGCGGTGCTTGAGATGAAGGGCCCAGCGGAGCGGTGCTTGAGAGGAAGGGCCCAGCGGAGCAGTGCTTGAGAGGAAGGGCCCAGCGGAGCGGTGCTTGGGAGGAAGGGCCCAGCAGAGCAGTTTAGAGACGGCGGTGCCCAGCGGAGCGGTGCTTGAGATGAAGGGCCCAGCGGAGCGGTGCTTGACAGGAAGGGCCCAGCGGAGCGGTGCTTGAGATGAAGGGCCCAGTGGAGCGGTGCTTGAGAGGAAGGGCCCAGCGGAGCAGTGCTTGAGAGGAAGGGACCAGCGGAGCCGTGCTTGAGATGAAGGGCCCAGCGGAGCAGTTCAGGGACGGCGGTGCCCAGCGGAGCGGTGCTTGAGATGAAGGGCCCAGCGGAGCGGTGCTTGAGAGGAAGGGCCCAGCGGAGCGGTGCTTGAGAGGAAGGGCCCAGCAGAGCAGTTCAGAGACGGCGGTGCCCAGCGGAGCAGTGCTTGAGATGAAGGGCCCAGCGGAGCGGTGCTTGAGAGGAAGGGCCCAGCGGAGCGGTGCTTGAGAGGAAGGGCCCAGCGGAGTGGTGCTTGTCTTGCCGGGGCCCTGTTCAGCGGTGCTTGTCTTGGCGGGGCCCTGTTCAGCGGTGCTTCTCACGGCGGGCCCTGTTCAGCAGTGCTTGTCTTGAAGGGCCCTGTTCAGCGGTGCTTGTCTTGCCGGGGCCCTGTTCAGCGGTGCTTCTCACGGCGGGCCCTGTTCAGCGGTGCTTGTCTTGAAGGGCCCTGTTCAGCGGTGCTTGTCTTGCCGGGGCCCTGTTCAGCGGTGCTTGTCACGGTGGGCCCTGTTCAGCGGTGCTTGTCACGGCGGGCCCTGTTCAGCGGTGCTTCTCACGGCGGGCCCTGTTCAGCGGTGCTTGTCACGGTGGGCCCTGTTCAGCGGTGCTTGTCTTGGCGGGACCCTGTTCAGCGGTGCTTGTCTTGAAGGGCCCTGTTCAGCGGTGCTTGTCTTGCCGGGGCCCTGTTCAGCGGTGATTGTCAAGGCGGGCCCTGTTCAGCGGTGCTACTCACGGCGGGCCCTGTTCAGCGGTGCTTGTCACGGCGAGCCCTGTTCAGCGGTGCTTGTCTTGGCGGTGCCCTGTTCAGCGGTGCTTGTCTTGAAGGGCCCTGTTCAGCGGTGCTTGTCTTGCCGGGGCCCTGTTCAGCGGTGCTTGTCACGGCGGGCCCTGTTCAGCGGTGCTTCTCACGGCGGGCCCTGTTCAGCGGTGCTTGTCACGGCGGGTCCTGTTCTGCGGTGCTTGTCTTGGCGGGGCCCTGTTCAGCGGTGCTTGTCTTGAAGGGCCCTGTTCAGCGGTGCTTGTCTTGCCGGGGCCCTGTTCAGCTGTGCTTCTCACGGCGGGCCCTGTCCAGCGGTGCTTGTCACGGCGGGCCCTGTTCAGCGGTGCTTGTCTTGGCGGGGCCCTGTTCAGCGGTGCTTCTCTTGAAGGGCCCTGTTCAGCGGTGCTTGTCTTGCCGGGGCCCTGTTCAGCTGTGCTTCTCACGGCGGGCCCTGTTCAGCGGTGCTTGTCACGACGGGCTCTGTTCAGCGGTGCTTGTCTTGGCGGGGCCCTGTTCAGTGGTGCTTGTCTTGAAGGGCCCTGTTCAGCGGTGCTTGTCTTGCTGGGGCCCTGTTCAGCGGTGCTTCTCACGGCGGGCCCTGTTCAGTGGTGCTTGTCTTGAAGGGCCCTGTTCAGCGGTGCTTGTCTTGCCGGGGCCCTGTTCAGCGGTGCTTGTCACGGCAGGCCCTGTTCAGCGGTGCTTGTCTTGGTGGGGCCCTGTTCAGCGGTGCTTGTCTTGAAGGGCCCTGTTCAGCGGTGCTTGTCTTAGCGGGGCCCTGTTCAGCGGTGCTTGTCTTGAAGGGCCCTGTTCAGCGGTGCTTGTCTTGCCGGGGCCCTGTTCAGCGGTGCTTGTCACGGCAGGCCCTGTTCAGCGGTGCTTGTCACGGCGGGCCCTGTTCAGCAGTGCTTGTCACGGCGGGCCCTGTTCAGCGGTGCTTCTCACGGCAGGGCCCTGTTCAGCGGTGCTTGTCTTGGCAGGGCCCTGTTCAGCGGTGCTTGTCTTGGCGGGGCCCTGTTCAGCAGTGCTTGTCTTGGCGGGGCCCTGTTCAGCGGTGCTTCTCACGGCGGGCCCTGTTCAGCGGTGCTTGTCTTGTGTTCCTAGGGAACCAGATCTGGCCAATATTTCCCGCTCAGTCGCCATCCGACCTTTCGCTTGCGGGGCCCTCCTGTGCTGGAGTCCTGGGCCCGTGGGTGTCCTCTGTCACAAGGCAAGGCTAGTGTCCTTGGGGGCAGCCGTCTCAGGCATGTCGCGCCGGCCCTTCACTTTTTTGGTTCTCTTCCCAGGGGGTGGGCTGGCTGTCCCCTTGCTGCTGGCCAATGTTCCTGCCCTAGGAGCTGGTGGACTCCAATAGCACTGAACTATGGTCCTAGTAGATGCAGGGCTTGTGGTGGCTGAGGTGCTGATTGGAGTCTTATGTGATGGAGGGGGTGGGTCAGTTGTTGGAAAGAGGTCAAGGTTGGAAAGGAAAATCAATTTAGAAAGACAGGGACGGGTAGTTGTAGTTGGTATGGGAGTGGAGGAAGAGGATGTGGTTGTAGGGGAGTCAAGTGTGCTGTCTTTGGGTGCAGGTGCTTGTGACGGAGGCTGTCGTGAGGTGGACGGCTGTTGGGTGGGTGGCTGCCTGCGTTTGTGTGGTTTGGAAGAGGGGGTGACAGACACAGTGGGAGAGGACACAGGGGACGTGTAAATGGCAGTGGGGTGGTGACTGCACGTGTGCGGAGTGTTCTGGAGGGTGTGCTGGTGATGGACGTACTGGCTGATGGTGGTGTGCATGCAGGTGTGAGTGGAGACGTCACAGGGAGGGAGGAGGGAGACGAGGAGGAGGGGGACACAGAGGAGGCAGTGGCTGTTGGCATGTCTGCATGTGGATGTTGCTTGGGTGAATGCTTGTGTGATCTGTGGTGCTTATGTCTGGATGAGCTGCCCTTGGGTGTTGAGGTGTGTGCAGGCTGGTCTGTAGGTGTGGCTGGGATAGGCAGAGGAACAGGGGAGTGGGACTGGGTGGAGGGAGTTGGAGGAGGGAGGCTGGAGACAGGGACAATGGCTGCCGTCAGTGCTGAGGCCAGAGCATTGAACGATCGCTGATGGGCATCCTGACCCGAATGAATGTCCTCCAGGTATGCATTGCTCCGATGCACCTCCCTTTCTACCCCCTGGATGGCATTCAAAAGGGTAGACTGCCCAACAATGAGCGTCTGGAGGAGTTCAATGATCTCCGCACTGAGGGCAGCAGGGGTAACTGGGGCAGGGCCTGAGGTGCCTGGGGCGAAGGAGATGGCCGGCTTCCTGGCCGAGCGGGCACGGGGCGAACGCTGAGGGGCTGCTGGGAGGGCGGGCTGGTGCGCTGGGTGGCGGCTGTACCTGTTGTAGCGGTGGGCACGGATGTTGCCGCCACCACAAGGGAGCTCCCTTTCGAGGACGTGTCGGTGTCGCTGACGTCTCCACGGGTCCCCGTTGTGGAGCTCCCCTCGCCCTCCGTCTCACTGGTGAACTCGAAGTCGGTTGCATGGCCCTCCGGGGCCATGTGAGATGCAGCTCCCTCGTGCGCCGATGCCACTTCTCCTCCGCCTGATGATGCTAATGCACACATGAACAGGAAGACCAAAAAAAAGGGGGGGAGAAGAAATAAAGACATGTTGAGTGCATGCATTGGCGACACCTTGGCGGAGAGGACAGACACAGAAGCCCACTGCACTACGCCGCGCACTTGGGGTACACTACTCAATCACTGGGACATGGCCTACAAGCCTATGGACGACTACTGCACACATAGATGACACAGGGCCATGAATAGCTGTACTAGGCACCCTACAGAGGTGGGGGGCAAGGGCACAGGGCCATGCCTCATGGAGGGGCCTAGCCTACAGAAATCGCCCTGGCCTAGGGATACCCACAGCCCTTCTCCCCCACCCAGGCACCTCCACTGCGCGCAAAGATAGCAGAATGTGCTGGTACTCACCCCCTTGTGTCTGCTGTGATGTCCTCACGCGCCCATCCAAATCGGGGTAGGCCACCGCCAGGATCCGGGACATCAGGGGGGGTCAAAGTCTGACTGGCACCCCTCCTAGGTTGGGAGGCCATCCCCAGCAGAGCCTCGGCGGTCTTTCTGCTCCCGCGGCGGATGTTCTCCCACCTCTTTCAGCAGTGGGTGCCCCGTCTGTTGTGGACCCCCAGGACCTGGACGTCCTTGGCGATGGCACGCCAAATGTCGATCTTCTGATGGGCGCTGACCTATGTGACATGTACAGGGTGGGAAAAGAAACATCATCACTTTTCTGCATGGTCAATGTGAGTGGCCCCCCCTCCCCAACCTTGCCATGTGGCACATGCTCTCATCTGTCATGCGATGCATTCCTCATTCGCTCCCCTCACCACCATCGTTCATTCACCCCACTCAACCCAGGCATTGCCCACTAAGCATGGTCCCAGTGTACTCACCTGTTGGTCTGGAGGACCGTAGAGTAGCGCATACTGGGGGAGGACCCCATCCACGAGTGTCTCCAACTCTTCTGAAGTGAAGGCAGGGGCCCTTTCCCCAGTCGCAGCAGCCATTGTCACTTCCAGACCGAGGTCACAGCAGCACTTGCAGTATAGGTCCTCTCCTGTGGATGATCAGGTCTCGAGTGATTAAGCAGATAGAAAATGGCGGTCACGCCTGCGGCGGTGCGTACCGTGACCGCCGGCGCACATCCTCATTGGCTCCTGAAACCCATAGGGTTCAATGTTAACCAATGCGGCTTTGCACCGCGGTCTTCGACCGCCTACCGCCACGGTGTGCCACGCCAGCGCAATGAGCTCACATCACATTGTCACACTTCACAGGTCAGGCAGCCGCCATTTCAAAGGCCCACATGGCTTAATTTCTACTGCGTCACACAGGCCTCGGCCTTGCATTGCCACTCATACATGCCATTCAATGCATAGAGAATCGTGTACAGTGCAAGCTGTGTGAACGTACCTGTGGGTTGATTGACTCTGTGCTCCATGTTGTCCTTCCTAGGCGCCGTCCACAGGGACTTGTGAGGAGATGGAGGGCTGTTCCCGTGTACAGACCGCTGGTGGACCTGTCAACAATGGAAGAACGACATGTCATACTCACCTACAGACTTGACCGTGCCATTATACAGGAACTGTGTGCCCAGCTGGAGCCAGACCTGATGTCACCCATCCGCCAACCCACAGGGATTCCCCCTCTAGTGCAGGTTCTGTCAGTACTCCATTTTGTGGCTAGTGGATCATTCCAAACAACAGTGGCCATTTCATCTGGGATGTCTCAGCCTATGTTTTCTAAGGTTTTATCCAGAGTGTTGTCTGCCCTGATGAAATACATGCAGAGCTACATTGTTTTCCCTGAGGTGGAGGATTTGGCTACAGTGAAGGGTGATTTCTATACCCTTGGACATATTCCCAACATCATTGGTGCCATTGATGGGACCCACGTGGCTTTGGTACCCCCCAGAGGAAGTGAACAGGTGTACAGGAACAGAAAAAGTTATCATTCCATGAATGTACAGATGGTCTGTTTGGCAGACCAGTACATCTCCCATGTAAATGCCAAGTTCCCTGGGTCAGTGCATGACGCGTACATCATGCGAAATAGCAGCACCCCCTATGTGATGGAACAGCTACAGAGACACCGTGTGTGGCTAATAGGTGACTCTGGTTACCCCAACCTGTCGTGGCTACTGGCCCCAGTGAGGAATCCCAGGACCAGGGCAGAGGAACGGTACAATGAGGCCCATGGGCGTACTAGGAGGGTGATTGAGCGGACCTTCGGCCTCCTGAAGGCCAGGTTTAGGTGCCTGGATATGACAGGTGGATCCCTAATGTACTCACCAAAGAAGGTGTGTCATATCATCGTGGCCTGCTGTATGCTTCACAACCTGGCTTTGCGACGCCAGGTGCCTTTCCTGCAGGAGGATGGTCCAGATGGAGGTGTTGTAGCAGCGGTGGAACCTGTGGAGAGTGAAGAGGAGGAAGACGACGGGGACGACACAGACAACAGGGACAGAGTGATACTACAGTATTTTCAATGACACACTGGTAAGAATCAACACCGGCATTTTACAGTTACTTACAGTCTCCTGCCTCTCTACTGTCTGACCTATTCCCCCAGTGTATGTTAACTGAGTTGTGACTTTCCCTTCCAATTTCAGGGATGTGGCCCCCACTGCGTGACCTCTGCTTTGTTTCCCCATGGACTACAGCTGTATGACAGTGGTATGTTTTCATCACTGTGTAACTGGACATTTTGGCAGCATTATGTTGAATACATTTGTTCACAATACAGGCAGACTCCAGATTGTTTTTGTGCAATAAGTGTTTTTATAAAAATGCTGAATTTAGGGACATGGTGGGAAATCGGTGATGGGTGATGGTGGAGGAATGTCCATGGCAGAGTCCAGCTTTTCAGTCTCACAGGTGCATTGTCCATATGCCTGTGGAAGGTGGAGCAGGGGCAGTTAAAGGTTGGACAGGGTGACAATGTGGGACAGTGGGATGACATCAGGGGGTATCCTTTGCTGGCGGGGGTCTTGACATCCTACTCTGTCTTCTTACGAGATCTCAGGCCCCGCTTGCGGGGTGGTTCTTCTTCTGCCGGAGGTGGGCTTCTGGTGGCCTGTTGTTGTGTGGGGGCCTCCTGTCCACTAGCGCCGGCGGAGGTGGTTGCCTGTTCTTGGTCCATGCTAGTGACAGGGGCCCTTTGTGGTGCCACATGGTCCCGCAATGTGGTGACAATCTGGTTGAGTGCCCCTACGATGGTGCCCATTGCGGAACTGATGGTTCTAAGTTCTTCCCTGAACCCCATGTACTGTTGCTCCTGCATGACCTGGATCTCCTGGAACCTTGCCAGTACCGTCGCCATCGTCTCCTGGGAGTGGTGGTATGCTCCCATGATGGAGGAGAGGGTCTCGTGGAGAGTGGGTTCCCTTGGCCTGTCCCCCCCCTGTCGCACAGCAGCCCTCCCAGTTCCCCTGTTTCCCTGGACCTCTGTCCCCTGGACCATGTGCCCACTACCACTGCCCCCAGGTCCCTGTTGTTGTTGGGGTGGTGGGTTAACCTGGGTGCCCTGTAGTGGTGGACACACCGCTGATTGACGTGTCCTGGAGACAGAGGCATGGGCCCGCTGGGTGGGAGCTGTGCTGGTGTTCCCAGAGGGGGTTGGGTCTGCTGTGGCCTGTGGCTGTGTGAGGGGAACCGACGGTCCAGAGGTCCCTGATGGTCCGGGCTGGTCATCTGGGTCCAGGGAGACAGAGCTGCTGTCATCACTGGTGGCCTCTTCTGGGGGTGGGATGGACATTTCTGGACCCTCCTGGGCGGTGTGGTGGCATTCGGGTCCTGCAGGGGTATAGAGGTATGGTTATTGCTTCAGTGTGTGCCATATCGGTCAATGGGTGGGTGCCTGTGTACCCCAGGGCAGGCATTCCTGTGTGTGGGCGTTTGTGAGGGTGGCTTGTGGGGGAGATGTGTATGTGCAGTGGGCATGCTTTGGTGATGGGTGTCCATGCTTTGTGGACGCATGCAGGTCTTGGTGTTGGGATGGGTGGGTTGTGATGGTGAGCCATTTGCAGGGAGTAGGTGTGATGGGGTGGGGGTGAGGGTGGGGGTATGTGCTGGCATGCAGGTGGGGTGGGGGTGGGAAGAAGTAGTTAAGATTTGACTTACCAGAGTCCATTCCTCCAGATACTCCTGCGAGGCCCTCAGGATGCAGGATGTGCAAGACTTCCTCCTCCCATGCTGTAAATTCTGGGGGAGTAGGTGGGGGTCTTCTGCACCGCGATGTTGTGCCTTGATACCATGGAACGCACCTTCCCCCGTAGGTCGTTCCAGCGTTTCCTGATGTCATCCCGATTTCGTGGATGCTGTCCCACAGCGTTGACCCTGTCGACTATCCTTTGCCATAGCTCCATCTTCCTGGCAATGGTGGTGTGCTGCACCTGTGTCCCGAAGAGCTGGGGCTCTCCCGAACTATTTCCTCCACCATGACCCGGAGTTCGGTGTCTGAGAACCGGGGGTGTCTTTGGGGTGCCATAGGGTGATGTGGATGAGGTGTGGGGTGGTGTATGTGTTGATGAGTGTGGTGAGTGTGGTGATGTGTGGTGTTTTGTGCGTGGATATTGTGTGGGTGATGGTGTGGTTTGCCTCTGTGTGATGGTGTTGTCTAAGCAGTGCAGTCTATCTCTGGCTTTCTGTCGTTTTTTTTTCCGAAGGGGTTTGTGGGTGATGTGGGTGTGTGATTTATATTGTATTCGCCAGTTTTTCTCTGACCTTTGGTGTGGCGGACTTTTGTGGATGTCGGGTTTTTGGCGGTTTGCCAGTTGCGGGTCAGAATGACCATGGCGGTTTACCGCGGCGGTGTTATGGCGGTCTTCTGACCAGCGGTAAGCGCCTTTTACCGCCGAGGTCAGAAAGACCACCTTAATCTTTCAACGACCACGTTAGAGTGGACTGACCACTCGCTCCTGACGTTCAAAGTTTTGGTTAGACAGCCACTTCCGACACCCATTCCCCCGAAAAAACTACTAAGATCTTGGAAAAGTACTAAGGCAGAACCTTTGGAAACGGCATTAATACAGAGTTGGAAAGATCCTAAGGCGTCTACTCTGTTACCACTTGCCAGGTTCAATCAGGGCATTGCTCTGGCAATGGACTCATTAGTGCTGGCAAGGGCCTTTGCTCCACGCACTGGGAAAAAACCCAGCCAACCATGGTTCTCTTGGGACCTCAAACTTTTACAGAGGAAATACCGACAGAAGGAGTGCTGCTGGAAACTGAATCCTAGGGACAATGAGAGAGCCGATTTCAAATTAGCCCTAAATACTTATAAAGAAGCTTGTTTGGTAGCCAAATCGGACTATTTTACACATAAAATCAGGGAGGCAGCTAACTCTTCCAGAGAGCTATTTAGAACCATTGATGTTCTCACCACTCCCTTAGGCACACCTAAAGTGGAGAACTCCCAAGATTTCTGTAATAAAATAGCCAAATTCTTCGAAAGTAAAATTCTTAACATCTACTCTAGTTTCACCTCGGACAAGGAGCAGGTGAACTCTCCTCCCTGGACAGTTATGCCATTGCTCCCTGTGGTGGCACCTTATGCGGCTCCAGATAAGCCATGTCTACCTTCTAGGTTTAAAACGCCATCTCAAGAGGTTATTTGCAAGCTGCTTCTGGAATGCAAATCTGGCTCCCCATTGGATCCTTGTCCCCCCGCCATCCTTCAATTAGTACCGAAGTTGGTGGCATCCATGCTGGTCCCCATTTTTCAGGAGGTCCTTACGACTGGCCTGTATCCTCAGGTATGGAAAGAAACCATCATTATTCCCTTAAAAAAGAAGGAAACGGGTAAACCTGATGATCTGACTAATCTACGCCCAATAGCTCTGCCCCCCTATGTGGCCAAAATTCTGGAAAAATATATTAATAAAGAACTGGTCGATTTCCTGTTAGCCTCAGGGGGCCTAGACAGCTTGCAACACGGTTTTCTGAAATCCCATAGTACTGAATCAGCTCTCATTGCCTCCTCCGATACCATACGCAGATTGGTTGATGAGGGTCAGGGGTTCCTCTTGGTTCTATTGGACCTGTCGGCAGCATTTGACACCATTGCCCCACACATCTTGCTAGAACGTTTACATCAGGCAGGCATTAGAGATCAAGCTCTCAAGCTGATTGAGTCCTTTCTATCTGATAGATGGGCCACAGTCAGCAGTGGCGATTTTAGATCCCCTGCCTACCTCCTGCCGTGCGGGGTCCCTCAGGGCTTATCTCTCAGCCCGACGCTATTCAACGTGTACTTGGCACCGCTAGCAGAGCTAATCCGCTCTTTCGGTTTTATCCCAACCTCCTCTGCAGATGATACCCAGATTATCATCCTGATTAACAAAGACATGGCGGAAGTGGCGACCCGCTTTAACGCCTATATGATAGCGGTGAACAACTGGATGAAGGCCAATTGGCTAAAATTGAATTGCGAAAAAACGGAGATCCTGTGCTGTGGGATCAAGAGGGAATATTGGTCTTCCATTTGGTGGCCCAAAGAGTGGGGCACTCTCCCTGTGCCAGGGTCTACCTCTAGGAATTTAGGATTACTGTACGACGATCAACTGTCCTTTAAACCCCAGGTTAATCAGATAATTAAAACCTGTATGTGGACTCTGAAGAAATTAAAGAAAGTTTTTCCTGTTATCCCACAACCTTGTAGAATTACTGCTACTTTGGCTCTGGTCATTTCCAGATTGGACTACGGGAATGCGCTTCTGCTCAACCTGGATAAAGAATCACTAAGCTACAGTTGATGCAGAACACCGCTGCTGGGCTTCTATTGAAGCTGCCTCACGCGGCCTCTGCTAAGAAGTGCCTCAAAAAAGTACACTGGCTTCCAGTGATCCAACGGATATCTTTCAAGGCCCTCTGCATTACTCACAAGGCCGTCCATAGGATTGGGCCTAAGGCATTGACCACTAAGCTGCAATGGTACAGACCTAAAAGGTTGTTGCGATCTGCCACCGCCTATCAAATTCAAACTCCCCGTACCAAAAAGGCAAAGTGGGGCGACAGAGCTTTCACTATTGCAGCTGCTAAAGTCTGGAACTCACTTCCACTGGAACTAAGGAAAGAACATATTTATCTGACATTCAGGAGACTGGTTAAGACGTGGCTCTTCCCGCGATAAGATTTGGAGTCCCCCTTTAGCGGACACAGCCTCACCCCAGTTAGCGCTTCGATGCCCTCGGGCCGGAATGCGCTTTATAAATACTCAATACATACATACATACATAAACGTCCAACCTCATGTATACTTTTTAGTATACTCATACTGTGGGCTTAAAGTGATTTTTATTTGTTGGTTCCACTGCCCTTTAAAAATCCTTGTTCCCTAGTGGTCAGTTCTGCATCGTGGTCCCTCCTTTTACTCTTTTAGAGCAGGGACTATCTACTGTATATGTACACTTTGTCCTGTTTATCTCTTTTGTAGGGGACTTTTTTTCAGTTTTTACTTGCTCATCTTACTCTAAGGGTGTGTGTTTTAGAGCAGTCACGCTTCCTTGGGCCCAGCACATCTCCCTTGCCAGAGCTCCCTCTGCAAACATAAACAGCAGAGGGGAGCATTTCCAGGGCAGTCTCCCCCTCGCTCTCTTTGTCTTGTTTCTTTTGCAGCTCTGCTCAGCCTGTGCCTCTCATGATTCTTGTTTATTCTGCTCCCTTCCTGACCCAAAGCCCACTGCTTCCCCTCTTCCTCCTCATCTGTTGACAGACTTGATGAAATCCAGGAATGCAGAGGTTTCACCTCATCAGCTGTCTCCCAGCAAGCTCCACTGCTCACTCTGTGAACCAAAGCCCACAGCTTTCCCTGCTCCTCACAAACTTTAACAAGATCGGGAATGCAGTGATGTGAATCACTGGGTGAGAGTACATGTGTTTTATCTGTCTCTATTGTACATGCCATTGTAGTAGCTGGTGTAGTGATGGGAACAGGTCCACACAGATGATGTTGATAACGGCCTTTTATCCAGTACAAGTTTCTCAAGTAAGATAACAGGAACTCCAGCCTTCCATAAAACCTCCAGCACCTTCAACTGTCCAGCACGAAATGCTGAGCAGCTGACAGAGATACTAAATGCCACAGGTGAAGCTGGAATATACCAAATAAATCACACACAATACAGATACCCCTAAAACATAAAAATACTACAACAAAACACTACCTACAATATAGTTCTAGAAATAAACACAATACTACAGCCATCTCACCTTCTCCCCTTGTTGTTGTCTGCACAGTGGGCTTCTCTGTAAACGACACGTGCCAGCAACCCATACCCACAACCGTGTTGCCCTTTCTCTCCCCTGTTGTTCTCTGCCCGCTCCACTGACTTCCCATTAAAAAAATGTGCTTTTGTGCTACTTTTTTCAATTTTTATTTTTTTTGCCTTGGTTCTCTACACAAAAAACATCTTGCTCCAGTGAAGTATTTATCGGCTGGCGAAGTGCACAAAGATACTTTGTGTGGTGGTGAAGGGTGGATCACCGTGCCAGCCTTGCCAGAGGTTAACAGGAGAGAATTGGCTATCTCACATTTGCTAGGAAAAATCCTGCATTAACCTCCATTAAGCAGCAGGTGTCCTTTTGGAAGACAGACAGGGGACTGCAGAAAACTATCCTTGTAGCACTCACATAGCTAGCGCCAGACACACAGCACGTGACTGCAAAAAGTGGGGCTTCAGGGAGGTTGAGTGGGCTGCAGGGGCGAGTACATAAGGAAATGAATTGGGGGGGTGGAAACAGCCTGGCATGGGGGAGGGAAGGCAGAAAGGGAACAACCGCGAGTGGTGGCAAGGAGAGTGCATTGACATCCCACTAGGGGAGGCTCCCCCATAAGAGCGGAGGAGCGTCGCCCCCCCGCCAGCAGCAGAAGCTACAAGCCTTTAAGAACGAAAGGATAATAAACTGTGTTTATTATCCTTTCGTACTGACAGGGGCGGGGCCACGGGGTGACATGCACTCAGGGAGAGTGTTCAGTACTTTCCTTCAGAGCACATGTGTGTTTGGCTGGCTGTCTTGGGCCGGCCAAACACACATGCGCAGTAGGCTGTCTCCAGCCTGGCAACACAATTGCCAGGCTGGAGAGAGCCTGCACATGCTCCCAGTCTGCCTGGGAGTGCCCTGGCTGGGTGCTCCCAGCCAATCCTGACGCTGCAATAAGCAGCCTCAGGATTGGTGTAGGGCAGGCTAGGAGCCTGTGCCTGCAGCGATGCTTGAAAGGAGTGGCACGGATCGGCAGACGAGGTATGTTTTTAATTATTTAAAAAAAAAAAAATTATGTTACCCCCCGTGCTCACGCCCGCCCCTGCCACCCTTCCATTCCCCATCGCGCCGCACCCGCCCATTTACGCGCTGCCAAAACTGCATCCCACCTTTAATTTTATTCATTTTACAATTCCTCTGAAGCTTCCTTTCTGGTGCTGGAGTAAGTTGTGGTCAGTGACCCCAGTCTTACCCCAGCGGGACTGACAGCAGGACGGGGGAATCAATTTATTTGTCACTCATCCACGGGCCTATCAACAGGACTCCTAAACTTCTGTGAAGGTGCAGCTGTGGCAATTTTTGCATAGTTTCAGATTTGCTGCATTTGCCACATAATCCATCATTTGCAGCATAATCTGCTGATTTTAATCCAAAAAATTGTTTTTAGCTCAAACGATTCAAAAGTTACTAAAACACAGAGACATGTGTTGCCGCTCAGTGTAAGACCCTTTGCAGTGGTTGACTGGTCATTTTCCTGTTGCTTATTGCTATATGTGGGTAGTAAACTGGTACTGATGAGATGCAACTAATGCCCAGACAGTGTTAAAAAGTTTAACAAGCATTTGCAATGCAATGGGTCTCGCATTTGCTTGAGTTAAAGCTATTGGCGTTTTAAATGCATAACTGAACTTTTCTTGCCTTATAAATTGGTCAACCCTGCCTCATAATTTGGTCTTTTCCTGCCACATAATTCCAGTGGCCCTCCATATACCTAAAGCACTTCCATTTACCCTTTTCCTCTATCTGCAGCCAAAAATGAAAATGTTGTCATTTAGATTCCTAATTTAAATCTGCCATGCAAATTCCATTAGAATACCACTTTCACCACTCCACCATCAGAGTTGCTGGCTGGCTAACACAATCCTAAAAATAAATGACACGAAGCAGCCACGGAGGAGTAATGAGAGAAATAAACTAGAAGGGTCACCCAAACATGTCAAGATTGTTCAACCGGTCATAGTGTAATGAGGATGTGCAGGGCCACTGGGATTATGAGGCAGGAAAGGACCAAATCATGAGGCAGGGTTGACTAATTTATGTGGCAAGAAAAGTCCAATTAATCACTTGCAACACCAATAGCTCTAACTCTCGCAAATGCAAGACCTTCTAATAATGGCCTCCCATGACCCCATTGACACAAGACCTCTGGAAAACCAACAACTGCGTAATCAGTAAAAGTGCTATAGGTTCATTAAGGTGTAAGGTGGGCAGATTCAAGCCTATTTTCCCACTGGAAAGTGGAAAAACATAGCGGCACCAGATGTTAACCATTCGTTGTGCAGCAGTTGAATAAACTGCAGAATGCATAGAATCTAAAACTCCAGTACACATCCAATGCACACGTTTCACTTGATATTTGTAGGCT
This sequence comes from Pleurodeles waltl, assembly GCF_031143425.1. Classification (NCBI taxonomy): domain Eukaryota; kingdom Metazoa; phylum Chordata; class Amphibia; order Caudata; family Salamandridae; genus Pleurodeles; species Pleurodeles waltl. The sequence goes on from NC_090440.1 coordinate 1,145,110,332, forward strand.
GGGTGCCAGCAAGTTTAATCACTCTCAGCCCTGGTGGATCATATAGGTGTGTCAGTGCACATTGTCTCATTGACACAAGATGGTAGTTTTTTTACCAAAGATTTATCCCCTCTTTAGCAGATTGGTGAGATTATCGAGCCTTGCCATTAGGCGGGCAATGTGCCCATAAACCTAATTTGGGAAAAGACTGATTCCAAAATCTCCACCAAGTGCTCTTCATTTTGCTTGTAGATGGCGGGGGATATCGTGGGGGCCCCCCCTCTTATGCCTTTTGCGACTTGACATCTGATTGATTTAATACGGGATAGTCTGAAAACATTTCTGTAGTCCTGATGCTATTTGAGATGAGGATGAAGACAGACTGGCTCCCTTTGAATAGATGTCATTGGAGATTATTTTTAGTGTTTTTGTTACTGCTCGACCCGACACGTGTATGGCCGATTGGTGGTAAAAGTGGTCCCTCAGAAATGTTGCCCAGTGTTTTTGGGTATGTGGAATGGGTGTATTAATTTACTGATCGTCCCCCAGAAGCATCCACTATCATTGTGCTTAATGTCTGAAAATAATCTGGCCCATAGCTCATCTTCCTGTGACCTACTAATGGCCCACTTCAGCATTATAAGCATGGTTTAGTGGAGTCTTAGTGCTGTTTGAAGGCCTATGGCCTCCGGTTTGTGACGAAGAGATATTAAGGAGCTGTTTATTACTTCATAAAATTTCCTCAGTTGTGCTAGTTGGGCCCTGGGGATGCTCCCCAGCCCAATGGATGTTTGATGAGGCCTTGATTTGGGTGAAGTAGCAAATGTTTCCGCCAGCTTTTGTTGAAACGCTCCCAACTTTCTATAGCGCAAGTAAATATTTTCATTGGGGCTTGTAGCAGAACCTTTGCTGACTTTAACAGGTCCTCTACTATGGGAAGCCGTTCATGTAAAAATTACAGCTCCTTATATAGGACACCTCATGGAATGCATAGCGTGTTGCAAAATGAATATGACATACACCAGAATGAATGTACTCTGTGTGAAAATAAATATGATACCTGGCAGAGTGAATCTGAGTTGAACCAAAACAAATATGAAACCGGCAAAGTGAATATGCTACTTAGTGATTATTATGAATAACACACACTCAGAATTGAATAAGAGATATACTGAAATATATATCAATCATACTGAAATAAATATGGCCCTCACCGTAAATAATAAAGCAATCACTGAAACACATACAATATTTGTCAAAAAGAATGAGACATTTCTTGAAATGACTGACATATGCGAAGAGGAATATGACACACATTGGAATGAATATGACAGCTTGAAATGAATATAAGGTACTGAAATGAAAATGCATTATTCTGAAAGGAATATAATGTGCAATGAACATTATATTTATAAAAAAAATGAATATGGTTTGCGTTGAAAGTAATATGATACACATTGACATGATTATAATATGTGTTGCAATTGGTATCAGTCATGTTAAAATCAATATCATGCATTAATATGAACGAGACATCTATTTTAAGGAATATGACACATGCTAAGATGAATATGACATGAAATGAATATGAGCCCTTTTGAAATTAATTGAACATGCCTTAACCTGAATATGACCCATGCTGACATTAACCTGTTCTGTGCCTTGGATGAGGTGACCTCGTCCAAGGCTAAAGTTCCCCTGTGCCTTGGACGAGGTCACCTCGTCCAAGGCACAGGGAAACTTGGGGGAGCGCTAGCACGCCCCCCTAAGCGCACCCCCTTCCCCCCAAGGCAGGGATGGAAGGGGAAGACCTCCCCCTTCCACCCCCGCCCCCGTGACATCTCTTTCAATCACTGGGGGAGGCCCAGAGGGGCTTCAAAGGGAAGGAAATGTATTTCCTTCCCTTTGAAGTCTCTCCAAGGGTTTCAAAAGCCGGATTGCTTGTTTTTTTTTTTTTTTTTAGGTGGGGAGCGACCCCTTAGGCAAGGTTCGCTCCCCTTGGGGGAAAATTATATTTAGGCCATTTCTGCCCCCCTTGGGGGCAGATTGGCCTATTTTGATGAGGCCAATCTGCCCCCCTTGGGGGCAGAAACCACTAGACACCAGGGAGTTTTTTCTTTGCGTGAATTTCACGCAAGGGGAGCGACCCCTTAGGCAAGGGTCGCTCCCTCGGGGGGGGCAATTTATTTTAGGCCATTTCTGCCTCCCCTTGGGGCAGATCGGCCTATTATTAGGCCGATCTGCCCCCAGGGGGGGGCAGAAACCTCTAGGCACCAGGGCAATTTTTTTTTTGTGTTTTTTTTTTTTGTTTGTTTGTTTTTTTAGAGATGGGGAGCGACCCATCAGGCAAGGGTCGCTCCCCTGGGGGCAAATTGTATTTAGACCATTTCTGCCCCCCTGGGGGCAGATTGGCCGATTTTAGGTCAATCTGCCCCCCAGGGGGCAGAAACCACTAGGCACCGGGGATTTGTTTTTTGGCGCCAATGTCATGCAGGGGGAGCGACCCCGTAGGCAAGGGTCGCTCCGGGGGGGGGGGGGTGGTGGTTGGGGGGGCAAAATTATTTTAGGCCATTTCTGCCCCCACTGGGGGCAGGTCAGCCTATTATTAGGCCGATCTGCCCCTAGGGGGGGCAGAAACCTCTAGGCGCCAGGGGAATTTTTTTTTTTGTGTTTTTTTTTTTGTTTGTTTGTTTTTTTAGAGATGGGGAGTGACCCATCAGGCAAGGGTCGCTCCCCTGGGGGGCAAATTGTATTTAGGCCGAGCCCCGCAAGTCACCCCTCCTTGGATTCCCCTAGATCTCTAGTTTTCAGAAAGGCACAGGTTTGGTAGGTTTCCCTAGGTGCCAGCTGAGCTAGAGGCCAAAATCTACAGGTAGGCACTTTGCAAAAAACACCTCTGTTTTCTTTCAAAAATGTGGATGTGTCCACGTTGCGCTTTGGGGCATTTCCTGTCGCGCGCGCTAGGCCTACCCACACAAGTGAGGTATCATTTTTATTGGGAGACTTGGGGGAACGCTGGGTGGAAGGAAATTTGTGGCTCCTCTCAGATTCCAGAACTTTCTGCCACAGAAATTTGAGGAACATGTGCTTTTTTAGCCAAATTTTGAGGTTTGGAAAGGATTCTGGGTAACAGAACCTGGTCCGAGCCCCGCAAGTCACCCTATCTTGGATTCCCCTAGGTCTCTAGTTTTCAGAAATGCACAGGTTTGGTAAGTTTCCCTAGGTGCCGGCTGAGCTAGAGGCAAAAATCTACAGGTAGGCACTTTGCAAAAAACACCTCTGTTTTCTTTTTAAAAAAATGGGATGTGTCCACGTTGCGTTTTGGGGCGTTTCCTGTCGCGGGCGCTAGGCCTACCCACACAAGTGAGGTATCATTTTTAACAGGATACTTAGGGGAACATAGATTAGCAAAACAAGTGTTATTGCCCCTTGTCTTTCTCTATATTTTTTCCTTCCAAATATAGGAGAGTGTGTAAAAAAGACATCTATTTGAGAAATGCCCTGTAATTTACATGCTAGTATGGTCCCCCCGGAATTCAGAGATGTGCAAATAACCACTGCTCCTCAACACCTTATCTTGTGCCCTTTTTGGAAATAGAAAGGTTTTCTTGATAGCAATTTTTTACTCTTTATATTTCAGCAAATGAATTGCTGTATACCCGGTATAGAATGAAAATGCACTGCATGGTGCAGCTCATTTATTGGCTCTGGGTTCCTCGGGTTCTTGATGAACCTACAAGCCCTATATATCCCCGCAACCAGAGGAGTCCAGCTGACGTAACGGTATATGGCTTTCGATAATCTGACATTGTAGAGAAAAGTTACAGAGTAAAACGTAGAGAACAATTGATGTTTTTTTCACCTCAATTTCAATATTTTTTTTCTTCAGTTGTTATTTTCTGTAGGAAACCCTTGTAGGATCTACACAAATGACCCCTTGCTGAATTCAGAATTTTGTCTACTTTTCAGAAATGTTTAGTTGTCTGGGATCCAGCATTGGTTTCATGCCCATTTCTGTCACTGACTGGAAGGAGGCTGAAAGCACAAAAAATTGCAAAAATGGGGTATGTCCCAGTAAAATGCCAAAATTGTGTTGAAAACTTGGGTTTTCTGATTCAAGTCTGCCTGTTCCTGAAAGCTGGGAAGCTGCTGAGTTTAGCACTGCAAGCCCTTTGTTGGTGCCATTTTTAGGGGAAAACCACAAGCCTTCTTCTGCAGCCACTTTTTCCAATTTGTTTGAAAAAAACGAAATTTTCACTGTATTTTGGCTAATTTCTTGGCCTCCTTCAGGGGAACCCACAAAGTCTGGGTACCTCTAGAATCCCTAGGATGTTGGAAAAAAAGGACGCAAATTTGGCTTGGTTAGCTTATGTGGACAAAAAGTTATGAGGGCCTAAGTGCGAACTGCTCCAAATAGGCAAAAAAAGGCCTGGCACAGGAGGGGGAAAAGGCCTGGCAGCGAAGGGGTTAAAATGAAACTTGTCAAAATGAATGTTATGCTTTGAAATCAATCTGATACACAGCAACATGAATATTGCATATATTGAAATGAATTTGACCTATGTTGAAATGGATATGACCCATATTAAAATTATAATGTCAGGCGTTAAGATGACTATGACATCCACTGACACGAATATGCAATTCATTTAAAGCAATATGACACATGTTAAGATTTATATGAACCATTTTCAAATGAATATGATATCTGATGAAGTTGATATGACCCATATCAAAATTATTATGACAGTCATTAAAATTAATATGACACTTATTGAAATGGATATGAAACTATATGAGATAAATATAACATGCTTTGAAATTATTAAAGCACATATCAAAATGAATGCTCATTGTTTAAACCTGGCTTGCCTTGAATCGATGTTGATTTGCTTTAAAATTAACAATACATATTGAAATTAGTATTAGATATTCTGAAAGGATATGATATGAACACAAATTAATTAACTAAAATAAATATATGTTTTCGACTATGCGCTACATTTAGTTTTTGCCGGCTTTTGGACTCTGAGCACTTTACCACTGCTGACCAGCGCTAAAGTGCAAGTGCTCTCTGTCTAAATTGACCTGATGATTGGTTTATCCATGATTGGCATAGTTGTTTTACCCGTAAGTCCCTAGTATAGTGCAACATGTGTGCCCAGGACCTGTAAATCAAATGCTACTATTGGGTCTGCAGCTCTGATTGTGCCACCCACATGAGTAGCCCTGTAAACATGTTTCAGACCTGCTACTGCAGTGTCTGTGTGTGCAGTTTTAAACTACCATTTCAACCTGGCAAGTGCACCCACTTGCCAGGCCCAAACCTTCCTTTTTACTGCATGTAAGGTACCCCTAAGGTAGGCCCAAGGCAGTCCTATGGGCAGGGTGCAGTGTATGGTTAAGGTAGGACATATACTGGGGTGTGTCCTGACAATGAAATACTGCTGTAGGAAAGTACCATCTTCCTTGGCATGTTACACCCCATTTTTACCTCTATGTCAGTATGTTTTTGCCTGTCTCACTGGCATCCTGCTGGTCAGGACCCCAGTGCTCATAGTTTATGGCCTAATGTGTGTGTCTGTATGGTGCTTGACTGTGTTACTGAGGCTCTGCTAATCAGAACATCAGTGCTTATGCTCTCTCTGCTTTTAACTTTGTCACTGAGTTGTGCTGCACCAACTGCGTTTTACACCTCCTTTGTCCCCATGTCCTGGGACTTCCGTGGGTGCTGCCTGGCATCCTGAGGGCTCTCTAAAGTGCTGAGAGCCCCCTCTTCCTCCTCACACAGGTTGAAGTTCCCAGGTCCCTCCTGGGTCCAGCCAGCACCATTTTGATGCAAAATGCATATTTGTCGTAACCAAGGCTTGTTGGTGACTTTCGACACTAAATCACATCTGCATCCATGTTCACGTCGTGGGACATCCTTTGCATCATGCAGGAACCCACTGGCATCTTACTAGGGTGCATTCCTGCAGTCTTCATCCAACCGGGGACTGTTCTTTTGCACCCTCTTCTGCGTTGGCAGGGGCTCCTGTCCTTCCTGGAACTTCTTTCGACTTCTGGACTTGGTCCTAGCCTTTTGCAGGTCTTCAGGTCCAGGAATCCAGCAGTTGTTGTTTGCAGACTTGGTCGGTTACTGCAATAATCCATATCACGTGGTGTAGTGTGTCCTAAGGAAACTTGCAGTACTTTACTCCTGCTTTTCTGGGCTCTGGGGTGGGGTAATTTACTTACCTTTACTGTATTCTTACTCCCCCAGAAATTCTGCACACACTACACTTGTCTATAGCGGAATTCGGAATTCGCATTCCACTTTCTTAGTATATGGTTTGTGTTGCCCCTAGACCTATTTTCTACCATTGCATTCTATAGTATTTTCTTTTGTTTGCACTATCCTGTGTCTAATATCTTACCTTATTTTGGTGTCTAGTGTATGTACTGTGTATAATACTTACCTCCAGAAGGAGTATTGCCTCTAAGATATTTTTGGTACTGTTTCACCGAAATAAATACCTTTATTTTTGGTAACACTGAGTTTTGTCTTTACTAGTGTTTAAGTACTGTGCAACTATAAGTGGTATTGCATGAGCTTTGCATGTCTCCTAGTTCAGCCTACGCTGCTCTGCTATAGCTACCTCTATCAGCCTAAGCTGGTAGAACACTACTACTTCACTAATAAGGGATAACTGGCCTGGTATAAGGTATAAGTACCCAAGGTACCCACTATAAACCAGGCCAGCCTCCAACATTGGTGGTGTAGCAGAGGGATAAGTACTTGCAATTGCTTTACCACTTTGTTACCTGTACTTTTCACAAGAAAAGCTTGCTCCAATACTTAGAGCATATATAATAGATACCTAGAAGTAATTTTCTAACTTTCTAAAAGTTCTGTTTAACTTTGAAAAAGTTTCTACAAAGTTCTGAAAAGTTTTCTTCTTTTCTCTAAAATGTCAGCTCTGTTATTCTACTACCTTTTTTACTCACTTTTCCTAAACATTTTTCTTTCAATATGTCTCCCATAGATGCTACCCCTAGAGTTGTGAAAACAACATATGAAAATCTTAACTTTAAAAGTTTGAGGGGTCTCTGTATTGAAAGATGTTTGGGGATTGGGAAGACCCCCAATAAGATGTTCCTCTTAAATCTTCTCCTCCAAGATGACCAGGCACTCAGCACTGGTCCGGATCAGACAGGGGAAGAGGTAGAAGATGATTCCAACCAGGAAGGCTCGAAGTAGCAAACTGACAATCCTGGGAAGGGTACTTCCACAGATCTATTTGTCAATAAGTCACTTAGTACAACTAGCAGTGGGAAGGGTTCATGCACAAGTAGGGTTCCCTTCACCCCTAGAGGCCAGGTCACTAGAGTGGCCTCTGTTAGGGATAGATCTACCTCTGCACAATCTCACGTTACCTCTTTCTCAGAGGCATCCCACAATTCTAACCCTGAGAACCAGTACTTAGATAGAGAACTCAGAAAGCTGAGGTTAGAGGAGGCCAGACTGAGGCTAATGCAGAAACAGTTGGCCTTAGACAGGGAATCGCTGGCTGTGGAGAAAGAGAGGCAGGGCTTGGGGTTAGTTTTCCATGGTGGCAGCAGCAGTTTTTGAAATTCAAATGTTAGGGAACCTTCATTTGACTCTAGAAATCTGCACAAAGGTGTCCCTCCTTACAAGGATGGCGATGACATCTACAAGTGGTTTGTGCACTTGAGAGGGCCTGTAATGTTCAGAGGGTCCCTCATGTACAGTGGTTATCCTTCTCTGGCAAGGGGAGAGACAAACGTCTTATTGTCAGAGGGGATGATGCAGATAACTATAAGATTCTGAAAAAATGCACTCTTGGATGGTCTGGGCTTAACCACTGATCAGTAAAGACTTAAGTTCAGAGAGACCAGAAAGGAGTCATCACAGGACTGGACAGACTTTGTAGGCTGTTCTGTGAAGGCCCTGGAAGGTTGGTTAAATGGCAGTAAGGTGACAGACTATGAAAGCCTGTATAACTTGATTCTGAGAGAGTATATTTTGAATAATTGTGTGTCTGACTTGTTACATCAGTATCTTGTGGTTTCAGATCTGACCTCTCCCTAAGAATTGGGAAAGAAGTCAGACGAATGGGCCAGAGCAAGGGTTAGCAGAAAACCTCATACGGGGGTGACAAAGATGGCAATAAGAAGGATGGTAAGTCACATGACAAGGGTGGGGACAAAGATCAAAAACATCAGAGTCTTCATCAGGCCCACAAAAATCCTCTGGGGGTAGTGGGTCTAAATCCTCTTCTCACAAAGATAAGACACCCTGGTGTTCTATGTGTAAAGCCAAAGGCCAGTGGGCAACTGACAGGCATTGTCCAAAACGAAACACCAAACATCCCACCAGCACAACCCCAACTGCAACCACTTGTGCCCCTTGTAATAGCAGTGGTGGTGGGAAAAACACTACTAATTGCCAATCAAAGTGTGTAGCTGGGCTCACCATTGGTACTTTAGTTGTGGTTGGTCTAGTTAGGGAGATCACTGAGGCTGTTTTAGTCTCTGGAGGTGGCATTGACATAGCCACTTTAGTAGCGTGTCCCCTTAATTTGGATAAGTACAAGCAGCTACACCTGATTAATGGTGTTCAGGTTGAGGCCTACAGGGACACAGGTGCCAGTGTCACCATGGTGATGGAAAAACTGGTTGCCCCTGAGCAGCACCTACTTGGTCTCCAGAACCAAGTGACAGACACCCATTGCAACATTGTAAGCCACCCCATGGCTGTTGTGAATCTCAACTGGGGGGTTACTGGTCCAAAGAAAGTTGTTGTAGCCACTGATTTACCTGAAGAATGCTAGGTAATGATTTGGAGACTTCAGCTTGGGCTGAAGTGGAGTTGGTGGCCCATGCAGCAATGCTGGGCATTCCTGGGCATATCTTTGCTTTTACCAGGTCTCAGGCCAAGAGGCAAAGAGGATAGGGAAACTTGGATCCTGGAATAATGGACCAAGTGTTCCCAAAAACTAGGGGTAAGAAGGGCAAACCCTTGTCCACTACCCCTCCCTCCACAGATGACTCCCCTTTTGAGGAAGAGGAATTCTCTCCCTGTGCAGAACCTACACCACAGAAGCTGGAAGCTGATACAGCTGAGCTTTTGGGTGCAGGGGGGCCTGCCAGGGAAGAGCTGAGTGTGGCGCAGCAAACCTGTCCCACATTGGAAGGCCTCAAACAGCAAGCTCTCAAGCAGCAAAACGGTGATGTCACTGACACACACAGAGTTTATTGGGAGAATAATCTCCTTTATACTGAAGCAAGGGACCCTAAACCTGGTGCCACCAGGAGAATGGTCATCCCCCTTCAGTACAGGGTATTCCTCCTAACTCTGGCTCATGACATCCCTTTAGCTGAGCATTTAGGCCAGAGTAAAACATAGGACAGATTTGTTCCACATTTTCACTGGCCCCATATGTCAGAAGACACAAAGGAGTTTTGTCGTTCCTGTGTCACCTGCCAAGCCAGTGGCAAGACTGGTGGCACCCCAAAGGCCCCCTTGATCCCACTGCCAGTGGTTGGGGTGCCCTTTGAAAGGGTAGGGGTTGATATTGTTTTCCCCCTTGACCCTCCAACAGCTTCTGGCAATAGATTTATCCTTCTGGTGGTGGACCATGCCACAAGGTACACAGAAGTTATCCCCTTAAGGACCATTACAGCTCCTGCAGTGGCAAAGGCCCTCCTGGGAATCTTTTCCAGGGTGGGCTTCCCTAAGGAAGTGGTGTCAGACAGAGGTAGTAACTTCATGTCTGTATACCTAAAAGCAATGTGGAAGGAGTGTGGTGTTACCTACAAGCCCACCACCCTTATCAACCACAAACTAATGGACTGGTTGAGAGGTTTCATAAAACTCTCAAAGGTATGATTATGGGACTCTCTGAAAAACTCAGAAGGAGATGGGATGTCCTATTATCATGCCTCCTTTTCGCCTACAGGGAGGTACCCCAAAAAGGAGTGGGCTACAGCCCCTTAGAACTCTTATTTGGTCACCCTGTTAAATGACCCCTTGCTCTTGTTGAGGAGGGTTGGGAACAACCTTTAAAAACTCCAAAACAAGACATTGTGGACTGTATACTTGGCCTGAGAAGTAGAACGGCTGAGTACATGAAAAAGGCCAACTAAAACCTTCAGGCCAGCCAAGAGCTCCAAAAGCAATGGTTTGACCAGAAGGCTGTCCTGACAGAGTACCACCCCGGACAGAAGGTGTGGGTATTGGAGCCTGTGGCCCCAAGAGCACTCAAGGACAAATAGAGTGGACCCCATCTAATTGTAGAAAAGAAGGGTGAGGTCACCTACCTGTTGGACCTGGGCACTGCCAGAAGGCCCGCTAGAGTGCTTTATGTCAATCGCCTAAAGCCTTACTATGACAGGGCTGACTTAACCCTACTCATGGCTACAGATGAGGGACAGGAAGAAGAGAGTGATCCTCTCCCTGATCTCTTCTCCAACACTGAAGCAGAAGGAAGACTGTAAAAATCTCCTTGATCAGTTTTCCGAACTCTTCTCACTCACACCTGTTACAACTACTTGGTGTGATCATACAATTGACACTGGAGACAGTTTATCTGTCAAAAGTAAAATTTACAGGCAACCTGACCATGTCAGAGATTGCATAAAAGCTGAAGTTCAGAAAATGTTAGACCTGGGAGGTATTGAGCCCTCTGATAGCCCCTCCAGAAGGAGTATTTCCTCTAAGATAATTTTGGTCTTGTGTCACTAAAATAAAGTACCTTTATTTTTGGTAACACTGAGTATTGTCTTTTATTGTGTATACGTACTGTGTAACTATAAGTGGTATTGCAGGAACTTTGCATGTCTCCTAGTTCAGCCTAAGCTGCTCTGCTACAGCTACTTCTATTAGCCTAAGCTGCTAGAGCACTACTACATCGCACTAATAAGGGATAACTGGACCTGGTATAAGGTGTAAGTACCTAAGGTACCCACTACAAGCCAGGCCAGCCTCCTACAACAGCTCACAACCCACAGCCCCACACACCTCAGTCACCATACCCCCAGACACCACCACAACACCCACAGACACATCCACCACATTTGCTGTTGTTTTTTAATATCTGCATTTGGGGTAAGTGTTGGTCACCCAAGACAAGGGTAGATGTTCACTGTGTGGATTTGTGGGTGTTGATCCGATTGGGGTGTCATTGCATTGTGTTCTGTTTGCAAGGGTAAGTAGTTCATCTTGTGTTGGGCAATGTCAGCATGTATGGTGTAGATTTGTCCTCTGACATAGATTGTACTTTCGTCTCATATGCAGGAGCTAGAGTTTTGTTTGTCCACACATGGAGGGTGTTAAATTGTGGTAGCTTCCTTTGGATTTGACTGACCATGTGTCCACTTTGATGTGTGTACCTTACAGCTACATCATCTAGATGTCTGGACCATGCTGTTGCCATTGTATGTGCTTTCTTGACTTGCACTTACACATTTGGCAGCTAGGCATATCACTTGGCTCAAATATTGTTTGTCCCTGAGATACATGAAGGGTCGAATCCTATGCAAATGCTGTTTTAGGGGCATGTGCAAAGTGAAATGTGTCCATGAATGCTCCTGATGTCGCCATCACTATTATGGAGGTATAGTTTGCATTGTGAGCTTTGAATATTCGTTTTACAACCTATTGTGCATCCCATTGACCATCCATTGTGTTGCAATGTGGGTGCTGTGTGGGTCCATCGATGAGCAGCACCTGTGGCAGGACGTGCGTGTGATGGGCTCCATGGCGGCACAGGTCATGTAACACTGCCTGCAGGTGAGTTGCTTCCTTTATGCTTTCCGTTTCCACCTGCTGGGATGTGGTGGTTGGACTGCCACGGTCACGCTGGCGGTAGGCAACATCAGAATGTTTCCATCCGAAACACCGGCTCCGTCGGCCTTTTTGGCCTGCCTCGCCACTGCGGTGGTCTGTGCTGCCTGGTGGAGCTGGCAAGCCTGCGGCAGTCTTTCCCTGTGGGACTGCCAGCATCGTAATACTGTGATCTGACTGCCAAGCAGATGGTGGTCACACCACCGCCATGGTGGTGCACAAACCGCCAAACTCGTAATGTGACCATTTGAGAATATGTAACATTAATTTCAATATGTAATATTAATTATAAAGCAAATGCACATAAGTTCAGAGCAAGCCATATTCATTTAAACAGCAGTCATATTCATTTAAACATGGCTTGTGTTCATTTCAATATTTGACTAATTATTTTCAAAGCATGTTACATTTATCTCACAGTTTATTTTCATTTCAGAAAGTGTTCTATTCTGTTACCGAATGTCATATAACTTTTGATGTGGGCCATATTAATTTCATCAGGCGACATATTAATTTCAAAGTGGCTCATATTCATCTTACCATGTGTCATATTCCTTTCTATGAATGTCATTCATTTCAATGGATGTCATATTCACCTTAACACCTGCCATAACGTTTTTAACAATGGTCATATCCATTTCAACATAGGTCATATTAATTTGAAAATATTTATTATTTATTTTGCTGTGAATCATATCAATCTCAAAGCACAACATATTCATTTTGACAAGTTTCATTTTAATTTCAGCATTGGTCGTATTCAGTTTAAGATATGCTGAATTCATTTAGGTGGAGCTCATATTTGTTTCAATGCATTTCATATTCATCTTAGCATGTGTCATATTTCTTTCACTGGATGCTGCATTCATATTAACACATCTTAATTTTAACATGAATCATATACATTGCAACATATATTGTAATCATGTCAATGTATATCATATCACTTTCAATGCAAGCCATATTCATTGTGATAAATGTCATGATCATTTTAACGTTACTCGTATTAATTTTAAAACCTGACAAATTCATTTCAATGAAGGTCATATTAATTTCAACGTAGGTCATATTCATTTTAACATGTGTTATATTCTTTTCAATCAATGTTAAGTTTATTTCAATGGATGTCATATTCATATTAACACTTGTCATATTAATTTTAAGATGCAACTTATCAATTTTAACATATATCATATTAATTTGAATATGTATCATATTAGTTTGAATATGTGTCATATTCATTTCAAGGCGTGCCATATTCATTTGAATAAATCTCATGTGAATTTCAGCTGTGGTCATTCTCATTTGAAGACATGTCAACTTCAATTCAATGGGGTTGCATTAATTTTAACACAAGCCATATTAATTTTCAATCATCTCCTGTTCATGTCTGTGTGTCTCATATTCATTGTCATCTCGGTAATATTCATTTCAACACAATTCAGATTCATTGCAACATGTTTAATGTTCATTTCAATGTACATTGTATTAGTTTCAATGTGCATTGTTTTCTTTTCAGAATATAATATATTAATTTCAATACTTTATATTATTTTCAATCTGCTATATTAATTTCAATGTATGTCACATTTCTCTTGGCATAAGTCAATCATTTCAAGAAATGCCCCATTCTTTTTGGTGAATATTGTATTTGTTTCAGTGATTGCTTTATTGTTTACAGTGAGGGCCATATTAATTTCAATATGATTTATATATCTTTCTTATTCAATTTGGTGTGTGTGTTATTCATGTTAATCACTAAGTAGCATATTCATTCTGCCAGGTTTCATATTTGTTTTGGTTCAATTCAGATTCACTCTGCCAGGTATCATAATTATTTTGACACATAGTACATTCAATCTGGTGTGTTATATTCATTTTGCAGCACTCTATGCATTTCAGGAGGTGTCGAATATGGGGAGCTGTAATTTTGACATGAACGGCTTCCCATACTCTACGGTCAATTGTGAATATTTGATTGTCTTGAAATTAGCAGTAAAGACAGAGCTAGGTACCTCTGCTGTGCCACTGAATGCAGGCAGAGTTACAAGAAAGGAGCCTCTTGTGGAAGATGATCACTGTGTTTTTTTTTCCCTAAGTGAAATGAGTAATGGTGGAACAACGGAAGGGTGAAGAAGGTGTAATCTAATGTCGAACTGATCATGGAAGAATGGAAAATGGAATGAGGCCGCCGGTGGGATATCCTCAGTGAACTTCCCACTGAGGGCCCTAAAACTAACAAATTCTAGATCATTCAGTAGTTGTCTGCCGGTTTTATTCATTTTGCCATAGGGGTTTCCACCTTGTGCCAGTATGTTCCAGTAGGAAGAATGGGCTAGCACAAAGGCATCAGGAGAACAGCCAAGGAGGTGCAAATTCAGATCACCTGAGAGGACAAAGTTAGAAGTTTCCTCCTCAACTATGTGCTTCAAAAGCTGTTCCACCAGCTCTTGCGAGGCCTTTGATCTGTTTTTGGGATTAATTAAAAGCATTAATAATTATTACCTCAGTTTCGATGTTTTGGTTAAGGATGGTGATCTTTATTGCGATAGGTGCCAGTGTGCTGGAGTTTAATGCCCTTACTGAGGCTGTGCAAGATTTTGAGACGTAAGTTGCCACGTCACCAAGTAAGTGGCTGTATTTTGCCCTCTTGACAGCTGGTCGCAAAGAAGCAAGTGAACCTCTGTAGATGGAGTGGTTCAGAAAGCCAATTCTCCTGCATGAGGATGTAAAAAAAAAGTATACATACTGAAGGAATTCGGAGTTAGTTATTTTGCTGGCAAGGCCATTGATGCTCCATGAGCATAAGCTAAGGGGTCCTTGTTTGTTCTTGGTCAATGTGCCATTATCTAAGTTTTGTCTTGGGCTGCCAACAAAAGAGTTTATTGTTTTGGAGAGCCACCTTAAATCAAGATTGCATGGCCTGATTGTGATTGAATGCCGACCTTGATGGTTGTTGGCTGCTGCCCTCTTCAATGATGAATACCCCGGGGCCCCCTTAAGCACAGAATGAGTAGGTTTGTGTGGTCTAGCGGGTGCTCTTTTTCTATCTGGCAGAAGCAGGGATAAGGGGGAGCCTGGCTCATAATTAGGGGTAATATTTATTCCCCATTTCTTAAAGGTCAGCCGTTCAGTCAGCACTTTTTGGGCAATTGCAGGTGCTCTTCAAGTGGCCTTGGTGGCTTTGCTCCCTAGGATGTCATCAGTGCGGATAAACTCTATTGATGACATATCTGTTGACCTGAAGTCAGCTAAGTTTGGAATAGATGATAGTAAGAATAAAAAATTGCCCCCATTCAGAACATCGCAATTTCCCCTAGATGTATACCCTGGCATAAGCATTAGTGTTTTGGTGTTAACCAGTGGTTCTGGCAAAGCTTCTGGTGAAACCTGTGTTGGGCGTTTGGTTCCCCAGGGGTAATGAATGATTGGTCTAAGGACATCCCAGGAGTTTTGCCCCCACTCCCTTTATTCCATGATGTCAGCCGCTAGAGTGGTAGGGCAAGATGTTGCTGTCCAGGCGTCAGCCGATTTTGTACCGGGCCCACCTTCTGACCTATTATCCCTTGCTCCTAAAGCTGAAATACTTTGCTGAGCAGTTCCTAGGTAGGCACTAACCGGAGGTGTATCTCTGATTTGAGGGCCAGGGATACTTCTCAGATGTTGCGCTGTCGGCTCCGTTGAGCAGGTTTTTGCTTCCTCAGACTTCGGCGATGTGCCCCTCCTGCCTTCGGACGTTAAAGGTGCCTCATTTTCAGGGCCAAATTGCTCTTCCATGGCATGATAAATGCTGAGTCTTTTGGGATAGATTGAATATCAAGCGCTGTTGCATCCTGTGATTTGGAGGCCGGTTTTAAATATATCCCCTCTATTTGTCTAGTTACTAGTCTGAAGAGGGGATAAATGACCAGCTGGTTTAATGCACCATTCTTTTTGTTCCGACCTTTCCTCCTTTGGAATCATCTTTGCTTTGCATTTGTTTTAGATTCCAGGGCGCTATCTGGTTTGATGCCGGGCTTATCAATTGTTGTCAGTTGGTCTGATGAGGGAAAAGGCAATACTCCCCCAGATGCTCTGCTGGGTTTCTGTGTTAGGCTGCTCTCTGGAGTTGCTAGTGAGCCTTGTGACTCAATGTTGTTGATTGCTTCCAAGGGAGTTGAGCCCTGATGAACCTTAGGGTGGAGTTTGAGTTCTGTGAGTAGGTCTTGGAGTATTGAGGAAAGAGAAGACAGTTTGTTCACAACCAGAAAAAAATAATTGCATCTTGCTCGCGTCACAAAAGTTTCTGACTGTGCTAGTTTGATGAGTGAAAGTAGGTCCCTTAGTTTCTCCTTGATACCCACCAGAGAGATAAGCAGTGACAGCTGAATTTCCATTTTGTTTGATTGATAGTGCAGTGCCTCCACTGACAGCTGCATCGTTTTCAGGAGAGAAGCCCATACACTGTCCATACTCAATGCTTTGTTCTGTACACCAGAGTGTAGTGAGAGGGTTTGCTGATCTGTGGAGAGGTCTGATTTTAGGTCTTATTTTATGGTGTTCAAAGGTTCCTCCTGAGCCATGATTAGCGATTTGTTTAGTTGGAAGTTATAAATCTCTTCCTTTGGACCCACGTAGTTGAGAGGGTTTTGTCAGCCTGTGTCCCCACTTGTGCCAGCATAACTGTTGGACGTGCTTCCTATTGACGATGTGGAGGGAAAACTGAAGGACCTTACAAACTTAACTTGATGCCTACCCCTTATTTTGGACGAAGGGTCCATCCGCCAGGGGATCATTTGGCACAGCTTGCTTAGTTCTGAGGTGATCTTGTTCTCAGGTAGTAGCCCCAGTGTCTGCGGGCGGCATGGAACCCCACCAGGCTTCCGAGCAGTGCATTCGATCTTCGGTAGGGGAAAGCATGACTGGGGCCCTGTCTCACTTGGCTAACTATCACTTCGGTTGCAATGGTGTCTGCAAGCCAGGGGGTTTGTTGATACTTGGGAAAAGGGTGGAGCTTGCATCCTTCAAGAAGCTGAATTTGGAGTAAATTTTCAGATGGATGGTGTGTGTGAGGCTCTTGGTGCCTTTGGCACCCATGTCCAAAATGAAAGCATCAGCTGCACAACTGCGGAAGTGATCCCTGTCTTGCGTTCTCCGTTCCGTACTCTAACTGATTGCATTGGGTGTATGGCCTGTTGTCTCCTGGGGCCTATACAAGTTCTTGGTGCGGCAAGTGCAGCTGCAGGAGATAAGAGGGTTAAAGTACTGGGGGTCCCGTGAGCGTTTTTCCCCAGTCCCCCCTTCTGGTATAGTGTTTGGCTTGGTTCAGTCACTTCTAGCGGTGCCTCACCCCTCCTGTATAGTGGTAACTTTGACACAATGGGAGGGGGACACGAGCATGCAGAAGTTTGTACAGGATGTAGGGCTCTTGTGGAAGCAAGGGGTATTTGCAGACAGATAGCAGATGGCTGCTTTCTGATAAAGTAATGCAATGTAGCAGGTATCAACTTGAGAGGAAGACTGCTAGGCTGGAAGGCAAGAGGAGCAGCTGTGGGGGAGGTGGGAGATGAGCACAGAGGATGATAAGCTCAGGCAGACACAATGCAGGGGAGGGAGCACACCCAGGCCGGCAAGTTGCACCCAATCCTGGTCGGGTCATTCTGCGTGCCTGGGGCTCAAACAATGGAAGGTCCTAAGCCTGCTAAGCATGCTGTCCGGCTGCTGCCCCCCCCCCCTTCCACCCTTACCGGCCCTCTATACTCTGGTGCAGAGTCTGCTTCGAATTGTGGCACCTCTTACCTCTTGCAGCTTCAGTCCCGGCATTCATTGCTTAAAGCGATGTTGGGCTGAGGAATGGCACCAAGCATCACAAGAAAGGTAGTCGCTTCATTTTGAGGCCCCCGACGGTCAGCTGAGCACCTGCCAGCCGCCAGTGGGAAACTTGACAGCGGGCGTAGAGGGAGGCTGCAATGAGTGGGAGCCTCAAAGTTGATAATCTCGGTCTGCCTCAATCTGCCGTAGGGCACTCCTCACTTGCTCGGACACTGCAGCTCTGCTTCCGCTTCTGGGACAGAGCTTTTGGCTTTGCAAATGTGTTTTAGCCTATTGTTCACCAGCATGGCTGCTGTCCGGCATGGCTAAAGGGTTGTGACATACAGGAGAGTGGGGTTGGAGTGTTGTGGAGTGGAATGACGAAAAGTGGAGTAGAGTGCTGTAGAGTGGAGTGGCAGAGACTCTCATGTATTGGAGTGTCGTAGTGTGGAGTCGCGTACAGTGGCATACATCGACGTGGCATAGAGTAGAATGGACTGGTGTACAGTGCATTGGCATAGAGCACTGCAGAGTATAGTTTCAAAGAGTGCAGTGCCATTGGGTGCAGTGGCATTGAACTCAGCAGCGAACAATATAGTGTTGTAGAATGCAGAGACGTAGATTAGAGTAGCTGATAGTAGAGCACAGTGGTGCAGAGTGGTGTGGGTCACAGTGGAGTGCCACAGAGTAGAGTGGCGCAGATAGAGTGGCTCAGAGTAGAGTGGATTGTCATTGAGTGTAGTGTAATAGAATGCAGTGGTGTAGAAGAGAGTGGCGTGGACTGGTGCGGAGTGGAATGACGTAGAGTTGAGTGATGCAGAGGGAAGTGGTGCAGAGTAGAGTTGAGTGGCATAGAGTGCATTAGCATATAGTTTTTTTTTTTTAAACATATTTTATTGTGATTTTCAATGGTCAGTAGGCAAGTATACAAAACATCTCACAGAAATACATGTATCAATTCAATTGGCCTATGTCTGCGGGATATCTGACATTAAGGGTCCTACACAAGGACTCTCGAAATCACTACTAATCCTTAACATCCCTCCCATATCCCACCCCTTTTCCCTCCCCCAGGTGAGTGTAATGACGTGCTGTAGTTCTTTTGGGGGAGCTGAGCTTGCCATAACAAGGTGTAATCATATACCTAAAGTTAAGGGTAGTGCACTATTTCTTCATCTACCTTGAAGTTCCCATTGTTCAGGTCCCAGGGAGGGTCACCAGTGGTCAGAATTTTCCTGAGTCTTTATTGTCCCTTGGCCAGTGAGTCTGTCAGCGGGTTGATCTAGTCAGGGTTTCGGCCTTAAGAGTTTCGAGTACCATCTCTCAGCCCTCTGCAACTTCTGGGGGTCTGATTCCTCTCCTGACCTCTCGATGGAGAATATTCCCCTCGCTGCTAGACCATTTAATCAACTCACTTATCCACTGGGATGCTCTTGGCCCCCTTGGGTTTTTCCAAGACATCGCAATCTCTTAGCTGAGTGTGGAAACCAACTTAATAGACAATGACTCATTGTGCAAGGAATCCCTCTTTCTATGACCCGCACCAGGGTTTGGTTCACCTCCACCCAGAATGCTCCCAGCTTGGGACAGTCCGAGAACATGTGTTTGAATTCCACCCCCATCGAGCCACATCGTGGGCAGCTCTTGCTCTCTTTCCCAAAGTATTTGTTGATTCGTGCAGGTGTCAGGTATGCCTGGTGGAGCACATAGAAATTTATGAGCTTGAATCTGGCATTCCGTGTCAATTTAGGGAGACCCCTCAGAATGCGCCCCCATTCTTCCTCATTGATATCAGTGTCCAGATCTTTCTCCCAAGTCTGTTTAAGAGGGGCCAGGGGGGCAGCCCTGTCCAAACGCATCAAACCATAGAGGGTTGAGACTGCTTTGTGTTTGCCAGTTGAGGATGCTAGATATGAGCATGTCGCCTGTGTTGAAGCTTCTCCTCCCCACCATTGCCTACGGATACTGGCCACTAGTGATCCGTGTAACAAGAAGTGCCCCCCAGGTAGCCCAAATTCCACCCTGAGAGCCTCAAAGGGCATCAATGTTCCATCCTTGATTGATGCACCTACCGTAAGAATCCCTGCTCCACCCAGGTCTTGAGTTCGTTCCAGGTACCCCGATGTGGTAAAGCCCGTAATGATAATAGGGGGAGTTCTGGTGAGTAGGGGGCCCCTATTTTAATCTTTCGCAGGAATGCTTTCCAAAACTGAGTCAGGATTTTTAATTCAGGAGGGTCATGTTTCCCATCTCTGGTAGTTCTTAATAATACTTCAAACAGCCTGGGCCCTGGCTGGGTGAATGCCTTTACCCTCGCCCCAGTTTCTACTCTGGTCAATATCCATTCTGTTAATCACTGGAGTTGAGCCACCAAGTAGTAGGTTTCGAAATCGGGGACCCCTAGCCCTCCGTCTGTGGATTGTCTTTGGAGTTTGGCCAGAGCTTCTCTCCTCCACCCCTCGCCCCATATGAATGTCACTACCATAGTTTCTAATTCTTTAAAGGTGGCCCTGGGTATCCAGACTGGGAGCACTGTGAAGTAATATAATAGTCGTGGGAGCACGATCATTTTAAGAATTGCTATTCTCCCTGCTACAGATAGTGGCAAATTTTGCCAAAAGGACATCCAGGACCTTGTGGAACGTGTGGAGCTACCTATGTTGCCCTCTAGGATGTCTTGAGGATCATGATAAATTTTGACTCCTAAATAAGGGAGTCAGCTCGGGACCCATCTGACCAGGCCTAGGCTCGGCGGGGGTGTCATGGAAACTCTTAGAGGGAACAAACCGGTTTTATCCCAGTTTACTTTCAGGCCAGAGTATCCCCCAAACCGAGACAGCATCCGTTGCGCTCGGGGTAAATCCCTTTGGACAACATCCAGAAATATCAAGAGATCATCAGCGTAAAGGGCTATTCGATGTCTCTCGCCTCCTGCTGAGATTCCCGGACCTCCCTCTCCCGCTCTTGCTGCGGCAGCTAGCGGTTCCATTGCCAAGGCAAATAACAGCAGCGAAAGAGGACATCCCTGCCTGGTACCCCGCTCAACTGTATAGCTTCTGGATATTGTCCGTCCTGTGCGCACTCTAGCTGTGGATTTAGTATACAAGAGTTTCACCCAGGAGATATATTCGGGCCCTAGTTTAAGCCAGCACATCACAGTATAAAGAAACTCCCATTCCAGGCTGTCAAAAGCTTTTTCTATATCTACCGCAAGGACTCCAGAGGGAGTGGTTGCGGAGGTCTGGTCTCTCATGACTGCTAGTAGTCTATGAATATTGCCCGCTGTGTTTCGCCCAGGGATGAAACCAGCTTGATCTGGGTGTATTAGTGTAGTCATAAATGGGAGGAGTCTAGTTGCTAAAATCTTACTGAGGATTTTGTAGTCAAGGTTCAACATGGATAATGGTCTATAGGCCCCCGTTTCCGTTGGGCTTTTACCGGTTTTCAGGAGGTGAATTATGACCACTTCTCGGGCTGTTGCAGGTAACTCACCCTGCTCTTTGGCAATCCTGTATACGTTTTCCAATCTAGGTGTGAGTATGTCTATGTAAGAGGCATCACATTCAATAGGTAGTCCATCTGTCCCCGGGGTTTTCCCTCTAGCCAGGCTTTTTATGGCCTCCTTAATTTCTGGCTTTGTAATGGCCCCTCCCAGTAGTTCCGTAATCTCAGGTGAGAGTGAACCGAGTTGCAGCTCGGATAAGTAACCCTCAGTGGCTTCCTTGACATAGTTGAGTCTACTTTTATACAGATGTTCATAGTAGGTCGTGAAATGTGAGTTGATTTGTTCTTGCCCGTATATGTGACCCCCTTGGTCTGTATCTAAGTCCAATATGGCTGGGGTCCTATGTGACTGAGATACAACCCATGCTAGCATTCGGCCCGCTTTGTCTCTCTCTCTCCATGTGCTCGTGTAACGTAGTTTCTATAATCAAAGCACCGGAGGCGTTCTATACAATCTGCTACTTCTGCTCTAAGCTCTAGTATAGAGTTCTGTAGGTGCAGTTTCCCAGGTCTACTTCTCTCAACCTCACGTAGCTTGTCCTCTGCCCGTTCAGTGTCCCTGAGAAGAGTCTTGTGCACACCTACTGCCCCCGCTATGCACCGCCCCCTTACCACCACCTTAAAGGCATCCCATTCATTCAGGGGGTTATTAGTAGATGCTTCGTTATCCTCAAAAAACTGATTGGGGTTAATCCATCTTCGGCCACTTCTTCCCTCAGCCAATGTTCAAGAAACTCCACCAGGTTGGATTTTTCAGTGCGTTCGGGTAGGCCAATTACGTGGATATTAATTCACCTAGATCTGTTTCTGCGTCTTCTGCTCACAGTTCCAACTCTCTAATCCGTTTTTCCATTTGTTGCGCCATCCTGGCAGTGTCTTTAACTTCATATTGAAGTTCTTCCAACTGCTTGTCTGTGGTGGCTACATTTTCAGCCAGGCGGCTGTGGTCGTCTCTAAGCAGTGTAAGGTCTGTGGCCAATGCGTCAATTTTTCTTTCTAGTGCCACCCGGGAAGCCATTATGGCCTGCAGTACGTCCTGAAGGGTGGGGTCTCCTCACCTGTCTTCTGGGGAGGGGTTCAGGGCACTTCCCTGGTCGGTCATCTCTCTCGAGGTAGGTCCACTCTTGGGTTCTGTTTCTTTTTTTGGGGCCGTTTTACCCATCTTGTGCCCCATCCAGCATGTTCACTGCGGGCGACTTTGTCTCTTCCCTCTTGGTCCCATCCGTATAATGGGCTGGGCCGAATCACCAATGGATCTATCTCCCTCCACGAGCCGGATGACCTCAGCTCCTAAAGCACAGGGAGGGTCCCACAAGCTGGTCCCCGGGCTTTCGCTCCATTGTGGGGGGTCAACGTATCGCCCACAGCGTCATCCAGCTCCGGCAGAACTCCCCATCAACTCCGCTCTGGGCTCCCCCTCCATCCTCAAGGTGGGGTCGGTCGCCAGAAGGGGAAGGAAAAAAAGGGGGCCCCCCACCCTCCCCTGCTGGCGCAATTCTCTGGGCGGTGCCCCCACAATAAAAGGGGCCACCAGGGGCTGGGACAGCGCGAGAGCCTCCTCACCGGGTCGCCTCTGTACTGTGATGGCTCAACCGGAGGCGCCGATCCCTCTCCTTGGCCCCGCGTAGTCGATCTGAGTCGCTGCTCCGCCCAAGATGTCCCCGGGACCCCTCTGCTCCGTGCTGGCAAGAAAAGGCGCTTCTGCTCGCTTTCAGGAGGCGTCTACTCCGTTTCGGCTATGGAGGTCGCCATCTTGGATTGTTCACGGCTCCGAGCCGCTCTGTTTGCGTGGTTTAAAATTCGGGCCGCGGTCTGGACAGCCGTCGACAGCCTGACTGATAGCCTCCTCGTACCTTCAGCCCCGCCGTTGGCTGGGTTGTGGGACCACGGATCTGCAGGATTCCCCGAGACGGGGAGTCGAGGACGGGAGCATCATGAGGAGACTTCAACCGTCATGGCGTCAGACCACACTGTGGTACTGAAAATTCTGGACCCGTGTTATAAACGTCGTCGTATCACAACGATTTTGGTATCAGCAGACCGGGAATGATTAGAATAGAATGCACAAGCATTGTATTCATATTCGGGTAACAAAATCACCCGAATATCAAAGTTCCGTCCTGAACCCTCGTGTTCCATTTAAACGACAGCCATTTTATGATTGCCCTCAAATAGGCCAATGTCTAATGCTGAAAACGAGTCTGAAGGACACGTACATCTTTGCTGACTCCTCTGTGACCTGGGCAAGCTGACTCCACTGCCTGAAGCCAAACCTGTTCGGCCAGTTTCTTTCCCAGGGGCCGAATGAGATTAGTATCAAGGCACAACACATCATAAACCTTTCATCACACACAAACCATGCCTAATCTTACACACACCTGTCTCTGTTTCTTTCTTTATGACTTGCTTTACAAGGAGGAGGTGCCCATTTATATTGGGGGTCCGTCGATATCTGATGAAAGTACTAAGCCTTGCCGGGTAATTGATTGAGGGCTGGACAAACTGGAATATGGGCTTGTCATCATAAACCTGCTATTTCTTTGTAGTGAAAATATGTGAATGGTCAACTGTAAAATAAGGAATGTTTGCCTAAAGCATAATATTTTGTATAAAAGAGAAGGTTAGCTTTGCAAGAGGAGCAGTCTCCTGAGAATATACACCGTGTTGTACTTCTAGGATACCTGTTACTGGCTGCAGCCAATAAACAAGATCTTTGACTTCACCAAGAAGACTCTGTGTTTCTGTAGTCTGAAACAGGAAGGACTCGAAGTCTTAGGGTGTGTTCCCTGGCACCACTGGGTTCTGAAAAACCCAGTACTTCAGTTGGCGCCCAACGTGAGGCGATTTCAGCGGTACCAGTCCAAGCCAGAGGTTTGTGAGGAGCTTCGTGTGAAAATTCTGGAGGAAGGCCGCCACTTCATCGACCCCTGTATGTCGACGTGGTCCGAAAGTCTTTGCTGCGAGGTTCCCCTCTTTCCTTCGGCTACGAAGGACTGCTGCCCTGACTATCGCCCTGTTTTGGACCCTTGATGATTTGGTAGAGCGTAACGATAAATGAGTCTTCTGGTGACGTCATCGATACCTCAGTTAAGTATAAGTGGAGCGTCTCCCAGTCCTTAGTTTGGTTCTTAGTTTGGTATCCCCTTGGGATCTTTGATTTGGAACTTGCAAGTACCAAAGCCGAGGGATTAGTGTATTCACGAGACTATCGTATTCGATAATCCTTTGAAGTTTGAAGCTAGACTAGAGAGCGAAGATGCCTGGTCTTAGCAGACATGGAAATTTGTTTTGTCTTGGTTATAATAGGGATTCTAGTTTGGAGGACTCGTGTCCGGTTCTTCCGATTGGAACTCCAACCTATGAACTATATGTGAAACATGGCATAGGCCCCATCATATATAATGAAGTATGGATCCAATACACCAGGAAAGATGGTGTTTTAAAATGGCCCCAATATGGTAGTTTTGACACAGAGATTCTGGATAATCTGGAGGTTAAACTTTTTAAGAAGAAAGCCCGGCCGGCGATGTTTGACTCTTTCCGCCTATGGCGTAAGGAAGCCAAACAGATGGAAATTAAATTAGCAAAGAGAAATAAGAGGGAAGAGGGTATCTCGATAATGCAAGCTGCCATGCAGTTTAAAGATGATGAAAAAGAACAGATGAATGAGCAGTTGCACAGGCAACGTAAAATGGTGACCGATAAATGTTATCCAGTTCTTCCGCTTCTTCAGCAAGATGCAGCAAAAGAACTTGAGAAAGATCCTTTAATGTCACACTTGTTGAGTTCGCCACCCCCTTATGCGCAGAATTCTACAGCACCTCCGCAACCTTTAGCTGTGCAACCTCCGTTTATTGTGCCTCAGGTTCTTCCACAGCCGCCAGCTCCTTTTCAGTTGGCTCCTACTACTATGGCGCAGCCCCTTCAAGGGCCGCCGACTTCGCTACCTGCTCCATCTGTACCTCCTGCGACTTTATGTACTACATCGACTGCCTCTTCTGGTGTTCTTCCTGATACTGCCTCTGCGTCTGCTTCTGCGTCTGCCTTGCCTCCCTCTGTTTTTCCTCCTGTTCTTTCATCAACTTCTCCTTCTGTCTGACAGAGAATGACAGATACTGTTGCCAGCCTTATATTTCCTCTCTTTGGGTCGTCTGGTGTGACCCCAGATTCGGAGCGTAAGCGGTCGCGTAGTCAACTGCCTAATTCTCAAGATAGAGAAATGTTTGACCGTATGGCCGTAAATGGGTTGTTTACCCTTTAAGATACGATGTAGAGTCTGTTATGGATGTCTTCCGCCAATGGGAAGCACCGAAACAAAGATACGTTTTTGAGAAAATGTGTGCTTTCCTTTGTGAGGAATTAGAGGATAATGATTTGGAAACAAATCCGCCTGATTTGTGCCGTGTACGGTTTGAGTTTGCAAAGGGCACGATTGTGGGTTCGGATGTTGAGACAGCAGTTGCGACGTTGTTGTCCTTTAGGAATAAGGATCCTTCTCAGTCATTGTTCCAACATGACTCCTCTGTTAAAAAAAAGGTGCGACAGTACCCAATGAGAGAAGTCCCTCCGGTTGGAAGGACGCCGTTGCGGCTGATGTTGCTAATCAAATTGATGCTGTCCCAGCTCATTTTCAGCGTGTTTGGGTACATGTTCCGTGGAAGCGAGCTGAAGTTTTAGCCCTTAAGCAGACTTTGCCTGATCCCCGTAAAAACCCTGCAGGGTATTATAAGGAATTATCACAGACTGCAGACTCATGCATTATGAATTTAGCCGACATAGACATGTTATTTGGGAATGTTGTTCCACAGCCTTTGTGGGGATTGATTCGCCATACAGATCATGCACAAGAGTTAGGTGACTCATGGGCTGATATTAGTGCTGCAAATGATAGACAAGTTGGTGGTGCCAAGCCTGAGCCTTTGGTAGCAGAACTGCCTGCTAGGATCATTACTTACATGAAGACTTTAATGCCTGCGATGCGTGTGAATTGGGATAAATTGTCTGCGTGTAAGCAGAAGAAAGATGAAACAGTGTCTGATTTCTTCACCAGGTTTGAGGAAACGTTTATCGACCACAGTGGTCAAGATATGAGTACAGAAGGTGGTCAACGGTTGTTCGTCGACAAGTTTGTGCACAATTTGCTTGCCGAGCTGTGTAAGAAATTGAAGGATTCAGAGAATTCTTGGGCCGTTTCCTCTTCAGCACAAATATTGGCTACTGCACAGTACTACGAAAATAGGGATAAAGATGAGAAGGATAGAGCAGACAAGAAAACTAAGGAATTAAAGACGAAGGTTCTTTTACAACAGGTGTATCCACCACATGGTGGTCAGAGTAACTATCAGCAACCTCAACAGTTCCAGAGAAACTCGCAAAGGTTTGAGTTTTCTCAACCACGTGTTCCTGTAGGTCCCAATCAGTGTTCATATTGTAAAGAAGAGGGTCATTTCAAGTATAGTTGTCCTATTTTGTTACAGCGTACGAATGGTGCTTCTGGCGCAAGAGGTCGAGGTGTTCAACAAGCTCCTAGAGGTAGAGGACGTGGAAGTTTCCCCCAGAACACGCGTTCCTTTCCATCTCAAAACTCAATGAATAGTTTTGACCAGCAACATAACGCGTCTGGTAGGATGGCTCAGTACTATGCTGACGACTACTATGGAGAAGATGAGAACTTGGAAGGTAATAATTGCTAGGACAGCCATAGACGAAGAGAGGGAGTTTTTTTAGTTCCAGTGGATCAGAATGGACCCTATGTTAAGGTGATTACATCAGGTGTGTCGGAGCCTTTTCTGTTAGATACTGGTGCTACAAAGAGTTCTCTTATGCACTCAAAACTCCCTGGCGCACCTTTGTCTGGCGAGATGAATGTTTCAGTAGGTTTTTCTGGCGCCCCGGTTAGGAACCCGATTTCTAGTCCTATGTCCCTTTCTGTTGGACCTTGTGAATTGGAAGCACCCCTTATTCTGACGACAGGTTGTGGTGAAAATTTGTTAGGATTGGATTTGTTGAAAAGATTGTATGCAACATTATATTGTTCTCCTTCGGGAGTACAACTTACACTGGGTAGGAAAATGGTCTCTCCAATGTATTTGTCAAAGGATAAACTTCCGACCGAATTGTCGTTTCTTCCTGATACCATTTGGGCTACTGGTCCTAATGACGTGGGTCTGTTGGAAATACCGCCTTATGTTGTGACATTGAAAGCCAATGTTAAATTACCACGCATTCAACAATACAAGATCTCTAGTGAAGGTGAAAAGGCGTTGCTAGCGATCATTTATGATTTAATTGAAAAAGATGTAATTGAAGAGACAAGAGGCAACGTTTGTAATAGTCCTGTTCTGCCTGTTTTGAAACGTACTGACCCCTCTA
Source organism: Pleurodeles waltl (assembly GCF_031143425.1). Classification (NCBI taxonomy): domain Eukaryota; kingdom Metazoa; phylum Chordata; class Amphibia; order Caudata; family Salamandridae; genus Pleurodeles; species Pleurodeles waltl. The sequence continues at coordinate 1,145,137,825 of NC_090440.1, forward strand.
AGCCACCTGTTTACAGGCTCCTGATTGATCTTAGAGAGGTAAATAAAATAGTTGTGCCACAGTTTCCAGTTGTTCCTGATATCACTGCCATATTGACTATGATTCCAGCTTCCGCCACCTGGTTCTCGGTGATTGACTTAAAGAATGCTTTCTTCAGCATCCCGATTGCAAAGGAGAGCAGGGATATTTTTGGCTTCAGTTTAGGAGGCCGAAGTTTCCGCTTCAAACGCGCTCCTCAAGGCTACTGTGAAAGTCCATCAATATATAGTCAGGCTTTAAAAACACAGCTTGATGCAATTGTTTTACCTGACGGCGCTATCCTTATTCAGTACATTGATGATTTGCTAGTCGCTACAGATACTGAAGAGATTTGTAAAGAAGCCACCTTGTTGTTGTTGCGTCATTTGTCTGATTTACATCACAAAGTGTCCCTTTCAAAACTGCAATATTGTCGACAAGAAGTGACCTACTTAGGTCATCTCTTATCGAATGAGGGAAGGAAACTGACCTCAGAAAGAATTCAGGCAATTGCAAAATTGAGTGTGCCAAAGACATAGAGAGAAGTACGTGCTTTCTTGGGCATTACATCATACTGCAGACAATGGATACCGAATTTGTCTTTGCTGGCCAAACCTTTGGTAGCATTTACCTATAAAGATACACCAAACCCCGTTCCGTGGTCTGAAGATTGTAAGAAAAGTTTTTCCGAATTGCGTAATGCATTGTGTTCGGCTCCCGTGTTGGGTACCCCCGACTACAGTAAGCCCTTTACACTGTATGTCCATGAGAAAGAGGGTTGTGCATTGTCAGTGCTGACACAGTCTTTTGGAGACAAGCAGCACCCATGCGCATATTTTTCGTCAACTTTGGATCCGGTAGCTAAAGCTGAGGTACTGGGTTTTTCAGAACCGGTACTGATCCGGTAACCCAGCGGTGCCAGGGTACACCCAAAGACCTCGGGTACTTTCCTGATTCAGACTACAGAAACTCAGAGTCTTCTAGGTGAAGTCAAAGATCGAATTTATTGGCTGCAACCAATTGACAAGTGTCCTAGAAGTACAACAGCACGATTTGTATGTTCTCAGGAGACTGTGTTTCAATGCAAAGTCAGGTTTCCTTATATACAGTTTTTTAAGCTTCAGGCAAACATTCTTGACATTTTGGTTGGTCATTCACATGTTTTCACTACAAAGGAAAAAACTGTGTCATGATGAAACCTCATATTTCATGTCATCCAACCCATAATAAATTACCCGGCAAGGCCTAGTATTTTACATCAGATAAGTGTGGACCCCTAATAAAAACGGGCACCTCCCCCTCGTAAAGTAAGAAGAAGAAAAGAGCAGGTGCAGGTGTGAGCAAGTTAGGCAGGGTGTGTGAGCGATAATAAGGGTTTTATGGCCTGGTGTGCCTTGATGCTATCTGATTCGGCCACTGGGAGAGGGACTGACCAAACAGGTTTGGCCTGAGGCAATGGTTCCAGCTTGCCCAGGTCAGAGAAAAGTCAATCAAGGTGTACGTGTCCTTGGAATCAAATCTGACTGTATTATAAGCCTATGTGAGGGCAACTTTTAAAAATGGCTGCTGTGTATAAAATGGGAGCCACGAGTGCAGGACGAAAATGGCGATTTCGAGGTGAAAACGCTGCTGGAATTGAGCGAAAATGCTCATGCTTAGTGTACTAGTCATTATCGGTCTTTTGATACTAAAATCGTACTGCTGTGGCAAAGTAAATTACATGGGTCCAGAATTTTTAGAACCACAAACCCTCCTTTTGCCCTTACATAGGTAATAAACCTATTCTCATGCTAATCTGAGTCCATGTCTATGTTTATAAGGCCATGGAGATGTTGCTGGAGCAAAATTCTAGTACTTGGTAACTCTCTCTGGACAGGTCTCCTCGAACATGAAGTAGCACAAAAGGCCACATATGGCAGGACAAAATAAGGAATACCTCTATCTGCAGTAGGTGGCATAAGATCACACACCCAACAATTAGTGATGTTCACTACTAACTAGTGTTGATGCAGAAGCTGTACAAAAGAATTGCTTACAAATTCTGATCTTCTAACCTGCTCATGTTCAGGAAAAGGGTGAAAAGAGTGCAAAGAAACAATAGTAGGAAAAGACATAGGTTGGGAAGTGGGTGCAGAAGTCAATTGAGTAGAGAAAAACAATCCCACCCATAAATGACAACGTCATGTTTAAAAGACACTAGAAAACACGTTATTAAGAACATATAGACAACGGGAGAAAGTAGTGACCACTATTTACAAATGAAAAAATAATTTTTCACAACCCTAACCAAAAAGCAAATCCTAAAATTATCTAGTAACATTTTTAGGGCTCCTCTGCATTTCAGTAATTTTTGTATGTTCAGGTGGAACAGTGGTGACTCTCATCAATGCTCTAAGGTGAAAAGGGGGTACTCTTTCCACAGAAAATGGACTTTATTCTGCTTTTACTAAACAGAATAGTACTTTAAAACAATGCCAGCAAAACAATCAGTCTCCTAACACCTAGTCTATACAATCACACGGAAACCTCTTGTGAAACCAACTATGCCCAGAGTCCGTTCAAAAAGCCTCTCTGGCAGGCTTCTATTGTCCATCAAATTTTCTTTTGTTGTTTTCTTTCGCATGGGCCTCTCAATTCAGGCCTCTTCGTGAGAAAAGTACTGCTTAGTTGGAGTGCCCTCCTGGCAAACACCCACAGCTCACTCGAAAGTCTCAATGTCTTAAAGCAATGCACCAGTGTCTCTCCTCTGTGGCAGATACTACAAACAATGTGCTCTTCATTGATCAAGGGCACAAATCATCTCGTGCAGACCCAAGCACCATTAATTGGGAAATAGCTCAAGCTCAGCAGCACTTTCAGACTCCAACACTCATTATTTAGTGTCAGAGGACGCTCAAGCTGCTCTTTCATGGGCACCAAAATATAGTGCCTTTTTCCAAACTTGAAATCTCCGGTGCACTGCCCTTCTTCCGTTGGAGCAAAGAAAAGGGGGTGTGTGGCCAAAACTCAGGCCAAGGGGCTCAAGGGATTGCACACTGTCAGAGGTTACCAGCACATGACAGGTAGAGAAATGAAACCTCAAAACAGCTCTGCCATCAACAACAGGAATCCTTCTCTTTAGCTCTTTTACACTGAAACTTTGGTTTTGTGATGTCCAACGCCGTCTGATGGAGCAAGTACGATATCATGCGCTGGCGATCGCTGTCCAGCTTTGCTACTTCCTGGGTGCTGAGACTGTAGGGCCAAGATGTCCGTCTTTCATCTGTAGCTGTCACTGATGGGAATTAGGCTTAAATCAATGTCCTGCAGGTTATTATGACTTGATACCTGCAGAATCTAGTGACGTAGGAAGTGTGCCACAGCTGTTAGTTTCCTTCAATTTAGTACAAAAACAGTTCATGGTTTTTAACAAGGGGACTGCAAGCAGGTGGTCTGCAATCTTCAAAGGAGTAGCCATACACCATGGGCATAAAATACAAAGACAAAGGCAGAAGGGCAAAACAGGGTCTGTAGCATCTTTAATTCAGTTCTCTCCATTATTCTCTGCCATCTATAGCTACATGAGAATTCTATCTGAATGGATTTCCTCACACAGTGGCATTGTCTAATGGGGTAAACACATATTTGCCTCAATGATTAAGTCTAGGTGTTCCTCCTTACCTTAGAACATCTCAATAGAGAAATCACATGATACCGATTATCAGGGACATGTAGAAACCTTCCTTTAAAAACTGTGCATCAGGTGCACTATGCAATACACAGGCTAATAGTCAAATGTGCAAACAAAAAGACAAGAACTAGAGGGTCCTGATATTTGCATGATTAGGACACATCTGATCCCACAAAAAATTAAAGGAGCAGGAACAGAAGGGAACCGAAAACCAAATTAAAATAGACATTGAAAATTCGTCATGTTCAAAAAGGTAAACATAAGATATCTCCTATTGAGATGGAAAACTTGTCTTACTATAATATTGAGTCAGTTAACCAGTCTATCGCTACCCTGACAGTCAGGCTGGAAAACATTGAAGCAGGCAAATTCTTGAAAACCAGTCTGGTCATACCAAAGGGAATTATACATAACATGGGGGTCCCTGGTACATCACTGCAGTCTGGAAATGTGAACCTGAACAATACATCAATAATAATAAAAGGGCTGACTGGTGAAAGGAATTCGAAAAAGAGAAATGGGACTAGGACATAGCTAAAATCTCAATAACTAAGCATGGTGCGACATTGGTCAGGGGAAGTAACCAAAGAAAAAATCTATAGAAAGAACAAAAAAAATTATTTGGGTGATAGTCAGGCATGTGACACAACACCAAGAGTACGGGTGATACACAAAGGCCAAAGTTACACAAATTTTAACTCTACCGTTGGCGACTACACCATATACGGTACTCCTAGCTAATGTTTCAGTTCCTTCTTCAGGAAAAAATGAAAACCTGGTTTTCTTTTAAGGAACGAAAGCCATATGCTACTTAGGAAACAGAACATCATTAACTAATGTAATATAGAAATTAGGCCACCTTGAGTCACAGATCTATAATTTCATCCTTAGGTCCAATCAAGGATACATAAATGTAGGGCTGCCTGTTCCTTTAAGGGAAGGGGCAGTAACGTGACTAACTGCAGGTGACACACTTTGATCCTGTATATCTCTTTTTATTTTCCTTCAATACCATTATAGCCAAATAGACATTCACTGGTGAAGTGTTGTCTTTTATGTTCACAGCATGAAATATCATTATCTGTGGAATTTAGTAACCAGAACAAGTTCAACCAACTGTTGCGTAGCGATGGGCATTGTCATGACCATCCCCTCACAACACAGGGGAGCTTGTAATAGTATCAAAAGCAGCAACAAACATGCAAAAAACAAATAAAAAAAATAATAAAAACGCACAAAACGTCAAGCCATCAGATATACTTGCTGTGTATCAAGCACAAAAAGCATAGACAAAACAATAGCATGTGTGAACAAGCGGTGACACACAACACCATGTCATGTACTTTATGCACTGTAAACCTGCAGCCCAAAACCCAATATTTGGGCCTGTTTAATTTGTCAGGTTTAAAATCCTTACCCTCCTTTTGACAGTAGATCACCAGGCAATGGAAATCTGCTGTCAAATATAACTTTACTGTTTCTCTTCTAACATACAGGACCAGCAAGAACAATTCATGATAGGACCAAATACATGAAAATACATTTCCATTACTTAACTGTTACCCTCTTGTCAGTTACTTCGCAACATCAAGCCACCTTAGTTTTACCTTTCTAAAAGTAAAAATTGTTACACTGACACTCCATATTAATTTGGCACCTACAATTTCCACTGTGAAAAATAAGTCTTAATTGGCAAATCGTTCTCATTAAGGCATGTAGCCTTCAACATTTTTAAAAAAAAGGTCTGCATCTTATTTTCTGTCTAAGACTTAATGCAACACTTCGTTTTCTGTCAAATAAAAGCAACTAGCAGGCATCATTTTATTTTTTTAGAGCGGAGACACAAATGTATCAGTTCTGCAGAGCATTTAACATGATGTTGGGACATTCGAAGAAACCCCTTTTTTTTTATATTTTCCCTTTGGAATTAAGTTCTTTAATTGTATTGATGTTCTTCTGGAGAAACCAGAAATCCCACTTTTAGAGGCCCGTAGGGTCATTCTGCATTTCACAGAGACAAGGCCCTAAGTTAAAAGGTCACAGGTGTCAACATGACAGCCTCCTCCATTGTTTATGGGAAAACTAAAGATATCATCTCAGCAGCGTGACTTGAGCCAGCCTCTGTAGCTCTCCTAGCTTCTGCCACTCTGAATCTGTCAAAGACAGTAGGCCTTCCTATTTTCCTTCTAACCTGCAATAATTCACTCTATTTAAAAAAAAAAAAAAAACATTTTTAGGCGCTAAAAAAATTATCTCTATTTCCAGATTATTAAACTACATTTACTGTGAATAATTCACAAACCTTAATAACACACATACCAGTTGTTAGAATAAATGCTTGTTGCAATCCCATGCAATGGTACATATTTCATCAACCTCGAATGAATGAACGTCTCAGTAGGCCCAGCTGAAGTTAGAACCTTCAACCTTGATATTAAAACAAGCCTTTGTACTGGCACATTGACTCATTGAATCATAAGAAGGCACAACCTGCAAATATATATCAAACCTAAATGTATGCATTTACTGAAGCCTGAGACACTTTAAAAAGTACTCTGAATGAAAGAAAATGCAGTTTAAACAGTGCTTTTGCCCAAAATCGACTTTGATATTTTAGGCATTAAAAAATCAATATCCTACAATTTTCTTGCATAATATGCATTACCAGAATGTCTATTACACAATCCATGAGTAAGCCATTGAAAATATTAACTTATACTTTATAGAAATGAGCTTGTTTGCTCCTGCGCCAAGGGAAAATTGCACATACAAATGTCATTTTAGCGGTGCAACATAACTTAAATTAAATTTTAATGTTAGGAGGTCATAGTATAGGTATTAAGCTTTATAAATATTAAAAAACGATTTTGAAAGGCACTTATTTTTTAAATAATTTTTCCATAATTAATAATTTTCTTTTTTTTAAAAAATAAGAACCCAATTATTCTTTTTTTTTTTTTTGATAATTCCACATATAAAAGCAAGCTGCACCCCTTGCCTATTATTTGGGATACATTAACTCAGAAGCCTAAGCGCATAAGCCTAACTTGAAATGCGTCACATTTTTGCGCCACTTTCATTTAAAAGGAAGGTTATGCAAAATTCCACCCATGTTTAACTGGGAAAGTGCTGGCTGAATTGAAAATAGATAAAAAAAAAATTTTTTTCGGGGGCCCTATTTATATCTATTGAATGTGTTTTCTAATTTATTAAGCATTTAACGGCAGTTTTGTATATGTGCACAATTGCTCATTCTATAAATTAAAGAGCAACATATAGCTATGTTAGCACATCACATGGTTCATTTCTGGATTTTTTCTAAGTTTCTACTTAATATTAATTAACCAACATTTTACTTAACAAACTGAAAACATCAAGAAGACCCACAAACACACATTGAGCTCATTTCAGATATAAACAGAAAACACTCAGGACACACAATACAGCGCGCTTTAGCCATTTTTCATAAATAGCGCCGTCGCAATTTACTTACAGAACCGTTTGCAGATCCTAGTTGTAAGTCATATTTACAAGAAAAAAAAAAAACTTTTCTCAATTATTTCCGAGAATAGCGGACCCATACTTTATTAAACGTGATGGGGCCCACTCCGTGCTTCACATATAGTTCAAAGGTTGGAGTTCCAATCGGAGGAACCGGACATGAGTCCTCCAACCGGGAGTCCCTTTTACAACCAAGACAAAACAAATTTCCAAGTCTGCTAAGACCAGGCATCTTCGCTCACTAGTCTAGCTTCAAACTTCAAAGGATTATCGTTTACGATAGTCTCGTGAATACACAAGTCCTTCGGCTTTGGTACTTGCAAGTTCCAAATCAAAGTGATCCCAAAGGGATACCAAACCAAATGTCCAATTAAGGACCAAACCAAGTGTCCAACTAAGGACCAAACCAAGTGTCCAACTAAGGACTGGGAGACGCTCCACTTATACTTAACTGAAAATATCAATGACGTCACCAGAAGACTCGTCTTATCGTTTCGCTCTACCAAAAATCAAGGGTCCAAATCAGGGCGATAGCCAGGGCAGCAGTCCTTCATAGCCATCGGGAAGTGGGGAACCTCGCAACAAAGACTTTCGGACCACGTCGACATGCAGGGGTCGATGAAGTGGCGGCCTTCCTCCAGAATTTTCACACGAAGCTCCCCACGGACCTCAGGCTGGGACCGGTACCGCTGGTATCGCCCCACGTTTGGGCGCCAACTGAGGTACTGGGTTTTTCAGAACCGGTACTGATCCGGTAACCCAGCGGTGCCAGGGTACACCCAAAGACCTCGGGTACTTTCCTGATTCAGACTACAGAAACTCAGAGTCTTCTAGGTGAAGTCAAAGATCGAATTTATTGGCTGCAACCAATTGACAAGTGTCCTAGAAGTACAACAGCACGATTTGTATGTTCTCAGGAGACTGTGTTTCAATGCAAAGTCAGGTTTCCTTATATAAAGTTTTTTAAGCTTCAGGCAAACATTCTTGACATTTTGGTTGGTCATTCACATGTTTTCACTACAAAGGAAAAAACAGTGTCATGATGAAACCTCATATTTCATGTCATCCAACCCATAATAAATTACCCGGCAAGGCCTAGTATTTTACATCAGATAAGTGTGGACCCCTAATAAAAACGGGCACCTCCCCCTCGTAAAGTAAGAAGAAGAAAAGAGCAGGTGCAGGTGTGAGCAAGTTAGGCAGGGTGTGTGATCGATAATAAGGGTTTTATGGCCTGGTGTGCCTTGATGCTATCTGATTCGGCCACTGGGAGAGGGACTGAAAACAGGTTTGGCCTGAGGCAATGGTTCCAGCTTGCCCAGGTCAGAGAAAAGTCAATCAAGGTGTACGTGTCCTTGGAATCAAATCTGACTGTATTATAAGCCTATGTGAGGGCAACTTTTAAAAATGGCTGCCGTGTATAAAATGGGAGCCACGAGTGCAGGACGAAAATGGCGATTTCGAGGTGAAAACGCTGCTGGAATTGAGCGAAAATGCTCATGCTTAGAGTACTAGTCATTATCGGTCTTTTGATACTAAAATCGTACTGCTGTGGCAAAGTAAATTACATGGGTCCAGAATTTTTAGAACCACAAAGCATTGCCGAGTTGCTTGAGAGCCACAGCAGCAGCAGCTGTTTCTATTCGACAGTCTGCTGGGTTAGTGATGAATAATATGTTGATTGTGATGGTTCCACATGCAGTGGACACGTTGTTAAACAGGACCAAGACACAGCATTTAACTAGTGCTCGATTGTCAGGTTACGAGTTGACACTGTTAGCGAGTCATGTGCACATAAAGAGGTGCAATACGTTGAATCCAGCCACGTTATTGCCGATTTCAGTAGAGACAGATGATGTTGAACAACATGATTGTTTTCTTAGGACAGAAGAAGAAACGAAAGGGAGAGTAGATCTTAAAGATACTCCTCTTGTAAAGTGTGATGGTACCTTATGGGTGGATGGTTCATGCTTCAAGCTTCCAAATGGTGATACGACTGCAGCATATGCTGTCACAACTTTGCATACGATTGTTGAAGCTGCACGTATACCACATAATTCAGCTCAAGCAGCAGAGCTGATTGCACTTACGAGAGCGTGTGTGTTATCGAAAGGAATGAAAGTGACCATATATACCGACAGACAGTATGCGTTTGGTGTGGCCCATAGTTTTGGACGATTGTGGAAAGAACGTGGGTTCCTGACTTCGCATGGAGCTAAAATTCAGCATGGTCAGTTGGTGAATGAGCTTCTTGAGTCACTGACCTTGCCATTACAAGTTGCGATTGTGAAATGCAGTGCACACAAGAAGGTTACTGATGATGTCATTCGTGGCAATGCATTTGCTGACGAAATCGCAAAAGAAACAGCAAAAGATGTGACGAATCGAATGTATGTTGCAGGCCCCGCAAGATGGGTTGGTAACGTTGGAATATGTGAAGATACGATAGAGGGTGTGAAGTCTATTCAAGCTGAAGCTTCAGAGAGAGAGTTGAGTGTGTGGAAAGAAAGTATGGGTAAATTGGATGAAAATGGTTGTTGGGTTGACTTGTCAGAACATCAGCGATGGTTGTTACCCGATGCGTATGTGCTTGCAGTGGCGACAATGGCTCATGAAATGGCCCATATCAGTGTGAAAGGGATTTGTAAGTTGTTTGCTCCAGTGTGGCAAAATGCTGGAATTCCTAAATGTGCAGAGAATGTGGTCAAGAATTGCATGGTGTGTCTGAAATACAATCCTGGTAGGGGAACCCCAACTCCAGCTGGTCATTTTGCGCCTCCAACGTATCTGTTCGAGGTTTTGCAGCTAGATTTCATCCACATGGAAAGGTGCAACAATCTGAAATACGTACTCGTTGTTGTTTGTGCCTTTTCAAGATGGGTAGAAGCATATCCCTTAAAAGACAACACTGCCTTATCCAGAGCTAAAGCCCTTGCCAAAGAATTCTTCCCTAGGTTTGGAATGCCGAGAATGGTCTGGAGTGATAATGGGAGCGAATTTGTGGGTCGAGTGATGAAAAAAGTATGTGAAGGGCTAGGTATCCAGCAAAAATTCCACGCTGCAAATCACCCCCAATCAGCTGGACTAGTAGAGTGCTATAATGGCACTCTAAAACTGAAGTTGGCAAAGATACAAGCGAGCTCTGGTCTTAAATGGCCTGACGCTCTGCCTCTAGCACTCCTATCAACAAGAATGACTGTGCATTCGCGAGTGGGACTTAGTCCCTATGAAATTGTGTTCGGCCGCCCGGCGAACATATGGGGAGTGCCAAGACCAACAAAATTCAGTGAGATCGAACACCCTGTACTGCTTGATTATTTGTATGAATTGACGGCTAAATTGCGTGTTCTACACCAACAGGTTCACGATACTCTGCCTCAGGTCTCTGAAGCTCCAGGACATCTTATCGACCCTGGATCATGGGTACTGGTCAAGAACTTCCAGCGGACAAAGAATGACCAGCCCCGTTGGACCGGCCCCTACCTCGTCCTTCTCTCAACAAGATCAGCTGTTTGAGTGGAAGGGAAAAAGAACTGGATCCACGGCGTACACTGCAAGAAGGTCCCTTTTCCTCTACCGTACGACCGGTGGGTCCAGGAGGGGATCGCTGACTCTGAGACTGAGACTGTGCCTCATTTTTTGCCATTTAGCGATGCACGTGTAAAAGGAACAATTTCTGAACAAGAAAGTGACAATAATTTGCAAGAAGCTGTGCCACCGTCAATTCGATTGAACACTACAGAGCCTGAACTCTTGTTCCAGAACCAGACAGTACCTGGAAAAAGCCGTTATAATTTGAGACCAAGAACTAAGGACAAATAAAAAGTTTTTCCCGTTCCTTTGCTATTTTTTTAAAAGTGCGGCTCTCTCATCTGAGAAACTTTCTTATTTTTGTTTTTTTCTTTTCGAACCGCCATCCGGGTTCAGCTGTAGGGTCGTGGTTGCCCAAGTCTTTGGAGTGCAGCTGAAGACGTTAGGTCGACAGTTCTGGTCGGTCTAAGGGAGTTGCCCTAGACTGACAGAAGCCTTCCCTAGCATAGAACACCCTACCACCACGAGCAGCAATTAGAGAGGATGGAGTTTTTCAAGAATGAGAGACCTGCCAGACAGATGGGCTTTAAAGCCAGAATGGGTATAATAATGACAAAGAAACGATTTTTGATATTATGTATTTTCATGTTGCTTAGTGTAATGACGTTTTTAATAAGATATGTTTTATTCTCTTTTCAAGTGACATTTGCACCCATTACACAGCCCATACCTCCTTCTACTGTTTCCTCGCATTCTTTTCACCCCCTGCCTGAACACGAGTCTGCCAGAAGATTAGAATTTGTCAACAATTCATTCATTCAGTTTCTACACCAACACCAATTAGTAGTGAACACAACTAACTGTTGGGTGTGTGGTCTTATGCCTCATACTACTGATAAAGGTATCCCTTATCTGGTCCTACCTTTCAGCCATAATGGTTCTGTGTGGGCATATAGAACGGTGTTCATATACGCGTATGAAGCCAACCCCCTACGTTCTGTGAAAGATAATCCTAAGAATAGTGCTCTAGCTAAGGGTATAGTAGATATGATTAGGGAAGATATTTCCTATGAGACTATCCCAAAAGATGAGACACTAGCATATATTGGATGGAACATAACAGGATATGGAGTTACTCTGAGTGGGAACCAGCGAGCAAAGAGATCCTCCCCGATCTGGATTGTACCCCATCAGGGTCACCTATGTCTGCAAGGTAATGGCAAGAATCCCAGAGCTCAGTTAGGGAAAAGTATCTGCACTGAAACATATGTTTTTGCGTCTCAGACTTCTCCTTCGTTCTTAGCAGCTAAGGGTACCTATTTCATCTGCCATAATAGAGCCTATACATGGTTGCCTCCTGACTTCTCAGGCACATGTTTTGTTTCGTTCCTGTTACCTCCCACCTACACGGCTGCGGCAGATTACCATAAGACAAGGATAGTCAGAGGTGTCATAAGTAAAGAAGACACTACAGGACAAGAATTTGGAGATTTCGTAAAGGGTTTTCTGCCGTTTTGGGGCCCTATGGTTAACAGCAGGAACATAAGGCAATTGACAAGGGTAGTTGAATCCACGGTAGTTGAAACCGCCGGTGCCCTTAGTAATTTGACTGCTGAGCTCCAGTCGGATCGCCTTATGACTCTTCAGAACAGGGTCGCATTAGACGTCATACTTGCAGACCGAGGTGGGGTATGTAAAGTGATCCAATCAAGTTGCTGTGTTTTCATCCCAGATAACGCTCCGACAGTCTACCAGGCCATTTCCAAACTGCATAAGATCTCTGAATCTATTCACGTGGATAAAGGAGATTGGTCATTGATTGGGTGGTTCTGGGAGCTGATATCCGTCTGGGGATGGAAGACTCTGGTAGTCATTGGGATGATCTTAGCCATTCTTTTCCTGTCCTGTCTGTGTGTACAGTGTGCTCCTGCAATATGTGGCCTCTGTGCTACATCGTGTGTAAGGAAACCTGTATCAAGGGACGAGCTAAGTAATAGGATGATGCTACAGCAACATCTCAACGACTTTATGAATATAGACCTGGACTCAGATTAGCGTGAGTATAGGTTATTGCCTATGTAAGGGCAAAAGGAGGGTCTGTGGTACTGAAAATTCTGGACCCGTGTTATAAACGTCGTCGTATCACAACGATTTTGGTATCAGCAGACCGGGAATGATTAGAACAGAATGCACAAGCATTGTATTCATATTCGGGTAACAAAATCACCCGAATATCAGAGTTTCCGTCCTGAACCCTCGTGTTCCATTTAAACGACAGCCATTTTATGATTGCCCTCACATAGGCCAATGTCTAATGCTGAAAACGAGTCTGAAGGACACGTACATCTTTGCTGACTCCTCTGTGACCTGGGCAAGCTGACTCCACTGCCTGAAGCCAAACCTGTTCGGCCAGTTTCTTTCCCAGGGGCCGAATGAGATTAGTATCAAGGCACAACACATCATAAACCTTTCATCACACACAAACCATGCCTAATCTTACACACACCTGTCCCTGTTTCTTTCTTTATGACTTGGTTTACAAGGAGGAGGTGCCCGTTTATATTGGGAGTCCGTCGATATCTGATGAAAGTACTAAGCCTTGCCGGGTAATTGATTGAGGGCTGGACAAACTGGAATATGGGCTTGTCATCATAAACCTGCTATTTCTTTGTAGTGAAAATATGTGAATGGTCAACTGTAAAATAAGGAATGTTTGCCTAAAGCATAATATTTTGTATAAAAGAGAAGGTTAGCTTTGCAAGAGGAGCAGTCTCCTGAGAATATACACTGTGTTGTACTTCTAGGATACCTGTTACTGGCTGCAGCCAATAAACAAGATCTTTGACTTCACCGAGAAGACTCTGTGTTTCTGTAGTCTGAAACAGGAAGGACTCGAAGTCTTAGGGTGTGTTCCCTGGCACCACTGGGTTCTGAAAAACCCAGTACTTCAACACCCCCAGAGTGCATTGGCGTAGAGTTGAGAGTAGAGTTGAGTGGCATAGAGTGCTATAGTGTTAAGTGATGCAGAGTAGAGTAGCATAGAGTGGTGCAGAGTAGAGTATGGTGCCACAGTGAAGTGGCGTAGAGTGGAGTAGTGCAGAGTAGAGTGTAGTAGAGTTCAATGGCATAGACCACAGTGATGCAGAGTAGAGTGCAGTGGCATAGAGTGCAGTGACAGTGTGCAATTGTGTGCAGTGCATTGGCATAGAGTGCAGTGGTCAAGAGTAGAGTGGTGTAGAGTGCAGTAGCTTAGAGTGGAGTGATGCAGAGTGGAGTAGAGTAGCATAAAGTGCAGTGGCATAGAGTAGATTTTTTCAGAGTAGAGTGAAGTGGTGTAAAGTGGAGTAGTGCAGGGTAGAGTGCAGTTGTGTACAGTGGCATAGAGTTTAATGCGTAGATAAAAGTGGTGTAGAGTGCATTGGCATAGAGTGCAGTGGTGCAGAGTAGATTACAGTGGCATACAATGGATTGGCACGGATCGCAGGGGCATAGAGTTGAGTGTTACAGAGAAAAGTGCATTGGCATTGAGTGTATTGGCATAGAGAGCAGAGGCGTAGAGTACAGTGTTGCAGAGTGGGGTAGAGTACAGAGGCTTAGAGTTGGGCGGAGTAGATTGGTGTGGCCTAGACTGGAGTGGTGTAGAGTGCAGTTGCAAAGATTGCAGTGATGTGGAGTAGAGTGGCTAAGAGTGCATTGGCACAGAGTCAAGTGTTACAGGGAGGGTAGAGTAGAGAGGCATAGCGTGAAATGGCTTAGAGTGCAGTGGCTTAGAGTGGAGAGGTGCAGAGGGCAGTGTCGTGAAATGTTATAAAGTGGAGTAGTGTAGAATAAAGTGTAGTGGTATGGAGTGGTGCAGAGTAGGGTGGAGTGGCATAAAGTGAAGTATTCATGGTGTGGTGGCATACTGCCATTACAAACAACACATTTTCAATTGAAATGACCATTACATTTGCACAGACATCCATTTTTATTGATAAAAGGTTGCAGTGCACAGACAAAAATGTGTGGAAATTGCATCACCTAGTTTAGTGATTCGTTTTGATCATATTATAGTATTTGTTTGAAACACCCTCCAGAAAAAAAACAAAAAATGTGCTTCATTTGTGCGGCCATAATTCTTATATATTCTGAAATACTTACACAGTTCATTTAAAGTTTTCGTGTGCTAGACAAAAACTTTTTCCTACCCCCAGTTTCCAGCAAGATTGTAACATAAATCCTCTCAATTTGAAGTCAGAGAAAGAAAAGTAAATAAGCACCCTTGGAAGACAGCACCTGACACTTGACCTTGGTCCTTGAAAGCACAGCAAATGTGATGAGATAAGAACAAGATTGAAAGGCCTGTTAACAGAAAACAGGTTTCTGTAAGGATATAGAAAACATTGTTTAGGCAACGGGAAGGACAAACTTAACCTGGAGAACCTAGACAACCTGGCATCATCCTGGACTCCACGCTGTCCATGACCTGCCAAGTCAACGCCGTCTCATCATCATGCTTCCACACTCTCCGCCTCCTCCGGAAGATCTCCAAGTGGATCTCCACTGAGGCAAGAAGGATGGTCACCCATGACTTGTCAGCAGCAAACTCGACTACAGCAACGCTCTCTATGCCAACATCACAAAGAAGATCCGAGCAAGTCTCCAGAGAATTCAGAACGTAGCAGCCAGATTCATCGTAGACATCCCTCACCACAGCCACATCTCTGCCCACCTTAGAGACCTGCACTGGCTCCCCATCAACAAACGCATCACCTTGAAGCTCCTGCCACAAGCCTACAAGGCCTGGCACAGTATCAGACCGGCATACCTCAACCACCTGAGGAAAGACTGTCTGTCTTTCTACAACCCCACCAGACAACTCTGATCTTCTCACCTTGCCCTTGCCGCCACCCCTAGAATCAGGAAGAGCACAGTAAGAGGCAGATCCTTTACCTACCGCGCAGCACAGACCTGAAACACGCTACTAATCCACCTCAGGCAGGCCCCCCTCGCTGAATCAGTTCAAGAAGGACCTCAAAACCTGGCTCTTCGACTGATCGGCACCTCCATGACAGTGCAGTGAGAACCCATGGGTAAGAAGCAGCGTTATGCAAATTTCTGATTGATTGATAACAAGCAAATATAGCCAGCAAATGGAAAGCCATAAAGTGTGAGTTACAAATAGGGCTCCTGGTTTTATGGCATTATTTTTTTACCATTTCCGTCTGTATTCATCCATTTTTTGGCCATCTTATTAGTATTTTTCCATTTTATTCAGTGTTTTGAGAATTAATAGAGTCCTAAAATTATACATTTCCATATTTATTTAACTGATAAACATGCCAAATATTACACAACACCCACAAATATTAGCATTTTAGGCAAATATATGTTAACATATGCCTGTTTAAGGAAACATCATCTTGTTTTGTTTTTTTAACTCTCCAAGCTCTCTATCGACTCAGCTGTTGGCCAGCATGGATAGTCTCTCACAAAAAGACAATTTTCTGTATTTTTCCGCTTTTAAAAATAAATACAGACAATGAACACATTGTTTACTGTCTGCATTTATATGTAAAAAAAAACAGTAAAAAAGGAAAAGTTGGAGTCTTAGTTACAAACTACAAAGTCAGTGGTAATCAACGAGCAGAATGCATTGGGACAGAGTGACCACCGAGACCCGTTTGTGTGTGTAAAAGGCCGCTTTATTGGAACAGGTGCCCCTTGCCTTACAAAACTAAAGCCTCACTAGACATCAAGTCACCTGACCCCGCCCCTCCCCCTCCCCTACCCCGATCCCTCCCCCCTTCTTCTGGACCTGTCCCGCCCTACCTACTTCTTTGAACCTGTCCGCTCCTGAGCAGTCTCCTGCCTGTCCTTGTCTAATTAATGTTCCCCCCCGTCCTAATACCTGTCTTTCCCTGCCAGCTCTGTCCTACCCCCGAGCTTTTAATAGCTGCCCTGCAGCTGTCCCCGCCACCAGAAAAAGGCCCTGACTTTTTCTGCCCCCCCCCACACTAGGTCTCCTGTAGTAAAGCCTTGAGCTGCTCCCTCAACTGCAAGAGGTATAACTCCATTCCCACGAACGATAAGTGCACCCCATCATCCCTAAAAAACTCCACATCCTCAAACCGAATGTCTGCATGCTCCAAAAATGATATACCACGCCCGCGCAAAAACCCCTCATTTCTTTATTAATCTTACATCTGGCCCTCTCAATGGCCCCCGGTTTCCTGGCTCCTCTCCACACCCGACACAGCATAAACGCCGTAAAGACGATATGACATCCTTTCCACTGCTCGCTCACTAACTGCAGATCTCTTTTCATAACCTTCAGCAAATTCAAACCCGTAGATCTTACTAAATCGTTTTCCCCTAAATGAACACAAAGCAAATCCGGACAATGTCTCCTCCCGCGCGTTGCCTGAAGCCGAGGTACCAGCTCACCCCATAGCATTCCTCCTTTCCCAATCCACGTCACCCGATAACGATCGTTATCGAATCCCAGGTTGCACCCTGCTGCAGTCCTTCGTGCCTGTCGTTGTGCCCATTTTACGAAAGAATGCCCAATCACCCATATCTCCAAATAGGCTGCTTCTGGCCCCAGGACCACACCTGAAAAAGAGAAAATATATTAAAGTATCCATCCCTCTTCTCCTACAATCCTTTTAACAGTCACCGTCCCTCACATACCTCCTAAAGCAATCCGACCTCCATCTACCCAGCGCCATCATCTCCTCTCTATCCCAACCTTTCCCTCCTGCCTCTGTAGCCATTCCAATGCGAAAGGAATGTGTCCCAAATCTCTCCGCCTCCAAACCCATACCCGCTAACTCTTTTCGCAATACAGCCAAAAGCTGCGCCGCCGTCACCTTGCGACAGTCCGCGTGACAAAAAAAACGGGCCCGCCGAAAACTATGACCCCGCGCGCAGTAAGGCACCCAACCTCACCGGGCAGATGTCTTTGTAAGGATAACGACCGTAACCCCAACGCCTTTTTGATCAGTTTTCGATTGTCGAACCCAGAGAGGCAAAACTTTTTCTCACCACCCGAACCTCCCTCCACAAGATACCCGTAGCTCCCGACCGGCCCAGTAACTCCGATACCCGAAACGCTCTGAAAAACATCCAAGTCCCGAAGAGAATGGCCTCGTGCTCGTCATAGCACAGACTGCCCATCATTGCTATCAAGCGTTTTAGCATAGCCAGAGATATCGGTTGCCGATCCAGGCCCTTTTTTTTTTTAAAGGATTTGCCCCAACCTTGCAATATTCTCAATCCTAATTCCCTCGCCGACGGTGGGTAACCCCATACTAGTTTACCTACGAACCCGATGGCCGACAACTTACCCGAGATCGTGACTCTCGACTGACCCTTACCAATCAAATCCATAATGAACTGAATCACATCTTCCACCACCTCTTCCTGCCGAACCCGCCGTAGCGCCCCAGATCCCAGGAACTCCTCCCATGCTTTCGCATAAGCCCGCCTCGTGGACGGCGCCAAGGAGTTCATAACCAGTCGAAGCATCCGGGATCGCCTACTCTCCACAGAGCCTCCGGCATGCGGATTCTTCTCAACGCCACGCCCGTTGTTAATCCATGGAAACGCTGCCACTGCGAACAAGACAAAGCATCCGCAATGTCATTATTCACCTCCGGAACGTGTTTTGCACTGAAGTGAATGTCATTACGCAAACATTGAAGGACAAAAACGCGTAGCAGCTGTAACAACCCTGCCTCCCGTGCCGACTGCCGGTTGACCATCTGAACCACCGCCAAATTATCGACCCGAAATAGCACCGCGAATGCCGCAGTTCACTACCCCATAAGCACACAGCTACGATCAGCGGAAAAAATTCCAAAAACGCGATGCTACGACCACCGTGCCTCCACTCCCATGGCCATTCCTCCGCGCACCAACGCCCTTCCCAATACAGCCCAAAGCCCGCCGAACCCGCCGCATCCGAAAACATCTGAGCGTCCCATTCCCACTCCCTCCAGACCTTCAAAGGAATCCCATTAAATGACTCCAAGAACCTTGACCACATGCGCAAGTCCTCCCGAACTCCCACCTTCAACCGCACGTGGTGGTGGGGTAGCGCTTGCCCAGCCAGCGCTAGAGAAAGTCGTCTGCAAAACGTCCTACCCGCTCGCACTACCCTGCATGCAAAATTCAAATGCCCTAGCAACACCTGCACCTCCCTCACCGTGACCTTGCGCCTCCGCAGCATTTCCTCAATTCGCTTTATCATGTCCGTCTGTTTCCCGGCAGGCAACCGCGCTATACCTGCCACCGTGTCCAGTTCAATCCCCAAAAACGACAGCGCCGTAGCTGGCCCCACTGTCTTTTCGGGAGCCAGGGGCACACCCAGGTCTCCCATGATATCCATAAACCAGCTCAGCACCGCCGCACAACGCGGGCTGTCTGATGGCGCCGCAAAAAATAAGTCATCCAGGTAGTGCGTTACCTCTTGGTGACCCGTAATTTTCACAAAGATCCATTGTACGGCCGTGCTAAATCGCTCAAACAGCGCACACGAGCTGGAGCAACCCATGGGCAGTGCCTTGTCCACCTACCAGCTCCCCCGGAACTGGATGCCCAACAACTCAAAGTCATCCGGATGCACCGGCAGCAGCCGAAAAGCTTTTTTGGGCACTATGCCAATTAGAGACACTATGAGATTTTCCAAGGGCCAATAAGAGAACGGGCCCACCATGCGCCCTTCCTTTACCTCCTTCATCAGCTTTCCTTGGACCAGCTCCTCCCTTCCACGCACAGATCGCAGATTCTCCACCCACCGAAGCTCCCGCGGACCTTGATATCCCAACCTGAACCCATCCCGGAAACCGCGAACCAGTAACTCAGTTTCATCCTGCCTGTCATAACCCTGCAACCCCGCCTGCAACCTGTCGACTCTAACCGGCGTAGTAGCCTTTTCCCGCCACGCCTGGCCACTGGCGCTGGCCTTCCTTTCCTCCAATAGTGGACCCCTGACTCCCACTTGCCGATCCCCCTGCACTGACCCCAGTCTGCTGGACATTACACGCTGTGACCGGATGACGCCCCGCGCATTTGGTACATTCGTGCCAGAACTTACAGTACTCGCTGGTACATACACCTTTATTGTAGTCCCAGCACGCTCCCGACCGTCCTGTCCCTGCACCGATAGTTCTATTGGGGCTGGAGCCCCTGGACCCCACCCCTTGGGTGGGGCGCTCCCGAAAGGGCCGATATATTATGGGCAACCCACTGGCCGTAAACACGGTTTTTCCAAACTTTGCTGGCGCCATGGTGTGCTGCCACAAGTCTGTATCAATTTCTCCCCATTGCACTTCTGAATCCGCCGCCAAGCACACCCGAAATTCTTCATCGTATTGGCGTCACGCGTATCCCCCATAATTAAGCTGCGCTTTCCTTATGATATCCATGTATTTAAATAGGGATACCGACCTCTCCGGGAATCGCTCGCAATAAACGCTAGCGAAAATCAAGAAAGCCGCCGTCCAATTCTCTATCGTAACCGGCACTTTTGGCCGTTTAGAAAGCTCCCACTCTTCCTCCTTGGAGCCCTCCTTGGCCCTGATCTCCCGATGTAGCAATTTTAAGATGTCCACATATTCTCCTTTCCAAATTTTTTCTTTTGTCGCCGGCATTAAATGAGCCCCCAGCGGCTTAGCTGTGCCCATATAGGGCAGCCTCACCTTTTTTGACGCCGGCTCCCCCTCCTTTTCATCCTTCGCTCCCTTCTCCGCCCCGGCAACCGCCGCACTGTCCCCCCCTTTTTCCGAACCTACGCCCTTCGCCTCCTTCCCCGCCTTCACTTCGCTCTCCGTTGAGACCCCCATGTCTTGCAAATATACTCCCTTTACTAAACGCACCGACTCTTCTCTCGCCTCTGATGCCACCGATATCATTGAGCATGAAGAAGTCTTACCTGGAGATAGCAACGGGGGCCGCTCCTGAACCGTCCGCGCCTCTCCTCCCTTCCGCTCTCCACGACGTTCCCCGCGCCGTGTACCTGACCGCTGTACCTGCAATGACTTACGGACAGGGTTAGACGTACCCCACCCTCCGCTCTCCCACCACTCATACTCACTCCCACTATTCGTCAACTCGCCCTCTTCCAAACTCTCCTCTGACCTTTCTTCCCCCTCGAACGCACTCGCACCCGAGCCACCGCATCTCACACAGTTTGAATACTCCCCTCTGTTTTTTGACCGCCGTCTGGACGGGCCCGGACGTTGCTCCTTATGGGCCGCGGCGACGGGGGGCGCAATGCCCTCTCCTCCACACCGCCCAGTAGAAGCGTCCGCAGCCCCACTGCGTTGCCTGCTCCATCCTGATGATGCTATCCGGCTGGCCGCCCAAGGGCCAGCCTTCCCTTCTCCCCAGTGCACTTCAGCCGCGTCCTGCTCGTCTGGGTCCTCATCGCCGTAGTCCATAGGCCACTGCCAAGAAAGGTCTGGTGTGCCAGGGGAAGAACTGATATCCCATTGACCTCCTGCCCCAAAGCCCTCCTCCCCCTCTAAGCCCTCCTCGTCCAGCCCCTCCTCCAACCCCCTAACCTCCCCCTCAGGAATACCAGACCCAAGGAACTTCCTAGGGGCACCCCCAGGACTGCCTATTGGGGAACCCCCACCCTCCATACACCTGGCGCCCTCTGAACCCCCTCCCTCCTCATCGCTGCTCCACTGGAGCATGGTAGGCCATTTTATAGACAAGGGGACCTTGGGGTCCCCTTCTGCCTCCTGATTTTGAGAAACCCCAGATTGCCACCCCCGGGGGAAGTGCCCAAGTCCAAAGACCCGAAGTCTGCCCCACCAAGGGGCCCCCCTTTGCTCCTCCTGCCCGTGGGTAAAGACGCTGCCCCAGAAAAGGCCGCGGAGGCCGCAGTGGCTCCCGCAGCGATCACCTTTATTGTTCTTTGCCTGGATCCCCCCGGGCGCTCCTGGCGCACGCCCGCCTTCTGTGCAGTCTCCTTTTTGGCGGCGCTCGGCTCGAGCGCCCCAACTCGTCCTTCCTCAAAAGCCTGCTGACCCGCTGAAACACGCGGCCCCGCCCTCCATTTTCGAGCTGGGGTCCAGCTCGGATGCCGTCCAGCGCGTCCCGGCTCCCGGGAAACCCTTGGGGATTCCCCACCCCGTTCCCGCCCAGAGAACCTCCCCTTGCCCGCCCTTCGCCCCCGCCCCCCGGGACGCACCCCTTACCTTGTCGGCTGCCGCTACCCGCGGCGGGGAGCACGCGGCCACCGCCGCCGCAACTCCTGCGGAGGCCCTGCGCGCCGGGCGGGTCGGAGCCAGGGCTCCCTCTTTTAATAAATCCAGCCGGCCCGCCTGGCGCAGCAGCACAACGGCCTCCAAAACCTTCGCCTCCGTCTCCATCCTGCCTTTAATCGCTGCAATCCTACCCGAAGAACACGTCATATAAGGTAAATCCCCTCCTAATCTTACCCTTAACTATAACGCGATCGTCCTTTTTAGAATTCTAAGTATACATATTTATATATATTTTTTTTTATAAGCCTAAACTCGCCACGAGGAAAGAAACACAGAGCCCGCCTGCCTACACCCTGGCCACCAGGTCACCTTCCCAAAATGGTGCCTGTTACTACAAAATCGCCGTATACATACCCATCCCACCCCCCCATAATTGGCACCCCGGACGTCCAAACACGTCCCGGGTCGTGCCACCTGTCCCAAAAACCCCAGGGGGGGAACTCCTCGTTCCTCCTCTTTCCCCCCCCCCCCCCCCGAGGCCCCATTCCTAGGTCAACTTTCTGAAAGTCTCAAACATACCTTTAGCAAACCAGACAATTGTGACCTTAAAAGCAGGAATCGATCATTATGTGTGTGATTTGTAGTAAATTTCCAAATTAAGCACCATTTCCAGAGTTGCTAACTACATTCTCATCAATGCTTAATTTGTGCTTATTGTTTCGATGCAGAGCACCGGCACCTATTTTTGATGGCCGGCTCTTATTTTTCTGCCTCAAGCATTTTCTGCGAGCCAAAGACACATATGGAAAAGACGGAGGAAGAGGAAAACGAAAAAGCGTCACAGAGGGCCAAAGCAGAAAGCTGCAATAGTGAACTAAAGGGGTAGGAGTTGGTTGTAAATGGATGGGAGAGGCCCGAGATGGCTTCAGTATTACACTGCCTCAGTATTCCGTATTCGCTCATTTAATTGCAGCAGCCGCGTGTTTCAGAGGAGAGCTTTGGGCACCGGCACGTTTTTATTTACAAATTAAGCACTGATTCTCATGTGAAGCACACTTGCCCACACTGGAGCATCAAGGCAACGTCTTCGGAGCCAGAGTGATGCAGTCACCCCTCGGGGAGGGAATGAAGTCTGCAGCACACGGAAGTGCTAGCGAAGCCACAATAAGAGCGCTGCTGTCGTCACTAAACTGCTGGTGATGCGAGCGCTAACGCTCGTTGAGAGAGTCTGGGGTGCACTGACGAAAGCAGTGCGTGTGGCCACGGCTCACAACAAACCTCTTGCCTGCTCTGCCGTCACTGATGGAGAGGAAACAGTGGGCTGCTGAGTACCCTACAGCCCACGCGCAACAGTGGAAATGAAAACAGCAGTTCTGTTCATCGTGTGCGAGAAGGCCAAGGTGCCGGAGTCAGATTTTATGCAGGTAAAGCCATTGGAAAAAAAAAGCAGCATTTAGCGGTTTAACTCAGTGAGGGTATTCGAGGGGATCGCTCCTTACACCTCGAATCTGTGAATCAAAAGAAAACTGAGCGCAGATAGCAGGAGAGAGTGACCCTAGCACTGATTTTATCCCAACAATTACCAAATGGCTGCATGTCGCTGAGACATCTTGTTTAGAACCTAGGGCTTTTATTTAACAAAGTAGTGACTCAAGGGTGTCGCACCGCGGCCAAGAGCCAGGAGATGAAAAATAAAAAGATAGTTCCATTATCATTCACTATTGTCTTATTTTTCATCTGCTTCCTCAGCCAGCAGTACTGAGAGGGGCGGGCTAGGTCACGGGAGGGGGGCGTAGTACAGAGTGTACCTAAGTGCGTATGTGAGTGCCAATATTCAGTGGCGGCTCACTAAGCGCAGAAGGGGCGGGGTGGCGCGCAGATGTGGGGGGGGAATTAAAAATAAATGAATTAAAAAAAGAAAAGAAACTTACCTTTGCCACTGCGCGCCGCTCTGCTCCTCTGCTTCATCGCTGGCTGCAAACAGGCACAGGCTCCCAGCCTGCCCTGCGACAATCTTGACTCTGCTCAGAGCAGTGTCGGGATTGGCTGGGAGCACCCAGCCGGGGCACTCCCAGGCAGACTGGGAGCCTGTGCAGGCTCTCTCTAGCTCAGCAACTGTGTTGCTGGGCTGGAGAGAGCCCAGTGCGCATGTATGTTTGGCCGGCCCACGACGGCCGGCCAAACATACATGCGCAGTGAGGGGGAGTGCTGTGCACTCCCGCTCATTACTCGTAACTCCTTTGGCCCCGCCCCTTTTACTGAAAAACAATAATAAACGTAGTTTATTATCGTTTTTCAGTATCGTTTTTCAGGTTTGCAGCAACCGCTGCTGGCACGGTGGGGGGGGGGGGGGGAGGAATGCTCCTCCGTCCAAATGGAGGAGCCACCCTTGCCAGGATTGCTGGTGTGCCTGTGCTGGGGTCCCAGTGTGGAGCCATGAGTGGGCGCTGGCGGGAACGGAAAGGTAAGTGTTTTTTTACTTTTTAATTTTATTATGTTCTTTCTCCCATCCCTGTCGTCCCCCCTGCACGCCCTATTGAGAAGTGTTCCTCTGGTGTGTTCCGAGAGTTGTATTCATAGAATCAGTTCCTTTGAAGTCACTGGATGAACGCACTCGAGAACAATGATTTGTAAAAGAAAAGCCCTAACTTCCTACAAGCCAACATTTTAGAGCAGGCAATTGGGAAATTTAAAAAAAATTGTCAGAAAATGTATTTTTCCTATTACCTTAGAATGAATCAGAGGCAATCTGTCTGAATAGATCTATTGGCATGTATCATGACAGACACTCATCATTTAATTTTTGCCAGTTTAACAACATAGCACAAACAAAAACATAGTTCTAAACTCTTTTTTTTGTTATGCGCTATGTAAAACTGCCAAAAATTAAATGTCGAGACTTGTCACTGTAGGAAAGTACCATCTTGCCTGGCATGTTACCCCCATTTTTCACTGTATATATGTTGTTTTAGTTGTATGTGTCACTGAGACCCTGTCACCCAGGGCCCCAGTGCTCATAAGTGTGCCTGAATGTGTTACCTGTGTAGTGACTAACTGTCTCACTGAGGCTCTGCTAATCATAACCTCAGTGATTATGCTCTCTCATTTCTTTCCAAATTGTCACTAACAGGCTAGTGACCAATTTCACCAATTTACATTGGCTTACTGGAACACCCTTATAATTCCCTAGTATATGGTATTGAGGTACCCAGGGTATTGGGGTTCCAGGAGATTCCTATGGGCTGCAGCATTTCTTTTGCCACCCATAGGGAGCTCTGACAATTCTTACACAGGCCTGCCACTGCAGCCTGAGTGAAATAGCGTCCACGTTATTTCACAGCCATTTTACACTGCACTTAAGTAACTTATAAGTCACCTATATGTCTAACCTTTACCTGGTAAAGGTTAGGTGCAAAGTTACTTAGTGTGAGGGCACCCTGGCACTAGCCAAGATGCCCCCACATTGTTCAGGGCCAATTCCCCGGACTTTGTGAGTGCGGGGACACCATTACACGCGTGCACTACATATAGGTCACTACCTATATGTAGGTTCACAATGGTAACTCCGAATATGGCCATGTAACATGTCTATGATCATGGAATTGCCCCCTCTATGCCATCCTGGCATAGTTGGCACAATCCCATGATCCCAGTGGTCTGTAGCACAGACCCTGGTACTGCCAAACTGCCTTTCCTGGGGTTTCACTGCAGCTGCTGCTGCTGCCAACCCCTCAGACAGGTTTCTGCCCTCCTGGGGTCAAGCCAGGCTTGTCCCAGGATGGCAGAACAAAGGACTTCCTCTGAGAGAGGGTGTTACACCCTCTCCCTTTGGAAAATGGTGTGAAGGCAGGGGAGGAGTAGCCTCCCCCAGCCTCTGGAAATGCTTTCTTGGGCACAGATGTGCCCAATTCTGCATAAGCCAGTCTACACCGGTTCAGGGGACCCCTTAGCCCTGCTCTGGCGCGAAACTGGACAAAGGAAAGGGGAGTGACCACTCCCCTGACCTGCACCTCCCCTGGGAGGTGTCCAGAGCTCCTCCAGTGTGCTCCAGACCTCTGCCATCTTGGAAACAGAGGTGCTACTGGCACACTGGACTGCTCTGAGTGGCCAGTGCCACCAGGTGACGTCAGAGACTCCTTCTGATAGGCTCCTTCAGGTGTTGCTAGCCTATCCTCTCTCCTAAGTAGCCAAACCCTCTTTTCTGGCTATTTAGGGTCTCTGTCTCTGGGGAAACTTTAGATAACGAATGCAAGAGCTCATCCGAGTTCCTCTGCATCTCTCTCTTCACCTTCTGCCAAGGAATCGACTGCTGACCGCGCTGGAAGCCTGCAAAACTGCAACAAAGTAGCTAAGACGACTACTGCAACTCTGTAACGCTGATCCTGCCGCCTTCTCGACTGTTTTCCTGGTGGTGCATGCTGTGGGGGTAGTCTGCCTCCTCTCTGCACTAGAAGCTCCGAAGAAATCTCCCGTGGGTCGACGGAATCTTCCCCCTGCAACCGCAGGCACCAAAAAGCTGCATTACTGGTCCCTTGGGTCTCCTCTCAGCATGACGAGCGAGGTCCCTCGAATCCAGCAACTCTGTCCAAGTGACTCCCACAGTCCAATGACTCTTCAGTCCAAGTTTGGTGGAGGTAAGTCCTTGCCTCACCTCGCTAGACTGCATTGCTGGGAACCGTGACTTTTGCAGCTACTCCGGCCCCTGTGCACTTCCGGCGGAAATCCTTCGTGCACAGCCAAGCCTGGGTCCACGGCACTCTAACCTGCATTGCACGACTTTCTAAGTTGGTCTCCGGCGACGTGGGACTCCTTTGTGTAACTTCGGGTGAGCACTGTTTCATGCATCCTTGTAGTGCCTATTTCTGGCACTTCTCTGGGTGCTACCTGCTGCTGAGAAGGCTCCTTGTCTTGCTCGACGTCCCATCTCTCTCCTGACGCAATTTGCGACATCCTGGTCCTTCCTGGGCTACAGCAGTGTCCAAAAACGCTAACCGCACAATTTGCAGCTAGCAAGGCTTGTTGGCGTTCTTTCGGCGGGAAAGCACTTCTGCACAACTTTCCACGGCAAGAGGAATCCGTCCACCAAAGAGGACGTCTGTAGCCCTTTTCGTTCCTGCAGAAACCTCAGGTTCTTCTGTCCAGTAGAAGCTTCTTTGCATCCACAGCTGGCATTTCCTGGGCATATGCCCATCTCCGACTTGCTTGTGACTTTTGGACTTGGTCCCCTTGTTCCACAGGTACCCTAGATTGGAAATCCATCGTTGTTGCATTGTTGGTTTGTGTCTTTCCTGCATTATTCCTCTATCACGACTTCTTTGTCCTTGGGGGAACTTTAGTGCACTTTGCACTCACTTTTCAGGGTCTTGGGGAGGGTTATTTTTCTAACTCTCACTATTTTCTAATAGTCCCAGCGACCCTCTACAAGGTCACATAGGTTTGGGGTCTATTCGTGGTTCGCATTCCACTTTTGGAGTATATGGTTTGTGTTGCCCCTATCCCTATGTGTCCCCATTGCATCCTATTGTAACTATACATTGTTTGCACTGTTTTCTAAGACTATACTGCATATTTTTGGTATTGTATACATATATCTTGTGTATATTTCCTATCCTCTCATTGAGGGTACACTCTAAGATACTTTGGCATATTGTCATAAAAATAAAGTACCTTTATTTTTAGTATAACTGTGTATTGTGTTTTCTTATGATATTGTGCATATGACACTAAGTGGTACTGTAGGAGCTTCACACGTCTCCTAGTTCAGCCTAAGCTGCTCTGCTAAGCTACCATTATCTATCAGCCTAAGCTGCTAGACACCCTATACACTAATAAGGGATAACTGGGCCTGGTGCAAGGTGCAAGTACCCTTGGTACTCACTACAAGCCAGTCCAGCCTCCTACATTGGTTGTGCAGAGGTGGGATAAGTGCTTTGAGACTACTTACCACTCTTGTCATTGTACTTTTCATAAGAGAAAAATATACAAAACAAGTTCAGTGTGTGTACACATAGCAAAAAAGTTTTGCATTTCCTCTTTTCACTGTTTTCTAAAGTGCTGAAAAGTACTTCTAAACTTTCAAAAAGTTCTTAAAAGTTTAAAAAGTTTTTTTCTGTCTTTCTAAAAAGTTCTGAAAACTTTTTTCTCTTTTTCTATCACCTTAACTCTCTCTAAAAATGTCTGGCACAGGCCAAAATGTTGACCTGTCTAAGATTGCATATGACCACCTTAGCTGGAAAGGAGCAAGGAGTCTCTGTGTAGAGAGAGGTTTGAGTGTAGGGAAGAATCCTTCCTTGGAATTGTTACTTAACATGCTTAGAGAACAAGATAAGGCTAAAAGTGCCCCATCTGTTGAAAAAGTAGCTAATGGTTCCCAATCTGATCCAGGGACTCCCCCAGGAAAAGGTTCAGGAAAGAAACTTCTTAGCCTTCCCATTACAAGACAGTCTAGCATAGTTGGTACTGAGGTGGAGTCACATCATACAGATGATGTGCTCTCACATTACACTGTCAGCCAAGCTGTTAGGGTGCCCTCTGTAAGGGACAGGTCTCCTTCTGTCCATTCCCATCATACCTCTGTATCTAGGAATGTCCCTCCCACCAACCCTGATGACAGATTGTTAGAAAGGGAACTCAATAAGTTGAGGGTGGAACAAACCAGACTGAAGCTTAAAAAGCAACAGCTGGATTTGGATAGACAGTCTTTAGAATTAGAGAAGGAAAGACAGAAGTTGGGTTTTGAAACCCATGGTGGCAGCAGCAGTATTCCCCATAGTCATCCTGTAAAAGAGCATGATTCCAGGAATCTGCATAAGATAGTTTCCCCTTATAAGGAGGGGGATGACATTAACAAGTGGTTTGCTGCACTTGAGAGGGCCTGTGTTGTAGAGGATGTCCCTCAAAGGCAGTGGGCTGCTATCCTATGGCTATCATTTAGTGGAAAAGGTAGGGATAGGCTCCTTACTGTGAAAGAAAGTGATGCCAATAATTTTACAGTTCTTAAGAATGCACTCCTGGATGGTTATGGCTTAACCACTGAACAATACAGGATAAAGTTCAGAGAGACCAAAAAGGAGTCTTCACAAGACTGGGTTGATTTCATTGACCATTCAGTGAAGGCCTTGGAGGGGTGGTTACATGGCAGTAAAGTTACTGATTATGACAGCCTGTATAACTTGATCCTGAGAGAGCATATTCTTAATAATTGTGTGTCTGATTTGTTGCACCAGTACTTGGTGGACTCTGATCTGACCTCTCCCCAAGAATTGGGAAAGAAGGCAGACAAATGGGTCAGAACAAGGGTGAACAGAAAAGTTCATACAGGGGGTGACAAAGATGGCAACAAAAAGAAAGATGGTAAGTCGTCTGACAAGGGTGGGGACAAATCTAAAAAGGAGTCTTCGTCAGGCCCACAAAAACACTCTGGTGGGGGTGGTGGGTCCAAATCCTCTTTTAATCAAAACAAAGAAAAGAAACCATGGTGCTATTTATGTAAAGTAAAAGGCCATTGGACAACAGATCCCAGTTGTCCAAAGAAAAGCACCAAGCCTCCTACCACTACAACCCCTACTGCTACACCTAGTGTCCCTACTAATAGCAGTGGTGGTGGGAGCAAACCTACTAATAGCCAATCCAAGGGAGTAGCTGGGCTCACTATTGGTAACTTAGTTGGGGTTGGTCTGGTTAGGGAGACCACAGAGGCTATATTAGTCTCTGAGGGGGCTATTGATTTAGCCACCTTAGTTGCTTGTCCCCTTAATATGGATAAGTACAAGCAGCTACCCCTAATAAATGGTGTTGAGGTTCAGGCCTACAGGGACACTGGTGCCAGTGTGACTATGGTCATAGAGAAATTGGTCCACCCTGAACAACACCTACTTGGTCACCAGTACCAAGTAACCGATGCTCACAACAACACACTTAGCCACCCCATGGCTGTTGTAAATCTCAACTGGGGGGGTTACTGGTCCAAAGAAAGTTGTGGTAGCCACAGATTTACATGTAGACTGTCTACTAGGAAATGATTTGGAGACATCAGCTTGGTCAGATGTGGAGTTGGAGGCCCATGCAGCAATGCTGGGCATCCCAGGGCATATTTTTGCTTTAACCAGGGCTCAGGCCAAAAAGCAAAAAGGACAGGGAAGCTTGGATCCTGGAACAATGGACCAAGTGCTCCCTAAAGCTAGGGCTAGTAGAAGCAAACCACTTCCTACTATCCCTCCCTCTACAGTGGATTCAACTTCAGAGGAAGAAGAATTCCCTCCCTGTGCAGAACCTACACCAGAGGAGCTTGAAGCAGACACTGCTGAGCTTTTGGGTGAAGGGGGGCCTGCCAGGGAGGAGCTGAGTGTGGCACAGCAAACCTGTCCCACATTAGAGGGTCTAAGACAGCAAGCTGTCAAACAGGCTAATGGGGATGTCAGTGACTCTCACAGAGTTTACTGGGAGGACGACCTCTTGTACACTGAGGCAAGGGATCCTAAACCTGGAGCTGCCAGGAGATAAGTGATTCCTCAGGAGTACAGAAAGTTCCTCCTAACTCTTGCCCACGACATTCCCCTAGCTGGGCATCTGGGACAAATGAAAACTTGGGACAGACTTGTTCCCTTGTTTCATTGGCCTAGAATGTCTGAGGACACAAAAGATTTTTGTAAGTCCTGTGAAACCTGTCAAGCCAGTGGCAAGACAGGTGGCACTCCAAAGGCACCCCTTATTCCACTGCCCGTGGTTGGGGTTCCCTTTGAAAGGGTAGGGGTTGACATAGTTGGCCCCCTTGACCCTCCTACTGCTTCAGGCAATAGGTTTATCTTGGTGGTAGTGGACCATGCCACAAGATATCCTGAAGCTATTCCTTTAAGGACCACTACAGCTCCTGCAGTGGCAAAGGCCCTCCTGGGAATATTTTCCAGGGTGGGCTTCCCAAAGGAAGTAGTATCAGACAGGGGAAGCAATTTCATGTCTGCATACTTAAAGGCCATGTGGAAGGAGTGTAACTTATAAATTCACTACACCCTATCATCCACAAACAAATGGACTGGTGGAGAGATTTAACAAAACTCTCAAAGGCATGATTATGGGTCTCCCAGAAAAACTCCGCAGGAGATGGGATATCCTGTTACCATGCCTCCTTTTTGCCTACAGGGAGGTACCCCAGAAAGGAGTGGGCTTCAGCCCCTTTGAACTCCTCTTTGGTCACCCTGTTAGGGGTCCACTAACACTTGTCAAGGAGGGTTGGGAACAACCTTTAAAAGCTCCAAAGCAAGATATTGTGGATTATGTACTTGTCCGCAGATCAAGGATGGCTGAGTATATGAAAAAGGCCAGTAAAAACCTTCAGGCCAGCCAAGAGCTCCAGAAGCAATGGCATGATCAGAAGGCTGTTTTGGTTCAGTACAAACCAGGGCAGAAAGTGTGGGTCTTGGAGCCTGTGGCCCCAAGAGCACTCCAAGATAAATGGAGTGGTCCCCACACAATTGTTGAGAAAAAGGGTGAAGTCACCTATTTATTTGACATAGGCACCGCAAGAAGTCCCCTTAGGGTACTCCATGTAAACCGCCTGAAACCCTACTATGACAGGGCTGATCTCACCCTGCTCATGGCAACTGATGAGGGACAGGAAGAAGACAGTGATCCTCTACCTGATCTCTTCTCTTCCACAGAACAAGATGCTCTTGTGGAAGGTGTAGTTTTGGCTGATTGTCTTACTGCTGAGCAGAAAGACCATTGCATAAATCTCCTAGATCAATTCTCTGAACTCTTCTCTACTGTGCCAGGTACCACTTCTTGGTGTGAGCACACTATAGATACTGGAGACAGTTTACCTCTCAAAAGTAAGATCTATAGGCAGCCTGACCATGTCAGGGACTGCATTAAGCAAGAGGTGCAGAAAACGTTAGAACTAGGAGTGGTTGAGCACACTGAAAGTCCATGGGCTTCTCCTGTGGTACTTGTACCAAAACCTCATTCCAAGGATGGAAAGAAGGAAATGCGGTTTTGTGTAGACTACAGAGGTCTCAACCTGGTAACCAAAACTGATGCTCACCCTATACCCAGGGCAGATGAGCTAATAGATACACTGGCATCTGCCAAGTATCTAAGCACTTTTGATTTGACTGCAGGGTATTGGCAGATCAAATTGTCAGAAGATGCTAAACCTAAAACTGCATTTTCAACCATTGGAGGCCATTTCCAATTTACAGTAATGCCTTTTGGTTTGAAAAATGCACCTGCCACTTTTCAAAGGTTGGTGAACACAGTCCTGCAAGGGCTGGAGGCTTTCAGTGCAGCATATTTGGACGATATAGCTGTCTTTAGCTCCAGCTGGGATGATCACCTGGTCCACCTATGGAAAGTTTTGGAGGCCCTGCAAAAGGCAGGCCTCACTATCAAGGCTTCAAA
Organism: Pleurodeles waltl; assembly: GCF_031143425.1. Taxonomy (NCBI): domain Eukaryota; kingdom Metazoa; phylum Chordata; class Amphibia; order Caudata; family Salamandridae; genus Pleurodeles; species Pleurodeles waltl. The sequence continues at coordinate 1,145,170,138 of NC_090440.1, forward strand.
GTGCCAGATAGGGCAGGGTAAGGTGGTTTATCTGGGACACCTTGTTGGTGGGGAACAGATTGCACCACTACAGGGGAAAATCCAAACAATTATTGATTGGGTTCCCCCTACCACTCAGACTCAGGTGAGAGCCTTCCTAGGCCTCACTGGGTATTACAGGAGGTTCATTAAGAACTATGGCTCCATTGCAGCCCCTCTTAATGACCTCACATCCAAGAAAATGCCTAAAAAGGTATTATGGACAGCAAACTGTCAGAAAGCTTTTGAGGAGCCGAAGCAGGCCATTTGCTCTGCACCTGTCCTGAAAAGCCCTTGTTACTTAAAAAAATTCGATGTCCAGACTGATGCATCTGAATTAGGAGTAGGGGCAGTCCTATCACAACTTAATTCTGAGGGCCAGGATCAACCTGTTGCTTTCATTAGTAGGAGGTTGACCCCTAGAGAAAAGCGTTGGTCTGCCATAGAGAGGGAGGCCTTTGCTGTGGTCTGGGCTCTGAAGAAGTTGAGGCCATACCTGTTTGGCACTCACTTCATTGTTCAGACAGACCAGAAACCTCTACTTTGGCTAAAACAAATGAAAGGTGAAAATCCTAAATTATTGAGGTGGTCCATATCCCTACAGGGAATGGACTATACAATGGAACATAGACCTGGGAGTAGCCACTCCAATGCAGATGGACTCTCCAGATATTTCCACTTAGACAATGAAGACTCATCAGGTCATGGCTAGTCTTATTGTCCTTCGTTTGGGGGGGGGGGGGGTTGTGTAGGAAAGTACCATCTTGCCTTGCATGTTACCCCCATTTTTCACTGTATATATGTTGTTTTAGTTGTATGTGTCACTGGGACCCTGTCACCCAGGGCCCCAGTGCTCATAAGTGTGCCTGAATGTGTTACCTGTGTAGTGACTAACTGTCTCACTGAGGCTCTGCTAATCAGAACCTCAGTGGTTATGCTCTCTCATTTCTTTCCAAATTGTCACTAACAGGCTAGTGACCAATTTCACCAATTTACATTGGCTTACTGGAACACCCTTATAATTCCCTAGTATATGGTACTGAGGTACCCAGGGTATTGGGGTTCCAGGAGATCCCTATGGGCTGCAGCATTTCTTTTGCCACCCATAGGGAGCTCTGACAATTCTTACACAGGCCTGCCACTGCAGCCTGAGTGAAATAACGTCCACGTTATTTCACAGCCATTTTACACTGCACTTAAGTAACTTATAAGTCACCTATATGTCTAACCTTTACCTGGTAAAGGTTAGGTGCAAAGTTACTTAGTGTGAGGGCACCCTGGCACTAGCCAAGGTGCCCCCACATTGTTCAGGGCCAATTCCCCGGACTTTGTGAGTGCGGGGACACCATTACACGCGTGCACTACATATGGGTCACTACTTATATGTAGGTTCACAATGGTAACTCCGAATATGGCCATGTAACATGTCTATGATCATGGAATTGCCCCCTCTATGCCATCCTGGCATAGTTGGCACAATCCCATGATCCCAGTGGTCTGTAGCACAGACCCTGGTACTGCCAAACTGCCTTTCCTGGGGTTTCACTGCAGCTGCTGCTGCTGCCAACCCCTCAGACAGGTTTCTGCCCTCCTGGGGTCAAGCCAGGCTTGTCCCAGGATGGCAGAACAAAGGACTATGGAAAATGGTGTGAAGGCAGGGGAGGAGTAGCCTCCCACAGCCTCTGGAAATGCTTTCTTGGGCACAGAATTCTGCATAAGCCAGTCTACACCGGTTCAGGGGACCCCTTAGCCCTGCTCTGGCGCGAAACTGGACAAAGGAAAGGGGAGTGACCACTCCCCTGACCTGCACCTCCCCTGGGAGGTGTCCAGAGCTCCTCCAGTATGCTCCAGACCTCTGCCATCTTGGAAACAGAGGTGCTGCTGGAACACTGGACTGCTCTGAGTGGCCAGTGCCACCAGGTGACATCAGAGACTCCTTCTGATAGGCTCCTTCAGGTGTTGCTAGCCTATCCTCTCTCCTAAGTAGCCAAACCCTCTTTTCTGGCTATTTAGGGTCTCTGTCTCTGGGGAAACTTTAGATAACGAATGCAAGAGCTCATCAGAGTTCCTCTGCATCTCTCTCTTCACCTTCTGCCAAGGAATCGACTGCTGACCGCGCTGGAAGCCTGCAAAACTGCAACAAAGTAGCTAAGACAACTACTGCAACTCTGTAACGCTGATCCTGCCGCCTTCTCGACTGTTTTCCTGGTGGTGCATGCTGTGGGGGAAGTCTGCCTCCTCTCTGCACTAGAAGCTCCGAAGAAATCTCCCGTGGGTCGACGGAATCTTCCCCCTGCAACCGCAGGCACCAAAAAGCTGCATTACCGGTCCCTTGGGTCTCCTCTCAGCACGACGAGAGAGGTCCCTCGAATCCAGCAACTCTGTCCAAGTGACTCCCACAGTCCAGTGACTCTTCAGTCCAAGTTTGGTGGAGGTAAGTCCTTGCCTCACCTTGCTAGACTGCATTGCTGGGAACCGCGACTTTTGCAGCTACTCCGGCCCCTGTGCACTTCCGGCGGAAATCCTTCGTGCACAGCCAAGCCTGGGTCCACGGCACTCTAACCTGCATTGCACGACTTTCTAAGTTGGTCTCCGGCGACGTGGGACTCCTTTGTGTAACTTTGGGTGAGCACCGTTTCACACATCCTTGTAGTGCCTGTTTCTGGCACTTCTCTGGGTGCTACCTGCTGCTGAGAGGGCTCCTTGTCTTGCTCGATGTCCCCTCTCTCTTCTGACGCAATTTGCGACATCCTGGTTCTTCCTGGGCCACAGCAGCGTCCAAAAACACTAACCGCACGATTTGCAGCTAGCAAGGCTTGTTGGCATTCTTTTGGTGGGAAAACACTTCTTCACGACTCTCCACGGCAAGAGGGATCCGTCCACCAAAGGGGAAGTCTCTAGCCCTTTTCGTTCCTGCAGAAACTTCAGCTTTTTCTGTCCAGTAGAAGCTTCTTTGCATCCACAGCTGGCATTTCCTGGGCATATGCCCATCTCCGACTTGCTTGTGACTTTTGGACTTGGTCCCCTTGTTCCACAGGTACCCTAGATTGGAAATCCATCGTTGTTGCATTGTTGGTTTGTGTCTTTCCTGCATTATTCCTCTATCACGACTTCTTTGTCCTTGGGGGAACTTTAGTGCACTTTGCACTCACTTTTCAGGGTCTTGGGGAGGGTTATTTTTCTAAGTCTCACTATTTTCTAATAGTCCCAGCGACCCTCTACAAGGTCAGATAGGTTTGGGGTCCCTTCGTAGTTCGCATTCCACTTTTGGAGTATATGGTTTGTGTTGCCACTATCCCTATGTGTCCCCATTGCATCCTATTGTAACTATACATTGTTTGCACTGTTTTCTAAGACTATACTGCATATTTTTGGTATTGTGTACATATATCTTGTGTATATTTCCTATCCTCTCACTGAGGGTACACTCTAAGATACTTTGGCATATTGTCATAAAAATAAAGTACCTTTATTTTTAGTATAACTGTGTATTGTGTTTTCTTATGATATTGTGCATATGACACTAAGTGGTACTGTAGTAGCTTCACACGTCTCCTAGTTCAGCCTAAGCTGCTCTGCTAAGCTACCATTATCTATCAGCCTAAGCTGCTAGACACCCTATACACTAATAAGGGATAACTGGGCCTGGTGCAAGGTGCAAGTACCCCTTGGTACTCACTACAAGCCAGTCCAGCCTCCTACAGTCACACCCTCTAATCTCCTCCTCCAAGAACTAAAGGTAAAGTGTTCTGTTTCAGGATATATATTTCTAAGCTCAAGCTGCCTTGTTCCAGCAGATCATGATTCAGCAATCCGAATCAGGTTTCTGCATGCAGGAATAGAGAAGCAGGAGACTAGCCTCGAAATTGATAGTTTCCCACCTGAATGGAGAGGGTTGACATGTATGCCTACCCTGGGCAACGTACTTGATGAAGACATGAGTTTTCTTGTAAACCTTTCCTTTTTTCCGTAAAGTGGTTTAAGGTGACTGCGTGATGATTCCTCATGCATTGCTGAGGTGGAAGTGAATTCCCCCCAAAAAACGTCAGTTTAGCTTTTTACCACTCTTCATACACAAATGATAGATGATGTTGGAAATTAGGTTACTAGTTGGGGGGGTGAAACCCTACTCAAGAGGAAACCACAATTTCAGTTAGGGTGAAATCACAAGCAAACCCCAAATTAACCTGTGCTTAGCTTCTGGCTGCCTGGCACAAGCAGTCAGGCTTAACTAAGAGGCAATATGTAAAGTATTTATGCAGCACTTCAAACAATACTAAGGTGAAAACACAACAAAACAATAGCCTCACACCACATTAGAAAAATTGAGTAAAATTGAATACATTATTTGACACCAAACTGACAAAAATGCAACCATTAGAACCAGAACTGTGCAATTTTAAAGTTTTAAGTAAAAATACTGCCTAGAAGCACTAAGCGCCAACTGTAGTTATCTGCATGCAGCAGGCCAGGACAAAGTCACAAATTTCGGCCTAACAAAAGGACCAAGCTAGGTCCTCTGAACAATAGTAACTTAAATCCTGGTTGCGGAGTATTGTAAGATCCCGCGTCAAGGATCTGCCATGCAGTGACGGTTCCAAAGAGCTGCAAAGCTGCAATGTGATGGCCCGTGTCATCGTCAAGGATGCCGTCGACGAGGGGCTTGTGATGACAAGTACTGTGTCGAAGATGCATTCAGCACTGGTGGTTTCCCAAGAAGCTATGGGGCTGCGATGCGGAGTCCTACATCATTGTCAAGGGGGCTGTCGACAAGGGGGTTGTGATGTGAATATCTACGTTGAGGATGTGTTGACAGCAGCGGTTCCAAGGAGGTTGGCGACTCTGTGTGAGGTCCTGGGTCAAGGATTTGTCGCGCAGCGGCAGTTCTGAAGAGGAGCTGCAAGGAGATGCCCTGCTCTGCATCAGTCATGCCCACAGGACCACACCTGGGCTTGCACAGCGCCTTCAGGTCCATTTTGAAGGGTCCAGAGTAATGTGGCCCCAGTTGGGGAGTAGGGCATATAGTAGATGGAGTCCAGGTGCTGGGTTCAAGGTGGCTGGAGTCTTTTTTTATCCCTGAGGCTCTGATCAGGAGGCCAGTCAACTAGACCTTGGAGTCACTCAGGTGACCTTGGGATTAAGATGCAGGTCCAGTCCTTACACTCAGGCTGCAGGGCAGCAGAGCAGCAGTCCTTCTTGCAGAGCAGCACAGCAGTCATGAGTCTTCCACAGGTCAAGAGGTGTACTGAAGAGTTGAATCTGAGGGTCCAATATTTATAAATGGTGCCCACTTTGAAGTAGGAGAAGGTTCTGGAGGTTTCCACCCCAGAGGTGTTTGGAATTTCTTGCCTCCCTGTCCTTGCCCAGTTTGTCTTGGTTCAGTGTAGAGTGTCAAACCCTTTGTGAGTGTGCTCAAGTAGAACCTTTGTGATGTGCAAGTGTGGTAGGTGACCCCCCATCAAGTCAGAGATGTCCTATCCTACCAACACCTATGCTCCTTTGTCTAACTGTGTGGGAGCAATATTCAAAGGCCAACTGCCAGCTACACCTAGTTGTGTGACCCAGGAAACAGGCTGCAAGCATTAAATGGGTGGAACAATAAATACTGAGGGGACTATTTAGAAGAGGAACGTGTTGCAGGAGCGTCACTTTTTTAGATGCTCCGGTTACGTAGGCCTCTCAATCATATATATGAGGTGACCCAAAGTCACCCGTCGTGGCCTCATAGATATGGACTAAGGCAAGGCAGCCAAAGTGCTGCTTTGCCTTACTCTGCATCAAGGAAGCATTCTATGGGCATTGCAGTGGGTGTTTCAATGCAACACCCATGGATTTTGACGCTGCCCCAGATTTACAAAGTCATGTCAACCTAGGGCTGCGCCAAAACTTTAACCCTCCCCAGAGTAGGCGTAACGAGGAGAAATGTTTTACTTTCTCCTAATTTTTTCCTCTTTACATGTGTGATGCATTCTGCAGCACACAGAGAACGAGAAAAACACCTCCATGGATTTTGTTTATGTAGCAAGGTGTCCCTCCTGCACAAAAGCAATCCTTCCAACAACGCAGACACCCTTGCACCATGGTATAAGCGTGACTGCGTTGGCACTAGGCACCAAATTGTTCACAGATGCTGGCTGAAAGGAAAGAAATTCACAGTTTCTTGTAAATATGGTGCATTCCTGCACTTTTGATTTGTTGTAGGGCAGTGCAGCAAAAAGACTTGCTGCGCTGCCCTATGCCATGTCTTTGTAAATGAGTCTCCTCCTTTCTAAAAGTGGCATTTTCAGAATTGTGACTTGAAGTCCGACTTTACCATTAAAGAGGGTTTTCAATTACAATTCTTGAGACACCAAACTCAACATTCCTACATGCTCCCAATTGAGAGTTATCATAAGTTAACTCCATTTTATCCTATGGGAGAGGTAAGTCGTGTACTAGTGAAAAACAAATATAAGAGCTTTTCACTACTAGGACACGTAACAGTTAGAAGTACATGTTAAAGTATTTAAATACACCACACCCTGCCCTGTGGGCTGTTTAGGGCTGGCCTTATGGGTGACTTATATGAATTGAAAAGGAGGGTTAAGGCCTAGAAAGAGGTTTATTTTGGCAAGTTGAAATGGCAGATTAAACTCCACAAACAGCATGCACTGCAGGCCTGAGCCAGGTTTAGAAGGCTACTAGAGTGACTGGCACAATCAGTGCTGCAGGCCCACTATTAACATTTAGGCCCGTATTTATACTTTTTTTGCGCCGCATTTGCGTCGTTTTTTGACGCAATAACGGTGCAAACTTGCAAAATGCCATTGTATTTTGTAGGTTTGCACCGTTTTGCGTCAAAAAGCGGCGCAAATGCGGCGCTAAAAAAAGTATAAATACGGGCCTTAATTTACAGGCCCTGGGTACATGTAGAACCACTTTACTAGGAACTTACAAGTAAATGAAATATGCCAATTGGGGTTAGGCCAATTTCACTGTATTTAAAGGAGGGAGCACATGCTCTTTAGCATTGGTTAGCAATGGTAAAGAGCTCCGAGTCCTAAGGCCCACAAAAATTATTTCAGCAACAAATGGAGGAGTAAGGAAAAAGGTTTGTGGGAAGACCACACCAAGCCTGAGAGGTCTAACAGATGGCATGAAGTACGCTATGATTTTCAAAACTTCCAATAGACCCTACCCAGTTTGTGCTTGACAAACCTTATTAATGAGCCTGGTCTTTGTGGCAAAATCAGTTTGAATTTTTGAACTTTTTGGCCACTTCTGTCAGTGCTTTAAGGGGTAGAAAAGTTGGGTCTGAATCTATAAAAAGCGTGCAGCCAAAGAAAGTTAATTAGAAATCCTTTCTAAGAAGAGTAGCCTATGTCAATCAATCAGTCAATCAAAAATCATTATTTGATTATTTAAAAATAATCATAAAAGCATCACACACATAAATATCAGTTATAAATAGGCATTGATACACTTAAAACATTAAAAGATAAAAAAGAAAAAATCTCAAACAATACATTTTGTTGCATAGTGTTGACTGAAAATCACCTAAGCAGAAACAAACTGGGCAGGAAACAAACGGGAGCATGTGTAAAAAATACAATGAGGCATTCATTTGACAGAAGTCATAAAGCTTGCTAACTGTTTTAAAAAACTTTTTTGTCTGAAATTCATAATATTTGCATAAAATAATGGCTTGTATGGAGGTCTCATTGAAAGGGCAGACTAAAATGGATGCTGCTTAATATAGGCCCAAGGGAAAGCACAGCAAGGATCTTATAATTCACAACCAACATTTGACTAAGAGTGATCTTTCCCAGGGGCTCAGAACCCAGTTCAAATATGGCTCAAGGTTTGATGTTGTTTGGATATCATGTATAATCCTGCAATATGGGTTTCCTCATCTCCCGTTGCTTACTGGATGTCACATCATAACGTATAAATAGCTTTTAAGGACAGGAGATATCTGCTTTGGTTAAAGAGTGGGTAGATGTAAACAATTAATTCCATCCTGTAGCTTTAAAGGTAAATTGCACATACCTTAGCCAAGGGATAGTGGTACCCTTCTCACAGTTCAGTCTATAATAAACTTCTGAGCAAGAGTGGTGTGCCTATTAGACCACGCAGAAACCCTGGAAACTGGAGCAATAATAGTGCAAACTTAATTAACTATTAATCATTGAACATACCCAATTCCTCATTTAGAAAGTATAGAGGAGATGGTGGGGTGAGGTTGAGCAAACGCCGGCAAAACGATTGTCCTCAACTTATTGATGTTGAGGTAGCCCCAGCTTCCAGCACCAGTGTTGGATTTTGCCCTTTTGCAGGGTCATCCCCAATCTTTTTGCCTCCTTCCTCCTATTTTTCCTGACCTGTTTTATTGGCTTTATAACTCTGAGCACTTTACCACTGCTAACCAGTGCTAAAGTGCATATGCTCTCTGTGTAAATTGTATGGTTGATTGGTTTATCCATGATTGGCATATTTGATTTACTAGTAATTCCCTAGTCAAGTGCACTAGAGGTGCCCAGGGCCTGTAAATCAAATGCTACTAGTGGGCCTGCAGCACTGGTTGTGCCACCCACATTAGTAGCCATGTAATCATGTCTCAGGCCTGCCACTGCAGTGTCTGTGTGTGCAGTTTTAAACTGTAAATTCGATTTGGCAAGTGTACCCACTTGCCAGGCCTAAACTTTCCCTTTTGTTAAATGTAATACACCCCTAAGGTAGGCCCCAGACTAGATAGCCCCATGGGCAGGGTGCAGTGTATGTTTAAGGTAGGACATATACTAATGTGTTTTATATGTCCTGACAGTGAAATACTGCTAAATGGGGTTTTCACTGTTGCAAGGCCTCTCCCTCTCCTAGGTTAACATGGGAGCTACCTTTAAATAAGATTAAAGTGTAGATTCCGTTTGGGAGCAGACATGTGGAGTTTGGGGTCTCTGAGCTCACAATTTAAAAATACATTTTTTAGTAAAGTTGATTTTAAGATTGTGTGTTTGAAAATGCCACTTTTAGAAAGTGAGCATTTTCTTGCTTAAACGATTTCTGTGACTGTTTGTGCATTCCCTGTCTGGGTCAGTTTGACAGTTGGGCTGGTTGCCCCTCTCACTGGACAGTGACACAAAGGGAGCTGGGTGTAGTCTGCATTTCCTGATGGGCCATCTGTGCTAGGAGGGAGGGGAGGAGTGGTCACTCACACCTGAAAGTACTGTGCCTGCCCTCACATAATCCAATCTCCAACCCCCTGGTGTGTGTTTGGGGCCTGGCCTGGGCAAGGCAGGATTTCACAAACAGGAGAGACTTTTCTTTGAAGTAAGCTTACTTCAAAAGGCAAAATGGGCATAAGAAGGGCACCGAAAACCACAGACTTCGGAACACTTCTGGAAACCAAGAGGAACCTCTCCCTGGAGAAGAGCTGACGAGCTGAGGAAAAAGAGCTGCCCTGCCTGTGACTGTGCTTTGTGGAGCTATCCTGCAGTTGCTGCTACTGCCTGTGTAAGAGGACAAAGATTGGACTTTGTGTTGCCTTCCTTCTTATGAAGAACTCTCCAAGGGCTTGAACTAGAGTTTGCCTCCTGTTGTTTGAAGTCTCAGGGACAGCAAAGACCGCTATCTGCCAGCACGTGGAGCCTCTGCTGAGACTCCTACTCTGCCAAGTGGTGCCCATCCAGTTCCTGGGACCCTGAAAGGAGAAGCTAGCAGGCCAAGAGTGAGAAATCCACTTACCAATCGCTGTGCGGGGAAAAGATCGACTCAACTCCGATCTGAGGCTGAAAAATCAACGCACCACCAGCTTCGCGGCTGAAAATCAACGCTCGCCTGAAACGTGACTGAAAGATCGATGCCCGCGTCTGGAGAAACGACGCACAGCATGGCTGACGGAGGCTGATGAGATCGCAACCCACGCTGCATGGTTTTTGGATGATCGTGCGGCAGGATTTCCGACACAAACATCGCTGGGCGTGTAAAAATGATGCAAAGCCTGCCTGGACCCGAGAGTGCGGTTTGAATCGACGCATCTTTCTCCTGCGGAGAGAAGAAACGCCGACTCGAATGAAGGAGAAAAGATTCAAGGTCTCGCTCCTGAGTGATATTGAAGCATCGCAAGCCCTTTTTGACGCACACTCACCCGTGCTGGGTTATTTTTGATGCACCCAGGTACATTTCCACGCTAACAGCGTTAGCGTTGTGTTTAAAACTACATGAAGACTCTTTTTGCTTTTTAATTGATAACTTGACTTGTGTATTGTGGATTTTTGTCGTTTTGGTCTTGTTTTGTTTAGATAAATAGTTCCTATTTTTCTAAACCTGTGTTGTGTCATTTTGTAGTGTTTTCATTAAGTTACTGTGTGTGTTGGTGCAAATACTTCACACATAGCACTCTGAAGTTATGCCTCCTGCTTGTGCCAAGCTACCAAGGGGGTGAGCTGAGGTTAGCTGAGGGTGATTCTCTTTTACCCTGACTAGAGTGAAGGTCCTTGCTTGGACAGTGGGTAACCTGACTTCCCTCCAAAGACCCCATTTCTAACAACCATACATTAAAAGAGGTAAACATTTTCAGAAAAAAGACCTCCAAAAGTGGCTGCACAAGGCATCCACATACATTTAGAGTCAAACGTAATTCCTAAGTATGGAAAGTTAGTAACCTGCTCAATATGCCTGCCCTTAATCCTAAATGGGACAGCTTTGACTATTCTAAAGCCACACATTGTGTATTTAGTTTTAGAAATGTTGGTTTCCAAATCTAAATTGTCCATGAAGGCTGCAAAGCTAATAATTAATGTCCTCAAAACGTTGGCGGTACAAGATATTAAGTCAGCATTGTCTGCATAAGGCAGAACGAGTAATGAATTGGACTTAATCTTAGGCAAGTCCTTTCCTGAAGTTTGCAGGCAATGGTTTAAGCCATTAATATACAGATGAAACAATATGGGTGGAAGGACACAGCCTTGGAACACCTAGCTGTAAATCAAATAAATCAGTGCGTTCCCCTCCTGGCCCATACTTCACTGTGGCACTCACCCCACAGCGTAAAGCCTGTAAAAAGATAACTAAATTATCATCAAGCCCCATATCTAACAGGATTTTCCAGAATTTGCTATGATTAGCTCTGTCGAATGCACTGCTTAAATCCATAAGGAAAGAAAAGGCACTCCCCCTTAGGCTGTTGTATACTTATTGATGATTGAGTAGAGGGTAAGGCATTGTTCTATGATGGCTAGCCCCTCCCTAAACCCAAATAACAGCCGCCCAAACTCTATGTATTCCATATGGGGATCCATCAGGACCCCCGTCAGGCTTAAGAGCCTTCCTTCATGGGCTAACACTTATCCCCTCATACATCTTGGTTAAATCAAATCTAATATTCAGTGAAAAGGACATAGCTAATGCTACATAGCTCCAATCTGTAAGGTCCAATATGAATAAATAGTTTTAAAATGATTAATACAGAACTGTGCACTAATGTTTGTCCCCAAAGCATCAGTCTGGGCTTCAGTAATTTTAGGATGATTAATAATTTTCCAGAAACTCCAGGTGTCCTTTACTGTGGTTGCTGCAACATGCTTATCCCACATATCTTGTTTAGCTGCCGGCCTGAAGCTTAAAAGGCAGCCGAGAAATCCCTATCCTTGGAAATAGATATAATGCCTTCACATAGCTGTTTGTTGGCTAACCTACATTCCTAGTTAAACCAGCCAGGGATGGGTTTATTACTAACAGGCACCTCAAACAGTAGGCTAGGCGCGTTGTTAGCATTCAAAGAGTTGAAAGCTAGAATAATGGAATCACTGGGCTGAGTTTGTGAGAAGCTGGCCTGGTTTGTTGCGTGTTCCAGAGATACTTACACCTTATACCAGGTCCAGTGATCCATCTTAGTGAAATGTAGGCAGTGTCTAGCAGCTTAGGCTGTCTAGAGGTAGCTGTAGCAGAGCAGCCAAGGCTGAACTAGGAGACATGCAAAGCTCTTGCTTTTAGCTCTAAGGTACCTTATACTAGGGACTTATAAGGGCGTCCAGTGTGCCAATCAGAATTGGAATATGGAGTCACTAAACTATAGTGACAAATTTGGTACGGAGAGAGAGCATAAGCACTGGAGTTCTGGTTAGCAGAACTCCAGTGACACGGTCAAGCATTCTGACAACACATATAGGCCACAAACTATGAGCACTGGGGTCCTGTCTAGCAGAATTCAGTGAGACAGTAAAAACACACTGACAAACAGGCAGAAACTGGGGGTAACATGCCAAGAAAGATGGTACTTTCCTACAGATTTGGCAACAGAATATGTTCCATAAATAGAGACAAATTTGATTTGATTGTTATGTTGAAGAGTCAGGAAAAATCAGCGTCTCACCATCTGATCCTTAACCCGAGATCATATGAAGTTATACCTGTTGCTACAGCTAGGGCAGGAGGGTGAGCAGTCACCAGGATGTTAACGTAAATCTGAATGGGGCTATGATAGCTAAAAGCATTTACCAAGATAACTACTGAGTGCGCTGCTCTGCCCATAAGGGGAGAGAGATATACTCTATGGTTGTACTCCAATCTTTCCCAGAGAAGGTGGGAGTATCAGAGTCAATGTTACCCTGTAATTCCATTGGGTTATACATCCCAAATTTAAGTAGGTACTTATATAACTTATCTACCCTTCGATCAGAAGTGCCAGACGTATAATCCTCCCAATATATCTGATAGCCCAATTTAGCATTAAACTCCCCCCCCCATTAGAATGTTAAAATGTTTAAACAATGAAAAAGGTCTTCTACGAAGACACTGCACAGTGAAAAAAGGGTCATCAATGTAGCAAGTGTTACAAGAGGGACCAATAGTATTGTGAAAATTAATAACACAGTAATTAAATTTGTTTGTAATGTATCTCCCAGGGACTTTGTAACACTGCATGTTTTTAGGCCCAGGGATAATCACAAAACCACATGTTGTACGGACAAAAATCATTAAACCTCTGGTGGCCATCACAAGTGCGATGCTCCAAGCACTAGTTTCCTTGACACATAAGGTCAACTTTTTTGACATATGCAAGCCAATCCTCATCATCCAGCTTATACATCAGACCTGACACATTCCAGCATATCAATTTCAGCAGAGGAGGACCAAAGCTGCCTTCCCCATTAGGACTAGACAGGGTAGACATGGTGGTTATGTGTCCTTAATAGCCTGACCAATTGGAGAAAATAAACCAGCAGTGGTATCAGCTACCTGGAAAGATAGGCTAAATCTTTCTCTAAGGGGTTAGGACCATTTGTTGATAAAATTCATATTGCCAGAATCCTGAGAGCGTCAGTCCATATCAGTGAGATTTGGTCAAAAGTGTGAAATGGTTGCTGCATGGGATGTTGAGATGGGATGATGGGATCTTCTGGCTGGGTAGGAACTCCAGCCTCCAATCAGGGATTTGAAGCCAGGCCCTTTTGTAGGTGTCTGTAAAAAAAACTATGGGTAAAACACCTGTGTTTCCCTCTAAGACCAAGGTCGGCTGAAGTTAGAAGAGGACAAGCCTTGCAAGGATCGGGTGTATGAAGTTTATATTTACACAATCGTCGGAAAATTGTTTAGCTGTAGGCCCAATTCAATCCACTTTAGTTGTCGGACCATCAAAATATTATTGTAGTACCAGGATTTGAAGACTGAATGACCTACAAGCCAATGTCATACTTTGGCTTTTAACTGAACAGTGGACTCTCCACTGGGATCATCTAACTTTGGAATACTGGACGAGACTACAACAAAGGGACAACTTTCAGGAGGGAGATTTAGGCCCTCATTACAACCCTGGCGGTCAGTGATAAAGTGGCGGTAATACTGCCAACAGGCCGGCGGTAAAAAAAATGGAATTATGACCACGACAGAAACCACCCACACAGACAGCCATTTTAACACACCGACCGCCACGGTGGTAGCAACAAGCACTGCGGCGGGAACCAACAACAGCCAGGCGGCAGACAATGTACCGCCCACAGTATTACAACAGGCATATCCTCCACCTTTTCTGGGGCGGTACCAACGACATCAAAAGCACGGCGGAAACAGTACACAGAAGACAAAGGACTCACCGAACAGCAACGCAGGCAAAGACGACCACGGTGAGTACTGCCGCCTAGCACACATGTGAGGGGGGAGGAAAAAGAGAGTGACACAAACACGCAACACGCAACACTCCCACCCCCAACACCATACACATAAACAGATGCAATAACATCACATATCTACCCCGTACCCCTCAGGAATAATGCAAGGACAAAAGGAATAGATTAAAGGTGAGTGTAATAAGATAAAATAGTAGAAATTTGTGCTTCAAAATCAAAACAGTATATATATATACAAATGGAGGGACACTGCCCAGTCCTCAATGTCCATGGGCCACAGGGCCACTGCACATAGCCAAGGCCCCACTTGACTCCTGCAACAACACAGAGAGAACTCTGCAGGGGCATCAGGTTGAAAATATACAGGCACCTCGGGGGGACGGGGAACGGGACAGCACCTCAGCTGGAAGATGGTACAACACCACTGGTCCTGGAGGGGGCAACATGCCCTGTGCGATGTCCTGGGGAGTGCAAATCCACAGTCTCTCAAGTGGGTGGTTTGCCCACTGCTTGGTCCTGGGGAGTGCAAAGCCACTGTCTCTCAAGTGGGTGGTTTGCCCACTTGTTCTGGAAGGGGCCATGTGCCAATGTGCTTCATCTTGGCAAGGAGGGGGTGAGTGGATAGCTTCTTCCACTGGTACTAGAGGGGGCCTTGTGCCCAGTGTGCTTCATCCCAGCAAGGAGGGGGTGAGTGGATGGCTTCTTCCACTGGTTCTGGAGGGGGTCTTGTGCCCAGTGTGCTTTATCCTGACAAAGAGGGGGTGAGTGGATGGCTTCTTCCACTGGTTCTGGAGGGGGCCTTGTGCCCAGTGTGCTTCATCCTGGCAAGGATGCGGTGAGTGGATGGCTTCTTCCACTGGTTCTGGAGGGGGCCTTGTGCCCTGTGATGTAGCCCTTGGGGAGTGCAAGGTCACAGTCTCTCACCTGGGTGTCACACCTACAGGATTTGCAGGGTCCAGGACGCACTACAGCCTATGGAGGCAGGACTACACACTGCCCGCCGGCGGTGACAGCTGCTCAGTAGTGGCAGTGGCGGTGCTGGTGTCGGGGATGCCAGTAGTGGGGGGAAGCTCCAGCCCTTCCCCTGCAGCCTCCGACAGCTGCCCACTGGGGCTGCTGCTGCTGGAAGTGGTGCTAGTGGTAGTGTAGGCAGTGGTGGGGGGGATGCTCCAGCCCTTCCCCTGCAGCCTCGGATGGCTGCCCACTTAGGCTGCTGCTGCTGGCAGTGGTGCTGGTGGCGGTAGGGGGAGGCTCCAGCCCTTCCCCTGCAGCCTCGGACGGCTGCCCACTGGTGCTGGTGGCGGTGCTGGTGGCGGTGCTGGCGGCGGTGCTGGTGGCAGTGGGGGGAGGCTCCAACCTTTCCCCTGCAGCCTCGGACGGCTGCCCACTGAGGCTGCTGCTGCTGGCAGTGGTGCTGCTGGCAGTGCTGATGTTGGGGATGCCAGTGGTGGGGGGAGACTCCAGCCCTTCCACTGCAGCCTCAGACGGCTGTACCACCATGGGGGTGGTGGGGGCTCAAAATCAGTCCCAGCACCAGGCCTCCTGTCCTTCCTGCCTGCAGGCCCCTTGCCCTTCCCTTTCGCAGCTGGTGGTGCCTCCTTGCCCTTCCCCTTGGCAGCTGGTGGTGCCTCATTGCCCTTCCCTTTGGCAGCTGGTGCAGGCACACTGTCAGTGCTGATGGCTGGTTCCCTGGAGCCTCTCCCACCTGCAGTAGCTGCCGACACTACTGTGGCCGTGGACTAGGTGGCTGAGGTGCTCGCCTGGGTTCTGACCACCCTGGCCCGACGTGAAGGACGGGGCGGGGCGGAGGGGAGAAAAAGCTTCTTAGGGACACTGGGGCGGGAAGAAGGTGAAGGTTTGGGAGTGGAGGAAGAGGGAGTGGTTGTAGGAGGTGTCTGTCTGCTGTGTTTGGGTGCAGGTGCATGGGCTGGATGCTGCTGTGAGATGGATGGCTGTTCGGTGCCTGAGTGCTTGCGTTTGTGTACTTTGGGAGGAGGGGGTACAGACACAGTGGGAGAGGACACAGGGGACATGTGCATGGATGTGGGGGTGGTGACTGCCAGTGAGGGTTGTGTAGTGATAGGCATTATGGTGATGGGGGTAGAGGATGAGGATGTAGTGCATGCAGGTGTGAGTGGAGGCACTACTGCGAGGGTGGTGGAGGACGAGGAGAAGGGGGACACAGTGGAGGCAGTGGATGTTGTTATGTCTGCATCTGGATGTTGATGGTGTGAGTGCCTGTGGGATGATGTGTAGTGCTTCTGTTTGCCTGAGCCACTCCTATGAGTTGTCTTGGGTGCATGCTGGTCTGAATGTGTGCTTGGGATATGTTGGGGTTGAGGGGAATGGAACTGGGTAGAGGAAGTTGGAGGGGGGAGGCTAGAGACAGGGACAATGGCTGCCATCAGGGAGGAGGCCAGAGCCTGGATTGATCTCTGTTGGGCCGCCATGCCAGAGTGAATGCCCTCCAGGAACGCATTTGTTTGTTACAAATGGCCTACCAGCCCCTGGATGGCATTCACTATGGTTGACTGCCCAGCAGAGATGGATTGCAGGAGGTCAATAGCCTCATCACTCAAGGCAGCAGAGCTAACTGGGGCAGGGCCTGAGGTGCCTGGAGCAAAGGAGATGCCCACCCTCCTGGCTGAGCGTGCACAGGAAACTCGCTGAGGGGCTGCTGGGAGGGCAGTGCTGGTACGGGGTGTGGCGGCTGTACATGTAGTTGGGGTGGGCACAGAGGTGTCCGCCACCACCTGGGAGCTTCCATCGGAGGAGTTATCATTGTCCGAACTGCCCCCACCTGTCTCTGCCATGGTGCTCCCCTCGCCCTCCGTCCCACTGGTGCCCTCACCGTCGGTGAATTCACCCTCCTGGCCCGTGTGGGATGCAGCTCCCTCCGTCACTGGTGCCTCTGCTCCTCCGCCAGATGATGCTAAAGCACATAAGGACAGGGTGACAAAACAAACAAGCATTTTCAATGCAACGGGGCTCGCATTTGCTCGAGTTGGAGCTATTTGCGTTGTAAACTCCTAACCTAACTTTCCTTGCCTCACAAATTAAAAGAAAAAAAACACAGTGCGATCGCGCTATGTAAAATGCAGCGTGATCGCGCTGCGGGGAAAATTAACAGATAAAATAGTCCCAAAACCAGGCTCAAAGCATCGAGCTTCGTATGTTTCTAGTACATTACCGGTGCTGTGTAGGCGGGCTAAACACCGAAAAAGGCATGACGTATGCATGCCTTTCACAAATGAAAGAAAGCAGATTTTAAAGAGCTAGCCCAGGAACCAATGAAAGAAACTGACGTGACCTGGATGTGGTTTGAAGCCCAAAGAGAGATTACTTTATGGACGGAGCGCTTTGCGCTTGCCTATAAAAAGGGGGGAAGAGATAAAGGATACACTTGGTCAATGGCAGCAACAACACCACCATTGGCGTACACGACACACACACACAGGGAACAGCCCTACGCACAAGGCAATGCACTGCCAGTCACAATGCTAGTCTTCAGTCCGTGGACAGTAATACCTAACACCACTAACAGCATACCAGAGACCCACAGACCCCTGCCCAGTAGTGGATGCCTCCTAGCTTGGTTGGAGGTATTTTACATCAGAACCCTGCCCAACATGGGACCTAAACTGCAATGTCCGGCCTGGCCTAGGGGCAACCACAGGCCCACATACCCCACCCAGTGACCACGCCACCATGCGCAAGTACTATATTGGGAAACTGTACTCACACCCTTGTGGCTGCTGTGATGCCCTTCTAGCTCTGGATAGGCCACCGCCAGTATGCGGGCCATCAGGTGGGGTCAGGGTTCGACAGGCACCCCTTCCTCGTTGGGAGGCCATCCCCATCTGGGCCTCCGCCGTCTTCCTTGCCCAACGTCTCAGGTCCTCCCACCGTTTGCAACAGTGGGTGCTCCGCCTGCCGTAGACCCCCAGGGTCCACACATCCTTGGCAACGACACGCCATATACCCTTTTTCTGATGGGTGCTGACCTGCAGAAAAAGAAACATAGAAAAAGGTATCAGTCATACCGTCCGGCCTGTTACACTCATGGCCCACCATAGCCCTCACATCCCCTTACGCAGAGACATTGCCCACCATACATGCATCACGCTGCCCAGAACCCTTCCACCAACCCCCCAACACATGGCACTCACACACAGCACTCCATGCATTCATGCCCCATGCATCATGCTCACAGTGTACTCACCTGTTGGTCTGGAGGCCCATACATCATTCGGTACTGGGATAGGACCCCATCCACCATTCTCTCTAATTCCGCAGCGGTGAAGCCAGGGGCCCTTTCCCCAGTGACACGAGCAATGGTCTGTTCCAGATACAGGTCACAGCAGCACTTGCAGTGTAGGTCCTCTCCTGTTGAAGGTCAGGTAGCAAGTGAGTAAACAGATAGAAAATGTCTCTCACGTCTGCGGCGGTGTGTACCGTCACCGCCGGCGTACATCACCATTGGCCACTGTAACCCATAGGGCCCAATGACAACCAATGAGGAGTTGCACAGTGGTACTCGAACGCCTCCCGCAACGGCGCACAACGTCAGCGGCATTACCTCATTTCCACATGTCTATCCACAAAGGACAGGTGGACGCCATTTCAAGGGGGGGCAGGCCATGGCACCTAACTGCGTCACAGTACACATAGGCACCATTTGGGCCTATCCAATGACATACTGTTACAGTCACAACATGCAATGCAGTGTAGTGTTTGGAAATATGGAATACTGCCCCTCTGTTCACCGTTTTGCCCCCCTAGATTACAACCCCTGCGGATGAATAGGAGATGGAGACATCCCCCTGAGTATAGACCCCTGGTGGACTTGGCAACAATGGAGGACAGGCACATTACCCTTACCTATAGACTGGACAGGGCCACAATCACAGAGCTGTGTGCCCAATTGGAGCCTGACCTGATATCTGCTATCCATCACCCAACTGGGATCCCCCCTTTGGTGCAAGTCCTATCAGTGCTTCATTTCTTGACAAGTGGCTCCTTCCAAGTGACAGTGGGCTTGGCAGCAGGAATGTCTTAGCCAATGTTCTCAATAGTGCTGACCAGAGTGTTATCTGCCCTGATTAAACACATGCGTAGCTACATTGTTTTCCCCCAGGTGGAGATTTGGCCACAGTGAAAGCTGATTTCTATGCAATGGGACATATCCCTAACATTATTGGGGCTATTGATGGTACACATATTGCATCCCCCCCCCACCAGAGAAATGAACAGGTGTTCAGAAATCGAAACAGCTTTCACTCGATGAATGTGCAGATAGTGTGCCTGGCGGACCAGTACATCGCCCATGTCAATGCAAAGTATCCTGGTTCTGTGCATGATGCCTATATTCTGAAGAATAGCAGCATCCCATATGTGATAGCTCAACTCCAGAGGCACCGGGTGTGGCTAATAGGTGAGCCCATTGTTCCCACCTAGTCTATGTTGGTGTATGGGTATGGTGTTGGCCATAAGGGTTAGTGTTTGGCTAACAGGTATCCCTCGATATTTGCAGGTGACTCTGTTTACCTTAACCTCTCATGGCTGCTGACCCCTGTGAGGAATCCCAGGACAAAGGCAGAGGAACATTACAATGAGGCTCATGAGCGACCAAGAAGAATGATAGAGAGGACATTCGGTCTCCTGAAGGCCAGGTTTCGTTGCCTCCATCTAACAGGTGGATCCCTGTACTACTTACGCAAGAAGTTGTGCCAGATCATTGTGGCATGCTGCATGTTGCATAACCTTGCCTTGAGACAGCAGGTGCCTTTTCTGCAGGAGGATGAGGCTGGAGATGGGTGTGTGAAAGTAGTGGACCCTGTGGACAGTGAAGATGAGGAGGCAGAGGATGAGGATGAAGACAACAGAACAGATATTATACAACAGTACTTCCAGTGACACACAGGTAAGACACTGTAACTTCACTCTGTATTGACAGTTTTGTATTTGACATTGTACATGGCAGGCAGATTCTCCCAATTATATGGCCACTTACTGTACCCTTTTGCATCTCTATTTCCAGATATCTGTGCCCTACTCTGGCACCTGGTGTGTTGACTGCAGACTACTACAGGTCATTCCTATGTATTTTGTCATGTACAGTTGTATTGCAGTGTTTAAAGCTTGTTAAACAAATACTTTGTTCTATCATTTGACAGACTCCATACTTGTATTTTTTAAATGGTGTTTATTTAAGTGCTAAGAAGTAGAGGGGGTAGTGGAATGGGCTGGGTTGATGGTGGAGGAAAGTCCAGGATAGAGTCCAGTCTATTGGTATCACAGGTGCATTGTCCAAGGGGGCATAGGAAGTGGAGCAATGGCAGTTCAAGGTGGGCAGGGTGACAGAGTGGGACACAAGGGTGACAATCAGGAGAGTCTTATTTCCTGGTGGGGGTCTTGGCAATGTTCTCTGGCTTCTGCCTGGATCACAGGGACCGTTTGCGGGGTGGTTCTCCTTCTGTAGGGGAATGGGTGCTGGTGGCTTGTTGGTCCTGTGGCGGGGCCTCCTGTCCACTAGCGGCAACAGAGGTAGAGGGCTGTTCATCGGTTTGGCTAGTGTCAGGGGCCCGGTGGTGTCCCACTGCCTCCCTCATGGTGTTGGCCATGTCTGTCAGCACCCCTGCAATGGTGACCAGGGAGGTGTGGATGTCCTTCCAGTCCTCCCTGATCCACAGGTACTGTCCCTCCTGCAGACACTGGGTCTCCTGCAACTTGTCCAGTATCTGGCCAATTGTCTTCTGGGAATGGTGGTATGCTCCCAGGATGTTGGTGAGTGCCTCCTGTAGAGACGGTTCCCTGGGCCTGTCCTCCCCCTGTCGCACAGCAGTCCTCTCAGCTTCGCTGTTGTCCTGTGCATCTGCTCCCTGAACCGTGTGCCCACTGCCAGTGACCCCAGGTCCCTGATCGTACTGTGTTTGTGGGGTTGCCTGGGGCCCCTGTAGTGGTGGACACGCTGCTGATTGACGTGTCCTAGGGACAGAGGTATAAGCCCGCTGGGTGGGTACTGTGTTGGTGTTTCCTGAGGGGGGAGGCTCTGTGGTGGTATGGGACTGTGCCTGGGTAACCGACTGTCCGGAGATCCCTGGTGGACCAGGTTGGTCATCCAGATCCAGGCATTCAGAGCTGCTGTCATCACTGTGGGCCTCTTCTGTGGGGGGACTGGATGTTGCTGGCACCTCCTCTCTGGTGACGTTGTGTGGGGGACCTTGGGGATGTAAATGCAGTGTTATTGTTTCTGCGTTTGACATCTTGTGCATGGGTGTGTTGCCATGTATGGTTGTGACTGCCCTGTCAGCATTGCCTTGTGTGAGTAGTGATTTTGTGGGCTAGGTGATTCTCTCTAATGTGCATGCTTTAGTGCTGGGTGTCCATGCAGGGCTGTGAATGATGTCCATGCATTGGTGTTGCATGCAGGGCTTGGTATTGGGATGGGTGGGTGTGATGGTGGAGTGTATGTGAGGTAGTGGGGTGATGGGGGTGAGGGTAGGGGTGGGGTTATGAGATGGCATGCAGGTAGGGGAGGTGATAATAATAGAGATTTGACTTACCAGAGTCCAGTCCTCCTAGTACCCCTGCCAGGCCGTCAGGATGCAGTATTGCCAAGACTCGCTCCTCCCATGTTGTTAGTTGTGGGGAAGGAGGTGGGGGTCTACCGCCAGTCCTCTGTACAGCTATCTGGTGTCTTGCAACCACGGAACACACCTTCCCCCGTAGGTCATTCCACCTCTTCCTGATGTCATCCCTTGTTCTTGGGTTCTGTCCCACGGCGTTGACCTTGTCCACGATTCTCCGCGATAGCTCCATCTTCCTTGCAATAGATGTCTGGTGCACCTGTGATCCAAATAGCTGTGGCTCTACCCGGATGATTTCCTCCACCATGACCCTTAGCTCCTCCTCTGAGAACCTGGGGTGTCTTTGTGGTGCCATGGGTGTAGTGTGTGTGGTGTGTGTGAGGGTGTGTGGGGTGATGTGTTGGGGTGTGTGATGTAAGGTGCGTGGATGGTGTATGGGTGATGGTGTTCTGTGGCTCTGATTCTGTGGGTGCTCTTGGTGTCTCTCTCTCTCTGTTGTCAATTTATTTGAGTCGTAAAGGGTTTTTGGTAGTGTGTGTGTGTTTTATAGTGTTGTGGGTGTGGTGTGTGTATGTGTGTCAGGTGTGTGTAGTTTGAATTGTCCAATGTGGTGTTGTTTTGTTAGGTTGTGTGTATTTTGAGCGTGGTGGTATGTACTGCCAATGGTTTACCACAATGGAATGTCTGCCTCTGTGATTTGTGGGTCATAATGCTGTGGGCGTAGTTCTGTTGGCGTAACGGTGTGGGTTTTGCTACCGCCAGTTTATCACTGAACCTTGGGCTGGCGGACGTGTGTGTGTGGCAGTATAGTGACGGATTGCTATGTGTGGGTCAGAATATGGGTAGAGGTAAACCGCTGCAGAAGCAGTATGTTGGCGGCAGTTGGCATGGCGGTAAGCGGGACTTACGGCCAGTGTCATAATGAAGGCCTTAGTCACTGCAAAGAATATTTAAGGCATAGATCAGGGTAAGGGTCGGGATTTGTTGGTGGGTAACTACGATCTATACCTGCTCTGTCAGGAAAAACTAAGGGAATATGGCCCTCATTACAACACTGGCGTTCAGTGATAAAGCGGAGGTAATACCGCCAACAGGCTGGCGGTAAAAAAATTGGAATCATGACCATGGTGGAAACCGCCAACACAAACAGCCACTTTAACACACCGACCGCCACCGCAGTAGCAACAAACACCGTGGCGGTAACTGCCAACAGCCAGGCGGAAGAAAATGTACCGCCCACTGCATTACAAGACGCCTATCCGCCACCTTTTCCGGGGCAGTACCAATGACATCAAAAGCACGGCGGAAACACTAGTCTGAAGGGAAACTACTCAACTCTCGACACTCAGGGAAGAACCACGACATCATGGAGCCCGAACTGCAGGTGTTCCCCATGCTGGTCTACCTTCTCATAGACCAGGAACACCAACGCAGGCGAAGACGACCACGGTGAGTACTGCACCTAGCACACAAGGGATGGGGGGAGGAAAAAGAGAGTGACACACACAAAATACAAGACCCTCACCCCCACCATCACCCTCAACACCATACACACAAACACATGCAACAACATTACATATACACCCCGTAACACTCAGAAATAACGCAAGGACAAAAGGAATGGAGTAAAATGAGTGTAATATTAGTAATTTTGAGAAATACGTTCATAAAGCATTAAACAGTATGTACAATATATACAAAAGGAGGGACAATGCACACTCAAAAATGTCCGTGGCCCACTGGGCCAAAACACATAGGCCAAGGCCACACTTGACTCCTGCCTCAATACGGAGAGAACACTGCAGGGGCATCAGGTCAAAAAAACACAGGCACCTCAGGGGGATGGGGAATGGGGGGCACCTCAGCCGGAAAATGGTATTACGCCACTGGTCTGGAGGAGGCTCCATGCCCACTGCTTGGTCCTGGGGAGTGCAAAGCCACAGTCTCTCAAGTGGGTGCTTTGCCCACTGCTTGCTCCTGGTGAGTGCAAAGCCACAGTCTTTCAAGTGGGTTGTTTGCCCACTGCTTGGTCCTGGGGAGTGTAAAGCCACAGTCTCTCAAGTGGGTGATTTGCCCACTGCTTGGTCCTGGGGAGTGCAAGGCCACAGTCTCTCAAGTGGATGGCTTCTTCCACTGGTTCTGGAGGGGTCTTGTGCCCAGTGTGCTTCATCCTGGCAAGGTTGCGGTGAGTGGATGGCTTCTTCCACTGGTTCTGGAGGGGGCTTTGTGCCCAGTGTGCTTCATCCTGGCAAGGAGATGCTGAGTGGATGGCTTCTTCCACTGGTTCTGGAGGGGGCCTTGTGCCCAGTGTGCTTCATCCTGGATGTGGCAAGGTCACAGCCTCTCACCTGGGTGTCACACCGACAGGTGTTGCAGGGGCCAGGACGCACTGCAGCCCATGTAGTCACCACTATACACTGCTCGCCGGCGGTGATGGCTGCTCAGTGAATGCCAGTTGCGCTGCAGATGGCGGTGCTGGCAGTGGTGGTGGTAGTCTCCAGACCTTCACCTGCAGCCTCAGAGGGCTGCCCACTGGGGCTGCTGCTGCTGGCAGTGGCACTGCTGGTGGCGGTGCATGTGGCGGTGCTTGTCAACATCAGGACAGTGCGCGCTCTACGGGCGACTAAAATGCAAAAACCCAGTCTTTATGCAAAAACATAATTTATGCATTGTGGTTATATGTAGTTTGCTAACCTTTTGCATGGCAGACTTTTACCTTGAAACCACTATTAATGATGTTTGCAAATAATGTTCATTTGCAAGGTATTGCTGCAGGCTTACAAAGTGTGTCAGGGTGTGGTCCCTTTCTAGGACCTTCTAGAAGCTTTCCCTGCAGCATGACTGGGTGTGGTTTGTGGGCTGAGCTTGACTCTATATAAGGGAGCCAGCCCAGCTCCACGTGCTCACTATTCAGAGGTCCCGGTGCGGAGCAGCAGCAACTTCCTGAGCTCCTGTTCCGGAGGCCTACCTTGATATTCGAGACCTGCCCTCATTATATTGGTGATCCTTGAGCAGGGCGGTAAGGCGGAGGTCGGGCTGGGCCCCCGACCCCCATTCTCAAAGACATTCGAGTTTTTGGGCCTAGTTGTTAAATTTTCTGTGTGCGTGTGTGTGATTTCATGGCATTTGCATATTCTTGTTCGAATCGGCAGTGTGCGCGATTCATTCCTAGCATGTAAACCTTGGCATTCAGATCGGCGGCAGTTTGCGCGATCATTTCATGGCATTTGCATATTCTTGTTAGAATCGGCAGAGTGTGCGATTCATTCCTCTCATGTAAACCTTGGCATCAGATCGGCGGCAGTTTGCGCAATCATTTCATGCATTTGCATATTCTTGATCGAATCAGTAGAGTGTGCGATTCATTCCTCTCATGTAAACCTTGGCACTCAGATAGGTGGCAGTTTGCACGATCATTTCATGGCATTTTGCATATTCTTGTTTGAATCGGCAACAGTGTGCGCAATTCAACCCTGGTTTAAAATGCTTGGCTTTTGGATCGGCAGTGTGCGCGATCATTTCATGACATTGAAAACTTTGGTGTGCCGTGTTTGTTGAGGTGCACACATTTATCGCAAACTTTTGGTTTTCTTTAAAAATGCTTAATTCAAAATGCGACATTCTTTGTGCATATTAAGTTCCTAGTACAGTTCCTGTTGTTTTCAGGGGATGTTCAGATAGCTTTTGTCCTCATGCAAAAATGCAATGTTTATTCTGAAAACATTATTGAAGAAGGTTCTTGTATTCTAGACAGTATATGATATTTCCTGAAAGGCTCATATGAAACATTGTATTAACCCATTCTTGATTTTTTCCAGGTACCTAGATTTTTTGAGGCCTAGTTAAAGTCTAGTTCTAGGCCATTCATGTTTCCTCAGTCTAAGTGTTAGTTATTTCATGTTCCGAGTATCATTGAACCCTAGATTCAACAGAGTGTTATTTCATGTTCCGAGTATCATTGAAACCTAGATTCAACAGAGTGTTATTTCATGTTCAGAGTATCATTGAACCCTAGATTCAACAGAGTGTTATTTCATGTTCCGAGTATCATTGAAACCTAGATTCAACCGAGTGTTATTTCATGTTCAGAGCATCTTTGAACCCTAGAGCCAACAGAGTGTTATTCAATGTTCAGAGTATAGGATTAAGAATATAGATAATTCCAAAGTTTATGAAAATCAATGTGAATAATCTTGTTATTGTGTTCTTAACTCTTGCTTCCACAGGTCTCCTTCCCGGCAGTCCCCAACCTAAACCCTATCCCCCACTTGGCCAGTCCTAAACTCTATGCTATGATAGCCAGTGGAGTTTGGAGCTGCCTAGAGTTGGACCTATTGACAACAGGCACAAACCCCGAGGATCCGGCCACCCTGACAGAATAGTGAGCCCACAAATCTTTAATCCTCCTGGTTTGCATTAGGTTCTCAATGTGGCCCCCTGGGACGAGCTACTTCAAATAGTTACGCAGCTCCCATCGGATGTAGTAGCATCTACAGACATAGCGACCAGCTTAGCTGAGAGAGTGAGTCAGCTGAAAGACAGAATGGGAAAGATGGAGCAAGGACCTTTGGGTGCGGGTTGGCTTGGTCCTCCTCCTCAAGGTACAGGAGGTAATCCTCCAACTAATATTTCTCTCAATGCTCACTCAGCTATTCCTCTGGCTCCTCCAGAACGGTTCTCAGGTGATCCTTTGAAAGCGCAATCTTTTTTAATGCAAGTAGAATTGCATTTTACGTGTCGACCAAGTGTTTTCCCTGATGCCCAATCCAGGGTGGCCTTCTTGCTATCTTATCTGTCTGAAGACGCGGCCACCTGGGCAATTCCTCTTGTGCGTAAAGACAGTCCTTTGCTCTATAATTGGAGAAACTTTGTCTGTGAATTTGAAAGAGTATTTGATCGAAGAACAGTGACTCTTTCAGCAGACCGAGAACTGTTAGAATTGCGACAAGGCAATAAAGAATTAGGCCCTCATTACAACCCTGGCGGTCAGTGTTTAGGCGGCGGTAATACCGCCAACAGGCCGGCGGAAGACAATGTACCGCCCACCCTATCACAAGATGCCAATCCGCCACCTTTTCCGGGATGGAACCAACGCGATCAAAAACACAGCGGAAACAGTACACAGAAGGGGACATCACTCACCTCTCCACACCACACGAGGAACCAGGACATCATGGAGCCAGAACTGCAGATCCTGCCGGCGATCGTCTTCCTGCTCCTCTATCAGGAGCTCTAGAGACGGCGACGACGACCACGGTGAGTACTGCACCTACAACACAGGGGAGCGGGGAGGGAAAAGTGAGTGACACACACACGCAACACGCAACACCCCCACCCCCACCCTCACCCACAACACCATGCACACAAATACATGCTGCAACTTTACATATACACCCCGCCACCCCCCCTTTCAATAACGCAAGGACAAAAGGAATTGATTTGAACGACTGTAATCAATAAAAATCCAGGAGTCAAAACTCTAAATACAGTATATACAAATATGCACACCAGCTACACAAGTCCGAATAGTGCACCAATCATTGTCCGTGGACCACTGGGCCAAAAATGCATGGGCGAGGCCCTCACTCGATACCTGACTCCAAACGGACAGAACACTGGAGGGGCATCAGATGAAAAATAAACAGGCACATCAGGGGGAGGGGGGGCACCTCAGCCTGAAGAACGCACAACACCACTGCTCCACGAGGGGGCTCCATGCCCACTGCTTTATCCTGGGGAGTGCAAAGCCACAGTCTCTCAAGTCTTTTCAGTGGGTGGTTTGCCCACTGATGTATCCTGGGGAGTGCAAAGCCACATTCTCTCAAGTCTTTCCAGTGGGTGGTTTGCCCACTGCTGTATCTTGGGGAGTGCAAAGCCACAGTCTCTCAAGTCTTTTCAGTGGGTGGTTTGCCCACTGCTCTTTCCTGGGGAGTGCACAGTCTCTCAAGTGGATGTGAATCTCCACTGGTTCTGGAGGGGGCCTGGTGCCCAGAGTGCTTCATCCTGCCAAGGACTGAGGTAGTGGATGTCTTTCTCCACTGGTTCTGGAGGGGGCCTGGTGCCCAGAGTGCTTCATCCTGCCAAGGACTGAGGTAGTGGTTGTCTTCCTCCACTGGTTCTGGAAGTGGCTTGGTGCCCAGAGTGCTTCATCCTGCCAAGGACTGAGGTAGTGGATGTCTTTCTCCACTAGTTCTGGAGGGGGCCTGGTACCCAGAGTGCTTCATCCTGCCAAGGACTGAGGTAGTGGATGTCTTTCTCCACTGGTTCTGGAGGGGGCATGGTGGCCAGAGTGCTTCATCCTGCCAAGGACTGAGGTAGTGGATGTCTTTCTCCACTGGATCTGGAGGGGGCTTGGTGGCCAGAGTGCTTCATCCTGCCAAGGACTGAGGTAGTGGATGTCTTTCTCCACTGGTTCTGGAGGGGGCCTGGTGCCCAGAGTGCTTCATCCTGCCAAGGACTGAGGTAGTGGATGCCGTAGTGCCACTGGCTCAGGATGTTGCTGGGCCACTGGCGGTGCTTGTGGCGGTGTCAGTCGTGGCGGTGCTTGCGGCGGGCTCTGTGGCAGCAGTGCTTGCTGTAGCAATGTTTGCCTGAGCCACTTTTGTGTGTTGAGTTGTGTGCATGCTGGTCTGATGGTGTGCTTGGGGTAGGCTGCGGTACAGGGGATTGGGTTTGGGTGGAGGAAGTTGGGGGGGAGGCTGGACACAGGGACAATGGCTGCCATCAGTGCTGAGGCCAGAGCCTGAAATGCTCTCTGTTGGGTTGCCTGGCCAGAATGAATGCCCTCCAGGTATGCATTTGTTTGTTGCAAATGCCTCTCAACACCCTGGATGGCATTCAGAATGGTAGACTGCCCAACAGTGAGGGATCTCAGGAGGTCAATAGCCTCCTCACTGAGGGCAGCATGGCTGACTGGGGCAGGGCCTGAGGTGCCTGGGGCGAAGGAGATGTCCTCCTTACTGGGTGAGCGGGCATGGGACACACGCTGAGGGGCTGCTGGGAGGGCGGTGCTGGTAGGGGGGGTGGCGGCTGTACCTGTGGATGTGGGGGGCACAGAGGGGTCCGCCACCGCAAGGGAGCTCCCATCAGAGGAGGAGTCGCTGTCGCTGCTGTCACCTGCTGTCCCCGCCGTAGAGCTCCCCTCGCCCTCTGTCCCACTGGTGGCTTCAGAATCCGTTGTTTTGCCCTTCAGGGCCAAGTGGGATGCAGCTCCCTCCTGCTCAGGTGCCACTGCTCCTCCGCCTGATGATGCTATTGCACACAAGAACAGGGAGACCACAAAAAGGGGGGAAAATACAGAAGAAAGACATGTTCAGTGCATGCAATACCACTACCGTTGGCGGACACTACAGACACAGCAGACCTCTGCACTGCGCCATACACTAACAGTTCCTAGATTATTATTCATAGGGCCATGGGGTACAAGGCCTATGCCCGATTGCTGCACACATGAAAGTCACAGGAGCCTGACTAGGTGTAGATGGCTCTTACCGCTGGTGGGGTTGGGGTGCCACATAGCCTGCCTCACAAGGGACCTTGCCTACCAACTTCGCCCTGACCTAGGGGAACCCACTGCCCACCTCCCCCACCCAGGCACCTCGTAATGCATGCAGAGTCAGATGAATGTGACTGTATTCACCCCCTCGTGGCTGCTGTGATGCCCTCAAGTGCCCATCCAACTTCGGATACGCCACCGCCAGGATCCGGAACATCAGGGGGGTAATGGTGCAACGGGCACCCCTCCCACGTTGGGAGGCCATCCCCAGCTGGGCCTCCGCCGTCTTCTTGCTCCAGCGGCTAATGTCCTCCCTTCTTTTCCGGCAGTGGGTGCTCCATCTGTGGTGGATAACCCAGGGTCCGGACTTCCTTGGCGATGGCACGCCAAATATCCTTCTTCTGGTGGGCGCTGACCTAGAGGAATAGTACAGGGGAAATGGTAAATCTTTCACCGTCCAGACCGTCATAGTCATTGGCCCACGTTCCCACCCTTGCCCTGACGCACAGACACTCACCGTCCGCTCATGCAGGGCTCAGTCCCCCCCCATGTATCTTCCATCCACACCACTCCAAACAGGCATTGACCATGCAGCATGCTTACAGTGTACTCACCTGTTTTTCTGGAGGACCATAGAGTAGCGTGTACTGGGGGAGGACGCCATCCACTAACTTCTCCAACTCCTCTGAAGTGAAGGCAGGGGCCCTTTCCCCAAACACATGAGCCATCGTCGCTTCCAGACTGAGGTCACAGCAGCACTTGCAGTGTAGGTCTTCTCCTGTTGAAGGTCAGGTATCAAGTGAGTGAACAGAGAGAAAATGGCGGTCACGTCCGCGGTGGTGCGCACCGTCACCACCGGCGTACATTGTCATTGGCTCCTCGGACCCATAGGGTCCAATGTTAACTAATGCAGGAATGCGCTGCGGTCTTTGACCGCCTACCGCGACAGTGTAGAACGCCAGCGCAGTTACCTCATATCCCCTTGTTCCACCTTTAAGGGCAGGCAGCCGCCATTTCAGGGGGCCACATGGCAATAATAATAACTGCTTCACACCTATGTAGGCCTTGCATACACACAGTAACAGGCAAATTGCGGATTAATAAATGTGTGCTAATGACATTTTGTGAAACCTCAGTGTTAGCTGCCTCTCTGCTTGCTGTTCTTGCCCATAGAGCACGTCTACTGGGGCAGGTGATGAGATGGTGGCATTCTCCGGTGTACAGACCGCTGGTGGACCTGTCGACAATGGAAGAGAGACTCGTAATAGTCACCTACAGACTTGATTGTGCAACAATCCATGAACTGTGTGCCCAGTGGGAGCCAGACCTGATGTCAGCTATCCGCCATCCCACAGGGATCCCCCCTCTAGTGCAGGTCCTGTCAGAACTCCATTTCCTGGCAAGTGGGTCTTTTCAAACAACAGTGGCCATTGCATCAGGGATGTCCCAGCCAATGTTCTCTAACGTGTTGTCAAGAGTGTTGTCTGCCCTGCTGAAACACATGCGCAGCTACATCGTTTTCCCTCAGGTGGAGGACTTGCCTACAGTGAAAGGTGACTTCTATGCCCTGGGATATTTCCCCAATATCATAGGTGCCATTTATGGGACACATGTGGCCTTGGTACCTCCCCGCAGGAGTGAACAGGTGTAAAGAAACAGGAAGAGATACCATTCAATGAATGTGCAGATGGTGTGTTTGGCCGACCAGTACATCTCCCATGTGAATGGCAAGTTTCCTGGCTCATTGCATGACGATTACATTCTGAGGAATAGCAGCATCCCTTATGTGATGGAGCAACTCCAGAGGCACTGTGTGTGGCTAATAGGTGAGGACAAGGACACCTATACCCTGCGAATAGTTGTCTGGGTCTGGGGTTGTCCCTACAGGTTAGTGTGTGTCTAACAGTTGTCCCTCTACATTTGCAGGTGACTCTGGGTACCCCAACCTGTCATGGCTACTGACCCCAGTGAGAAGTCCCAGGACAAGGGCAGAGGAACTCTACAATGAGGCACATGGATGAACTAGGAGGATTATAGAAAGAACCTTTGGCCTCCTGAAGGCCAGGTTCCGGTTCCTCCATATGACAGGTGGTTCTCTCTACTACTCACCAAAGAAGGTGTGCCAGATCATCGTGGCCTGCTGTATGCTGCACAACATGGCTTTGCGACGACAGGTGCCTTTTCTGCAGGAGGATGGTCCAGCTGGAGGTCTTGTGGCAGCTGTGGAGCCTGTGGACAGTGAAGAAGAGGATGCAGAAAAAGAGGATATCGACAACAGAAACAACGTTATCCAGCAATACTTTCAGTGAGACACAGGTAAGAAGATATCACCGCCTCACACATCTCATACTATTGTTTGAACTATTATAAGTCTGTCACTTTCACCTAGTGTATGGACCCTGACTTGTCACTTTGCCTTTCCATTTAACAGATGTGGGTCCCACTGTGTGACCTCTGCTATATTTCATCATGGACTAGAGCTGTGTTACATCGGTATGTTGACAATAAAATTTACATTGCTATATTCCATAGTTATTGTAAATACACATTTGTGAAAGCACAGACTGACTCCAGATTGTTTTGTGATTGATGTGTGTTTATTTTTGTGCAAATAAGTGGAGGGGGTTGTAAAATGGTCAGGGGTGATGGTGGAGGAATGTCCATGGAAGAGTCCAGTGTATGTGTTTCACAGGTGCATTGTCCAAAGGGGCATAGGAAGTGGAGTTAGGGCAGTTTAGGGATGGACAGATTGACAAAGTGGGACAGAAGGATGACATTCAGGGGGGTCTCATTTCCTGGCGGGGGTCTTGGCAATGTTCTCTGTCTTGTTCCTGGATCTCAGGGACCGTTTGCGGGGTGGCTCTCCATCTGCAGGGGGTGGGGTGATGGTGTCGTTGGCCTGTGGTGGTGCCTCCTGTCCATTAGCGCCGGCGGAGGTGGTGGGCTGTTCATCCTCCAGGCTAGTGTCAGGGCCCCTTGTTGTGCCACAGTGTCCCTCCTGGTGTTGACAAGGTCCTGCAGCACCCCTACAGTGGTGACCAGGGTGGTGTTGATGGACTTCAGTTCCTCCCTGATCCCCAGATAGTGTTCCTCCTGCAGCCGCTGGCTCTCCTACAAGTTGGCCAGCACCGTTGCCATCGTCTACTGGGAATGATGGTATGCTCCATTGATGTTGGAGAGGGCCTCGTGGAGAGTGGGTTCCCTGGGCCTGTCCTCCCCCTGTCACACAGCAGTCCTCCCAGTTCCCCTGTTTTCCTGTGCCCCTGTCCCCTGAACCGTGTGCCCACTGCCACTGCCCCCAGGTCCCTGATTTTCTTGGGGTGGTGGGTTTGCCTGGGTTCCCTGTAGTGATGGACACACTGCTGCTTGACGTGTCTTGGGGACAGAGGGATGGGCACGCTGGGTGGGTGCTGTGCTGGTGTTTTCTGAGGGGGGAGGCTCTGTGGTGGCTTGTGCCAGTGTCAGGGGAACCAACTGTCCCGAGGTCCCAGATGGGCCGGGCTGGTCATCTTGATCCAGTTGTACAGAGCTGCTGTCATTTCTGTGGGCCTCTTCTGTGGGGGGAATGGACATGTCTGGAGCCTCCTGTCCGGTGACGTTGGGTAGGGGTCCTGCAGGGGTGTAAAGGCATGATTATTGCATCTGTGTGTGCCATCGTGTGCAATGGGTGAGTGACCCTGTACTCCAGTGCTTGCATTCTTGTCTAGGTCCTTGTGTGATATTTGGTTTGGGGTCTGTGTGGGTATCTGTAGTGGACATGCTTTGGTGATAGGTGTCCATGCTTTGGTGTTGCATGCAGGGCTTGGTGTTGGGATGGGTGGTTTGTGATAGTGGGACATATATGAGGTGTTGGAGTGATGCAGGTGAGGGTGGGGGTATGTGATGGCATACACGTAGGGTGGGGGATATAATAGTTAAGAGTTGACTTACCAGAGTCCATTCCTCCTGCTACTCCTGCGAGGCCCTCAGGATGCAGATTTGCCAAGACTTGCTCCTCCCATGTTGTTAGTTGTGGGGGAGGAGGTGGGGGTCCACCGCCAGTCCTCTGTACTGCAATCTGGTGTCTTGAAACCACGGAACGCACCTTCCCCCGTAGGTCATTCCACCTCTTCCTGATGTCACCCCTAGTTCTTGGATGCTGTCCCACTGCATTGACCCTGTCGACGATTCTGCGCCATAGCTCCATCGTCCTAGCAATGGAGGTGTGCAGCACCTGTGATCCAAATAGCTGTGTCTCTACCCGGACGATTTCCTCCACCATGACCCTGAGCTCCTCCTCAGAGAACCTGGGGTGTCATTGAGGTGCCATGATGTGGTATGGGTGATGTGTGGGGTGGTGTCTGTTGTGATGTGTGAGGGGATGTGTTTGTGTGTGTTGTCTGAGGTGCGTGGATGTTGTGTGAGTGATGATGTTGTGTGTCTGTGGATGCTAGTTTTGTTTCTGGTGGTGTCTCTCTCTGGCCTTCTTTCGCAATTTTGGTAGTAAGTATTTGTGGGTGATGTGGGTGTGTGTTTTATATTGGATTGGGTGTGTGGGAGTGGTGTGTGTATATGTATCAGGTGTGTGTATTTCGAATTGTCCAATGTGGTTGTGTTTTGTAAATGTGTGTGTATTTTGAGCGCGGCGGTGTGTACCGCCAATGGAATACTGCGGTTGAAAGACCACCGCATGGATTCGTGGGTTGTGATAGTGTAGTCGGATTCCTGTTGGCGTGACAGTGGAGGTTTTGTTATCGCCAGTTTATCACTGACCTTTGGTATGGCGGACTTGTGTGGGTGTCTGGATTTTGGCGGATTCCGAGCTGTGAGTCGTAATAGCTGTAGCGGAATTCCACCGCCGCAGCAGTGTGTTGGCGGTATTCTGCACGGCGGTAAGCGGGATTTACCACCAATGTTGTAATGAGGGCCTTAGTTTCCTATTTAGTTAGTTTTAATCTGTAGGTAGCAGAGACATCCTGGCCTGAAGAAAAGCAAGCAGCCTTGTTCTACCAAGGACTCAAGGACGAGTTAAAATACATTCTTGCCCAGATAGATCCTCAGCCTACAGATTGTCAAGATCTGATAAACATTGTTTTGAGAATAGACCATCGTCTTGCAGAACGACAGGGAACACGCAAAAAAACTGAGAAAAATTCTTGGTGTGTTCATGATCATAGAGAATCATAAGTTCAGAAAGAGAACAATGAGGAACCAATGGAAATTGGAACTATCAGGCGGTCCTTAACGAATGAAGAAAAAGATCTACACCAGGAAAAGAGACAATGCTTATATTGTGGCCAGGAGGGTAATTTTGTTAAAGAGTGTCCAGTAAAACCAAAGAGCAAATTGGCTGTTGCCAAAAAGGTTGTGACAAACATAAATATTGAACAAGAAAAACTAAAATACCCAGGGTGTAAGGAAGGGTTAGTCTTGGGAGTTACCACAGACCCTTCTCAGGAAGAGACACAACCGTTAAGAAAATCATGGTATTTGAAATTGGATCTAGAAATTCAAGTAGTAGAACAAACCTACCTAAGAGAAGCTTTAGTGGACTTAGGTGCTACTGAGAATTTCATAGACATTCAATTGGTGGAAGCATGGGGGATTCCGTGTGAAAAAAAGAAAACACCAGAGCTAGTGGAAACCGCAGATGGCACGCTCCTAACTGGAGGTCCAGTGACTCTACAGACCCTGCCCTTGTCAGTAACTTGTAATGGACAAACTCATGACACTAAAAGCATCGAGTTGGTAACCTTTGATGTTATTCACGCTCCTCAGTATGGAATTCATTCTCGGAAGGCCCTGGTTGAGTTACCATAATTCTAAGATAGACTGGGAAGAGAGAAATATAATATTCCAGTCATCCCTTTGTAAGACAAGATATCTTAAAACTTTGAATGTTCCAAATCTGAGTGAATCTCAGTTAACTATAGTCGCTACGAAGGAAATGACATTGCCTTCACAAAACGCATCATGTACTGAGTGGAGGGGTCAAGGAAGAATGGAGAGCCCTTCTTGTGGTCCCCATTCAGATCAGCAACAGTTTGCGCGATCATTTCATGGCATTTCCATATTCTTATTCGAATTGGCAGAGTGCGCGATTCATTCCTCTCATGTAAACCTTGGCATTCAGATCGGTGGCAGTTTGCGCGATCATTTTCATGGCATTTGCATATTCTTGTTCGAATCGGCAGAGTACGCGATTCATTCCTCTCATGTAAACCTTGGCATTCAGATCGGCGGCAGTGTGCGCGATCGTTTCATAGCATTTTGCATATTCTTGTTTGAATCGGCAACAGTGTGCGCGATTCAACCCTGATATAAAACGCTTGGCTTTTAGATCGGCAGTGTGCGCGATCATTTCATGACATTGAAAACTTTGGTGTGCCGTGTTTGTTGAGGTGCACACACTTATCCCAAAAATCTGTACTTCTGTTACAAGATGATTTAAATCTGGGAAAAAAGTGGATTTTACATGCAAACCACTCACATTTTGTTCTACCATTGTAGCCCCTTTATCTTCTAATCCTACGCAAGAGAGAACTTTTAATCGGACTTTACGTAGGAACTGTAACAGTTCTATCTTTGAATCTACTGGATCTTGTATTTTAGCAGGGACAAAGGAGAGACCTTTACTTAATATAGAACATTAACTTTCAGAGAGTTTATAATTAGATAGATTATAGATAGGAATCAAATCCCTAACTTGAGTACTCATTTGATCTACTTCCTGTAGATTTTGTTTCCTTGTTCGAAATTCTCCTTGCTCTAAAAAATCACCTCTAGTTTGATCTTGAAATTGGGCTCTCCCTCTTGGGTACCCACCTCTTCCTCTACATCCCCCTTCCTCTACATCCCCCTCTGTTCATAAAAGGTTGTTTTGATGCTGGGAGGGCAGTGCTGGTATGGGGGTGGAGGCTTACCCGTAGTTGGGATAAGCACAGAGGTGTCCGCCACCGCCAGGGAGCTTCCATCGGAGGAGGAGTTCCTGTCTGTAGTATCCCCTCCTGTCTCCGTTGTGGTGCTCCCCTCGTCTTCCGTCCCACTGGTGCCTCACCGTCGGTGGATTCAGCCTCCTGGCCCATGTGGGATGCAGCTCCCTCCGTCGCAGGTGCCTCTGCTCCTCCGCCAGATGATGCTAATGCACACCAGGATAGGGTGACAAAACTAAAAGGGGGGAGAGAGAGAGGATACACTTGGTCAATGCCAGCACCAACACTACAGTTGGCGTACACAACACACAGGGAACAGCCCTATGCACTAGGCCATGCACTACCAGTTACACTGCTAGTCATCAGCCCATGGGGTAAAATGCCTAACGCCATTAGCTGCACACCTGAAATCCACAGGACCCTGCCCAGTAGTAGACGCCCACTAACACTATTGGGGTTGGAGTGCATCTGATCTTGCCCATCATTGAACATACCCTGCCATGTTCGCCCTGGCCTAGGGGCACCCACAGCCCACATCTCCCTCCCAGGTAATAACTGAACGCGTGCAAAGTCATGATTCTGAATCTGCACTCACCCCCTTGTGGCTGCTGTGACGCCTTCAAGCGCCCATCCAACTCCGGATAGGCCTCCACCAGGATGCGGAACATCAGGGAGGTCAGGGTACAACGGGCACCCCTTCCTCATTGGGAGGCCAGCCCCAGCTGGGCCTCCGCCGTATTCCTTGCCCAGCGGCGCAGGTCCTCCCACCATTTGCGGCACTGGGTGCTCCGCCTGTCAAAGACCCCCAGGGGTTCACACCTTCTTGGCGATGGCACGCCAAATACCCTTTTTATGAGGGGCGCTGACCTGCAGAAAAAATACAGCAGAAAAGGTATTAGCCACACCGCCCGGACTGTTATACTTATGGCCCACCATATGCCCCCATCCACTTACGCACATACATTGCCCAACATATATGCAGCACTCTGCCCAGGACCCCTCAGACCCCCCCCATACAGGGCTTACACACACAGCAATCCATACATTCATGGCCCATGCATCATGCTCACAGTGTACTCACCTGTTTGTCTGGAGGACAATAGAGTAAAGTGTACTGGGGTAAGACCTCATCCACTAGTCTCTCCAACTACTCAGAAACGAAGGCAGGGGCCCTTTCCCCAGACACTCGAGCCATTGTCACTTCCAGACACAGGTCACAGCAGCACTTGCAGTGTAGGTCCTCTCCTGTTGAAGGTCAGGTAGCAAGTGAGTAAACAGATAGAAAATGACAGTCTCGTCCGCGACGGTGCGTACCCTGACCCCCGGTGTACAACGCCATTGGCTCCTGGAACCCATTGGGCCCAATGATAACCAATGCGATGTTGCGCGGTGGTCTTCGACCGCCGACCGCAGTGGCACACAACACCAGTGGAATTATCTCATTTCCACTTCTCTCTTCTCACAGGTCAGGCAGCCGCCATTTCAGGGGGGAACAGGCCATGGCTCCTAACTGCGTCACAGCAGACATTGGCACATCAACTGACTTACAGGCTCACATACTGTTTCTGGAAAGGAAGAATTGAATATTAATTATGACATTTGTGTGAATATGACCTTCTGCTCACCGTTTTTCATCCTAGAGTTCAACAGCTGCAGATGAATAGGAGATGGAGACATCCCCTTGTGTACAGACCCCTGGTGGACCTGGCGACAATGGAGGACAGGCACATTATCCTGACCTACAGATTTGATAGGGCCACAATCCAAGAACTGTGTGCCCAATTGGAGCCAGACCTGATTTCAGCTATCCACCACCCCACAAGTATCACCCCTCTAGTGCAGGTCCTGTCAGTGCTCCATTTCCTGGCAAGTGGTTCTTTCCAAGCGACAGTGGCCATGGTATCAGGGATGTCACAGCCTATGTTCTCAAACATGCTGACCAGAGTGTTGTCTGCCCTGCTGAAACACATGCACAGCTACATCGTATTCCCCCAGGTGGAGGATTTGGCCACAGTGAAGGTTGACTTCCATGCACTGGGACATATCCCCAACATCATTGGTGCCATTGATGGTACACATATTCCATTTGTCCCCCCCCCCGAGAAATGAACAAGTGTTCAGAAATTGGGAAAAGCTTTCACTCTCTGAATGTGCAAATGTTGTGTTTTGTGGGCCAGTACATCTCCCATGTCAATGCCAAGTATCCTGGCTCTGTGCATGATGCCTTTATCTAGAGAAATAGCAGCATCCCAGATGTGATGTCTCAACTCCAGAGGCACCTGGTGTGGCTAATAGGTGAGCCCATGGTCCCCACCCAGTTTATGTAGGTATATGAGTGTGGGTTTGGCCCTAAGGGTGAGTGTGTGGCTAGCAGGTATCCCTCGAATATTTGCAGGTGACTCTGATTACCCCAACCTCTCATGGCTACTGACCCCAGTGGGGAATGCCGGGACAAGGGCAGAGGAACGTTACAATGAGGCACATGGGCGAACAAGGAGGATCATTGAAAGAACCTTTGGCCTTCTGAATGCCAGATTCCCGTGCCTCCATCTGACAGGTGGATCCCTGTACTACTCACCCAAGAAGGTGTGTCAGATCATCGTTGCATGTTGCACAACCTGGCCTTAAGACGCCAGATGCCTTTTCTGCAGGAGGATGAGCCTGGGGTTGGTTGTGTGGCAGTGGTGGAGCCTGTGGACAGTGATGAAGAGGAAGCAGAGGAAGAAGATGTGAACAACAGAAGTACACTAATTCAACAATACTTCGGGTGACACAAAGGTAGGACACTGTAACTTCACCTTCCATTGCAGTTTTGTGTTTGACATTGAACATGGCAGCCTGATTTCCCTATTTCTGTGGCCACTTACTGTACCCTTTGGCATCTCTATTTTCAGATCTCTGTGCCCCACCCTGGGTCCTGGTGTGTTTACTGCTGCCCACTACAGGTCATACCTCTGTAAATATTACAAAACATTTGAATTGCAATGTTTACAGTTTGTGAAACTAATACATTTGTCAAAGAATTGACAGACTCCATATTTGATTTTGTTCCAAGGGTGTTTATTTCTGTGATAATAAGTGGAGGGGGTATTGCAATGGGCTGGGTTGCTGATGGAGGAAAATCCAGGGTAGAGTCCAGTCTATTTGTATCACAGGTGCATTGTCCAAGGGGGCATAGGAAGGGGAACAATGGCAGTTCAAGGTGGACAGGGTGACAGAGTGGGACAGAAGGGTGACAATCAGGAGAGTCTGATTTCCTGCCGGGGTCTTGGCAATGCTCTCTGGCTTCTGCCTGGATCGCAGGGACCGTTTGTGGGGTGGTTCTCCTTCTGCAGGGGGTTGGGTGCTGGTGGCCTGTTGGTCCTGTGGCGGGGCCTCCTGTCCCCTAGCACCAGCGGAGGTGGAGGGCTGTTCATCAGTTTGGCTAGTGTCAGGGGCCCGTTGGTGTGCCACTGCCTCCCTCATGGTGTTGGCCATGTCTGCCACCCCCCCCTGCAATGGTGACCAGGGTGGTGTGGATGTCCCTTAGGTCCTCCCTGATCCACAAGTACTGTCCCTCCTGCAGCCGCTGGGTCTCCTGCAGCTTGGCCAGTATCTGGCCCATGGTCTCCTAGGAATGGTGGTATGCTCCCAGGATGTTGGTGAGTGCCTCGTGGAGAGTCGGTTCCCTGTGCCTGTCCTCCCCCTGTCACACAGCAGTCCTCCCAGCTTCCCTGTTATCCTGTGCCTCTGTCCCCTAAACCGTGTGCCCACTGCCACTGACCCCAGGTTCCTGATCGTCCTGTGTTTGTGGGGTTGCCTGGGGTCCCTGTAGTGGTGGACACACTGCTGATTGACGTGTCCTGGGGACAGAGGGATGGGCCCGCTGGGTGGGTGCTGGGCTGGTGTTTCCTGAGGGGGGATGCTCTGTGGTGGGTTGGGACCGTGGCTGGGTCACCGAGTGCCCAGAGGTCCCTGATGGGCCAGGTTGGTCATCATGATCCAGCCATGCAGAGCTGCTGTCATCACTGTGGGCCTTTTGGGGGGGGACTGGATGTGGCTGGCACCTCCTCTCCGGTGTCTTTGAGTGGGGGTCCTGTGAGGATGTAAATGCAGTGTTATTGTATCTGCGTGTGCCATCTTGTGCATGGATATGTTTCCCTCTATGGTTGTTATTGGCAAGGCAGCTTTGGCTTGTGTGAGTTGT
Organism: Pleurodeles waltl; assembly: GCF_031143425.1. Classification (NCBI taxonomy): domain Eukaryota; kingdom Metazoa; phylum Chordata; class Amphibia; order Caudata; family Salamandridae; genus Pleurodeles; species Pleurodeles waltl. The sequence goes on from NC_090440.1 coordinate 1,145,210,439, forward strand.
GCTTGGTTTGGCTAAGTGATTGGCACTAGTGTGCATGCTGTGGTGATGGATGTCCAAGCAGGTCTGTGATGGGGGTCCATGCATTGGTGTTGCATGCAGGGCTTGGTATTGGGATGGGTGGGTTGTGATGGTGGGGGATATGTTAGGTGGTGGGGTGATCGGGTGAAGGTAGGGGTTATTGTTTGTGATGGCATGCAGGTAGGGTGGGGGATAAAGTATTAATGATGTGACTTACCAGAGTCCAGTCCTCCTGCTACTTCTTCAAGGTCGTCAGGATGCATGATCGCCAAGACTTGCTCCTCCCATGTTGTTAGCTGTGGGGGAGGAGGTGGGGGTCCACCGCCAGTCCTCTGTACTGCTATCTGGTGTCTTGCTACCACAGAACCTACCTTCCCCCGTAGGTCGTTCCACCTCTTCCTGATGTCATCCCTTGTTCTTGGGTGTTATCCCACGGCGTTGACCCTGTCCACGACTCTCCGCCATAGCTCCATCTTCCTTGCAATAGATGTCTGCTGCACCTGTGATCCAAATAGCTGTGGCTCTACCCGGATGATTTCCTCCACCATTACCCTTAGCTCCTCCTCTGAGAACCTGTGGTGTCTTTGTGGTGCCATGGGTGTAGTGTGAGTGGTATGTGTGAGGGTGTGTGGGGTGATGTGTTGAGGTGTGTGCTGTGAGGTGCGTGGATGGTGTCTGGGTGATGGTGTTTTTTGGCTCAGATTCAGTTGGTGCTCCTGGCTTGTCTCTCTCTCACTTGCCAAAATCTCTGGGTCGTAAAGGGTTGTGGGTATTGTGGGTGTGTATTTTATAATGTTGTGGGTGTGGTGTGTGTATGTGTGTCAGGTGTGTATAGTTTGAATTGTCCAATGTGGTGTTGTTTTGTTGGTGTCTGTGTATTTTGAGCGCGGCGGTGTGTACTGCTAATGGTTTACCGCAGTTGAATGACCGCCGCAGTGATTCATGGGTCATGATGCTGTGGGTGTATTTCTGTTGGCGTAACGGTGTAGGTTTTGGTACGGCCATTTTATCACTGACCTTTGGGCTGGCGAAATTGTGTGGGTGTCTGTATAGTGGCGGATTTCTATGTGTGGGTCATAATACCCTTATACCCCTGCGGTCACGGTATGTTGGTGACAGTCAGCATGGCAGTAAGCTGCACTTACTGCCAATGTTGTAATGAGGGCCTATGTTTGTTAGGAGGCCTACAGCAGGATGTTTGAATTATTTTTTTGACTGAGGAAGAAGGGTACCAGTGAATGCTAGGTTTGAGCTCAGACATAAGTACGACGGGTGGGGTAATAGTAGAGGTTGCCTCAATGGAGGGAGGCTTAATATAATGTTGACAGATTCTGGAGATTTTGGCAATTTCAGCATCAAGTTTTGGAAGTTTATTCATTCAGGGCTCAAGGCAGGTATTAAAAACATCTACAAATTTGGTGAAAAAGAAAGCTCCTGCAGAGTCATCAAAACTATAGGGTGAGATTATTAACCGTGATAACAGAGGGGTCTGGAGTGTGTTGAACTTGTCTTCAAGACCAGAAGTGACATGCTTGAACTTCCTCTTATGCTTAGCGGCTGGGGTGCAATTATGAGGCGACAACTGAACAGACGATTCCTGGGCGAGACCAGAGTCATAGTATTGGTATTAGGCAGTATGTCTTCATTGCCCCCAAAAAACACAGGTTATCCCTGTGTAGTGTCCTGCTGGACACGTTCTAGTGTTTTGCCAGCCACTCAGCTGAGGGCTGGCCTTACATCTACACCCCACACCCACCCAACACAGGCGTCACCGGTCAGGTGACCCTGCCAATAAAAAGGGCTGGGTGCACGTGCCCAGGGCCAGTTACTAGCACCATGCCACTGTGTCTGCGTCTATCATTTTAGTAGCATGAGGGCCTAGGGCCCCCGACACTACATTGGCGATGAGTGGGTATAGCAACCCCATGTGCCCGCAGCCAGTTACTTCCATGTTGGTCGTGGAGGTAACAGGACAGTAACCCGGTGGAGAGACAGGTGCCCGCCATGAGCCCTGAAAAGATGAGGGAAACAGGAGCACCGTCCAGCACTCACACCGAGCATGAGGTGAGCCCGGGGGTACCCTCCACATCGAGCCAACAGCGTGCTACGGCTGCGGTCGCCCTAAATGAAGAAAGCGCTGCCTTGCACAGAACGAAGCGCGTGGCGTTAAGTGTCGAGGGCCGCCCTTCCCCCGTGGATGAAAACACAAGAACGAGCTGCAGCGTCAGGGAAGGCTGCCGTGAGTGGTGCTGTTGAGCACCAAAGAAGAGTCATGTGTGAAATGCTGGAGCCGCCCCCCCTCGTGTCAACTGAAGTGCAGTCCGCAGCACCACGGAAGGCTGCCAGGGCCGTGCATAATGTGTGAAGAACTGAGAGGCACTAAGCAATGCCGGGGCCAGTCACCCATGCCCCCAAAAATGGAATGCAGTCCGCAGCGTGTGCCAGGCTGCTGCAGCCGCGCTTTAAGGAAATGGTGTGATCATGCACAAAGAATAAAGAGAATTCCCGGGGCCGTTTTCCCCTTTTCTTTTGAAATAATGGTGGTGTTGCGCACCGAAGAAGAAATGCCCAGGGCCGCCCCCACCTTAAAAATTCCGCCAACACAGCCCGCAGCATCAAGGAAGGCTGCAGCAGCCAAAACAAAGCAAAAGTTGCAATAGTGCAGGCACGCACCAAAACAAACTAAACAGGATGGTGCAAACATGCACCAAAGTTCTAAAGTGCCAAGGGCAGACCCCCCAACAACAAGAAAATGTGTGGAAGGTAGGGGGCAGGAGCCAACACGCACCGGAGAAGGACAATTAAAATGCGGGGCACCCTCACTGAACTTCATGCCGTCTGCCTGCTGCCTGCCTCTTTAAACGAGGCTGTGCAGGAAAATGGACAATGTTTAAAAAGAGAAGAAAAGAAGACAGAAAGAAGGAAAATAAATAAAAATGGCACTTACCTGCAGCCCCCTCCAGAGCCCCCATCCAGCTTGGGAACTCCTCCGGCAGTGTTGTTCCTCCGGTGTTTGCCTTCGACTAACAAGGCACCCAGAGGAAGAAAGAGTGAAGCAACCAACCCTGCAAAGCACACACAGGTTCAAGCAGGACCCAGTGCCGAGAAGGCACTGCCTTGAGGCCCAAGCACTGCACCCTCAAGTGAAGAGGAGGCGGGAAAGTAAGTGACCCGCCGTCACTGCCGTGCAACGGGCCAGAAACTAATAAATGAGTGTCCTCCCCCACACTACCTCAAGACGGAGTCAGCAGCAACTCACAACAGGCAAGAGGAGAGTCGCACACCCTGAGTGGCACGACGCCACCACTGCAACACGGGAAAAAGCCCCTAGTCCTTGCACAGGACAGGACCTTCGAAAGGTCCACACAAAAGGAAGACAGGTGGCCAGACGTCACAACAAAGGAGAAGAAAACATGGTGCAGCACCACGCTGTGAAGAAGGAAGAAAGGAGATTGTGTGACATCACCTGTCACACTTCAACACCTGACGACCACAGAAGAACAAGAGCAGAAGATCAACAGGAGGGAGAGATGGAGGACTCATGCCACAAAGGAAGAGTGCACCCATAGACAAGACAGCCACTGGGGTGCGGTGAGGTCACTGAAGACAGCTCAGCGGGAGTACCAAATGTAAGACGCCATGCGCGAACCGTGTACTTGCCCCACTCTTCACAGTGTGACCGTCCAAGCCACCTATCACCGGCTGCTTAAAGCAGATGGCATCACTGCTAGCATCTGCACATGAGGAAAAGAACGACTGCACTAGCTATGGCGAAGTCCCTCCAGTCACCCTCACTCCAGCAACATCACTTGTCGTCCAGGTCTCCAAATGGCAAGCACCATCATTGCCATGTGCATCATGGTATCCATCAAAGGAGTACTTAAACAACCAGACTGGAGTCTTACACCGTTGCTTTGATGCTCTGAAGAACCAGTCAACCAGTGATCACCTGCTCACCCTGCCTATATCCTGCTCTCGGTGGCAAGAGCAAGTTGTGACCTAGACCCATCTACCCCTGTGATTGCACGAGCGACTAGGAAGTGGCTCCTAGGAGGTCTTGCAGCTGCCCTGACGTGGCACACAAGCAGCCCCAGCGCAGATCACAAGCAGTCCCTTGGCAACCTAGACAAGGGGCCTCCCCAAGCGCGAAAGAGGACTTGACATTGCCCAACCGATGAGGTCAAGGAGAAAGAGCAAGGCTGTGAAATGGAGACTCCAACAAGTCACAGCACACCAAGACTGTCTTCAGTGAATTAATACAACACCAACAAGACACCCTCCTGGCAACATGAGAGACAATTTCCCTGACACCATCTGAGAGCCCACCTACACCTGGTCCATGTTGGCAAGCGCCCTGACTACGAAACATCCACAGATGGCCCACACGCAGCCCAGCACGGTCCATGCCAATCCGTGGCAAACCCATTGAAAAGGCCTCAAGGAAGTTCCAGAGTGAAGAATCCACAAAGGCGAGGTGGTCTGGGAGCAGCTCTGCCAACAAAGTGTCAGGATGTACAAAGGCTTCAGAGGAGCACTTCACACCATCACAGATGTCATCCGTCTTTGAGGGATTGGCCTTCATGAAGCCAGGATGTCTCAACAAGCATATTCACAGCGGACTCCATCACCGCTCTTGATGCACCTAATTCAAATGACACACCCAATTTGAATGACGCACCCAATTCGAATGATATGCCCAAATTTAACTGTATACACCACCAGCCTCGCTACAGGCACCCACAGGACTGAACCACAGTGCATCAGTGGATACTCAACCAACAATCTGACTGTCAGAGTCCAAACTTCTTCCACACAGTGTCTGTGCCCATCTGTACCTGGTTAAATCATGGACTCGTGCAGAGGTGTCTGAGTGCTCCCAGCTGCACCTGTCCCCTGCAATACTGCGGCCTGCCTTCTCGAGGCCGAGAGCAGGTTGGACTTTGTTTTGTTCCTCAATAAAGTTTTCGAGGAATGTAGTGTCCTGCTGGACATGTTCTAGTGTTTTGCCAGCCACTCAGCTGAGGGCTGGCCTTACATCTACACCCTACACCCACCCAACACAGGCGTCACCGGTCAGGTGACCCTGCCAATAAAAAGGGCCGGGCGCACGTGACCAGAGCCAGTTACTAGCACCATGCCACTGTGTCTGCGTCTATCATTTTAGTAGCATGAGGGCCTAGGGCACCCGACACTACACCCTGTACAAGTGAGCCAAGGTCAGCAGGCATAAAGAGATTAGTTGGGCCAGCAAGATCTGAAGAAAGATGTATTTCTGTCAGATCCATTTCCTTGCTGATAACCCCTACAGCTCTGGCCAGAAAGTTGTCTATAGTCATACCGTCAGAGCCTAAGATGGTTTTGGGATTTTCCCCTTGACTTGGAATAAAAAAGCTCAGCAGTGAAAAGATCCCACTCCAAACAGGGGCTAATTAACAAATACAGACAAGTCAGAGAAAAATAAAAGCAAGTATACGTCTTACTTCTTTGCCTTGCTTCTTTGCAGCCATGGATTGGAGTGAGAGGAATAGGACAGTCACCAAATGGGCAGTCTCCACCCTGGAAACGAGCCGCATCGGCCTAATCACCGGCTACCTCTGGGCTGCGCGGGTCCCACTGCACCTAGAGCCCCGACCGTCTCGAAGGCTTTCTAGCCTAGCAACCTGTTGCCAATTTCCGCCGCTGCTGAAGGCTCTGTTGCTGCCGGCCTGGGCTGGATTTCCCGCTCTCCCCGCGGATTATGGCAGCGGCCCTACAGAGTAGTTTATGTATTAAAGCTGTGGCTCAAAACACGTGAACTAAATTCATGTGCTTTAGCTACTGTGTCACCTGCTTCTCTGAGTTTTCTGCTGTTATTGCATCAAGACAGATCATACAACTAGAAATATATGCCTAAAACAATACAAATTTACCGGCTTTTCCCATGTTTGTTTGCAGTATCAGGTAAACGGGTAACAGCAATGATTTTAATTGTAAAAATATGAGACTGAATTAAACATTGCTAAAGTTTGTGAAAAGGGGCAATGGTATTTGGTTTGTCTTGCCCACATGCATTTGCCCTTCACACAATTTTTCTTCTGCATTCTCTCTGTTACTCACACCCTTTTCCCCCCACATCTATCTGAAATTCTCCATCTGCACATCTCAAACATCTTCTTCCAATTCATCACTTGTTTTTCACTACCTTTCTGATGCATTGCATCACCTCAATTCCACCATGCATCCTTTCTTGGTTTTTTTCTTTCTCTCTCTTTTTTCCTCTAAACGCATTTGTTGTTTGGCACTGTCAGTTTTTCAACAGCTGGGTATCTCCTTTAAACACTTCCATATGAAATGGTAATCACAATTGATAGATACATGACCACCTATCTGCACACTCGGCAGAGAGGTCAATTAATTGACAAGCATGTAGTGTGAACACCTTTATGACCCACCAACAGGCACTGTGAGACATGCACACTGCACTCAACCTTAAACCCACAACTCCTAATCATTATCAGTCATGGAAACCCACCCACAACCTGAAATCACTTAGACAGTAAGGGAAAACTCATTTCACAGTTTGCACTATACAAAAGTCATACATTGCATGAAAGAAAACACAGAGAAACACAACATCTATCTTGAAAAAGCAAACTCTCTTAGTGAGCGCAAGTTGAAGTAAAACATGTCAGATCCCTTTCAGAGGGTCACATGGCAGAAAGGAACCAATAGTTTCCAACTGTGATAACTGAGGTTGTTTGTCACTGTTGTCCTGTGATAGATACATCCTAGTATGGCTCTGAAAACCAGACCACACCCTTTTTGCATTTGACTCTCAAGGAAGCGTGAGTAAGGACTCAAATACTTCTAAAGGAGGTAGAGTAGGAAACAAGAGCTCAAAACTCAACAGTCAAACAACAGACAAAATAAATGTGTTGCCCAGGCCACTGTTTATCTTATTAGAACGACACTACTATATTATTATAGCACAATGTAATACAAGACAATTCAAGTGGGTTCAGTTTCAAGGTTGAAAATCCATATACAGTGCCTAGTTAAATGACCCACCCACTATAGCGTCTGCTTCATGTTCTAAAAGTGGTCATTGTGTCTGTAGATCTTCTACCTCAACATAGTCATAGGAACAGATTAGGCACAGGTGCAGTTTACTAGGTTTCTACTCACTCAGAGTAGCTCACAGTTTAATAGTTTATACCCAAATTAAATGCATTGCTTAGGCAGCTGTCACTGTTCCGGCTGCACAACACATTCCACACATCTTGCTTAGCCTGTCCTTCGAGACCCACTCATGCTGTCACAGCGGGCTGGCACTGACAGGAGCTCATCTGATTGATGCTCTCAGAGGTGTCTAAGCTGGCAATGGATTGCAGCATGCTTTTACTTGGGACTGGCCTCTGGTCTTGGATTGGCACCTACTTTAGGAACAATGGCAGGCCTTCTTTGGGATTCGTGGGGGAAGTCGGCAATAGGAGTATTACCAAGCCCTTGGGTATCACAAGGTGTTGGACAGGGTGGAAGGCTTTTTGGCTTGATTCTCATAGGCAGCCTACTGCAGAAGCCACAAAAGACCAGGAGATCTCTCACAACACAGGGCACCTCCAGATCAGCTCCCAAGGGCAGTCATTTCTGGGTGTTCCTCACAGCAGGAACATACATTCTGAACAGTCTCTCTTCCTACAGGCCCAGGTGCTTTTACGTTTCCTCTGAGCAGGCTTCTAAGTGATAGTCAGACCTTCATCTTCTCCAGCAAGTTGTGCAGAAGTCAGGTGATGTCCTCACACCTCTGGGGAAACTGACTGTCATGCCAACAACAGTCCTAGTCACACAGCAGATCATTGAGTACTCTGAAGAACACTCCCTTCTTTGGTCAAGAAGGAACTTGGAAATTAACAAAGTGGTGTTATTTGGAGGCCACTTTCATAAATTTTCCAAACAGGGCATGTGGAGCCACTGTCCAAGGTTTCAGAACTGATTTGGGTTGGTTCCCTTTTAAATACAATTGTCTGGCTGCTCGTAACATATTTCTTTTGTGCAAGGTGACGGCCCTCGCTGCAGGTAGCAACGGTGCTAGCTCCAAGCAGAAGCCTTCAAAACAAGAGTACAGTGAAGTGTGAGATATCTGCGCCTGACTGTCATCAGCATTCCTGAAGTAGAAAGGCTGATCAGGACAGACAAAAAGTCAGGCTGATGATCTCTAGCCACAAATTCCTCACCTTTTGAATGTTCTCTAGGCATCAGAATGGATCTGAAAACCTTTCTTCAGTACCTCTGTGCACCAGGAGGTGGTGCCATGCGGCTCCACACTAATGCCTTTCCACTACGGAAATGATGTGCAGATCCTATCTAGGTGCCATTCCTGCATGTTGATGTGCGTATCTTTCTTTCCACACCACCATACACGGATCCGGAGATACCGCTTGTCTCTCAGAAACCAGTTTACCTCATACTATTCAACAAAACTAGTGTGCAAGGGAAATGTCATCACCCAAAATAACAACTTTAAAACCTCTAAGGACTGTCACAAACAAGTGTCTGTGATAGATCCTCATCAGAATTGCCTGTGGTTCCTAGGATTGAGTTACGACTCTAAGGTCTGCAGTGATTGTATACTGATGAATGCAAAGGCCATATGAATTCAAGAGGTGAAGGGTTCTGCAACAAGAACAGCCCCACTCAAAAGTTCAGGCCTGTTCCGAGTCCTGAATTCACAGGAATCGTTCTAAAGGTTGGCCTTTATGTCAATCAAAATTGTCAGGTAAGTTGAAGGAAAAAACACAAAAAAATCTGGGCTGGATGCAGCCCCTTCCTGCTACTAACTTTTCCTGAGAAAAGGCGAGGGTGGCACAATATATTTCTCTCCTGAAGCTGCTTGAAGTCCGAGCCTATCCACAGCTTGTTCTGGTACAACCTACGTTTCTGGGGGTGTCTGCCTCTCCAAAACAAATCGAAGAATTCTGTGAAGCCATTCTTCAACTCTTCAGATCCTTGCTGACTCTGTCTAGTATACCTTCTGACCCCAGGGGGTCAAAAGGCTCTCTATCTAACATACTACCAGCAGGTTCCCCCTTGGCACCTGTTGGACCCTCCAAACCCATTGCGCGGCCAACTCTTGCTCCAGTTTCAACTCTACCTCTGGTGCCACGGTTCTCCGAACTTTGACGCTGACTCCATCAATGCTCATGGAAAGATGCAAATACCTCAGAAATCTCCACTGGATGTGTAACAAACCGCCCATCTTTGGACCTCACTGCCGTAATTGTCAGCTGGGACTCCCGCTGACAATGTTGATATGCTAACAATCTCCCTGCTTTCTCCCGCTTCTCTCAGTGTTGGCATTTTAACTTTTGAAGGGCTTTTTCAGCAGTTAGAGTAAAGACGGCATTATAAGGCATTTTCCTCTGTTCTAAGCCTTGACGATTCTTCAAAGTAGGTGACCTATCATACTGAGTAGTTAAAGTTGTGATCGACTCTTCAAGTTGTCTGCACCTCGTTAAGTGTTCTGTTTTCCTGATAGAACTGTCCCACATAAGAAGACCCCTCCATGTCATCTTGCCAGTTAAGGGGAATCGACAGACGATTAATTCTTGCTCGATATGTATTGCGATGAGCATTAAGGGCCTTTTTATCCTCGGGTAGGCAACAGTTATTCAGTGCCATCCTCAATCGGAACAAAGGAGGTGGAAGTGAGCCCAAGATGATTTGAATTCGGACCAGATTATGGTCAGAGAATATCAATCTACTCTATTCTACAAAGGAAGGCAGGATTGGTCATGAACTGATCAATTCTACAAGAAGTATGAGCCACGGACATAAACGTAAATTCTCTATCGGTAGGGTGATAAAGTCTCCATGGCTCCACAAGATCATGATCTTTAATAAGATCTTTCATGTGTTCCCCATCCAGAGCATTGTGTCTGTCCAAGGGCCCAGTCCGATCTATGATGGGATCTAAATCCAAATTCCAGTCCCCTCCCATTATTACTTTAACCCCTTTGCTGCCAGGCCTTTTCCCCCTCCTGTGCCGAGCCTTTTTTTGGCTATTTGGAGCAGTTCGCGCTTAGGCCCTCATAACTTTTTGTTCACGTAAGCTACCCACGCCAAATTTGCGTCCTTTTTTTCCAACATCCTAGGGATTCTAGAGGTACCCAGACTTTGTGGGTTCCCCAGAAGGAGGCCAAGAAATTAGCCAAAAAACAGTGAAAATTTCGTTTTTTAAAAAGAAATTGGAAAAATGGGCTGCAGAAGAAGGCTTGTGTTTTTTTCCCTGAAAAGGGCATCAACAATGGGTTTGCGGTGATAAAATCACCAGCTTCCCAGCTTTCAGGAACAGGCAGACTTGAATCAGAAAACCCAATTTTTCAACACAATTTTGGCATTTTACTGGGACATACCCCATTTTTACGATTTTTGGTGCTTTCAGCCTCCTTCCAGTCAGTGACAGAAATGGGCATGAAACCAATGCTGGATCCCAGAAACCGCAACATTTCTGAAAAGTAGACAAAATTCTGAATTCAGCAAGGGGTAATTTGTGTAGATCCTACAAGGGTTTCCTACAGAAAATAACAACTGAAAAAGAAAAATATTGAAATTGAGGTGAAAAAAACATCCATTTTTCTCTAAGTTTTACTCTGTAATTTTTTCCTGCAATGTCAGATTTTCGAAAGCAATATACCGTTACGTCTGCTGGACTCTTCTGGTTGCGGGGATATATAGGGCTTGTAGGTTCATCAAGAACTCTAGGTACCCAGAGCCAATAAATGACCTGCACCCTGCAGTGGGTTTTCATTCTATGCCGGGTATACAGCAATTCATTTGCTGAAATATAAAGAGTAAAAAATAGCTATCAAGAAAACCTTTGTATTTCCAAAATGGGCACAAGATAAGGTGTTGAGAAGCAGTGGTTATTTGCACATCTCTGAATTCCAGGGTGCCCATACTAGCATGTGAATTACAGGGCATTTCTCAAATAGATGTCTTTTTTACACACTGTCTTACATTTGGAAGGGAAAAATGTAGAGAAAGACAAGGGGCAATAACACTTGTTTTGCTATTCTATGTTCCCCCAAGTCTCCCGATAAAAATGATACCTCACTTGTGTGGGTAGGCCTAGCGCCCGCGACAGGATACGCCCCAAAACACAACGTGGACACATCACAGAAAACAGACCTGTTTTTAGCAAAGTGCCTACCTGTAGATTTTGGCCTTTAGCTCAGCCGCCACCTAGGGAAACCTACCAAACCTGTGCATTTCTGAAAACTAGAGACCTAGGGGAATCCAAGATGGGGTGACTTGTGTGGCTGGGACCAGGTTCTGTTACCCAGAATCCTTTGCAAACCTCAAAATTTGCTAAAAAAAACACATGTTCCTCACATTTCTGTGGCAGAAAGTTCTGGAATCTGAGAGGAGCCACAAATTTCCTTCCACCCAGCGTTCCCCCACGTCTCCCGATAAAAATGATACCTCACTTGTGTGGGTAGGCCTAGCGCCCGCGACAGGAAACGCCCCAAAGCGCAACGTGGACACATCACAGAAAACAGACCTGTTTTTAGCAAAGTGCCTACCTGTAGATTTTGGCCTGTAGCTCAGCCGCCACCTAGGGAAACCTACCAAACCTGTGCATTTCTGAAAACTAGAGACCTAGGGGAATCCAAGATGGGGTGACTTGTGTGGCTCGGACCAGGTTCTGTTACCCAGAATCCTTTGCAAACCTCAAAATTTGGCTAAAAAAACACATGTTCCTCACATTTCTGTGGCAGAAAGTTCTAGAATCTGAGAGGAGCCACAAATTTCCTTCCACCCAGCGTTCCCCCACATCTCCCGATAAAAATTATACCTCACTTGTGTGGGTAGGCCTAGCGCCCGCGACAGGAAACGCCCCAAAGCGCAACGTGGACACAGACAAATTTTTGAAGGAAAACAGAGGTGTTTTTTGCAAAGTGCCTACCTGTAGATTTTGGCCTGTAGCTCAGCCGCCACCTAGGGAAACCTACCAAACCTGTGCATTTCTGAAAACTAGAGACCTGGGGGAATCCAAGATGGGGTGACTTGTGTGGCTGGGACCAGGTTCTGTTACCCAGAATCCTTTGCAAACCTCAAAATTTGGCTAAAAAAACACATGTTCCTCACATTTCTGTGGCAGAAAGTTCTGGAATCTGAGAGGAGCCACAAATTTCCTTCCACCCAGTGTTCCCCCACGTCTCCCAATAAAAATGATACCTCACTTGTGTGGGTAGGCCTAGCGCCCGCGACAGGAAACGCCCCAAAGCGCAACGTGGACACATCACAGAAAACAGACCTGTTTTTAGCAAAGTGCCTACCTGTGGATTTTGGCCTGTAGCTCAGCCGCCACCTAGGGAAACCTACCAAACCTGTGCATTTCTGAAAACTAGAGACCTAGGGGAATCCAAGATGGGGTGACTTGTGTGGCTGGGACCAGGTTCTGTTACCCAGAATCCTTTGCAATCCTCAAAATTTGGCTAAAAAAACACATGTTCCTCACATTTCTGTGGCAGAAAGTTCTGGAATCTGAGAGGAGCCACAAATTTCCTTCCACCCAGCGTTCCCCCACGTCTCCCGATAAAAATGATACCTCACTTGTGTGGGTAGGCCTAGCGCCCGCAACAGGAAACGCCCCAAAGCGCAACGTGGACACATCACAGAAAACAGACCTGTTTTTAGCAAAGTGCCTACCTGTGGATTTTGGTCTGTAGCTCAGCCGCCACCTAGAGAAACCTACCAAACCTGTGCATTTCTGAAAACTAGAGACCTAGGGGAATCCAAGATGGGGTGACTTGTGTGGCTGGGACCAGGTTCTGTTACCCAGAATCCTTTGCAAACCTCAAAATTTGGCTAAAAAAACACATGTTCCTCACATTTCTGTGGCAGAAAGTTCTGGAATCTGAGAGGAGCCACAAATTTCCTTCCACCCAGCGTTCCCCCACGTCTCCCGATAAAAATGATACCTCACTTGTGTGGGTAGGCCTAGCGCCCACGACAGGAAACGCCCCAAAGCGCAACGTGGACACAACCAAATTTTTGAAGGAAAACAGAGGTGTTTTTTGCAAAGTGCCTACCTGTAGATTTTGGCCTGTAGCTCAGCCGCCACCTAGGGAAACCTACCAAACCTGTGCATTTCTGAAAACTAGAGACCTGGGGGAATCCAAGATGGGGTGACTTGTGTGTCTGGGACCAGGTTCTGTTACCCAGAATCCTTTGCAAACCTCAAAATGTGGCTAAAAAAACACATGTTCCTCACATTTCTGTGGCAGAAAGTTCTGGAATCTGAGAGGAGCCACAAATTTCCTTCCACCCAGCGTTCCCCTCACGTCTCCCGATAAAAATGATACCTCACTTGTGTGGGTAGGCCTAGCTCCCGCGACAGGAAACACCCCAAAGCGCAACGTGGACACATCACAGAAAATAGACCTGTTTTTAGCAAAGGGCCTACCTGTGGATTTTGGCCTGTAGCTCAGCCGCCACCTAGGGAAACCTACCAAACCTGTGCATTTCTGAAAACTAGAGACCTAGGGGAATCCAAGATGGGGTGACTTGTGTGGCTGGGACCAGGTTCTGTTACCCAGAATCCTTTGCAAACCTCAAAATTTGGCTAAAAAAACACATGTTCCTCACATTTCTGTGGCAGAAAGTTCTGGAATCTGAGAGGAGCCACAAATTTCCTTCCACCCAGCGTTCCCCCACGTCTCCCGATAAAAATGATACCTCACTTGTGTGGGTAGGCCTAGCGCCCACGACAGGAAACGCCCCAAAGCGCAACGTGGACACAACCAAATTTTTGAAGGAAAACAGAGGTGTTTTTTGCAAAGTGCCTACCTGTAGATTTTGGCTAGTAGCTCAGCCGCCACCTAGGGAAACCTACCAAACCTGTGCATTTCTGAAAACTAGAGACCTGGGGGAATCCAAGATGGGGTGACTTGTGTGTCTGGGACCAGGTTCTGTTACCCAGAATCCTTTGCAAACCTCAAAATGTGGCTAAAAAAACACATGTTCCTCACATTTCTGTGGCAGAAAGTTCTGGAATCTGAGAGGAGCCACAAATTTCCTTCCACCCAGCGTTCCCCCACGTCTCCCGATAAAAATGATACCTCACTTGTGTGGGTAGGCCTAGCGCCCGCGACAGGAAACGCCCCAAAGCGCAACATGGACACATCACAGAAAATAGACCTGTTTTTAGCAAAGTGCCTACCTGTGGATTTTGGCCTGTAGCTCAGCCGCCACCTAGGGAAACCTACCAAACCTGTGCATTTCTGAAAACTAGAGACCTAGGGGAATCCAAGATGGGGTGACTTGTGTGGCTGGGACCAGGTTCTGTTACCCAGAATCCTTTGCAAACCTCAAAATTTGGCTAAAAAAACACATGTTCCTCACATTTCTGTGGCAGAAAGTTCTGGAATCTGAGAGGAGCCACAAATTTCCTTCCACCCAGCGTTCCCCCATGTCTCCCGATAAAAATGATACCTCACTTGTGTGGGTAGGCCTAGCGCCCACGACAGGAAACGCCCCAAAGCGCAACGTGGACACAACCAAATTTTTGAAGGAAAACAGAGGTGTTTTTTGCAAAGTGCCTACCTGTAGATTTTGGCCTGTAGCTCAGCCGCCACCTAGGGAAACCTACCAAACCTGTGCATTTCTGAAAACTAGAGACCTAGGGGAATCCAAGATGGGGTGACTTGTGTGGCTGGGACCAGGTTCTGTTACCCAGAATCCTTTGCAAACCTCAAAATGTGGCTAAAAAAACACATGTTCCTCACATTTCTGTGGCAGGAAGTTCTGGAATCTGAGAGGAGCCACAAATTTCCTTCCACCCAGCGTTCCCCCACGTCTCCCGATAAAAATAATACCTCACTTGTGTGGGTAGGCCTAGCGCCCGCGACAGGAAACCCCCCAAAGCGCAACGTGGACACATCACAGAAAACAGACCTGTTTTTAGCAAAGTGCCTACCTGTGGATTTTGGCCTGTAGCTCAGCCGCCACCTAGGGAAACCTACCAAACCTGTGCATTTCTGAAAACTAGAGACCTAGGGGAATCCAAGATGGGGTGACTTGTGTGGCTGGGACCAGGTTCTGTTACCCAGAATCCTTTGGAAACCTCAAAATGTGGCTAAAAAAACACATGTTCCTCACATTTCTGTGGCAGAAAGTTCTGGACTCTGAGAGGAGCCACAAATTTCCTTCCACCCAGCGTTCCCCCACGTCTCCCGATAAAAGTGATACCTCACTTGTGTGGGTAGGCCTAGCGCCCGCGACAGGAAACGCCCCAAAGCGCAACGTGGACACATCACAGAAAACAGACCTGTTTTTAGCAAAGTGCCTACCTGTGGATTTTGGCCTGTAGCTCAGCCGCCACCTAGGGAAACCTACCAAACCTGTGCATTTCTGAAAACTAGAGACCTAGGGGAATCCAAGATGGGGTGACTTGTGTGGCTGGGACCAGGTTCTGTTACCCAGAATCCTTTGCAAACCTCAAAATTTGGCTAAAAAAACACATCTTCCTCACATTTCTGTGGCAGAAAGTTCTGGAATCTGAGAGGAGCCACAAATTTCCTTCCACCCAGCATTCCCCCACGTCTCCCGATAAAAATGATACCTCACTTGTGTGGGTAGGCCTAGCGCTCGCGACAGGAAATGGCCCAAAACACAACGTGGACACATCACATTTTTTCATAGAAAACAGTGCCTACGTGTGGATTTTGGCCTCTAGCTCAGCCGGCACCTGGGGAAACCTAGCAAACCAGCGCATTTTTGAAAACTAGAGACCTAGGGGAATCCAAGATGGGGTGATTTGCGGGGCTCTGACCAGCTTCTGTTACCCAGAATCCTTTGCAAACATCAAAATCTGGCCAAAAAACACTTTTTCCTCTCATTTCGGTGACAGAAAGTTCTGGAATCTGAGAGGAGCCACAAATTTCCTTCCACCCAGCGTTCCCCTAAGTCTCTCCATAAAAATGGTACCTCACTTGTGTGGGTAGGCCTAGCGCCCACGAAAGGAAATGGCCCAAAACACAACGTGGACACAACATATTTTTTCACAGACAACAGAGGTGTTTTTTGCAAAGTGCCTACATGTGGATTTTGGCCTCTAGCTCAGCCGGCCCCAGGGGGGGGGAAATGCCCTAAAATAAATTTGACCCCCCCCACCCCCCCAAACCACCCCTGCCCAGGTGCGACCCTTGCCTCCGGGGTCGCTACCCCTGCGTGACATTGGCGCCAAAAAACAAATTCCCGGTGCCTAGTGGTTTCTGCCCCCCTTGGGGCAGATTGACCTAAAATCGACCAATCTGCCCCCAAGGGGGGCAGAAATGGTCTAAACACAGTTTGCCCCCCAGGGGAGCGACCCTTGTCTGATGGGTCGCTCCCCATCTCTAAAAAAACAAACAAACTAAAAAAAAAACACTAAAAAAAAATTGCCCTGGCGCCTACAGGTTTCTGCCCCCCCCCTGGGGGCAGATCGGCCTAATAATAGGCCAATCTGCCCCCAGGGGGGGCAGAAATGGCCTAAAATAAATTTGCCCCCCGAACACCCCCTCCGTTCCCCCACCCCCCGGAGCGACCCTTGCCTACGGGGTCGCTCCCCCTGCGTGACATTGGCGCCAAAAAACAAATCCCGGTGCCTAGTGGTTTCTGCCCCCTTGGGGCAGATTGACCAAAAATCGACCAATCTGCCCCCAAGGGGGGCAGAAATGGTCTAAACACAGTTTGCCCCCCAGGGGAGCGACCCTTGTCTGATGGGTCGCTCCCCATCTCTAAAAAAACAACAAACTAAAAAAAAAACACTAAAAAAAATTTGCCCTGGCAACAAGAGGTTTCTGCCCCCAGGGGGGCAGAAATGGCCTAAAATAAATTTGCCCCCCCGAACACCCCCTCCGTTCCCCCCCCCCCCAGAGCGACCCTTGCCTACGGGGTCGCTCCCCCTGCGTGACATTGGCGCCAAAAAACAAATCCCGGTGCCTAGTGGTTTCTGCCCCCTTGGGGCAGATTGACCTAAAATTGACCAATCTGCCCCCAAGGGGGGCAGAAATGGTCTAAACACAGTTTGCCCCCCAGGGGAGCGACCCTTGTCTGATGGGTAGCTCCCCATCTCTAAAAAAACAAACAAACTAAAAAAAAAAACACTAAAAAAAATTTGCCCTGGCAACAAGAGGTTTCTGCTCCCCCTGGGGGCAGATCGGCCTAATAATAGGCCAATCTGCCCCCAGGGGGGGGCAGAAATGGCCTAAAATAAATTTTCCCCCCGAACACCCCCTCCGTTCCCCCCCCCCCGAGCGACCCTTGCCTACGGGGTCGCTCCCCCCTGCGTGACATTGGCGCCAAAAAACAAATCCCGGTGCCTAGTGGTCTTCTGCCCCCTTGGGGCAGATTGACCTAAAATTGACCAATCTGCCCCCAAGGGGGGGCAGAAATGGTCTAAACACAGTTTGCCCCCCAGGGGAGCGACCCTTGTCTGATGGGTCGCTCCCCATCTCTAAAAAAACAAACAAACTAAAAAAAAAACACTAAAAAAAATTTGCCCTGGCAACAAGAGGTTTCTGCCCCCCCTGGGGCAGATCGGCCTAATAATAGGCCAATCTGCCCCCATGGGGGGCAGAAATGGCCTAAAATAAATTTGCCCCCCGAACACCCCCCTCCGTCCGTCCCCCCCCCCAGAGCGACCCTTGCCTACGGGGTCGCTCCCCCTGCGTGACATTGGCGCCAAAAAACAAATCCCGGTGCCTAGTGGTTTCTGCCCCTTGGGGCAGATTGACCTAAAATTGACCAATCTGCCCCCAAGGGGGGGCAGAAATGGTCTAAACACAGTTTGCCCCCCAGGGGAGCGACCCTTGTCTGATGGGTCGCTCCCCATCTCTAAAAAAACAAACAAACTAAAAAAAAAACACAAAAAAAAATTTGCCCTGGCAACAAGAGGTTTCTGCCCCCCCTGGGGGCAGATCGGCCTAATAATAGGCCAATCTGCCCCCAGGGGGGGCAGAAATGGCCTAAAATAAATTTGCCCCCGAACACCCCCTCCGTTCCCCCCCCCCGAGCGACCCTTGCCTACGGGGTCGCTCCCCCTGCGTGACATTGGCGCCAAAAAACAAATCCCGGTGCCTAGTGGTTTCTGCCCCCTTGGGGCAGATTGACCTAAAATTGACCAATCTGCCCCCAAGGGGGGCAGAAATGGTCTAAACACAGTTTGCCCCCCAGGGGAGCGACCCTTGTCTGATGGGTCGCTCCCCATCTCTAAATAAACAAACAAACTAAAAAAAAAACACTAAAAAAAAATTGCCCTGGCGCCTACAGGTTTCTGCCCCCCCCTGGGGGCAGATCGCCTAATAATAGGCCAATCTGCCCCCAGGGGGGGCAGAAATGGCCTAAAATAAATTTGCCCCCCGAACACCCCCTCCGTTCCCCCACCCCCGGAGCGACCCTTGCCTACGGGGTCGCTCCCCCTGCGTGACATTGGCGCCAAAAAACAAATCCCGGTGCCTAGTGGTTTCTGCCCCCTTGGGGCAGATTGACCAAAAATCGACCAATCTGCCCCCAAGGGGGGCAGAAATGGTCTAAACACAGTTTGCCCCCCAGGGGAGCGACCCTTGTCTGATGGGTCGCTCCCCATCTCTAAAAAAACAAACAAACTAAAAAAAAAACACTAAAAAAATTTGCCCTGGCAACAAGAGGTTTCTGCCCCCAGGGGGGCAGAAATGGCCTAAAATAAATTTGCCCCCCCGAACACCCCCTCCGTTCCCCCCCCCCCCCAGAGCGACCCTTGCCTACGGGGTCGCTCCCCCTGCGTGACATTGGCGCCAAAAAACAAATCCCGGTGCCTAGTGGTTTCTGCCCCCTTGGGGCAGATTGACCTAAAATTGACCAATCTGCCCCCAAGGGGGGCAGAAATGGTCTAAACACAGTTTGCCCCCCAGGGGAGCGACCCTTGTCTGATGGGTAGCTCCCCATCTCTAAAAAAACAAACAAACTAAAAAAAAAAACACTAAAAAAAATTTGCCCTGGCAACAAGAGGTTTCTGCTCCCCCTGGGGGCAGATCGGCCTAATAATAGGCCAATCTGCCCCCAGGGGGGGCAGAAATGGCCTAAAATAAATTTTCCCCCCGAACACCCCCTCCGTTCCCCCCCCCCCCCCGAGCGACCCTTGCCTACGGGGTCGCTCCCCCCTGCGTGACATTGGCGCCAAAAAACAAATCCCGGTGCCTAGTGGTTTCTGCCCCCTTGGGGCAGATTGACCTAAAATTGACCAATCTGCCCCCAAGGGGGGCAGAAATGGTCTAAACACAGTTTGCCCCCCAGGGGAGCGACCCTTGTCTGATGGGTCGCTCCCCATCTCTAAAAAAAACAAACAAACTAAAAAAAAAACACTAAAAAAAATTTGCCCTGGCAACAAGAGGTTTTTGCCCCCCCTGGGGGCAGATCGGCCTAATAATAGGCCAATCTGCCCCCAGGGGGGGCAGAAATGGCCTAAAATAAATTTTCCCACCGAACACCCCCCTCCGTTCCCCCCCCCCCGAGCGACCCTTGCCTACGGGGTCGCTCCCCCTGCGTGACATTGGCGCCAAAAAACAAATCCCGGTGCCTAGTGGTTTCTGCCCCCTTGGGGCAGATTGACCTAAAATTGACCAATCTGCCCCCAAGGGGGGCAGAAATGGTCTAAACACAGTTTGCCCCCCAGGGGAGCGACCCTTGTCTGATGGGTCGCTCCCCATCTCTAAAAAAACAAACAAACTAAAAAAAAAACACAAAAAAAAATTTGCCCTGGCAACAAGAGGTTTCTGCCCCCCCTGGGGGCAGATCGGCCTAATAATAGGCCAATCTGCCCCCAGGGGGGGCAGAAATGGCCTAAAATAAATTTGCCCCCCGAACACCCCCTCCGTTCCCCCCCCCCGAGCGACCCTTGCCTACGGGGTCGCTCCCCCTGCGTGACATTGGCGCCAAAAAACAAATCCCGGTGCCTAGTGGTTTCTGCCCCCTTGGGGCAGATTGACCTAAAATTGACCAATCTGCCCCCAAGGGGGGCAGAAATGGTCTAAACACAGTTTGCCCCCCAGGGGAGCGACCCTTGTCTGATGGGTCGCTCCCCATCTCTAAAAAAACAAACAAACTAAAAAAAAAACACAAAAAAAAATTTGCCCCTGGCAACAAGAGGTTTCTGCCCCCCCTGGGGGCAGATCGGCCTAATAATAGGCCAATCTGCCCCCATGGGGGGCAGAAATGGCCTAAAATAAATTTGCCCCCCGAACACCCCCTCCGTCCCCCCCACCCCCCCAGAGCGACCCTTGCCTACGGGGTCGCTCCCCCCTGCGTGACATTGGCGCCAAAAAACAAATCCCGGTGCCTAGTGGTTTCTGCCCCCTTGGGGCAGATTGACCTAAAATTGACCAATCTGCCCCCAAGGGGGGCAGAAATGGTCTAAACACAGTTTGCCCCCCAGGGGAGCGACCCTTGTCTGATGGGTCGCTCCCCATCTCTAAAAAAACAAACAAACTAAAAAAAAAACACAAAAAAAAATTTGCCCTGGCAACAAGAGGTTTCTGCCCCCCCTGGGGGCAGATCGGCCTAATAATAGGCCAATCTGCCCCCAGGGGGGGCAGAAATGGCCTAAAATAAATTTGCCCCCCGAACACCCCCTCCGTTCCCCCCCCCCCGAGCGACCCTTGCCTACGGGGTCGCTCCCCCTGCGTGACATTGGCGCCAAAAAACAAATCCCGGTGCCTAGTGGTTTCTGCCCCCTTGGGGCAGATTGACCTAAAATTGACCAATCTGCCCCCAAGGGGGGCAGAAATGGTCTAAACACAGTTTGCCCCCCAGGGGAGCGACCCTTGTCTGATGGGTCGCTCCCCATCTCTAAATAAACAAACAAACTAAAAAAAAAACACTAAAAAAAATTTGCCCTGGCAACTAGAGGTTTCTGCCCCCCCTGGGGGCAGATCGGCCTAATAATAGGCCGATCTGCCCCCAGGGGGGGCAGAAATGGCCTAAAATAAATTTGCCCCCGAACACCCCCTCCGTTCCCCCCCCCCCCCGGAGCGACCCTTGCCTACGGGGTCGCTCCCCCTGCGTGACATTGGCGCCAAAAAACAAATCCCGGTGCCTAGTGGTTTCTGCCCCCTTGGGGCAGATTGACCTAAAATCGACCAATCTGCCCCCAAGGGGGGCAGAAATGGCCTAAACACAGTTTGCCCCCAAGGGGAGCGACCCTTGTCTGATGGGTCGCTCCCCATCTCTAAAAAAACAAACAAACTAAAAAAAAAACACAAAAAAAATTTGCCCTGGCAACAAGAGGTTTCTGCCCCCCCTGGGGGCAGATCGGCCTAATAATAGGCCGATCTGCCCCCAGGGGGGGCAGAAATGGCCTAAAATAAATTTGCCCCCCGAACACACCCTCCGTTCCCCCCCCCCCGGAGCGACCCTTGCCTACGGGGTCGCTCCCCCCTGCGTGACATTGGCGCCAAAAAACAAATCCCAGTGCCTAGTTGTTTCTGCCCCCTTGGGGCAGATTGACCTAAAATCGACCAATCTGCCCCCAAGGGGGGCAGAAATGGTCTAAACACAGTTTGCCCCCCAGGGGAGCGACCCTTGTCTGATGGGTCGCTCCCCATCTCTAAAAAAACAAACAAACAAAAAAAAAAAAAAAAAAAAAAAAATTGCCCTGGCGCCTACAGGTTTCTGCCCCCAGGGGGGGCAGAAATGGCCTAAAATAAATTTGCCCCCTGAACCCCCACCCCCCCCCCCCCCCGGAGCGACCATTGCCTACGGGGTCTCTCCCCCTGCGTGACATTGGCGCCAAAAAACAAATCCCGGTGGCTAGTGGTTTCTGCTCCCTTGGGGCAGATTGACCTAAAATCGACCAATCTGCCCCCAAGGGGGGCAGAAATGGTCTAAACACAGTTTGCCCCCCAGGGGAGCGACCCTTGTCTGATGGGTCGCTCCCCATCTCTAAAAAAACAAACAAACTAAAAAAAAAACACAAAAAAAATGTTGCCCTGGCAACAAGAGGTTTCTGCCCCCCCTGGGGGGGCAGAAATGGCCTAAAATAAATTTGCCCCCGAACACCCCCTCCGTTCCCCCCCCCCCCGGAGCGACCCTTGCTTACGGGGTCGCTCCCCCTGCGTGACATTGGCGCCAAAAAAACAAATCCCGGTGCCTAGTGGTTTCTGCCCCCTTGGGGCAGATTGACCTAAAATTGACCAATCTGCCCCCAAGGGGGGCAGAAATGGTCTAAACACAGTTTGCCCCCCAGGGGAGCGACCATTGTCTGATGGGTCGCTCCCCATCTCTAAAAAAACAAAGAAACAAAAAAAAAACGAATAAAAAAAATTTGCCCTGGCAACAAGAGGTTTTCTGCCCCCCCCTGGGGGCAGATCGGCCTAATAATAGGCCAATCTGCCCCCAGGGGGGGCAGAAATGGCCTAAAATAAATTTGCCCCCCGAACACCCCCCTCCGTTCCCCCCCCCCCCGGAGCGACCCTTGCCTACGGGGTCGCTCCCCCTGCGTGACATTGGCGCCAAAAAAACAAATCCCGGTGCCTAGTGGTTTCTGCCCCCTTGGGGCAGATTGACCTAAAATCGACCAATCTGCCCCCAAGGGGGGCAGAAATGGTCTAAACACAGTTTGCCCCCCAGGGGAGCGACCCTTGTCTGATGGGTCGCTCCCCATCTCTAAAAAAACAAACAAACTAAAAAAAAAACACTAAAAAATATGTGCCCTGGCAACAAGAGGTTTCTGCCCCCAGGGGTGGCAGAAATGGCCTAAAATAAATTTGCACCCGAACACCCACCCCCCCACCCCCCGGAGTGACCCTTGCCTACGGGGTCGCTCCCCTTGCGTGACATTGGCGCCAAAAAACAAATCCCCGGTGCCTAGTGGTTTCTGCCCCCTTGGGGCAGATTGACCTAAAATCGACCAATCTGCCCCCAAGGGGGGCAGAAATGGTTTAAATACAGTTTGCCCCCCAGGGGAGCGACCCTTGTCTGATGGGTCGCTACCCATCTCTAAAAAAAAAAAAAAAAAAAAAAAAAAAAAAAAAATTTGCCCTGGCGCCTAGAGGTTTCTTCCCCCCCTGGGGGTAGATCGGCCTAATACCAATAGGGCGATCTGCCCCCAGGGGGGCGCAGAGATGGCCTAAAATAATTTTGACCCCCCCAACCCCCCAACCCCCCGGGGAGCGACCCTTGACTACAAGGTCGCTCCCCTTGTGTGACGGCGCAAAAAAAAGATCCCTGATGCCTAGTGGTTTCTGCCCCCCTTGGGGGCAGATTGACCTAAAATCGGCCGATCTGCCCCCAAAGCGAGCAGAAATGGCCTAAATACATTTTGCCCCTCCAGGGGAGCGACCCTTGTCCAAGGGGGTCGCTCCCCATCTGTAAAACAGGAAAGCAAAAAAATCCCTGGTGCCTAGTGGTTTCTGCCCCCCTTGGGGGCAGATCAGCCGAATCAAAATAGGCTGATCTACCCCCCCCAGGGGGGCAGAAATGGCCTAAAATAATCCCCCCCCCCAGGGAGCGACCCTTGCCTAAGGGGTCGCTCCCCTTGCGTGAAATTCACGCAAAAAAAAAACTCCCTGGTGTCCAATGGTTTCTGCCCCCCTTGGGGAGCAGATTGGCCTCATCAAAATAGGCCAATCTGCCCCCCAAGGGGGGCAGAAATGGCCTAAATATAATTTGCCCCCTAGGGGAGCGACCCTTGCCTAAGGGGTCGCTCCCCACCAAAAAAAAAAAGAAAACATAACAAAAAAAAAAAAAAAAAAAAAAGATCCCTGGTGCCTAGAGGTTTCTGCCCCCCCTGGGGGCAGATCGGCCTAATAATAGGCCGATCTGTCAACAGGGGGGGCAGAAAGGCCTTCCCAAAAAAATGCCCCCCCTGGGAGCGACCCTTGCCAAAGGGGTCGCTCCCCGTTGCGTGAAATTCGCGCGCAAAAACAAACTCCTGGTGTCTAATGGTTTCTGCCCCCCTCGGGGGCAGATTGGCCTCATCAAAATAGGCCAATCTGCCCCCAAGGGGGGCAGAAATGGCCTAAATATATATTGCCCCGTAGGGGAGCGACCCTTGCCTAAGGGATCGCTCTCCACCTAAAAAAAAAAGAAATCATCACAAACAAAAAAAAAAAAAAAAAAGGTCCCTGGTGCCTAGAAGTTTCTGCCCCCAGGGGGGGCAGAAAGGGCCTTCCTAAAAAAATGCCCCCCCTGGAGCGACCCTTGCCAAGGGGTCGCTCCCTTTTGCCAATTTCACTGAAAAAAAAAAAAAATCCCTGGTGTCTAGTGGGGTTTCAAAAGCCGGATTGCAAGCAATCCGGCTTTTGAAACCTGTGAGAGACTTCAAAGGGAAGGAAATACATTTCCTTCCCTTTGAAGCCTCTCGGGGCCTCCCCCATGGGGATTGAAAAAGAAATGCAAAAGCATTTCTATTTCAATCGTGCTGGAAGCTCTGCTTCCAGCGCGATGGGGGAGACCCTGTGACTAATCAGCGCGCGCATCGCGCGCTGACGTCACAGGGGGGGTTAGGGGGGGTCGGGGGGTGGAAGGGGAAGGGCTTCCCCTTCCATCTCTGACTTGGGGGGGTGGGGGGGAACCCCACAGAGGGAGCGCTAGCGCTCCCTCTGGGCTCTGTGCACAGGACGTAATGGTTACGTCCTGGGCACAGCAGCACTGTGCCTCAGGACGTAACCATTACGTCCTGGGCACAGAAGGGGTTAAACCTACCAAATACAGTAATTAATCTGTTCAGGTGACAAAGAAAACTCATCTTATTAGCACTCAGACTCAACACTTGATCACCAGTTTTCATTTTGATAAATACATAACGTAACATAAAAAGTTACAGAGTAAAATGTGGAGAAAAATGGCTGTTTTTTTCACCTCAATTTCAATATTTCTTTATTTCAGCTGTTATTTTCTGTAGGAAACACTTGTAGGATCTACACAAATGACCCCTTGCTGAATTCAGAATTGTGTCTACTTTTCAATGTTTAGCTTTCTGGGATCCAGCATTGGTTTCTCACCCATTTTTGTCACTAACTGGAAGGAGGCTGAAAGCACAATAAATAGTAAAAATGGGGTATGTCCCAGTAAAATGCCAAAATTGTATTGAAAAATTGGGTTTTCCAATTCAAGTCTGCCTGTTCCTGAAAGCTGGGAAGATGGTGATCTTGCCACCACAAACCCTTTGTTGGTGCCATTTTCAGGTAAAAAACCACAAGCTGCCTTCTGCAGCCCTTTTTCTCATTTTAAAAAACAAAACACAATTTTCACTGTATTTTGGCTAATTTCTTGGTCTCCTTCAGGGGAACCCACAAAGTCTGGGTACCTCTAGAATCCCTAGGATGTTGGAAAAACAGGATGCAAATTTGGCGTGGGTAGCTTACGTGAACAAAAATTTATGAGGGCCTAAGCGTGAACTGCCCCAAATAGCCAAAAAAGGCTCGGCATAGGAGGGGGAAAAGGCCTGGCAGCGAAGGGGTTATCATTGGGCCCTTTGGGTTACATGAGCCAATGATGATGTACACCGGCAGTGGCGGTACGCACAGCCGCGGATGTGACCTCAGTCTGGAAGTGACAATTGCTCATGTGCCTGGGGAAAGGGCCCCTGCCTTCACCGCAGAGGAGTTGGACAAACTGGTGGATAGGGTCCTCCCCCAACACATGCTACTCTACGGTCCTCCAGACAAACAGGTGAGTACACTGTGAGCATGATGCGTGGGCAATGAATGTATGGAGTGGTGTGGATGGAAGATACATGTGTGGGGGGCAGAGGCCTGCATGTGAGGATGGTGAGTGTATGTGCGTCAGGGCATGGGTGTGAACTGGTGGGCAATGAGTATGGCGGCCCGGAAGGAGAGTAATTTCCTTTCATCCTGTATCTTTCTTCTAGGTCAGCGCCCACCAGAAGAAGGAAGAAAGTGCAGACCTTGGGGGTATTTCATAAACGGAGCACCCACTGCCACAAGAGATGGGAGGACCTGCGCCGCTGGAGCAAGAAGACAGCGGAGGCCCAGCTGTGGATGGCCTCCCAACGTGGAAGGGGTGCCTGTCGCACCATGATCCCCCTGATGTTCCAGATCCTGGCAGTGGCATATACGGAGTTGGATGGGCGCTTGAGGGCATCACAGCAGCCACAAGGGGGTGAGTACAGTCTCATTCAGCTGACTCTGCACGCTTTACGAGGTGTGTGGGTGGGGGATGTGGGCTGTGGGTTCCCCTAGGCCAGGGCAAACACGGTAGGGTAGGTCCCTTGTTAGGCAGGCTTTGAGGCACTCCAACCCCAATAGTGGTAGTCGGCATCTACAACTAGTCAGGCTCCTGTGGGTTCCAGGTGTGCAGCAAATGGCATTAGGCATAGTCCCCCATGGGTAGGTGATTTTCCTAACTGCTAGTGCATGGCCTACTGCATAGGACTGCTCCCTGTGTGTTGTGTCTGCCAACGGTAGTGGTGTTGCTGGCATTGACCATGTGTCTCCTCTGTCTCCTGTCTCCCCCCATTCTTGTTTTGTCACCCTGTCCTTGTGTGCATTAGCATCATCTGGCGAAGGAGCAGAGGCACCGGAGACGGAGGGAGCTTCATCCCACATGGCCCAGGAGGGTGAATCCACGGAGGGTGAAGGTATCAGTGGGACAGAGGGCGAGGGGAGCTCCACGATGAGGACACCAGTGACAGCAACTCCTCCTCTGCTGGGAGCTCCCTTGCGGTGGCGGGCACCTCTGTGCCCACCGCAACAACAGGTACAGCCGCCAACCCCCATACCAGCATTGCCCTCCCAGCAGCCCCTCAGCGTGTTTCTCGTGCCCACTCACCCAGGAGGGTGGGCATCTCCTTCGCCCCAGGCACCTCAGGCCTTTCCCCAGTCAGCCCTGCTGCCCTCAGTGAGGAGGCTATTGATCTCCTGAGATCCCTCACTGTTGCGCAGTCAACCATTCTGAATGCCATCCAGGGTGTCGAGAGGCATTTGCAGCAAACAAATGCATACCTGGAGGGCATTCATTCTGGCGTGGCGGCCCAACAGAGAGCATTTCAGGCTCTGGCCTCAGCATTGATGCCAGCCATTGTCTCTGTGTCCAGCATACCCCCTCCAACTTCCACTACCCAGACACAATCCCCTCTACCTCAGCCTATCCCAAGCACACCATCAGACCAGCATGTCCCTCTCCTCCACATCCTCCACCTCCCTCCCAGTCTTGTCTCCACTCACACCTGCATGCACCACTACATCTTCAGCCACTACCTCCATCACCAGCACGCCCATCACTACACACCGCTCACTTGCAATCACCACCCCCACTACCATTCACACGTCCCCTGTGTCCTCTCCCAGTGTGTCTGTGAGCCCTCCTCCCAAAGTACACAAATGCAGGCACACACCCACTCAACAGCCATCCACCTCACAACAGCCTCCAACCCATGCACCTTCACCCAAACTCAGCAGACGTACACCTCCTACAACCACTACCTCTTCCTTCACTCCCAAACCCCCTCCATCTTCCCCTCCCAGTGTGTCAAAAAAACTTTACCTAGCTAACCTGAACCTCTTCCCTACACCTCCCCCCATCCTTCTCCTAGGGTCAGGATGTCTAGATCCCAGCCCAGCACCTCAGCCACCGAATCTGCATCTGCTGTGGTCCCTGCTACTCCAGTACGGTCAAAGGGGGCACCCGTCAGAGCTGCCAGTGTGCCACGGACAGAAAAGAAGGACCACCTTATTCCACCACCTGCAAAGCTCAAAAAGGGACCGGCTTCCAGCAGGGGACAGTCACACCACCCACCCAGCAAGGCCTCGCACAAACACTGAGTGGACAGTGCCAAGGTCCCTGCAGTGACTGTCAAGATGGGGAAGGGCCACAAGCCAAAGGTCACATCACCTCTGGGCACAATGTCACCTGGTGAGGGGTGGGTGACCACCAAATCATCAGGGATGGTAGCCACATGCACCACAGTCACCACCGCTGCTCCGACCGCCACCTGCACCGCCGCTGCCACAACGTCAGTCTGCAGCATCCTCCCCAAGGATCAGCCCTCCGAGGCTGACGGAGACGGTATGGTGTCTCCATCCACCGCAACAGTCACTTGCACCACAGCCAGCACTGGCAGCATCTCCGCCGCAGCCACCGCCGCCTGCACCACCATCAGCACCGCCATGTGCACAGCCGATGCCACTCTGTCGGACGTCAGTCCCATCCCCAGTGTGCAGCCGTCAGAGTCTGCAGGTGATGTCCTGGACCCTGGACACGCCACCTGAGACACCACCTCCAGCACCGAATGAGCAATTGGCAGCCTAAGTCGCCGCAGGATGGAGTGTGGGTCTGCCTCCATGGAGTATCATGCTACCTTTTCCAGGTACATTGCGTGACTGTGACACCCAGGTGAGACGAAGTCAACATGCCACACCCCAGGTGCAGCATCACTGGGAACAAAGCCCCCTCCAAAACCAGTGGAGAAAAGCATCCACTAACACAGTACTTGTCAGGATGAAGCACTCTGGGCACAAAGACCCCTCCAGAACCAGTGGAGAAAAGCATCCACTAACACAGTCCTTGGCAGGATGAAGCACTCTGGGCACAAAGCCCCCTCCAGAACCAGTGGAGAAAAGCATCCACCAACACAGTCCTTGGCAAGATGAAGCACTCTGGGCACAAAGCCCCCTCCAGAACCAGTGGAGAAAAGCACCCACTAACACAGTCCTTGGCAGGATGAAGCACTCTGGGCACAAAGCCCCCTCCAGAACCAGTGGAACATGTCACCAACTTGAGAGACTGTGTCTGTGCACTCCCCAGGACCAAGCAGTGGGCAAACCACCCACTTGAGAGACTGTGGCTTTGCATTCCCCAGGAGCAAGC
Organism: Pleurodeles waltl; assembly: GCF_031143425.1. NCBI lineage: Eukaryota > Metazoa > Chordata > Amphibia > Caudata > Salamandridae > Pleurodeles > Pleurodeles waltl. Next base: position 1,145,239,284 of record NC_090440.1, read on the forward strand.
AGTGGGCAACCCACCCACTTGAGAGACTTGAGAGACTGTGGCTTTGCACTCCCCAGGAGCAAGCAGTGGGCAACAGACCCACTTGAGAGACTTGAGAGACTGTGGCTTTGCACTCCCCAGGAGCAAGCAGTGGGCAACCCACCCACTTGACAGACTTGAGAGACTGTGGCTTTGCACTCCCCAGGAGCAAGCAGTGGGCATGGAGCCCCCTCGAGGAGCAGTGACATTGTACCATCATCCGGCTAAGGCGCCACCCTCCCCTTCCCCCTGAGATGCCTGTTTTTTTCCGACCTGATGCCCCTGCAGTGTTCTCTCCATTTTGAGGCAGGTGTCATGTGTGGGCTTCGCCCATGCTTTTTGGGACCACTGGTCCACAGACATTTCATGGGACAGTGTACAGACTTGTGTACTTGCTGTAAATATTTGTGTATACTGATTATTTGCTGTTCTCTTGGGCTATATGATTGTTCGAATATTACACTAGTTAAATTCATTATGTTTGGTCCTTGCGTTCTTCCAGGGGGTGTCGGGTGTATCTGTGATGTTATTAGATATGTGTGTGTGTTGTTGTGGGTAGGGGGGTGTTGCGTTTTGCGTGTGTGTCACTCTCTTTTCCCTCCTCCCCTCCCCTGTGTGCTAGGTGCAGTACTCACCGTCGTCGGCGCCGCCTTCTCTCCACTTCGTGGTGTATTCATAGATACAGCAACATGGGCAGGACCTGTAACTCGGGCTCCATGGAGTCCTGGTTCTTCGTTGAGTGTCGAGATTGGTGCCTTGTAATAGTGTGGGCAGTACATTGTGTTCCGCCTGTCTGTTGGCAGTGTCCGCCGCGTGTTTGTTGCTACGGCTGTGGCAATTGGAGTGTTAAAGTGGCTGTCTGTGTTGGCGGTTTCCGCCATGGGCGTGATTCCATTTTTTTAACTGCTGGCCTGTTAGCGGTATTACCGCCGCTTTATCACCAGCCGCCAGGGTTGTAATGAGGGCCTAAATGTACATAAACCAAAGTCCATTGACCAGCCCACTTCATTCATTCCTGGAGGGTCTCCATAGTACCCACCTTGTTGCCCTTCAGTGGAGACCTTGAGGTATTCTTGAAATGTTCCCGTTACAATGCCTCAATTACCCTACCCAACCCGTCTCTATCAGAGTGCCGATGAAGCATGAGGCAATGGGTACCATTTTGCCAAAGGACCTAGGTGGTCTTCAAGTAGATGGATCACATGTAGATAATTGAGGAAAATCCTCCTGCATTTTATTTGGAATAGTGTCTATGTTAGACTCTTTTTGATCCAAAAAATCCCCTAAGGCATCTGGGTCAGTTAATTCCCTAGTCTTCCCCTCAATATTGATGATCATCATGGCTGGATCTAAAAAGGCATATCGAATGCCCTCTTTACAACGGGGGTTTGTAATGCCAGAAACATTTTATGTATGACGATTAAACATTTTATGTATGACCATTGCCTTGTAGGAAAAATCTGCAGAGATAAAAATGTCATGGTCATCGTACTTAAGAGTACCTCTTTTATTCCTCCCAAAGTGAAGAATAAGGTGAGTGTGCGAATGACGCACCCAGAAGGCAACTATAGACCTAGGAGCTGTAGCCCTCCTGGAAGTATTACGGCTCCAAAACCTATTGGCACAATGTGATTCAAGTTGGCCATCAAACAACACCTGGAGTAGTTCAGTTAAGAAAGTGGTAAGAAATCCCACCATATCCTTACCCTCCTGACCTTCAGGCAACCCCTTATCCTAATATTGCCCCTCCTGGAACAATCTTTGAGTTCTATAACCGTTGCTTGCAATGTAGATATATCAGTTCCCTAATCAGGTTGTTGAACATATAATTGATCCAAGTCGTCCAGTGTCTTAATTGTGGAGCCCATTCGCTGATGGATAATGGTCATATCAAGTCTCAAAGATTTAATATCGGAAGCGAGATCTAAGATTGTACCATCAAATGTAGAAATCTTTGCTCTAATAGAAGTCACTTCCCTAAGGATCATGGTTAATATATGGGACTCCATCCCTGGTGAACCCCCCCCCCCACCATGCCTTTGACATAAGGTTTGGCATTTGGTATTTTAATCACTTCTGCTGTTTGAACATATGGCTAACAACACCTGTAACAAATAAGCAATGACAATTCAAATATGCTCCATAACCAGTCCACAGATCCTGCAAAAGAAGACGGATCAATCCCAAAGTACTTGGACACAAAAAGAATACCCATGTACGATGGTAGCAGATCTCCAGCACCTCACCACTCAATTAGCATTGTGAAAGAAGAATCAAGGGATTGTGGAACAGCAAAAGACAGCATTGCCTAAAGCAACAGCTCTCAGAGCCCGTTCCTGTACCAGGAGTTAGAAATCATCATCTGGTTCTCCTGATCATGAAAGGGTGGAACACTGGGACTCCAAATGGCAGGGCAACCGACCCCAAGATGGTAGATTGAATCTTTGCTCATCTGCAGCAGCTGTATTGTTAGAGACCATGACTATGGCCCCACCTCTCATTAAGTATAGTCATTGTGCTGTAGGCTGCCATCCAACCGCTGTAGTCAGATAATGAAATGTGACGGCAACCCAAAATGGCAGCACACCAAACCACAGGAGGATGGCCTCCTGGTCCCAAGAACGGTTCATTTCCCCAGAGTGTTCATGTGGACAGGTTATTCCATTTTGCCACAGACAAAGAAACACCCCTCATCTACCAAGGCAATTGGGGGGCCAGCAACACAGTCCTTGTCGAGGATCACTGTAGCGAAGTAGGCCGTCAGCCCCCACTCTCCACACCTCAATATAAAAAATAAAAGGTATCAGGGAACAACCCTGCTCACCCTGGAGGTCATGCAGCCACTGGTCTGTGTGACAATAGCTCCCTCACTGCGGGATATCCGGGCTCAGAATGGTGGGTTGCAAATGCCGGGTATGAGGGGTTGTCTGACTTTAAAATGGCTGTTCAATCTTGCGTTCCTTGAAGGTGACAAAGTTTAATCCACTCAACTAAATGGATACCCCATTGTTTATAACAAAATTGGGTCAGCTCGCCATCCTTCTGACCCCAGATGGGGGACTCTGTCACTCCAGTGTTTTCCCATCAGACTTCACTACTGCCCCTTAGTCCTGCAGGAGCAACACTGATCTTGAAACACTCCACCGCACCCTCTAATATGGGAAATGCAAGGTGTAAAAAAAAGAATAACGCTTACCATCAAGGTGGTACTGCCTCCAAAGCTCGGTCAGGATGCAGTCATGTTGGATCAGGTCAGCTGAACCTAAAATGGAGAACAGCCACTTCCCTCCATGGAAGGCCGCCTGACCGCAAAATGGTAGATCACTGCTTTGTTTCACTGTATGGCCATTGATTTGACAAACAGTTTATTTGGTCATTGCAGGATTGTTCTTGGGCACAATTATGAGATTCGTCCTTTGCCCCCATGATCCTCCGAGCTCCACTCCCCTGGGGTCTCTCTGGCAGGCTGCACGGTTGCTGTCCGAGAACCAAATTGGCAGCAAAGACAGTCCTTTCCCTTTCCTCACTCTCACCCACACGGTCGCTCCCTGTCTCTCAGGGAGTAGACAATATGATCCTGTAAAACAGGAGAGGAGTCCCTAGGGCTCCTCCGCCATGGATCGTAACTGCTCTGATAAGGGCAGCTTCAAGGTCAGTGTGCAGGGCTCCTGCTACAGTGCTCCTGCTCTGACTGCTCAATCTCAGTCCTCAGGCCAATTTGAAAAAAGAGCCCCCGCTCACCACAAACATAGGAGGCTCATCTACTGCATACAATGTAAAGGGAACCCCCAAAACTGTCTCCTGGGCATAGGATTCTGTGTTTAAGGGCTCCTGGGTGCCAGAGTCTCCCTGTGGAGCCCCCATCTTGGACCCAGCTTGGCCCTGATTCCTATTGTACCTTGACTGAGGCTGAGCCTGGCCACTGCCAAGGTGTCACTTCCTCCACTTGACCTGCCTCTCCACAGGAGAGAACATATACCCTGCATTCCCTATCTGGCACAGATTCAGTCAGTGATTATGGCACGGGTGATGAAATTGCACAACCATACCACAAAGAGAATGGGTATGACAACCTACCAGGTGCCTGTTGCCTTGATACCTCCCCTGAGTTGAGGCTCCACTCAACCCCTTGTCCTGCCAAAGAGAGCACTTCTTATGCAATGATAATGCACAGACCAACTGAAGTCCTTGACCTCCAGCTCCCTATCTTGGAGGTTGTAACGGATCGTATTTTTGATTGAGGGAGGTGAAAACCCTACTGAAGCAACAACCACAATCCTTGTCAGGGTGAACCATAAAAGTCACTAAATTAACCTGTGCTTAGCCCTCTTGTACCTTGGCACAAAAGCAGTCTTACTTAACTTGGAGGCACTGTATTAAGTTTTTATTCAGCACTCAAACAGTAATAAAGTGGAAACTCAACACAAGAAAAATCACAAACAATTACAAAAACAGAGTAAATGTTAGTACATAAAATGACACAAAAATGAATTAAATCCAATCAGTAGAACCTGAATTATGAACGTTTACAGTTTTTGGTGAAAAATAGCGCCTAATAGATCAAAGTGCCAACCAAAGGTAGCCTGTTGCGCGAGACCAGGGCAAATCAAAAGTTAAGGTTGACCGGATGGACTGCGGTTCAGATACACAAGGTAGTTTGGGCCTGGTCTCGGCTTACCTTCAGAGTTTGAAAGAAATTCAGAGAAAAGGTTAGGGGGAAGGTAGAGTTTAGTGGGGCAAGGAAGCAGGCTGTGTCAGAAGAGGAGTCGTTGTCACTGAGGAGCATTCAATGAAGTCTCTGTGAAGCCTTCAACTATGGTGGTAAGCTCCAAGTGGTGAAGCTGGATTTCCAGGCCAAGGAAGTGGTTGTCGTCGATGGGAAGTCTGTCATCATCATGCCCGGTAAAGGATTTTACCTTTGTACTTAAACAACTTTTTGGAAGTCAAAAACCTTCAGCAGGATGAAGCTAAAAGCTGTAGCCAAAGAGTGCTCCACGAGGTCAGATACCATTGCTCGGAGGTTCAGCTGAGCAGGATCTGCTACTGCTGGAAGAAAGATAACAGGAGCTACCCCAAAGTCAGCCCACTGGTGATGCACTTTGGTCAGATCAGCTGGTAGGTATGTCCTAGCCTTTTGTCGGTTCTTCTGGCACTTTTTGGTGGAAAATGTTCTAAGGTAACTGTAGGAAAGTGCCCTTTTTGGCATGGTTACCCATGCCCCACACACACGTTTTGCCTGATATTGATGCTGACATGACTGAGAGTGTGCTGGGATCCTCCTAACCAGGCCCAAGCACCAGTGTTCTTTCCCAAAACTGTACCATTGCTTCCCTAATTGGAACACCCCTGGCACACAGCTAAGTCCCTTATAAAAGGTACCCATGGCACCAAGGACTCTGTGGCCAGGGAAGGTCTCCAGGGGCTGCAGCATGTATTATGCTACTCTAGGAGACCCCTCACCAAACACATGCACACTGCCATTGCACATTGTGTGTGCTGGTGGGGAGAGAAAGACAAAGTCGACATGGCACCCCCTCAGGGTGCCATGACGCAAATCACTGTCTGTGGCATAGGTAATTCACCCCTCTAGAAGGCCTTCCAGCCCTAACGCAGGGTGCACTATTCCACAGGTGAGGATATAGCTGCAAGAGCAATATGCCCCTACAGTGTCTAAGTCCATTCTTAGAGATTGTAAGTGCAGTGTGGTCATATTGAGTACATGGGTTGGGAGTTCATCATTACGAACTGCACAGCTCCATGATGACTTCACTTAAGTCTGGGAAGTTTGATATCAAACTTTTCAGCACAATAAACCCACAATGATGCCAGTGCATTTTAATCAAACTTCTAGTGCTGGACTGACGGGTCTGTGCCAGTCTGCCACTTCCAGACAATTTTCTGACCTCATGGTCTGAGAGCCTTAGTGCTCTCTAAGGCCAGAAACAAATCCTGCAATGGGTGAAAGTGATTCACATCGCCCTCGTGAAGGAACTGTAACACCTGGTGGTGAGCCTCAAAGGGCTCAGGCCTCTGATTGCAGTGCCCCAGGGCACTCCAGCTAGTGGAGATGCCCACCCTCCGGACAAAGCCCCACTTTTGGCCGCAGGTCCGGTAGGAAAATTAGGAACAACAGGGAGGAGTGACCACTTCAGCGAGGACCACCTCTAAGGTCTCCAGAGCTGAGGTGACCTGCTCCCTGCAGAATCCTCCATCTTGGTTTGGAGGACGGGGACCAATAGTTGTTAGGTCTGTGTCCCCCTCCCAAAAGGGTGTGGGCACCGGAAGGGTTTAGTCACCCTCAGGGACAGTAGCCATTGGCTACTGCCCTCTGACCCCAGTAACACCCCTAAATCTAGGATTTAAGGGCTCCCCTGAACCTAGCTCATCAGATAACTGGTGATCTCAAGAACACAACAAGAAGAGAGAAGAAGGACTGCTAAGCTACCCCCAGCAGAAAAGACTGCCAACACCAACTAATTTGGCCCCAGCCCTACCAGCCTATCTACAGCTTACAAAAAAGGCAATGCATTCTGCAAGACCAGCCATCTCTTCAAAACCCCAAGAGGACTGCCTGCCGACCAAAAAATCTTCTTGGGGAACACGTCCTCTGGTGCAGCAACGTGCAGTAGGCGGCTCTCATCTTTGTCCAACTTGTGGTTTCCTTGAACTGACCTCCTGGACCCAGCCTGCAGCCTACTTGTGACCCCCAGGGCCCCCCTATTCAAAAGCATTTCAAGCCAGATTCTGAGTTTGCACCCTGCACACGGCTGCCCCTGTGCCGATAAGTGTGTGTGTTTGGTGCCGACCTGTGCCCCCTGGTGCTCTCCTAAACCCCCCAGGTCTGCCCTCTGAAAATGAGGGTACTTACCTGCTGGCAGATCCAGTTTGGAGTGCCCTAAGTCTTCATAGGGGCCCATTTTAAATCTTGCAGCAACTTTGACCTCTGCACCCGGCTGTCCCCCTTGTTGCTTGTGGTGGGTGTCCGGGGTTAACTTGAACCCCAACCTGTGGACATCCTAACCCACAGAGACTGGAAATGTAAGTCTTCTACTTACCTTGAAACTGCACACATTTTTCTTCCCCCCAGAACTGTGTTTGAAAATTGCAGTGTCAATATTTTAAACAGGTTATTGCTATTTACTTGAAAACGTTTAACTTGCCAAATTGAAACAAAGTGGTGTGGATACATATGCTTGCTACTTACCTGCAAATGTACTTACCTGCAATCAAAAACTTGTGTTTCTAGAAACAAAATATATTTTTTCTATATAAAAACATTTGGCCTGGAGTTAGTCATTGAGTGTGTGCTTCATTTATTGCCTTTGTGAGTACAACAGATGCTTTGCACTACCTTATGATAAGCCTACCTGCTCGACCACACTACCTCAAAAGAAAGCGTTAGTATTATCTACTTTAGACTCTGTGCACACTATATCTCATTTTTATGTGGTATATGCAGAGCCAGCTTCCTACACTAACCCAATGCTCCTTCACAACAATAGATTCAAAATTATCACTCTGGTCTAGGTCTCGCCTGCATTCCACCCTGGAGACTGGATGCTGGCATATGACCTGCAGAACCTGTAGTTCCAAATACCCACCCTGCGGGCCCATTATTGCTTACCTTGGTACGTAGTGGAGCAGGAGCATTTCAAGTTCACAGTGCTCCATTTTGGTCCCACCTGTGCACCTCAGGCGTTCATGAAAGTAATTGCGGTGGTGACAGCTAACTTTTGGAGGTCCCAGTCTCTCCCTCCCTCAAAGACTGGCTGCTGAAGTAGACTCACCCCAGGCAGTTGTCAGCTACCTACAGACTATGACAAACCTCCTGTCATCTTTGGGGCTCACTGTTAATGTGCCAAAGTCACATCTGACCCCTTCTCAGACACACTCCTTCATTGTAGCCATTCTAGACACAGTTTTATATTGTGCCTTTCTCTTGGAAAGTAGAGTCCAGGGCATTCAGGCTATAAACCTGATGTTTCAGCCCTAGTCCTGGATCTCAGTAAAGTCGACTTTGAGGCTGCTGGGACTGATGGCCTCCTGCATCCTGCTGGTGAAGCATATGCAAGCTCTGCTGTGGGATCTTAAGTCCCAGTTGGTCCAACATCCAGGATACCTCTCTGGCCATATCCAAATTTCAGAACAGACTGCAAAAGATTTACATTGGTGATCGCTGGACTGCGATTGGGTCAGGGGCTGACCCCTCTCCCTTCCCCACCCAGAGCTGATAGTGGTGATCAATGCATAATTTCTGGGTTGGGGTAGCCATCTCACAGAGGTGGAGATCAGTGGTCTCTGGTCGAGGGCAGGCTCCATATCAACCTTGTGGATCTGAGGGTCATCTACTTTGCTTTGAAAGCCTGCCATCCATCACGGGGAGGCTTGCACAGGTGCTCACAGACAACACCACCGCCATGTGGTGTTGCAACAAACAGGGTGGGCTGAGGGTTACAGCGCCTGTTCCAGTAGGCCCTGTGCATCTAGAAGTTGCTGGGCCACCAAGGAATTTTCCTGGTGGTGAACCACTTGGCAGACTCTGTGGATGGCAGGTCGGATGACCTCAGCCGTTGGTTCCTAGCGGATCACATGTGACAGTTACACATGTAAGTGGCGCAAGGTCTCACCTGCGAGTGGGAGAACCTTGGTTCGATCTGTTTACCGCTGAGAGCATGCAATGTCAGCACTTCTCCTCCTTGGAGGTTCTAAGAGGTATCTCACTAGGACACAGGTTGCACCTTGAGTGGAACTTGTGACTCCTATATGCCTTTTTACTGATACCACTCCTTCCCTGAGTTCTTAAGAAGATCAGGATCCACCTGGCCCAGGTCTTCCTATTGGCCCCAGATTAGGCATGGAGAGTGTGGTTTCTAGAAACTCCTGGACTTAAGCATGTGTCCTACGATCAGGTTTCCCCTATGGGAGGATTTGCTGTTGCAGCAGCAGGGAAGGGTTCTGCACTTAGGCCTTTGCATTCTCCATCTTCATGCTTGGAGATTGAGCGCCAAATGAAAAAATATCGAGGTAATGTATGGAATGCTTGAATTAATCTAAGCCACTGGCAAATGCTAATGGACCACATTCAAATCCATCATTTTTCGCCTACCATGCCACCTCAGTTTAGACGTAGCCATATGCAAATCAGTCTTGACTTATGCTCCTCATGGGAAATGTCCAGTCCGGACTGCGCAAGTGGCGACAACTGAATACCTTTAACTTTCCTTCGTAGGTGGTTACTGTAATCTTGGCAGCTAGGCTTCCCTTGACAAAACTGTAAATGCCTCATGTTAGGACAACTTTGTGGCTTGTTTCAGTACATAGCAGATAGACCCCCTTTAAGCAAAGTTATTTGATATTTGGTTGTTTGTTTTGTCCTTAGCCTGGCAAGGCTTTGCTCTGGACACTGTTAAAGGGTAACTTTCGGCTCTTTCAGCATTTTACAGTTGCTGGATCAGCCCTCATTGTTTAGCTCTCCCGTTCTTAAGTGCTTCTTAAAACATTTACAACATTTGTTTTCTCCTTCTGTTATGTGACAGTGGGACCCTAACTTGGTTCTCACATATTTCATGTGCACTACCTTTGGGCTGCTTCATGGTTGTCCTTTGTGGCTTTGCACTCTCAAGACAGTGTTCCCCACTACCATAACATCGGCGAGGCACGTGAGCAAGCTGTAGGCTTTCTGTGCCAACCCGTTGTATACCACTTTCTTCCCAGACAAGTTGATTCTGCAGACAAGAGCATCCTTTTTGCCTAAAGTTGTGACACCACTCCTCGTCTGTGAGCACATCACCACCCGCTTTCTATGCTCCCCCTCACCATTCTAAGGAGCAGGCAAGATTCCACTGTTTAGACCATAAGAGAGCTCTACATTCTTACAGTGATCGTACCAGAGAGTACAAGGTGGATGATCAGCTTGTTGTGGTGTTCTCTGGAGCAAAAAAAAAAGGGAAGACAATGCAGAAGAGAACCATTTACTGCTGGATCGTGCTCTGCATTGAGAACTGCTAAGCAGTGGCCAAAGAACACCCTCCAGAAGGACTGTGTGCTCCTTCTACCAGGTCTACAAATTCTACCTCTGCATTGGCATGCAGAATCGCTGTCCTGGACATCTGCCGGCAGTTACATGGGCATCCCTCCATTAGTTCACAAAGCACCACTATCTGGACTGTGAATTTCACCAAGAGGGGCATTTTGTCCCCCCGTCCTGCAGGACTTTCTGGTTTGAGTCCATTCACAGACTTTCCTTCAAATAGGTACTGTTTTGGTATCTATTCAGAAGTTGAGGAATGTGTGTCAAGAAGTTTGTATCAGATGAGCAAGTTATTAACCTTTGGGAATGCTCTTTCTGGTAGAGACGCTGTCTAGCCACAGATTCCTCACCAGCCCTCCCATCCTCCCCATACCGTGTTTGGGCTTGGTCCACTAATAAGATCACAATTCTATGAATCTGCACACTGATCACAACCAGTTTTTTAGTGGGACTCTATGTCTGGGGGTGCAGACAGCCTCAAAAGAAACTGTCAACACATAAGAATGGTACCACACGTCATTTCCAGAGCAGAATGGCATGACGCTACCGACCGTCACGCAGAGATACTGATGAAACATTTCCAGGTCCAGTCTGACTCCTAGGTAATGTTCAAAAGTTGAGAAATCTGTTGCTAGATTCTCTACCAGAAGGAGCTCTAACAAAGGTAACTTGTTTGTCTCGCCTAGGACCTCCTTCACCTTGAACAAAATAAATTCCTGTCCCATTCGTTATTCCTACCATCTACCAAATGGCATTGCTCAGAAAGAACAAATCAGCAGCTTTTTCCTAACAAATTTGAATTTCTAAGGGGAACCTTGTCTCCATCTTCCCTCGCGTATTCACCACCCTCCAGCCTCAGAAAGGTAGGTAATACACTTCCTCTGTCTGGGGAAGCTGTCCTCATCCTCTATCTTGTGCCCTGCTAGCCGAGGGACAAGCAAAATAGACCACATGGGTCCTAGTACTCAGACTCATATTACAGACACACTCAGAGGCTTACTATCACATTTGTGGTGCACGTTTACTGCACATAACTCATACTCAATACTCAGACAAAGTGTTAGTGCAAGGTTTTGGGGGTTCTTATAGCAAAGGAACTTTACATGAGAATGGTCAGTATATCACACTGTCTGGCACAGATGTGAATGCACAAATCAGGTATACTAGCCTGTTAACAAGAGACAGCAATCAAACACAGTCGTGGAGGTATATTTATTTGAGCTCGAGCTTAGAGAGATACGAGGCAGCCAGCTTCCAAAGAATACTCTACCGGATGCAGCTAGCACATTGTTTATATAATGTGAACTTCATTGACATACATTGAAATAGCTGAGTCAGAGAAAAGGGTCTAGTCACACTGCAAATTTACAAAATATGATACACTACCACCATTGGTTTATGTGAAGCACTCTAAAATAGGTACAGTAAAAGGAGTCCCATCATGAGGGCCTTCTTGGTGGGCCTCTTCAGCGTACAGAATAGAGTCTAGACCATGCATTACCAGAGACAGGTCGGAGCCTTTGTGCACATGCTAGATTAGCATGGGGCAAGGGCCAAAATAGAGTAAAAAAACCGATTTCACTAGTAGGCAAGCACTCATAAAGGGGTACACACCCGTTTACTAGGCAGGGGACATTTCCATCTGACCAACATGTTAAATGTAAACAGGGACTGTAACACTAACATGTATTACCTTATGGATTTTTGCAGTAATTATTGAGAAACTGATCACTGCTTTTGCCTGTAAAGTTAAGGACAGAAATGCGAGACTCAGCAGAGACTCATTTCAATGTCAGTTTTTAACTACTGCTAGATATGAGAACTGACAGAACCAACTACACCTACAGCCGTAACTGTTGTCATTTACATTTGCTTGCATGCAAAGTACTCTCAGATGAAAACTCAGCACTGGATGCTGTTGGCATATGTATAAATGCCTTCAAGAAAAGGGTTATAATCTTGCATGTACAGTTGTGCTACAGGGCATCAACTTTTGTAAGAAACAATTAAAAAACAAAATTGTTCCTTGGACTTTTACATAATAAAGTTCATTCACAATTACCATAATCCACAATAAACACTTGCACCTTGTTTTCATGTTGCAAATCATATCCTAAACAAAGTAGAAATGCAGCTACCACTTCTAAGAACGTAGACTATAAACAGTGCCAGTTCAAACACACCTTTGCTTTCAGCTCATTCAAAACCCCTTAAATCAAAGAGTCATGAGGAGTTTTATGTTTATATAGAGCTTTTGAACAGTCTATAGCACCCTGCCTCCTTGGAGTGCCACATCAACATCATGGTGTACAAATTGTTTGGAATTACTTTTGCTTGCCTAATATTTCTTCTGTAACAACCTTATTCCATATCCTGTTGCTGGTCTCCAGTTACCCTTCAAATAGACAACTTACTAACAGTCAAGTAGGGTTAGTTGGAAGTGTTCTTTTTCACCCTTTAAACATCTCAACCACTAAACAGTGCTGTCAAGCAGGATTAGATGGGTGCCATTTTGCTCCGTTTTCTATTATTTTGGGCTTATGTTTTGTTCAGGAAGTCATATAATGAAACTAAAGAACCAAGCCATTTCCCAAGAATTAAACTTCAAAAGAATTCCCCAAAAATGTATATGCAACAAGCAGTTTCCTTAATAATTGTGCATGCTCCTCTGTAAAGTTTCTTTCTGAGAAGGTGTTGGTGTGGCCAGCCGCTGCAAAATGGCAGACGTGCTTTAGGACTGCCTCATTGGGAGACTCACAATCCGTCAACACCCTCCACCATCCATGCTCCTATGACTTTGCTATGGATAATTCTGACCTGGGGAGCTGAAGCGGTATCATTTGAGCCATTGTTCCAAGCATTAGCAACTCTGAGAGGCCACTTAAGGTGCAGGTGATTCCTCAGGCCTGCGAGGCCTGCATCGTGGCCAGCCCCAGACACAGGTGACCCAGGGTTTGCGGTGCACTTCACGAGTTAGAGCCAGCTGTTGCAGGGGAAGACAGGACGGCTCCCAAAGACACCGAGCTGACAGGGAGAGACTTCCAACAACCACCTGGGGCCCCACCAGACTCCCTGCGGTGAATCATGGTGGCCCGCACCCATGATGGAGTGAGGAAGGCCGGCAGCTACGAAAGGCGGTGAACCACAGCTGGTGGTGCGGTGAGTGCCGGAAAGGGCCCGATGTACAGTGTGGGGTCCCTGATTGCTCAGATGTGCAGCATTGTGCACTGACCTGCCAACCCACTGACCTCCTTGTGAAGAGGGGAGAACCATGCAGTGAGAGGAGACTGCGCCAGGTGTTGGGCAGCTCAGAGAGTCCAAACTACTGAGCTGGCGTGGGGCCAGGCCCCAGGAGGCATCCATCAATTCTTGGCCCCAGACAGGAGGACATAATGAGAGGAAACGGGGGGGAGACTACACTTGACACCAGCCATACAGAAGCATCCTATAGCCCAGCGTAGATGCGGGTCTAGGCCGTGAGGGCCTGCAACCATCCTTCTCCCCTCCCTCTCCACTGCCAGTTTTCATCCCAAGACCTGACTACATCTCACAATTGCAGACAGGAGGGGGCAGAGTGCTCCATATGTGCACATCAGATTGAATATAGCAGAACAGGACATGCAGCCTATTAATGACTCGAACAGTGGAGGGAGTGTCAGTGGATAAGGGCACAGTGGTACTCATGGGCCCTGAAACAGCCATCTCCATGGATTGAATGGCATCAGCCATTATAGGGAGGTCGGTGTAGAAGGCTTCCCTACATCTATCTTTTTAACTGACTTCCTTGGTGCAACATTGGCCTGCTTGTGCCCTCTAGTATGACAGCCACTTGGCCTAGGGGAGAGGCGGGTCCTGCTGGGTGATTTTGCTGGAGTCAAGTGGAGGCTTACATTGACAACAATAGAGTCATAAGGAGCGAAATATAATACCTGTACCCCCCCTTTGTCTAGAGCATGCCACGTTGTAGACTCAGGAACCGGCACTTAGGGGCTGGGAGCATCTGAGCCCCCCCCGCCCAGGACTACTCATGCTGCCCCACTGCAGTGTCCAGCACAAAAGAGCTGGGGTTAGGTGGGTCCACGAGGTCCCCTCACATATTAATCACAGTAACCCTGCATGGGATTGGTGCAGAGCTCATTAAACAACAGAGAAAGATGATGGGGCATAAAGGTGGATCAGGACCCCAACTGCAAGGGTGCCTGAGCGTAGACCTCCCCGATCAGGAGTCCATTGCCGACACAAAACAGGACTTACAAGCTAGAGTGGATGCAGTAGCAACCAAACTAGATCTACTGCGAGATGATCAGTGAAAACTGGCAGACCATGTTACCCTCATCAAAAGCGAGATAACCAAGCTACGATAACAGACTTGGTAGGCCAGGTCCCCTCACTCACCACTAAGGCTCAGGCGCTATAAGCCAGGGTGAAAACTGGTTGAGACAGGTGGTGGCTCCAGGCAAGCTGTCCCCGCACTTCCTGGTGGACTGCACCTATGGCGTCCTGGTGTGGCGACCGCTGGCAGGACCCCCCCCAGACCTGTGGTGGCATTGATGATGAACTATAGGGACAAGGAGGCTTTGTTGCAAGCAGCACGTATGTCTGATCCGCTCCACGATTCGAATGCCCACATATTTTTCTGTACAATACTCTCTCTGTACAACATTGTTGCGCCTGCTTCCTTGGAGTGAAGTGCTGGCTCCATAGGTAGGAATGAGATACAAGCTGGTATTTCCAGCTAAGCTCAAAGTTATATTCAGAAATGAGACCTACTTCTTCACTGAACCAGCAGATGAATGGGATTGGGTGGAACAGCGGCGTTATGAATCTCCCACTCCTACATCTCCAGCACATCAGCCCTGTGCAACTCAGCGCCAATGCTGTGAAAAGCGCACACTCCGCAAAGCCAGAAGCGCGGTGATCCAGGGGGTGCCAACCCCACAACAGGTGAAAGAGGAACAGATACAAGCACTGTCAACTGCAACCACACTGTGGGCGGACCAGAGATCTCTGCGGCTTCAGACACAAGAAGAAGGTGCATCAGGAAATGAGCCTACCTATTCCACAAACAGTATGCCATCAATGATACTGCCTAGTGTGACGCCACCGACGGAGGATGGTTTGTTGGGAGGAGAGCATAGGTATGATCTGTTTCAAAGATGTATGAAACATAGAGGGAGTCTGGGGCATCTGGCGCTGAGACTGCCTAAGACTACGTTGTGGCTCTGATAAACACTGAGGTGAAATGAGTGTCCCACCTAGTCATGCCACTAAAGAACATGCAGACTGCCCAGTAATGGTGAAGAACTTTGTGGGTCTAGCTACCTCCTCCTCCCAGCTCCTGGGTGATCATAGTGCTCACTTGCACACAGTTAGGAGTGCCCTACTTATGGGAGTGTTTGTTTGACAATTGGGTGACCACACATTTTGAGGCTGCCCTGGGTGGGTAGTTGAGGGTTTTAGATCTAAAGTTCACAGGACTATGTGCAAAGGTGTTGTCTTATCACTCACTGCATGTTCCCCCTAAATTCAGGCACGTGGGAGCAGATGTGCAACTCGCTGCACTGTGCAGCATCTGCCACACGATAATAATAATGAAATAGTAAGAATTAACATATTAACATGGAACGTCCGTGGAATGGGTATGGCGTGCAAATGAGATGCAGTGCAACAAAACATCAGAAGGAGAGGCACACAAATTGTGCTGTTACAAGAGACACACATTGCAGGATTGGAAGACACCCGTTTGCGGAAGCTCTGGTGGGGTCAGGGTTATTGCACGACATAATCAGGGTATGCTAGGGAGGTCCCTATTTTCACAGCCTCCCAGTACACATTCCCAGACCAGCATTTCATGCATTACATTCAGCTCTAAGGAGCTTCATTTGTATTAAAGGAAAACGCAAGGTGGCACATCCATAAATTACAACTGCCTGTGGACAGAGGGGATCTAAGAGCCCTGAATTTTGAGCATTATTATTTACCAGTGCAGCTACAGTGGCCCGCACACTGGTTAGTGGGGGTGCCTAACTGAGTAACTAGACTTCCCACTTCCATATGAACGTTGGATCTGGTTCGGCGGACCTTTCTTCCTTATGCAAGTCCATGTGATGCTAATGAACTGATGAGGGTGGCCAGTGGCGGCTTTCACTGCAGCCTGCGACTAATACCGCAAATCCCGCAGTAGTCTCCCAAAATCCCAACAGGCTCCATCGCCTTGTGTAGCGACACAATAGGAAAGGTGGGCATGGCGACGTAGAAGGCCGCAGGACTGGACATACTGGGAGCCCTCTTTCTGATAGATACATCTACCTGTGGATTCCTCACCTTTTGCGTACTCCCAATGCACCAGCATTCAACGGAAATGTTTTCCTTCTAGCTCTCCACGTCAACGAAGATGTCACAATGGAATAGCTTTGCATGTGACTCCATCTGAAGTCAGAGCCATAAGAAGTCCTCGCAGGCGTGCTGACGTCAATTCTCTTTTTTCTTCACCTTCAACGCTAACGGTTTTTCTACCTCTCCAGCTGTTACACTGTGTCAAGGGAGCTTCTTCGTAATTAGTTTTTTTCGTGTTACAATGTCTCCACCGAAGAAGTCAGGCTTTAAGCCTTGTAGAGAGTGTGGAGGTCATATGTCAGTTACTGACCCACACGAAAATTTCCTGTGGTGCCTAAGTTCTGACCAGACGTCGGGGAATGCTCTTCTTGCCAGAGTATGAACCTGAAGGCACTGAAGGAAAGGGCGGCAAAACTGTTCCTGGCAAAGGCTAAAAAAGAGAAACCGGGCCGTCGAAGATCCAGGCTTTGAGAGGAGTCACCGTCCCACAGGTCATCGAGGTCGCACAAAAAGCAACATTGCCACAGCACTCTGCATCGCTCTTCCCAAGATGCTAGCCCGAGGTCTTTGTCTCCAGCTTCGAAGTCTCGTCGCTGTTCGACCTGGGAGGTGAGTCTCACCCAATCTCCCCCACAACCGAAGTCACCTGAGATGTCACCGGCACTAGTCTTTGGTTGAGATCTTGGAAGCGCCTGCAAGTCCTGTGGCACATTTCTCTCCTATTACTCCACCAGACCAGGAGATTGAAGAGCAGGAATCAAGTCAGGCCCAGCCTCAACATTTCTATCCGTTTTTTCTGGCTTCTGCGACAGATCCATCTTTTTTCTTAAATGCTATGTTTAGCATTTTCAAGATGGCAATGACCCACTCTGGTGCGCCTGTGGGCCCCACAGGTCTTTTGGCCTTTAAAATTGGATGCTTCCCGGCACCCTATAGACAAGCTCCTGTCATGCCTTTTCTGCCCACAGCTCCATCACCTTCAGGGAGTACGGCACTGCTGGCGCCGATACGGACGTCAGATAAATCTCGTCTGGCATTGAGTCCTTTTACTCCTGCGAAGAGTGATAGCCCAGCTCCGGCTTCCCCGGCCCCGCAAATACCATCTGTGACATCGGTGCACTCGGTATCAGCACTGCGGCTGGAGTCTAGATTGAGATCTAAAAGGTAAGCGTTAAGGCTCTTGGAGGAGCAACAGTACTTGGAAAAGCAGCAAGACTTCGAGAAAGGAGAGGTTCCTTTACCTTGTCATGGCTTTGAAGTTATTGAGGTGGCTAGTGGACTGGACACTTCTCCGGAGTGGGAGTTGTTATCACCTGGGGGTATTCCACCTCCGGAGGTTACCTCTTATCCTGGAGTAATCAGGAAAGCAGCTGAACGTTTGAAGGTGCCATTGCCCACATCAGAGTTCAAATCTAATATTCTCACTGAGGTTTTTCACTCCTCCTCTGCTACATCTGAACCTCTGCTGCCATTTAATGATACACAGACCTTCTTAACCTTTCACTGTGCCCTCCGTTCCATCTCCCTCACAGGCCAGACCTCTCCTTGCAGGGGCAGAACCTATACCCCCACCTCCAGAGCCTACACCTACATGCCTGGAGATTGAGTAGGATAATCTGACTTCCTTTTCTCTTCCCCCAGAAGTGGAGGATGTTATATTATCATCCAGGCAACACTTCACCACAACTGTCTATGCTGGTAGATGGGCCAATTTTGTTAAGTGATTTGAGGAGAGGAACATTGATCCTTTAAAGGCCCATTTGTCCAATGTTTTACAATGTTTTCACAAGGTTGCACAATTGCAACAATGAAGGACTATCTGTCTGCAAGGTTGGCATTTATTTGTTTACCTGACCAACCCTCTCCATTTAAGTCCCCTATAGTTCTAAGGTTTCCTAATGGTTTGACTAATAGGTTTCCTCCCACTCTATTTATAATCCATCAGTGGGATTTAAGTTTAGTTTTAACGTGCCTGATGGGTAAACCATTTGAACCATTGCATAGTTGCCTCTTGAGGCCCCTTAAGTTTAAAACAGTTTTTTTCATAGCGATCACATGACTACCTCTGTTAGTGAGCTGCAAGCTCTGAGTGTAAAACCCCCTTTCACCATTTTCCATGTCAACAAGGTGGTTTTGAGAACCAGGGCGGCTTTCCTTCCAAAGGTGGCAGTCCATTACCCTTATCTCCTTTCATTCTCCTTGCCATCCCTCTAAGGAGGAAGAATGGCTGCACCATCTGGATCCAAAGAGAGCACTGAGCTTCTACGTGGACAGGAAGAGAGAGTTTAGGACGAACAATCAGCTCTTCGTTGGCTACGTGGGCAAGATGAAGGGCAAAGCCATCCAAATAAGAACGCTATCAAGGTGGGTCATTCTTTACATTAAAATTTGTTATGCACTGACAAAGAAGGATCCTCCTGAGGGTTTTAGGGCTCATTTGATCAGAGCTAAGTCTAATACTACTTTGGCTAGAGGTGTACCTGTTGTTGACATTTGCAAGTCAGCAACTTGGACTTCCCTCCACAGTTTTGCAAAGCATTACTGCTTGGATTCAGAAGTGAAGAAAGACGGCCATTTTGCCCTTTCTGTGCTGCAGGACTTCTTGGTATAGCCAGGTAGGTGCCCTGGTATGAAGGCTGGACTGCTTTGGGATGCTATTCAAAAGGTGAGAAATCCACAGGTAGATGTATTTCCATCAGAAGAACAAGTTACTTATCTTCGGTAATGCTTTTTCTGGAGGATACAGTGTCTGCCTGTAGATTCCTCACTGTCCCACCCACCTCCCCGTTGCTTGTCTGGTTATGCCAAAAAGGAAATTGTCTAATATGTCTGGCAAGTTATATATTCAGAATGCGTGTTTATATATGGCTGTATATATAAATTTGTGCATTGAGTTTGCACATGTTGTGCGTGTGATGTTGGTGTTCACCCGTTCACCTCGAATCCATGGTAAAAAAGTGAGTGAAACTGACATCAGCACACCGGTGAGGACTTCTTATGGCTCTGATGACATCAGACGGAGTCACGTCCGGAGCCGTTCCATTGTGACGTCCTTGTCGATGTGGAGAGCTAGAAGGAAACAAATTCAGCTGAATGCTTGCACATTGGGAGTATTCAAAAGGTGAGGAATCCACAGGCAGACACTGTATCAACCAGAAAAAGCATTACCAAAGGTAAGTAACCTGTTCTTCAGGATGATATAATTCTGCCCTTTGACAGACTAAAAGAGTAAAACGAACTCCTGACGGGGCACTTTCTGGCCCATCCCCGACAGCTACCCGCATAAGATTGGCTATGGAACATCACAGCAAGAGAGTCACAACAACATCCACTGATACATACTCTACACATCATGATAGGAGGGGGTTGCTGACTTCATACATGGTTTGCCTGTGCCCGGGCATACACTACACACAGTCCCTTGTCTGCAACTCGTAGGTGCTGGGAGGGTGGAATAGTTACAGTGCTTACGAAGAAAGAATGGGAGAGGGCGCTTATAAACCCCAGGAACCTGTCACGAAACGCTAAGTTTCAGGATATACAGCATACCATTCTGCACAGAGCCTATCTCACTCCAACAACACTCTATCAGATGTTTGGGGCATCTGCAGACCGTCCCCAGTGCCATCATACGGGAGAGGAACTGGCACATGGGTAATAGCGTTGCCCGGCAGCTGCAGCATTGTGGGGAGAAGTTACAAACGCATTAGCAGAGGTGAACGGATGCACAAATGTCTGCCAGATGGAGGCTGCATTGTTAGGGCTATTGAAGCGTTCAGAAACTGCAAACACCACAAACCACTTCATTGACTTGCTGCTACTCATGGTCCATAGGCTCATAGCCATGCATTGGAAGGCCCAGACATTACCAGATGTCTGCCATTGGTGCATAGCAACACGTAAGTGTGGAAATGCGGAGGCAGTGGCTTTGAGATGATAGGAGGCCTGAGGCTTGCACAGGGTCCCCATTGTGGCAGACTGGGAGATACTGTTATAGGACCTACAAGCTTACAAAGAGGAACTGAAAGGCTAAGCCCTGTTTAGATACCCACTAAGCCCCAACCTTGAGTATTCAGAGATATGTCCCTCTCCCTTTCTTTCCTCCCAAACTCCCTCTCTTTCCCCACTCCCCCGTTTCCCCACTCTTCCCTCCATCCTCTCTCATTATTCTATCCACTCATTCCCCTTCTGGCCCAGATCCCTCTCCGAACCCTCCCCTGCAGGCTTTCTTTGCTACCTCCGCATAAAATTATGCACATGCCATTACCTGATATATATATATATATATATATATATATATATATATATATATATATATATATATATATATAAACTATTGGTGATTTGTATATCTATTTTGCATTGTATATCGCAACTCTGTAGAAGGATATATAGGTGCTAAGGTATGATGGAACTCATGCCTGAAATTCAGAGTAAACTACAAATGTGATGACGACCCTTCATGCCCCTTTGTTACACATTGTTTACAGAGTTTAGTTAAAATAATCAAAACCAGTGACTCCTGTTTGTAATATTCTGACGGAATACATGTATAAGATAAGTAGCTCCACAATTTCTTCAAAAGTTATATACAGATGCTGATGCATAATCTCTGTACATGTTGCTGGAGCATTTTCATCCTTCGCAGGAATCAATGCTCAACGAGGTCAATGGATCTTTGGTCCCTGCATAAGGATGTGGAGGAACCAAACAACAAAAAAATCAATACAAACCAATTAAATTACACAGTATGACAAATATGACCCTACAAGGAAAACAACAGTCAGGAATAAAGTTAAGGGGTTTGTTACAAACATAAGCCCAGAGTCATGTAGACAATTCTCAAGGTGAAGTAATAAAGATACAGAGTTACCAAGTGCTGACCAAGGCGACAAAATAAGTTTAGGAGGACTAACATTAGGAGAACTAAGCTCTCAACAAAGACAATACAAAACATCAGTAAGATAACTTAATGAATAGAAACAAATACTGTTCAGCTTTAATAAGCATTAAGGCAGTTAAAATAATCAAAGTTCATTTTAGCTGGGCACCGGGAAATCCCTACAGGTTAGCCACTTATGGAATAGCATATGCGGGGAGGAACACATGTGGGCAAAAGACAAAAAGGACAAAAAGGGCAAGAAGAATATGGAAAATTGTAACCCCCGGGCAGCAGGTTACTAACTAAGAGGGGCAAAAAGTAGGTAAAAAGAGAAAGCGTCAGCATATCAGAAGCTCAGTCAAGAGTCTTCCTCCTTGGGCTAGGGAAAATATCTCTAAACTCAGTAAGGCCAATCAAGGGGCTAGAGCAGAGAGGTCTATATCTCTCCTAGGGGCTCAGCATTCAGTATACAGGGTGAACAGATTTGTCTCGGAGCTCCAGGAAGTCTGCAAGAGTTCTGACCCAAGTTCAGCTGGGATTCAATATTTTAAAGGTCATAAGGCAAGCTCCAATAGAGGCAACATCCAATAGAAATCGATCATATGACTCCAAATCATAACATCTACATGCTTTCCCAGGTTTGTCATGAGAACAGCATCCATCCGTATAGCACCATGCAAGAATAAAACAAATGTTTAAATTTCCAGTCCACTGTCTAGGATGCTCTACATCAAAGGTCAGTTTCTCACAACTCTATGTGTAAAACAATACACATCTATTACCAAGCTAGTATTCTCATGGGAACGCAATCTAAAAGAAAGGTACAGTTTAGCAAGATGACTTGACATTTTCTGCACAGTCACGAATATAGGACCTTGCAGGCCTCACCTAAGCTAATGCAAATTAATTAAATAGCACATTCATATACTCAAATTAAACACATTTTAATACATAACCTATAAATTCTGCATTATTAAATCTTCATTAGTGTTCATGTTACAGTAACCTTAAACAAAATGACTGTTAATACATTTCAGTCAGTGTGACGCAGAACTGCACTTCTCTATTTTTGCACACGTATTTTAAAACATTTATTTTAAAATTTTCAATATTGTTTCAATACAGACTATCAGTTTAGATTCTAAAGTGTAACATAATTATAGTTTGATTTGTCATACATGTAATTTAATATCAGAACCACCTAGGTTTCAATAAATAATCTAAGACAAATGCACACTAGCATAGCTCTTCAGTACATCATTCTACATTCAAACTATTAGTACTTTGATTAACATAATGCATAAACCGTCACGTATAGATGATCTCTGTAACATGAGGGACAGTACTGAAGGTTCTGCTACATCAGTGTCATGATGATGAAACTCAATGAAATTGGTTACGGAATTGTCTTTCTGAGAAGGAAGGAGTGATTAGCTGGTAGAGGGGTTTAAACCAGTGTTTAATGTGAGCCAATTATTGCAGTTGGGACCCACAGACACTCGTTTTTGGGGACAGGACTCACTTTTCCTCATCAGACTTTGACCAAGAACAAGAGAAAGAGAGAAACACAAAAAGAAGAAAAGAAGAGGAAAATAAAGATGAATAAACATTGACAAAGGGAGAAAACACAGATGAATAATAACCTGCAAGACTAGTGAAATAAAGGAGCAAGGAGTGTATAGTGGTGGAGGAAAGAGGTATGAGGTGGAACTAGGGCTACACCACATTGGTATTCATTTGCCCTGACATTTGTTACCGCTGCTTAAAGCTTCTGAGAACAACTTTAGGCGCTGGCTCTTATTTTATAAATCAATCATTAGGTTTGCCTCTTTGTGCATAATGTGGCAAGTACTTATACATAATGTTCAAAAATCCTGTTAGGGCTGAATCTTTCAAAGTGTGTTTGAATTTTAGTTTGCACAATTTTGTAGCTTTTGGGCGATGCCATTTTCCTTTCCCAATTCAAAACTCAAAAAACTGACATTTGGGTGAGCTATTTTTTAAAGTTGATTTTGTATCCTGCATTAGCAGCAGTGGTGATTATTTTATCTGTCCTTTGAAGATGTTATGTAAATATCTCTCAGAAATGTCGCATCGAAATATGAGACTGCATTGGGGCTAATTTGTAAGAGACCAGTGCTGCCCACGTTCTGGACCCCATAAGTTCTGATATGTTCTATAACTCTGAAGTAATCTGCGGGTATCCTCTAGACTGGAAACTGGAAACACAGGGGTGTTCACTGAGGAATGACAAGGACTGTTCCACAGGGGTGTTCACTGTAGAATGACAAGGACTGATCCCCCACAACCTGTGGCTTAAGAAGAGACTGTTCTAATGGTCCATGCTGCTGAGAGAGTGCAATCTGGCTGTGCCTAATAAATAGGTGGTTATTTTTGTGCTTAACTTAAGAAATGTTTTCATTTAAACGTGGGCACTGTAAGATATACGCCTAAAGTGTACAGATGAATGCAATGTTTCCTATATGCCATATTTTATCATTGTTTTGAAAGAATGTTTATGTTATAGTATTTTAGAAATGTTATTCTTTATAATAATTATATATTTGACATGAGACGTACAGAATTTATTTAACCTGAAAGTGTATTTGTGCTTAATTAGTTTGGCCAGAGTGAAGGCCCGTATATCTTTTCTGTGTTCTAACCTTCATTGTGAAGCTTGCATTTTGAATGTTTTTCTGAAGCTGCAGGTGTCAGAAACTGAGACCGAGTTAATGAGGATCTCATTGTTTGAGAACATAAGGAAAGCCCAGAGGAATGCTTATCAAAGGTGAGAGGAGTATTCTGGCTTGGAAGCTGTAAATCTTGTGAAATTCCTAAGCGCAAGAATGTACAAAGGTCGACGCTTAAACTTCAGAAGGCTCAAATATCAATAAGCAACTTGTGATTTGTGACTATGCTTTTGAACTGGGAAAGGTTTTTGCCTATGAGATCACACTTGGAAGAATCAAGATTTAAGTGTGGTGTAGTTAAAGGTAAGATTCAGATTCCGTCTGTCTTTAGCTGAGAGCAGACCTCACTGACATATTTCCTTTGAACTTTAGTTTCTATGTGGCTTCATGTCGTCATACCTCTCTTGATGGAAACTTCTACAGAAGTTCTGTTGTGCTGACTGCTTTCCTGCAACCATAGATATTATCATATTTAGGATTTAGATCAAATGGTTAGGCAGGAAAACTTGGATTCGAACTCAATGCATCAATTGTTTTTCCTTATTTTTTGCATTATCACTATTGAATTAGTGGTATTTTACATTTTAGTTAGGTTTCATATTTTGCAACATTTTGATTCTCCTTTAGTTATGCTGTACATTTTTACTATGGCTTTGAGACTCATATAAGTAAGTTTGACTTTGAGCCTGAAATAAAGCCCTTTGAACTGTAAGTTGGTCTCTGGAACTTAATGTGTGAAAATCAAGTTACACTGCAATTAATTGAATAATTTGATACATTGTATCCTCACTCTTGGGAAAAGAGAAGAAAAATACATCAGACCCCGGATTTAGAAAAAGGGCACAGTGCTAGATCACTGTAATGGCATAATGTGTGGGATTGCCATTTTGTCTCAACCAGTGCTGGACATTCTTCTTTGCCAGATAATATGCATATGATTTCAGTAATGTAAAGTGCACTACAGAGAAGAAAGCAGTGTGTTGGCTAGATCCCTTGGGTGAGACTGTTAGCATTTTTATATAAATGTGACCAGAAAATAGTTTCATGGCCTTGAATTGTTTTTTTAATTATGTAAAATTGGCATTTTGTATTTGCAGGTGCAGCTGGTGTTTCCTCAAGCAAATAAAAGGCGAGGCTTGAAAATAGGCCAACCACTGGCAATGACATTGGGTAGCATTCCAACCAATTAGTTTTTTGTCCCACAATAGCATCTCACATTAGATCCAGCCACATACAAATCAGCCTTAGTTCTGACCCAATGGGAACAGTCCAGCCCAACCTGCCAAGCCAGGTACTCTGAAACAGAACACAAGCAACCCAAGACTGGTTTTGGACAGGTTGGGCTCTTCAGTCAGGTGTCGCTTGGTTACAGTAGCACAGTGAGCAGCTAGTGCTTCCACCTGGTCAAAGTATGAAGCAGATTTACAAGAAAGTGGTGCATCAGTCCTGATGCACCACTTTCCTTGTGTTCTCCTTGCTCCCCCCAACGACACCATGGTTGTGCAGAATTTAAAATACGGCGCACCATGGCGGTTGTCACCACAACAGCATCAATATTTTTGACGCTGTTGTGGTGCTTTGCTGCACTAGCATCAAAACTTTTGACACTATTGAAGCAAAGCACAGGGGGCCTATAGATGGGGGGGGCATGACCTAACGCCGAGGGAGTGAGTCGCTTGTGTAACAGGCTCCCACTGGCGATCCTTATCTGGTATCATTCTGTGCAGCATACTGACTTTTTGGACCCCAAACACAATGTTAAGAGACCTACTACTACCCGAGAATCACAATATTTGACCCCACGTCGAACTGGCAGCTTAATAACACAAAACTTTAACTTGAAAGTTGACCGAGCGCCGGCCCCAAGATGGCGACTGTGCTGCATTGAGAAGTGTACCGCTGGCTCCAAGGGGCTGACGCGTCTGGTGAAGGAATGTTGAGAGCCTAGAAGACTCCTGGGCTGCTGCGACCACTCGGAATTGCCACCAAGGGAGACCGATGGCCGGAGCTTGCCAAGACAGTGAGGGGTCCTGGGCCAGACTTGCAGTTGTTGCGGGTGTGGCACCAGGGCAGAATCACGAGTCAGACGTGGCCGGCTTATGATCTATGGATGACCGAGCTGCGCTGCCTCGGCCAGCTGATGGTACAAAGCAGATAGCGAGGGGGCCTTATGCTGAATGGCTGCCTCGCGCAGAATAAGACTGGGCCTAAGTGGGAGAGCGGGTGAGGGGAGCGGATCGAGTTCCCAGACAGCGTGGATGGCTGACCTCAAGGGGAACCCCCTGTGACTGCATACGGCTGCACATAGACTCCAGCGCAGCCTGCGGGTTGCCTAGATGATGCTCCCACCGTAATGCGCTACACTGACCAGGGAAGGGCCCTGCCGGAGCACAAAGCTAATCCCCCTGCTGTGCTTCTTGTCTGAGGCCGCGCTGGGGCACACGACGGAGCCCACATCTGTCACATAGGAGACGTTGGATGTGAGAGACCCCCGAAATCCTCCCTACTGGAGCAGCAGAGACATGGGACACAAGGGAAGGGCTGCAGAGCCCAACCTTTAAGCCTATGCATTGAAATCATAACTGTTAGAAATGGGGTCTTTGGTTGGCAGTCAGGTTACCCCCTGCCCAAGCAAGGACCCTCACTCTAGTTAGGGTACGTAACACACAATCCAAATTATCCTGTGCCCACTCTCTGGTAGCTCGGCACTGAGCAGTCAGGCTTAACTTAGAAGGCAATGTGCAAAGTATTTGTGCAATAAATCATACAATAACACTATATAGCACCACAAAAATACACCACACAGTGTTTAGAAAAATATGTAATGTTTATCTGGTTAAATGCAGGTCAAAACGATTAAAATGCAATAAGTAGATGTTGAGATATCACTGTAAAAGTGTTATAAAGTATCTTAAGTCTTTGCAAAACAAACAAATGTCTCTTAAAAACAATATAGGTCTCTTGCAAGCACAAAGTACCTGGTTCGCATTCAAAATCTCCGCAAGGGACCGCAGAGGAGGGGAGGGAGGTCTGCGTCGGTTTCACCCCTTCGCACACTGACTTGCGTCGCTATTTTCCACACAGGGAAAGGGTTTGCATCGATTTCTGGTGCGCTGATTTGGTTCCTCTTCAGGTTGCGGGGTTTTCTGGTGCCCCGGGGACTGTGTGTTGAATCCTGGGCTTGCGGAGTGAAGTCACAAGCGCTACGTCGATCCAGTGGGCGTTGCGTGGACATTTCTCCCGCACGGCAGGCGATGCGTTGATTCCTCTCTGGAAGTCGGGCTACATCGTCCCGGATCAGCTGTGTGTCGATCCGGTGGGCCGTGCGTCGAAGTTCCGGTCGCAACGCAGGTGCTGATTTGATCTTCTCCTTGCAAAGTCACGTTGCGTCGTACCGGTTCGGCGTGCAGTGAATTTCTCACCGCGGGGCAGTCTATGTGTCGTTTTTAGCAGTCTGTGCGTCTAATATTCCCCGCACAAGGAGTCCAGTTGCAGGAGTGAAGTCTTTTTGGTCCTGAGACTTCAGGGAACAGGAGGCAAGCTTTATCCAAGCCCTTGGAGAGCACTTCTTAGCACAGCCAGAGAGCAGCAAGGCAGCAGGACAACAGCAAGGCAGCAGTCCTTGTCAGAAAACAGTCCCAGTGAGTCCTTTGGGCAGCCAGGCCGTTCCTCTGGGCAGGTCTGGTGCAGGGATTCTTCACCAGCAGGTTTCTTGTCCAGAAGTGTCTGTGAGGTAGAGGGTCTACCCCAAGAAGTGTCTAAAGTCTGTGGTTTTGGATCCTCTTCTTATACCCATTTTGGCCGTTGAAGTAGGCTTACTTCAACGAAAAGTCAAGGCCTCAGACACACACCAAGGGGTTGGAGTCTGCATTGTGTGAGGGCAGGCACAGCCCTTTCAGGTGCGAGTGACCACTCCTCCCCTCCCTCCTAGCACAGATGGCTCATCAGAATATGCAGGCTACACCCCAGCCCCTTTGCGTCACTGTCTTGAGAGAGGTACAAACAACCCATCTGTCAAACTAACCCAGACAGAGAATCCAGAAACAGGCAGAGTCACAAAAATGGTTTAAGCAAGAAAATTCCCACTTTCTAAAAGTGGCATTTTCCAACACACAATCTCAAAACCAACTTTTCTAAAAGATGTATTTTTAAATTGTGAGTTCAGAGGTCCCAAACTCCACATGTATATCTGCTCCCAAAGAGAATCTACGCTTTAATCATGTTTAAAGGCAGCTCCCAGGTTAACCTATGAGAGAGATAGGCCTTGCAACAGTGAAAAACGAATTTGGCACTATTTCACTGTCAGGACATATAAAACACAATAGTATATGCCCTACCTTAACCATACACTGCAGCCTGCCCATGGGGCTACCTAGGGCCTACCTTAGGAGTGTCTTATATGTAGGAAAAGGGAAGGGTTAGGCCTGGCAAGTGGGTACAATTGCCAAGTCGAATTTCCACTTTAAAACTGCACACACAGACACTGCAGTGGCAGGTCTGAGACATGATTACAGGGCCACTTATGTGGGTGGCACAATCAGTGCTGCACGCCCACTAGTAGCATTTGATTTCCAGGCCCTAGGCACCTCTGGTGCACTTTTCTAGGGACTTACCAGTAAATCAAATATGCCAATCATGGATAAACCAATTAACAGTACAATTTACACAGAGAGCATATACACTTTAGCACTGGCTAGCAGTGGTAAATTGCTCAGAGTTAAAAAGCCAATAAAAACAGGTCAGGAAAAAATGGAGGCAAAAGGTTTGGGGATAACCCTGCAAAAAGGGCCAGGTCCAACAATACCATTGTGACGCTACCACAAGGGGCCTTAAGGCACATGGAACTGGTTGCTAGCGTCCCCACGACACGAACTATAACTGTGCTGTGACACAAGCAGCATTGGACGGCACCTTCCTCCCCTTATATAATATTTCTATGGTGGAGTGATGCAGCAGGGAGGCACGGATCACCCGCCACCTCTCCAGACCATATCACATGCCAGTGGCCCCTCACAAGTGCATTGATCTTGCAGAGCACCATAACAGTGTTAGTCCCAGGTGATACGATCCTCGCATCTGCCCTTCCAGCATATCTCCCAGAGGCCGCTCCTGCTTCGCCATAGACATATACAACTGCTGTGCCTATCTGAACCCTTGAATACCCAGCAAATTGGAAGGCAGAGATTTGATTGTGCCCCACAAGTCAGGCCACACTCTTCTGGCTATCGCACAGTCTGACCTCAACTAAAACCTACTATCATGGGAAAGACTACCCGAAGGAAAGAAATAGGTGCAGATCACATATTGCAGGTGGATGAGCGTGGGGACCTCACCCAAGACACTGAGACACTGGCACCTGCAGAAGAACCAACAACAGGCCCAACGCTTAGAGGCATGCTCTCATTCTTGGAAGAATGGATATACACTGAGGTGTCACCTGAGGGACTCTCCTTCTTCTATACCCTTGAAAGGGTGCACAGAGTTCCAACAAAACGTCAGCCGCTGGCGTCCCCTCCGCACCCTGTGTGGCACATTTACTATATTATAAGGACTGGGACCATATTCTGGCACCGGCGAGGAGAAAGGGAGGATTGATGGCTGACAGTAGCAAGGTCCATATCTTTCCAGACTTCTCCTGAGAGGTACAGCGCCAATGGACTACTTTCCTGGAAGCGAAAAAGAAACTCAGAACTATGAGAATCCCCTATGCAATGCTATTCCCGGCCAGACTACAAGTTGTGGCGAAGGAAGGTGCACTTTTCTTTCAGACGTCTCAAGAGATCTGGGAATGGCTTGATTGCGATCCACACGGGCCTCTGAAACAACACAGCGACACAACAAACAACACAGCAAGTTGGCTGTTCTGGCAGCGGTGGACACAGTCGAAAAAAACATGTTGTACACCCGCTGCACCCTCAGTGCTTGATGTGCAGAGGGAGAGACTGAAGGTGATGGAGCTTATTGCGTCCCTGAGTGGGGGTGGGGGGGGATTGAGCTCCATGTCCACAATAGCGAAGGTGAAAGAGACCCAGAATCTGATGGAGACTCTTGCCCCTTGACGAATCCAAGAATTGAGCTGCTGGTGGTGACACAGGGGACCTCTGATGACATTATTTAAGTTTCTTTGGTAACTGTAAGCAACCCCAAAGGTGGAACTTAGTGTAAATTTACACTTGTGCATCGGGTGCCACAATTCCGGCTAAACTTGCCTGAGTGGGGTGACAGGCAGGGGCCCCTGCATGACCATCCACCCTCCTTTGTTTGACTTGTTTGTTCTCACAATTGTTGGCAGTTTAACTGATAGTTTTGATGGAAGGTCATTGCCTACTTGTCCTGATGAGAGGGAGTTGGGAAGACAGTTGTTTGTTTGCTATAGTTAGATCACACAGCCGCATCCACTGCAAAACACAGCAAAGGTGGCATAAGTGGTTACAATGGAGGGGGTATGTGGAGCGAATGGAGCAGGGAGTGTGTATGGGATAATAAACACATTAGATGATGGTACCCCTAACTTATAAAATCATCTCTTGAGATATTAGGGGGATGCATACAATGTCCAAACATTATGAAGTGTTCTCAAATCTACAACGGAGGGGGACCCACATAGCAATGTTGCAGGAAACCCATATGACTGCCAAAGAGGGGACTGCCTTGCAGAAGTGCTTGTGGGACTAGGTATATTATGCTGCATACTCCTCTTATGCTCGGGGCACCTTAATATGGATGAGGGCAGGTGTCCCATTACAAAAAAAACTAGTGTAGTCGTAGACCCTGATGGCCGCTATGTTGCAGTCACAGGCCGACTGGGAGGTCGGGATCTAACACTCATTAGTATTTATACACCTAACTCGGAACAGGGTACGCTCCTGATAACACTTTCGAATACCCTGGCCCCTTACCTGCTCCATGCTGTAGTGTTGGGAGCGGACTTTAACTGTGTCACCAATCCCAGGAAAGACAAGTCTCACCCCCCACAAGACTCCCGAGTCCGCTGCACAGCTCGTGCCTTTGCAGACTGACAGCAGCATAGGTAACTTTTAGACTCCTGGCGCCGCCTTTACCCACACGAGCGGACTATTCCTTTTTTTCCAGCTTGCATGAATTACACATGCGCCTGGACACTTTCCTTTGCACCCCGCAGGTCCATAGACAGCTACAAGACATTGAATACCTCACGAGAATGCTCTCAGATCATAATCAGGCCCTCTTACCCTTACACTGGGAACTAACTAAACCCTGCATACCAATCTGGCGGATGAAGCCCAAGTTCCTTGAGGACCTGGTTTACCATGAGACAATAGGAACCCATATACTACAATTTTTTGAGGAAAATACGGATACAGCTCTCTCCCCCCACGTGTTATGGGTGTTATGTACCTTCAAGATGGGGGATACTGTAAAGCCGAGTTTCTGGGAGTCCGGGAAATGCTGCTGCACAAGATCACAATAGCGGAATGGGAACTAAGAGACATAGAAAACTGAGGCCTCGTAGCCCTGAGTTGCAGGGAGTGGCCCTCATGGCGAAGGAGCGAGTCATGGAGCACACAGAGAGACTCCACTGCTTTGATTATAAAAACTACACAATGAGAGTGCATGGTGAAAGGGATAAATTGGGGACCCTCATAGCATGGTTTGCGATCCCCATCAAACGGGGTTCGCAGATCATGGAGAATGAAACTGTGGACGGAAAGTGATTGTATCACCAGGCGGCGATTAGTCAGCTTTTCTACAGCTACTATGCCACCCTCTATTCCAGCAAACTCAGAGCACTGAGGATAATTTTGGGGAATTTCTAGAACCATTACTTGCACCAGCCTTTACTGAGGGAGAAATAGAGGAGCTGGGGTGGGACATTGAACTCCCTGAAATTAAAGCGGCCATAAAGGGATTAGCCAGGGGGAAAACCCCTGGCACAGATGGTCTACCTGTCGAATTTTATGCAATGTATCAAGGCGAGTTGGCTCCTAAGCTAGTAGACCTATATAAAGGGGCCAGGGATCCGTGGATTGTGCCTGAAACAACACGGGAAGCATTGGTAGTTTCTTTGCTGAAGCCCTGTAAGCTGGCACACAACAGTAAAGCACACCGACCTCTATCAATGTTTAACACAGACTATAAAATTCTTAGTAGAATACTGGCCAACAGGTTTCTCCCTCATATGTCTCGCATAGTCCATGCTGATCAGCCAGGGCTTATACTGAAACTAAATACAACACAAAACATTTGACGCCTTCTAAACTTGATGGATGCTGACATCCCACACAGAGAATGATCCGCAGTGTTGGAGGTAAATATTTAAAAGGCCTTTGATAGCCTTGAGTGGCAATATCTGTAAAGGATTATAGAACATTTGAGGCTGGGCAATGACTTCCTAGCATGGACGCAACTGCTGTATAATGCTCCTAGGAAGAGAGTATGAACCGGCGATGAGATCTCGGATGCATATTTGGTAGAAAGGGGAACCAGACAGGGATGCCCCCTGTCTCCATTGTTGTTTGCCCTGGCCATGGAACCCCTGGTCTATCAAGCTCGACAAGGTGGCTTGTCTCTGGGTTTGACATATGGAGCCACTGCCCATCATATCTCGCTGTATGCAGATGATCTGTTGATGTTTCTCTGGGACGCTTCCCTTAACCTGGGAGGTGCCCAAGCGTTGCTGTAGCGATTCAGCTTCATATCTGGACTCCAGGTAAACTGGCAGAAATCAGAATTGTTCCCTTTGACAGAAAACAGCAAGCCACCCAGGAACCTAGACTTGACTCCCTGGGAGACCAGGCGCTTTCCTTAGCTGGGAGTCAAAGTTTACAATTCCCAAGCCGACCTCCAGGAGGGGAATATAGGAGCAGCAATTAGGGTGCTAAAATATAACATGGAGTTTTGGAAGACGCTCCCATTATCGGTGATGGGAAGAGTGGCACTACTTAAAATGGTGACCCTCCTAAGTCTATTATATTACTTCACAGTCCTTCCGCTTTGCAGTCCCGTGACGACATTCAGGGAATTGGACTCCATAATAACTGCATTCCTCTGTGGAATGCCGCCGAGTAGCACTGGCATCCATGAAATGACCGGTGGCCGAGGGCCAACTGGCATGAAGTGCAGATATGAGCACACTCATCCCAGACCTATCCCACCTGGTAGGGCTTTTACTGAAAACAACAGGTCCCATGCCCACTGCTGCCTTAGAGTTTCAGGTGATGTGCAAATGCTGGAATAGATGTCTTCAAAAACACATACAAATTGTTCCATATTCCCCTGACATACTGATATCTATGCTGTTATCTTTACCTCACAGCTGGGACTGAGGGGGCACAAAGGTGGGTGACTTATATAGGAATGGGAGACTACTCCCCTTTGCTGAGTTCCAGCAAGAGTTTGCAATCCCGCTGGGCAACTTTCTCCTGCACCGCACGGTCACTTTGACAATTCGGAAGCATTGGCGCACTGGGCTGCTTAAAGCGCACCCTCATGCGGCTTGCCAATACATAGTGTTATCAGCTGGCACTATCAAAGCAGTAACATGCTTGTATAAAGCAATACGAGCTGGAGTTCTGCGGCCCGTTGAGTCCCTGTGGGTCAAATGGCAAGAAGACCTCAGAATTCCGATACCAGAGAGGGACTAGGAGTCGATGATGGAGAGAGTGCCTAAGGTGTCTAGGAATGCACGATTTAAATTAATCAATTTTTATGTATTGCATAGGACCTCCTGGGCACCTTCACAAACCTTTCAACGTGGCGGAGGCAAAATGCCCCAGATGTGGAGAGGAAGAGGCAGAGTTTTTGCATATGTTCTGGACCTGCCCATATCTCACTGATTACTGGGGGGAAGAAGGTAATTACATTTCTGGCTGAAGTTACATCACAAGACATCACTTGCACACCTGGTCATTGCCTATTACATTGGTTCCCCCACACCCCTAAGACTAAGGCCGCAAGTAAGTTTCAGGACCTAGCATATATACTGGCCAAAAGAGAGATACCAAGACACTGGAAGATCCCGGGAGGGCCCGGAATCCATAGGTGGAAAAGGGAGCTGGAGAAATGAGCTTTGAGCGAAGCGGCAGTGTTTCCCCCAGAAGCTAAACGGGACAGAGGCTCCCCTGAACTAGCCAGAGCTTTTGTTAGATTGCATAAAGGAAGCTGACCAACACTCACTGATATCTATACCTAGGGCCTCTTCGAGTGCCTCCTAATGTTGAACCCTACTGCTGATGTATACATACCATATACTATGAACATAGCTCCTATGACCACCACCCCAACACATTGGTTATTTCTGACACGTAAGGAACACACCACTAGATTAAATGAGACTCATACCTAGTCTTAGGGGGATGCGGCATGGGGATGGGGAGGGGGAGAGGGGACGGGGACAACAGTTGCAGCGTGATGTATTATGGATGAACATGGGACAAACTACAACACAATGTTACTGTTGAATTAGCCACAATAAAACAATAACATTTCTTTAAAACAGGGAGCCCATAGTTTAATATGGGTGTGTCACTTTAACACCTGCCCTGAACAGGCGTTAAAAATGAAGGAAAAAATGGTGCAGTGAAATCATCTAAATTTTACTGCACCATTTTTTCGGGCCTCCCTTTGTCGGAATGCCTCTCTTGCATACATTATGCCTGACGCAGGTTTAATGTGGTGCAAGGGGTTGCAAAGTGGCGCAATGCATGCATTGCGCCACTTTGTCAATATGGCGCTTGGGGAATGGCCACCTTAACGGCGCCTTAGCCTCATAAAAATGCCGCTAAGGCAGCATTAAGGCCGCGCTAGGGGCTTGTAAATATGTTTTCTGAATCATTTTCAGAAGGCCCAGGAAACTCTCATTTGTTATTCTGATTGTTGCTATACTCACTATCTTTCAGCGCTGTTCCTCACATTCTGTCTTTCAAAAGAACTGCCTTTCTGTGTTTCCATTTAGAGGCCCCCACAGCTACTTATTTTACTTTTTATACCGGGCCCTACCAGAGGTTAGGGAGAGTTCCTTCGCAACAAATAGATTCCTGAGTAGTTCACTATTTTGTTAAACTTTCCTGAATGATCTCTAGCCCTCCAGGTGCTGGGGTTTGGAAGTTAAGACAGTGGTAAGTTGCAATTAAGCACGAGCAAACCTGTTAACACATAAGACCGTGCAGTGGACGATATCCACCATTACAGTGCATGAATGAATGTCATAGTGAGTTCTGCAGTGTAGGAACCTAAACAGGGTCACTCTTTTGCATATATAAAAACACTGTAGAGATGAATGACCGGGACAGATTTGGACCTCAGGCAGGTGTGCTCTAACCTAAGTGAAACATTCGCCCCCTTGGGAAGTGGAAAGGCCGAATCATTCAGGAAGAGGCAGAGACATTATTATTTTGAGATGCCAGAAAGAAAGGCATTGAAAACGTGATATTGCTGAAAATTGCAAACGCTGATAGACAACAGTCGAGCGCACAGCGGTGTCTTACTAAGTCCTAGCCTTCCGGCTTTGCCCACGCTGATACAGAAGTCAGCTGTGCAATGAGGGCACACAGCCCACGTGCAGCATTATAAAACACTGGTTCTACCAATTATGTGTGACAATGTCAGCGTGTCCAGGAAATGAGTTGCGTGCACGTAATGATCTTATGTGGATAACAACACGTGAGGCACGCTTCTCTTTACCGCTATTGTCTATCCTAGTCCTCCAGTATTCCATGACATTAAACACTCTTTCTCAGTTCTGTGAACCAGAAGGGGTCCCTCCTAGCACAGACGTTCTGGCATTTGGACTTTCTTTGTTTTTATTTTTCTGTAAATGTATTTAACCCCTTCGCTGCCAGGCCTTTTCCCCTCCTGTGCCGAGCCTTTTTTTGGCTATTTGGGGCAGTTCGCGCTTAGGCCCCACAACTTTTTTTTCACATAAGCTACCTACACCAAATTTGCGTCCTTTTTTTCCAACATCCTAGGAATTCTAGAGGTACCCAGACTTTGTGGGTTCCCCTGAAGGAGACAGAGAACTTAACCAAAATACAGCAAAAATTTAGTTTAAAAAAAGAAAATGGGAAAAAAGGGCTGCAGAAGAAGGCTCGTGTTTTTTTTCCCCCTGAAAATGGCATCAACAAAGGGTTTGCAGTGGTAAAATCACCATCTTCCCAGCTTTCAGGAACAGGCAGACTTTAATTAGAAAACCCACTTTTTCAGCCCAATTTTGACATTTTACTGGGACATACCCCATTTTTACTATTTTGTGTGCTTTCAGCTTCCTTCCAGTTAGTGACAGAAATGGGTGAGAACACAATGCTGGATCCCAGAAAGCTAAACATTTCCGAAAAGTAGACAAAATTCTGAATTCAGCAAGGGGTCATTTGTGTAGATCCTACAAGTGTTTCCTACAGAAAATAACAGCTGAAATTAAAGAATATTGAAATTGAGGTGAAAAAAACTGCAATTTTTCTCCACGTTTTACTCTGTAACTTTTTCCTGCGATGTCAGATTTTTGAAAGCAATATACCGTTACGTCAGCTGGACTCTTCTGGTTGCAGGGATATATAAGGCTTTTAGTCTCATCAAGAACCCTAGGTACTCAGAACCAATAAATGAGCTGCACCTTGCAATGGGTTTTCATTCTATACCGGGTATACAGCAATTCATTTGCTGAAATATAAAAAGTGAAAAATAGGTATCAAGAAAACCTTTGTATTTCCAAAATGGCCACAAGATAAGGTGTTGAGAAGCAGTGATTATTTGCACATCTCTGAATTCCGGGGTGCCCATACTAGCATGTGAATTACAGGGCATTTCTCAAATAGACGTCTTTTTTACAGAGTGTCTTACATTTGGAAGGAAAAAATGTAGAGAAAGACAAGGGGCAATAACACTTGTTTTGATATTCTGTGTTCCCCCATGTCTCCTGATAAAAATGATACCTCACTTGTGGGGGTAGGCCTAGTGCCCGTGACAGCGAAAGCCCAAAAACACAACGTGGACACATCACATTTTCACAAAGAAAACAGAGCTGTTTTTTGCGAAGTGCCTAGCTGTGGAATTTGGCCTCTAGCTCAGCCGGCACCTAGGGAACCTAGCAAACCTGCACAGTTTTGAATACTAGACACCTAGGGGAATCCAAGATGGGGTGACTTGTGGGGCTCTTACCAGGTTCTGTTACCCAGAATCCTTTGCAAACCTCAAAATGTTGCCAAAAAACACTTTTTTCTCTCATTTCGGTGATAGAAAGTTCTGGAATCAGAGAGGAGCCACAAATGTCCTTCCACCCAGCGTTTCCCCACGTCTCCCGATAAAAATGGTACCTCACTTGTGGGGGTAGGCCTAACGCCCGCGACAGCAAAAGCCCCAAAACACAACATGGACACATCACATTTTCACAAAGAAAACAGAGATGTTTTTGTTAAAGTGCCTAGCTGTGGATTTTGGCCTCTAGCTCAGCCGGCACCTAGGGAAACCTAGCAAACCTGTGCAGTTTTGAAAACTAGACACCTAGGGGAATCCAAGATGGGATGACTTGTGGGGCTCTGACCAGGTTCTGTTACCCAGAATCCTTTGCAAACCTCAAAATGTGGCCAAACAAAACCCACTTTTTTCTCTCATTTCGGTGACAGAAAGTTCTGGAATCAGACAGGAGCCACAAATTTCCTTCCACCCAGCGTTTCCCCAAGTCTCCGGATAAAAATGGTACCTCTCTTATGGGGGTAGGCCTAGCGCCCGCGACAGCAAAAGCCCCAAAACACAGCGTGGACACATCACATTTTTACAAAGAAAACAGAGCTGTTTTTGGCAAAGTGCCTAGCTGTAGATTTTGGCCTCTAGCTCAGCCGGCACCTAGGGAAACCTACCAAACCTGCGCAGTTTTGAAAACTAGACACCTAGGGGAATCCAAGATGGGGTGACTTGTGGGGCTCTGACCAGGTTCTGTTACCCAGAATCCTTTGCAAACCTCAAAATCTGGCCAAATAAACACTTTTTGCTCTCATTTCGGTGACAGAAAGTTCTAGAATCAGAGAGGAGCCACAAATTTCCTTCCACCCAGTGTTCCCCCAAGTATCCCGATAAAAATGGTACCTCACTTTTTTGGGTGGGCCTACTCCCCGCGAAAGGAAATGCCCCAAAACACTATCTGGACACATCAAAATGATCAAATACAAAACAACCTGTTTTTGGGGGGGGGGGGGGGGGGAGTATCTGCATTTTTGGTCCTGGGCTCAGCAGCCTTCTAGGGAAACCTACCAAACCCAGACATTTCTGAAAACTAGACACCCGAGGGAGTCCAGTGAGGTGTGACTTGCGTGGATCCCCAAATGTTTTCTTACCCAGAATCCTCAGCAAACCTCACATTTAGCTAAACAAATCACATTTTCCCACATTTCTGTGTGGGATCACCGCACTGGGACAAATTTCATACCACCCAATGTTCCCCTCAGTCTCCCGGTAAAAATGATACCTCATTTGTGTAGGTGGGCCAAGTGCTTGTGAAAGGGAAGAGCCAAAAACATGTCGATATTGAGGGGGAACCAAAGGGGGTCCAAAAGGGCAGTTTGCAAAAAAACATTTTTAGGCTGACAAGTGCAGAATTTTTATTGGTATAGATGAGTTAATGCTGGGTGGTAGGAATTTTGTGGATTCCTGCAGAATCCGGAAGGTTCCATCACAAAAACGTGGGAAAAATGTGGTTTGCAGGGCATTGTGGGTCCAAAAATGGTGCGGGGTGCATGTGAAACACCACCCTGGAATCACCCAGATGTTTAGTTTTCAGATGTGTCTAGGTCTTGTGGATTTTTCTACATGGCACAGTCCCAAAGTCCATAAAGTGCAGCCCTCACCATTACAAGTGGGACAATTTTGAGAGTGAGCGAAGCCCTCATGGCCCAAATGTAAATCCAAAACCCAAAATAATCAAATGTCTTGCTTGCTGTGGGATAAGATGTTTTAGAGTGCGGGGGAGAGCTGAAAGACTGTTACCCCCTTCAGTTGGGGTGGGGGCACAACCAGGCCCATACTGGTTGGTAGCCACCACCCCAATATATATATATTTGTTTAATTCCCTGGCATCTAGTAGACTTTCTGCCCCCCTGGTGTGTGCATCAGGGGTAATTGCCCCATCTGCCCACTGGTGGGCAGAATAAAATTGGGCCCATTTATTTGGGGTGGGGTATGGCCATACACCAACCCTCTTATTTTGGAAAAAAAAACTTCCCTGGTCTCTGGTGGGCTTTCTGCCCCCCCTTGGGGGCAGATGGGCAGATGGGCCTTCCAAAAATAGGCCCATCTGCCCCCAAAGGGGGGCAGATATGGCCAACAGTAATGTGCCCCCATGGGGAGTGGCCCTTACCCAAGGGGCTGCCCCCCTAAAGAAAACACACGCATACACACACACCAATCCCTGGTGCCTAAGTGGTTTCTGCCACCTTTGGGGGCAGATTGGCCTAACAAAAACTGGCTGATCTGCCCTCAAGGGGGCAGAAAAGGTCTCAATACAATTTGTCCCCCAGGGGAGATACCCTTGCCTAAGGGGTTGCTCCCCACCTCTGAAAAAAAAAACCTTTTTTTTTATCCCTGGCGCCTCAAGGCTTCTGCCACCCCTGGGGGCAGAAATGGCCCAAAATAAATTTGCTCCACCCTCACCTGGGGAGCCACCCTTGCACTTGCTAAGGGGTCGCTTCCCTTGCGTGAAATTGGCGCAAAAAAAGATCCCCGGTGCCTAGTGGTTTCTGCCCCCCTTGTGGGCAGATTGGCCTGACAAAAATCGGCCGATCTGCCCCAGAAATGGTCTAAATACAATTTACCCCCCCTCCCCCCCCAGGGAGCGACCCTTGCCTAAGGGGTCGCTCCCCATCTCTAAAAAAACAAACAAAAAACACCAAAAAAATTTGCCCTGGCGACTAGAGGTTTCTGCCCCCCCGGGGGCAGATAGGCCTAATAACAATAGGCCGATCTTCCCCCAGGGGGGAAGAAATGGCCTAAAATAAATGTGCCCCCCCGGGGAGCAACCCTTGCCTAAGGGGTCGCTCTCCTTCCGTGAATTTGGTGTAAATAAAAAACTCCCTGGTGTCTAGTGATTTCTGCCCCCCTTGGGGGCAGACTGGCCTCATAAAAATAGGCCGATCTGCCCCCAAGAGGGGCAGTAAAGGCCTTAAAAAATATTGCCCCCCTGGGGTGCGACCCTTGCCCAAGGGGTCGCTCCCCTCATGCCAGTTTCCATTCAAACTTCCATGGTGCCTAGTGGGCTTTTCAAAAGTCGGATTGCTTTACGATCTGGCTTTTGAAATGCTCTGAGAGACTTCAAAGGGAAGGAAATTCCTTTCCTTCGCTTTGAAGCCTCTCAGGGCCCCATCACATGATCGGAAGAGAAATGCTTTGCATTTCTCTTCCAGCGCGATGGGGAAGTGGCCTCTGATGAGGTCAGTGCGCAAATGCGCACTGACATCATCAGACGTCACTTGGGGGGTCGGGGGGGTCGGGGTTGGAAGGAGAAGGGCTTCCCCTTCCATCCCTGCCTTGGAGGGGTGGGAGGGAAACCCACAGAGGGAACGCTAGTGCTCCCTCTGAGCTCAGTGCCGAGGACGTAATGATTACGTCCTCACCACATGAGCATTGTGCCAGTGGACGTAACCATTACGTCCCCAGCACAGAAGGGGTTAAAGTAAAGGCATGCTGACTCCACATTCCTTACAGGAGCGAGAGTGAACTCCTCAGATAAAATCCAATCTCTCCAGCTCCACTCGATATTATTTTGGAAAATTGGGGTTGCCACGTAGCCTCAGGCCATGCTTGATTCCCTTGTGCCAGTCCAGGATTTTTAGGCAACACAATTTGAACCTAGCAACCTGTAGTTTTGCTATTGCCATTGGAAGAATGGGCTTACAGTCCTCAACAAGAAAGTGCTGTTGAAGGAAAGCACTGGACTGGCTGAAGCTGTTGTTGAAGCAGATATGCTAATTAGAAATTATTAATTAATTATTATGTGTTTTGATTAACAAAAAGTTCATAGAGAAATTAATTGTAGAGAAAATAATGTGCACGTTTGGAAATGTGCCCACAGAGAATGTCAGCCCCTTATACGAACTTGTACTAAAATGAATAAAATGCGTGAAATAATGAAAATATCTAATAACAATGTAGGAATGTGCCATATTGAAATGTATAACCTATGTTTTGCATTATATCGTAGAGTTAACTTAGCCAAAGTTGTGGCCTAGTTTTGCCAGGCCTCATGCAGAAGCTGAATTATTAGAGCATGCTGAAGGGAAGTTGAGATGCTAAACTGACCTTGAACCACCCGATGTTAAAGTTTGCTTAGCTAGAATTTTCTTCAATGTACCGACTGACAGGAGATGATGGAATCACATTGAAACAATTATGTGAAGAGTAGACGAGATGTACTTTCCCAGGACTCAAACAATAGAGACACTGACTGAAGAAGAACATGCAACATTTTCGATACCTGATGAGCCGGATGATGAGAACATCGTACAGTGAACCAATCAGTGAACTGGGAGCGGCAAAATACTAGAATTCATAGATTTGTAGAATCGAATGTATTGGGTAGTGTCACATATGGTAATTAATTGACCAATTAGGAATTAGGGGGATGAACTGAAAAACTCTAATAAAAAGTCATGACTAGGGGCTAAAACTTGAGATGCAAGGGATGAATTGATGATGCCAGAAGACGCGATTCGTGATTCTGTCATTGGGCACATGCTCTTGAGAGCCTGATGCGTTGCTGATCGATTGATGACCTGAAGACGAAGACTGACTTTGTTGCCGATCCATTGTGGATAGGTAGCTATGACAATGTGACTGATTAACTTATGTGCCTTTCTTCCTAGGTACCAACTGCGCTGTTTTTATAGTTTATCTTTTATCTAGATGTTTCCCAAATTCACGTTTCTAAATTGTTTTCACATGAAGTCCTACATGCTGATGCTAATCTGGGTAGGTAGGGTTTCTTTAGGTGACGTTGACAATGACAAATGATTGACAAACTGATTGCTGAACTCTGCTATTGATGTTGCTATATTCATCTTTGTTAGCTGATGCTAAAGCATTAGAGCATATGTTTTCTCAAGTTCGGATTAGATTATGTTATTGGTGGTCACTAATGAATTAAGTCTGAGATGATTGAATAAAGTTTGAATTAATCCGATGCATTTGTAATGTAACTACTAGGGAAATAAAATTGTTAAAACGTATATTGAGTTGTGGTTATTCATGAAATGTTGATATGTTGGCTAATGATTAATGATTCTCTTAGTGGTTATTGATTGATTACATGATAATTGATGTTCATCGATTACTACATAGCTAGGATACTCCATGCGATCCAAAAGGTTCATCAGTCTATACGCGTCCCCCTGTAAGTTTACTTACTAATGAACAGGCGCGCTAGCAGTTTTTGGTAGCAGCTTGATGGTTAGTTTTCTTGGACAACTAGTTATGTGGTGATTGATCGTTATGGGGGTAGTTTAAGATAGGGTTAGTTTATTTTTATGAGGTTTTAATTTTTGTTTTCTGAAATGGCAATTGTAGCAAAGATGATGTCCCTTAAACTCAGAAATGACTTTCCCAGATCCTGGATCTCGCTAGTAAAGTTGGGTGTGTTCTTGGTGTATTTGTGATAATGTGAAAGTGGTAGGTTGCGCTTGTAAAGGCTTAAGGAAACCGCAGGTGAATTCTGATGTATGTGAGAAAAATAGGGAGTTTGCGTACTCCAGTTAAGGTTTAGCAGGAGTGTGCGTACTCCGCAGTATGAGAGTAGGGAAGTCATCGAAATTCATATGTGTGTGGCGCTTTGTGCTCAAAACTTTTCCACAGGGTTGTTGGTGATGTACGGACCCTGCGTGGTCGAAGACTCCGGAGTATATTGACAAGTGAAAGAGACACTTGGTTATATGTTGTAATTTGTCTGGTTTAGTAGGTTGATCGAGCGTGGTCAACAAGTCGGAGTGTAAGTTAAGTGAGTAAGGGAAATCTTCGACTAAGACTTGGTGAATTCTATGTGCACCAGGACAGACCCATTGATCAGTTGAGAGTGAAATTTGCGGGTTGAATTTTGCTTGCGAATGTGGGAGACTGAGAAAGAGGAATAGCTGCATGTGCGAAAGGGCCATCAGTGAAAATCCGTAAGGTCTCTAAAGCGATTGTGTACCTTCCTGTAGTAAACAAGCTGATTTGTTTTCCGTTATTAGTTTTTGGTTAGTGCTCGCAATAATTTTGCATTAGCTCCATGTGAATCGAAGATTAGGAGGACAAGCTGCAAGACTTTGTCAGCCGCAGTGTGTGAATGTGACATCAGAGTGAGCCGTGCTGGGATAGGTTGGTTAGTGAGAAGAGTCGCGAGCGGATTGTCAGCCGTCCGCAAGAGACAATTGGTTGAGAAAGCGGGTGAAGGGAATCTTGGGAGTAAAACTCATTTCCTTATTGAATCGAATACACAAAAGAGAAAGATGAAGTTTTTCAAAGCGTTTAGGAGTGCCATGAAGGACGATAGTTACATTAAGGCGACAGTGGGGGAGCCGACCCCACCAGAAAATTCTCCTGCATTTATTGTGATGGAGGAGCGAGGCGTCGCACCATGTCTTTGGTTAAAACAGTGGTGAAAATTGACAGAGAAGAGGGAGCTCAAGCGTTTCCAGAGCATGGAACGTTCAATTTGAGAATTTTGGATCAGTTGCGAATGACATTATATGAGACAAAGCCACATCCAAAACCAGCACAGTTTGAGGCCTTAGCAGTTTGGGAACTCATAGCCAGACAGCAGCAAGAGATGAAGTTTCAAAGAAGAATAAGGAAGGTAGAGAAGTCTCTAGCAGAAGCAAGATGGGATTGGGAAGAGAAGAAGTGGAGAATTACAACGTTACAGGGTGTTAGGTTGTTCCCTGCTATCGCAGAGGGATGAGTCAGAAGAGAAAGAG
Source organism: Pleurodeles waltl (assembly GCF_031143425.1). NCBI lineage: Eukaryota > Metazoa > Chordata > Amphibia > Caudata > Salamandridae > Pleurodeles > Pleurodeles waltl. Next base: position 1,145,283,147 of record NC_090440.1, read on the forward strand.
GATACTGACAAGAGTGATAAGAGTTCAGGGGGTAAAAAGAAGAAAAAGACTTACATAGAAGAAGAAGATTCAGATGTTGAGGATCTTATTACTCAGATACTGAGGGATTGACCTCCGCCATATGCGGTGCATGAAGAGGGTCCAAGTACTAGTTCTGTTCCGACTGCCCCAGCTCAAGTGATGGGAACAGTGGGATCAGTGCAGACAGATAATGGACAGATACTAGGGGTTGTGCAGAGTACTTCAAATGCAGTGACTACTTCAGTGGTCCAAGCGCAGATGCCCCCACCATTAATACAGAGAATTTATCCAGATGTAGCAATTCTTGAGACAACTTCGAACTTAGTGGTGCCATCAGAGAAAGTGGTTCCAAGGCCAAAGCTAGTTCAGACTGAGCCGACTTCAATGTTGTTGCCTCAGGCACAGCCACAGGGTTTGCCGAAGTTCATATCAATGGCAGGGACACAGTCATATATCGCACCAGAAATTAACCAGGATATGGGAGTAGTACTTCCACAAAATGCGAGTGTCAGAGCGGCACCAGATGCTATATCACTATCGATTACTGTTGGCCCAGCAGTACCATTATTTGCACAAAAGAAGCCGATTGCAGGAGAACAGGGTGAAATGTCACAGAGCCTCGAGAGAGGAGGGGGGTGAGTGATCATGTGCAGGTGATATCATCTATAGGTCAGACCTTTGATGGATCTAGACCGTTAATGGATCTTAGTCCACTTCTTGTGCTTCCAAATGCGGTAAATGGTCCAAGTGCAAATAAGAGCTTCAAGCTTTTGACGCCGCAAACTCCAGGTGCAGTGGTACAGCAGGTGCCATTGCCAAATGCGAATAACATCTTGTTACAGGGATTGACAGCACAGCAGTTAAATGAGTGGTTGGATAGTTTGAATACTCCACGACACACATCCAAGGGTGAAGAGCAGATAAATTGTGTAAGGCTAGCTACCGAAATAACTGAGCTAGTTGAGGGAACGATGGTAGTGAATAGATTAGAATCCTATTCCAAAGAAGAGCTGAGGCACTTGTGTCCAAGAATTACGAGAGAAGTAGGTAAGATACATCAGAAATTGGCAGATCTGGCAGATAAACATGACATAGAAATTGGGAGAACAAAACACTTGAAAAGGAGTTACAGGTTATATTTCGAGGCAAAAGATTTTGAACACTTGAGGTCAGCAGGGATGAAAGCCCACCTCAGAGAATTATTGCAGAGTGCTCAGATTTGGGTAGCATTAGAAAAGTGGGAAGGCAGAAGGGCAAAGAAGAAGGATAAACGGAAACAAGATTCACAAGAAGGCTCTGAAAGTGATCAGAGAGAAAAGGATCCAGTAAAAATTTTACCAATGAGAGAAATTCCAGGAGGACAATTTGTTCATGTGCCTTGGCACAGGAGTGATATTCTGTCATTCACAAATGATTATCCAAAACTGAGAGATAAACTGGTTGAGTGGTAGCAGCAGACAGATAGAGTTGTAAAACTTTCTAAATGTCTGTGGGAAGACCTGAACACGTTGTTGGAGATAGTAGTGCCAGCTGATTAGTGGGTTGAGTGCAAGAGAGCAGTGGATTGGCCAACAAGTGAACCAGAAAGGGATAGAATTACAGGTGCACCATCACCTGAAGTGATGACACATTATTATAAGGTGGTTGAGTTCCTGAAGACGAGAATTTTGCCTAAAAATATTGACTGGCAGAGGATTGACAGGACAGTGCAGGAGGCGAAAGAGTCGATCCATACCTACTATTTGTATTTCTATTTGTATTTATAAAGCGCATTCCGGCCGAGGCATCCAAGCACTCAGAAGGGGAAGTGAGATGCCGAAGAGCAAAGGAGAATTCAAAAGGCAGATTAACGCGGAAAGAGACAGGTTTTAACTAGCCTCCTAAAGGTCAGAAAATGTTGTTCCTCCCTAATAAACAAGGGGAGTGAATTTCAGCATTTGGCCGCAGCCACCGTAAATGCTTTATCACCCCATTTAGCTTTATAGGTACGAGGTACCTGATTACGGAATGCTCCCATCGAGCGAAGTTGCCGATTAGGTCTGTACCAGCATAACCGAGAAGATAAATATTTAGAACCACTTCCATACACTGCTTTACAGGTCAAGCATAAGGTCTTAAAGGTAATGCGTTTAGCCACCGGTAGCCAATGCAGTTGTTTTAAGCTACTGCTGGCCGGGACCGAGTGAGGGAGATTTAATATAGCACGGGCAGCAGTGTTCTGAATCAGCTGAAGCTTCTTCAGTGATGCCTTATCCAGGTTAAGCATCAAAGCATTGCAATAATCCAATTTAGAAATGACCTTTGCTAGGGTTACTGTAACTCTTCATTTCCTTTGTAAATAAGGGAGAATCTTTTTCAGCATTTTCAATGTCCAAAAGCTGGTTTTAGCAATGTAATTAACATGCGACTTAAAGGAGAGACAGTTGTCAAAGTAACACTCACATTTTTTGTGGCAGTGATAGGAGCCGGGAGAGCTCCACAATCTACTGGCCACCAGCGAGAGTTCCACAATTCCTTTCCAGATCCAAAACATAGAATTTCAGTTTTTTCACCATTTAATTTAAGCCAATTTAGACTCTTCCACCTGTTGACTTCTCGCATGCATTCATTAAAGCGGTCTGCCACTTCCTCCCAATTCTTATAGACTGGGATGATCAATAGTGTATCATCAGCACAGGAAGTCGGCATAAAGCCAAAAGTGCGAATAAATCTGGCTAAAGGTGCAAGGTACAAATTAAATAGGGTGGGGCTAAGTGATGATCCTTGAGGGACACCACAAGGTAAATGGTATGCAGGGGACTTAAAGTCACCAAAGCTCACTGTAATCAATCTGTCTTTCAAGAAGGATTCCAACGTCTTCAAAGCAACATCTCTAATCCCTGCTTGATATAAGCGGGATATCATAATCTGTGGAGAAATAGTATTGAATGCCGCATATAGGTCCAATAGGACTAATATCGCCCCTTGTCCTTTATCCATCATTCTGCAAATCATATCAGATGAGGTAATAAGCGCTGATTCCATGCTGTGTGCCTTTCTAAAACCGTGTTGAGAGGCGTCTAATCCTCCTGAGGCGGTTAAAAAGTTGGCTAATTCCTTATTAATATGTTTCTCAAAAATCTTGGCCTGGAAAGGGAGTAGGGAGTAGGGAGATGGGTCGTAAATTATTCAAATCTTGTCTAATTCCATCTGGTTTCTTTTTCAGAGGGGTCACTGTAGCGTCCTTCCATGATGGAGGGTAAACTCCAGAGGCAAGAACCTCACAGAATATCGGGGATAGAGCTATCGAAACAAGATCCGGGGCCTGTTGTAAAATGAAAGGGGGACAATGATCAGAAGGGGAGCCTTATTTAATTTCTAGCATTAACTTTTTGATTCTCTCAGGAGGTAATGATTCAAAATTAGTTTATAGAGGGTGGTCAGTATCCAAATCATTGTTAACTGTATCATAACAACCATCCCTCTCATCAGAATGATTGAAGCTAGCATGAATTTGTAGGATTTTATTTTCAAAGTGAGTAGCCACCTTATTACAAAATTCTTGAGAGTTCTCCATCTCTAAGGGAGGAGGGGGAGTAGTCAAAGTGCTAATGACCTTGAAAAGTTATCTGGGGCATTAGAAGCCTCTTTGATTTTTTGGGTATAATACTCAGATTTGGCTTTATTGCTTGCCTCTTTATAGTTTTTAAGAGCGGTTCTTAATTTGTCTTTCTCAATTAAATTAGAATTTAGCTTCCATCGCCGCTCTTGTTGGCGATATTTCCTTTGGAGCATCTTAAGATCCTTAGTGAACCAGGGATGGCTATGTTTTTTCATTTTCTGTGAATCAAAGGACTTAAGTGGGGCCAGTTGATTAATGGCAATGGAAATTCCCTGATTAAAGCTGTCTACCGGTGACAGAGACAGATTTTTAGTCACTTTCCAACCTGTCTCCAACGCAGGTACTAACTGTTCCTTCTTGATACGATTCCAGTGTTTAACCAATTTTCCTTTACAAATGGATTGCTGGGATATGTGAACCTCCATAAATCTGAAGCTTAGGAGAGAATGATACTGTCCAGCTAAGCGGGGCATTAGTCAGTAACAGCTGATCCTCAGAAGAGGCAAAAATCCCATCTAACAGATATTCAGCTCTGTGGGTGGCTGATATGACTTTCAGCTCCCAATCTAAAGCTGCCATAAGATTTATAAATTCTTCAAAATTAGGATTTTGGATGTCATCGAAATGAAGATTCAAATCCCCTAATATAATGGCTTTGGTTGACATAATTAAAGGTTCTAGTAAGCCTGGCCAATGCTGTAGGAAGTTAAATAAAGGACCAGCTCGACGATAGACTAACAATCGAGTATGAAAGATTGTTGAAAGTGTTCAAAGAGTACAACGGTAAAGAAGCAATTGACCCGAAAGACATGTTGCACTTTGTGTTTAGGTTTGTCGAAGGATTGAGACCTGAAATAGGACAGATGATTAAGAGTCATTTGATCTGTTGGCAAGAAAAACTGATTGATGAAGTGTTGCAGTAAGCAAAATACTGCAGTGATGAGACTGAGTTGAAGCAGAAAAAGTTGAAGGAGAAAGCAATGGTGATGCAAATTAAGGCAGCTCAAACACGAGTGCAGGGAGCTTTAGTGCAACAGATGCCGCAGCAGCATGGAACTTTCATGTTCCAACCTCAGGTGAGAGGTAGGGGTCTTGGAGTCAATATGACTCGTGGTCCGGATTTGAGTACTGTAGTGGTTCAGAATTATGTGCAAGGGATGAAAAAGATGTTACCATGTCATCTGTGTGGAAACGTGGGACACTGGAAGCGGGAGTGTCCATTGATGGTGCAAGATGGTGTCGTTCAGCAAGGTGGTGATGTCAATACATTTCAAACTGTGAAAGTCCCTAGAATGAGAGGACTTAATCCGAATTTTCAGAATAACATGAATCAAGTGCAGAATTGTCAACCTATGGAGCAAGTGCGAGTGCAAGTGCCGCGTGCACAAGTGACACAGTTGCAGCCAATGCAGCAGCAGGTTCCTATGGTACCTAGACACCAAATGCAGATACCTCAAGCCCCGATAGAACAGCAACAGATGATACTTACTTCGCAGGTCACAGGTCAGAGACAAGACAGAAGTAATGACACAGTGCACCAATTACCATTACATAATGAAAATGAAATAAATGATGAATGGATGAGTATTACTTCAGATGAAGAGCCATGTATGCTTGCAGCGTCCTTAGAGGTATATCAGAGAGGACCATTTGTGAAACGAAAGGTGATGGGTCACAGGGTTTCATTCTTAGTGGACACAGGAGCTACACGCTCTACAGTGAGAAGTGCAGAAGTACTGAATTTACACTCTTTCAGGCAGAACAGTTCAGGTTGTGGGGGTAGCAAACAGGCAGTTGACAAATCCGATCACAGATCCAGTACAAGTTGAGATTTGCAACTTCCAGGGACTGCATAAGTTTGTGGTTTGCGACTCAAGTCCAGTATTTCTACTGGGAAGGGACTTACTATGCAAGACCAAATGTTCCATTAGTTGTTCAACTGCTGGATTAGAGGTCCAGACTAATAGTGAGGATGAGGAAGAACCGGCACCTGAAACTGAGACTGAAAACTTTAACGAAGAGTACCCATTGGTTGAGTTTTTCACGATGTTTACTGTGAAAGAATTGCATGCAGACTTGCAGGGAACAGTACAAGAGAATGTTTGTAACAGGTAAAGAAGTGGGCATGATCAAGGGAGTAGAAATGATTAAGATTACTTTGAAGCCAAGTGTAGAGTTTCCGTAGCTACCACAGTATAACATGGCACAAGATGTTCTGATGAAAGTGGCGCAGATAATTAGAGATTTTCTGAAACAGGGAGTTTTGAAAGAAGTGTTGAGAAGTCCATGAAATTCAACGATAATGGGCGTGAAGAAGCCGTGTGGGAAAGTGCGAATTGTGCAGGACTTGCGAAAAGTGAATGACATGGTGGTCAAGTGTCCTGTAGTGCTGAACCCATCAGTGATACTGTTTCAGATTCCATGCGATGCAGAGTGGTTCACAGTGGTTGACTTGTCACAAGCTTTCTTTTCTGTGCCTCTTCATGAGGATAGTCTGTTTCTTTTTAGTTTCAAATTGTTAGACAGAGTGTGCAGCTGATGAAGGCTTCTACAAAGGTATACGGAGTCACCGTCTCTGTTCAATCAGATCTTGAAAAATAATTTGGAGTCTTTGGAACTACTGTACCAATCAACTCTAGTGCAGTAAATTGATGATTTGATGATTACGTCCAAAACAAGGGACGAGTGTAAGTACGACTTGATTGCCCTGTTGAATCACTTGGGAAAATTTGGACATTTGGGGCGAGATGTACAAAGCGTTTTGCATGGTGCAAAAAGCGAATTTCGCTGTTTGCGCCCTGCAAAATGTGCATTGCGATGCTCATTCCCATTTTGGGAGTCGGTAACCTGGTTACCAGCTCGCAAAATGGGAATGCGACTCGCAAATAGGAAGGCGTGTTCCCCTTCCTATTTGTGATTCGCATCGCGATGTAGAATTGCTTTGTGACCGCGAACGCGGTCGCAAAGCAATTCGCAGTTAGCACCCATTTCAAATGGGTGCTAACCCATTCGCAAAAGGGAAGGGGTCCCAATGGGACCCCTTCCCGTTTGTGAATGGCTCTAAAAACATTTTTTCAGAGCAGGCAGTGGTCTTATGGACCACTGCCTGCTCTGAAAACATGAAACAAAAACGTTTCATTTTCTCGAGTGTATTGCAACTCGTTTTCCTTTTAGGAAAACAGGCTGCAATACAAAAAAAAACTGCTTTATTAAAAAGCAGTCACAGACATGGTGGTCTCTGCTGTCTCCAGCAGGCCACCATCCCTGTGAGTGCAGCGAATCCCAAGGCGGTCGCAAATTGCGACCCACCTCATTAATATTAATGAGGTGGGTCTTTGCGACCCCCTTGCGATTCGCAGATGGTGTCAGGGACACCATCCTGCATATGGGTTTGCGACTCGTAAATTGCGAGTCGCTCAGACTCGCAATTTGCGAGTCGATAACCTATTTCTTGGTACATCTAGCCCAAAGTGTCACCCTTGAAATCGCAGTACTGTCAGAAAACAGTTAAATACTTGGGACACCAAATTAAGAAAGGGTCGAGGAGAATTTCCAGAGAAAGGATTACAATGATATTGCAGAGAAGTCCTCTGACTTCACAGAGAGATGTCAGAATGTTTCTGGGAATGGTAGGCTATTGTCGTCAGTGGATTCCAAATTCTGCTGAGATTGCCAAACCATTGCAGCAGCTGACACATAAGTGGGTTACAGATCCAATTACACTAGATGAGGATCAGATGAAAGCATTTACTGAATTGAGAGAGAGTTTGTGCAGAGCTCCAGCATTGGGAATGCCTGATTACACAAAATCATTCACATTGTTTTGTCATGAACGTGATGCTTGTTCTTTGTCTGTTTTGACACAGGTCCATGGAGGTGTTTATCGCCCAGTAGCCTAGTTTCAGCTACTTTGGACCCAGTCGCAGCAGCCTTACCAGGTTGTTTGCGTTCCGTTGCCACAATTGGTCAAAGCCTTTTTCAATGTGAGGGAGTAGTGATGGGATTCCCTTTGACGATAATGGCTCCTCATTCTGTTGAGATTTTACTGACAAGGACGAAAACACAGTAGTTGACTGGTGCAAGACTGACAAGGTATGAGACGAGCATTCTAGGTGCTCCAAATGTAATATTGAAAAGATGTACAGAGCTGAACCCGACAACATTACTTGCAAGTGATACTGTTGAAATTGAAAAAGAGGAAGACATTGAGCATGATTGTCTTTTGGTAACTGAACTGTGTACAAAGCCAAGGCTTGATATCAGAGATACCCAATTGGAAGAAAATGACCAAATTGTCTTTGCTGATGGTTCATGTCTCAGAGATGGTACGGGGACATTGAGAGCAGGATATGCTGTATGCACAATCACAGGTACATTAGAAGCTTCTTGGCTTTGAGGTGTATATTCTGCACAAGTAGCAGAGTTGGTAGCTCTTACTAGAGCCTTCCATATTTCTACGAGACTGAGAGTCACAATCTATACTGACAGCCAATATGGATTTGGAATTGTTCATGAGTTTGGTCAACTGTGGTCGCAGAGAGGCTTCCTGACCTCTACTGGTTCACCAGTAAGAAATGGCAATAAGATAAAAGAATTGCTGTATGCAATAAAGTTACCTGAAGAAATTGCCGTGGTAAAAAGCAGTGTACACCAAAAGACACAGGACCACATTTCACTGGGAAATGGATATGCGGATCAAGTCGCAAGATTTTCGCATTGAACTGTATATCATTCAAAGATAAGTGGGAATTGATGTCAGAGGAAGATAATACATGTACAAGTTTTGCAGTAAAAGTAATCGATACTCTGGAAGAGTTGAAAACATTGCAAGATAACGTTGACACGGAAGAGAAAAGACTATGGTCCAAATTAAAATGTGTTCAGCGTCCTGATGAGATTTGGGTCTCTGAGGAGGGTCAGATGGTCCTGCCCAATAGTTGATTGTTGTAAATGGCCAGGTATTATCATGGTCAGGAGCACTTTGGAAGGGATGCCATGGTTAGATTGTTCAAAATTGACTGGTTTCACCCTAAGTTCAGGCAGGCAGCAGAGGCAGTATGTCATCGCTGTATAAGTTGTCAGCAATTAAACGTGGGAAAAGGGGCAGTGGTTAACTTGAGCCACATTAGAAGAGCAGGAGGTCCATTCAGCAGAATGCAGTTGGATTTCATTAAAATGCCTGCATGTTGAGGTTTGAAGTACGTGTTGGTGATAGTGTGCGTTTTTAGTCACTGGATTGAAGCGTACACTCCAAGGAGGAATGACAGTCTCACAGTAGCAAAGCTGTTGCTTAGGGAGTTGATACCACGTTTCGGGTTTCTGATCTCTTTAGAATCAGATAGGGGAACTCACTTCAATAACGAGGTGATTAAACTCTTCTGTGCAGCACTAAACATCAAGCAAAAGTTGCATTGTAGTTACCGCCCTGAAGCATCAGGACTAGTGGAACAGATGAATGGCACCTTGAAATCAAGAATTGCAAAGATGTGTGCAGCTATGAATCTGAAATGGCCAGATGCATTGCCTCTGGTGTTGATGTCGATGAGAAACACACCTGACAGGAAGACAGGGCTGTCACCCCATGAGACCCTCATAGGCAGAGCAATGAGGTTACCAGCAGTTCAAGCCAATGCACTTGTAAACATTACAGATGATATGGTGTTGGACTACTGCAAGGGTCTGGCTGATGTGGTTTGCTCTTTCACTCAGCAGGTGCAGGCCACCACTCTGCCACCCATCCATGATCCAGGGCACATCCTGAGAGCTGGTGACTGGATCGTTGTCAGAAAGCATGTTCGCAAGACCTGTTTGGAACCGCGTTGGAGGGGTCCTTATCAGGTGGTGCTAACAACTACGAAAGCTGTGAAGTGTGCAGGAGTCCCGAAGTGGATACACGCGTGCTATTCCAAGAGAGTAGTATGTCCACCGGATCATGAAGAAGTGTTCTTGAAAACACCAACAACAGCGAAACAGGTCACCGCACTTGAGCCAGGGAAGGAGGCAATAGAACCTGAAGTTGAACCAGAGCTCGTGGAAGATGGTTCTATTACCCCTGTAAGAGATGAGAGTGAAGAATTACAGGAGGGTGCGAAAAAATCTATCTCAACGGATACAGCAGGAGAGCCTAGCTCAGCAGAGGTTCTCCCAGAAGCAGACTGTGCTGAAAAACAAACAGAGCAAGTGCCAGACCAAGAGGGGGAAAGAATTGAGACAGATCAAAGTCAAGGTGATCCAACTCCTCCTGTGCTCGTTGCAGGTCCATCAAGAGAAAACACCATAGCGAAAGAGAAAGAGAAGAGTCCAATCTTGAGAAAATTATTGACAGAAGGAACAAGAAAAGGGGATAATTGGCCTGAATCACGGATAGGGAAGAAAAAGGAACTGGTCATAAATGAGACAATAGAGGAAGAAGTAGAAACCACGAGAAAAGAAGAATTGAGTGAAGGAGAACTAAGTGGTGACTGAAGGTTAAAAAGAAAGAGAATAGCAAGTCGACGCTACGCAGGTCCTAAATGGGCTTATGCAACTACCAATGAGTGGCAAGTTTATGCCTTTTTGTTTTGACAGAGCAGTTCCGAGTCAACACTTCGTTGTAACTTGAAGGTGAGCAATAAGCTGATTTGTTGAGCTAATCTAAAGAAACTTTTAAAAGAGACTGTTAAAAATAAACCAAAAGAAACATTGATAACCTGATTTGACATAAAACCGAATGTGACAAGCTGTTAATCGATTTTGACAAAGGAAAAAAAGGGTTCCTGAGTGTGAAACAGAACTGTGAGAGAAGATTTTTTTCTTCATTTTTGATTTTACTGCACTTTCTGTATGAGTTACGTCTGCTCTCTGATTCTTTACAGATCATTTCTGAGCTAAATAATCAAGATAGAATTGCTAGATGCTGTAGATACATGAGTGTTGGATTGGCAGTTATGTGTGGAATCTTGTTTATAGTGATGATTGTGGGAATGTCTGTTCATGATATGAAAAGAGTTGATCATATTTCTAATCCTGAAACTACTACACTAACAGCTTTGGAGAAGTTTAAGTTAGATGAGAAATATGTGCATGACTATACTAATGCTCAAGGAGAGCTTTCTTCTAATGTCTTTTATCGCTTATTGACTGAGTATGTTGAGACGATGGATGCAAGTGATTGTCTGTGTGTAGGCAAATTCCTTCATCAGTAGAGGAAGGAGTTAAGTACCATAGTCTTCCACTAACTTATGAAATAAGCTGTAGTTTGCTACTAACAAGGTTCTAAGACCAAGAGTATATACAGTATTTTTACTCTAACCATGACATGGTGTTTTCATTTGTTCCTATTATTAGATATCTGAGTAAAATAGCTAGAGAGCATGATATAGTGCTAGTTAGAGGATTCTTTGAGCCTACACTAACATTTGGAACAACCTATGCACATCACAACAACAACACATGTTTGCTTACACCTTTAGAGAAGAGCTTCATAGGGCAAACTGATGAAAGGAGAAAAGCATTGAAGTAGAAATTGGAAAAAGGTTTAGAGAAAGGGACTTACAAGAATGATTATGCTTACACTGCTATTAAAACACAAGGGAAATTAGCCTCAGATGCACTACATGTAGGGAAGCTTTGTATATATAGGCCAAAACCACACACTGACACTTTATTTGTGGGAACGAGTGAATGTAGGCATGTGTTTTTGTTCCAGAGTAAGTGGACTTTTATGCTGAATGGTCAGGACCCTGCGATTACTGGGATTTATTATATTTGTGGATTAAATGCTTATTACCGTCTTCCAAGAGGATGGTATGGGACATGTTATTTGGGGATAGTTTTCCCAAAGATTTACCAGATAGATGATTTGAAGAAATTTCAGAAATTGACTGACTTACATCATAAGCGACAGAGGAGGGAAACCTCTTCTGCAATTGTGGGAGATATCTTTGGTGCAGTGATTCCTTCAGTGGGAGTCATTCTGAATTCGGCCAAGATACGAAAGTTGTCTACTATTGTGGATAGCATGCTGACCAATTTTACAGGGGAAATACTCCTGATAGATACTGAATTAGCCGCGGATAGAGCTATGACGCTTCAAAATAGGCTTGCTTTAGACATTCTTTTAGCGAAAGACGGCGGAGTATGTAAAATTATTAATGCTAGGCATTGCTGTTCTTATATTCCAGATAATGATAGGGAGATAAGAGACTTACTCACTAATCTGACTAACTCAAGTAAGGATTTGAAGGAATTGAAGGAACCAGGTGTTTGGGAAAAAGTTGGAAAAGGATTTGCTTTGGTAGGACATTGGCTTAGTCAAATTTGGAATGGGGTATTATTAAAAATTATGCAAGGAATATTAATTGTGATTGCTTGCATATTGGGAATATGGGGTTCATGTACATTATGTCAAGTTTTTTTTTAAAAGATCTAGAAATAATCAGACGAGGAAAGAATATGTAGGGAAGATTTGAGAAGAAGACAAAATACAGCAGAAACTGGATTATGAAATTGAGGGTGAAGAATGGTGTGATGACATATTTAGTCATCAGAGGAGGGACTGTTGAAGCAGATATGCTAATTAGAAATTATTAATGAATGAATATGTGTTTTGATTAACAAAAAGTGCATAGAGAAATTAATTGTTGAGAAAATAATGTGCACGTTTGGAAATGTGCCCACGGAGAATGTCAACCACTTTTACGAACTTGTACTTTAATGATTAAAAATGCATGAAATAATTAAACAATGTAGTAATGTGCCATATTGAAATGTACAACCTATGTTTTGCATTATGTCGTAGAGTTAACTTAGCAGAAGTTGTGGCCTAGTTTGGCCAGGCCTCATGCAGAAGCTGAATTATTAGAGCATGCTGAAGTGAAGTTGAGATGCTAAACTGACCTTGAACCACCCGATGTTAAAGTTTGCTTAGCTAGAATTTTCTGCAATGTACCGACTGACAGGAGATGATGGAATCAAATTGAAACAATTATGTGAAGAGTAGACGAGATGTACTTTCCCAGGACTCAAACAATAGAGACACAGACTGAAGAAGAACATGCAACATTTTCGATACCTGATGAGCCAGATGATGTGGACATCGTCCAGTGAACCAATCAGTGAACGGGGAACGGCGAAATACTAGAATTCATAGATTTGTAGAATCTAATGTATTGGGTAGCGTCACATATGGTAATTAATTAACCAATTAGTATTTAGGGGGATGGACTGAAAAACTCTCACAAAAAGTCATGGCAAGGGGCTAAAACTTGAAATGCGAGGGATGAATTGATGATATCAGAAGACGCGATTCGTGATTCTGTCATTGGGCTCATGCTCCTGAGAGCCTGATGCATTGCTGATCGATTGATGACCTGAAGACGAAGACTGACTTTGTTGCTGATCCATTGTGGATAGGTAGCTATGAAAATGTGACTGATTAACTTATGTGCCTTTCTTTTTAGGTACCAACTGCGCTGTTTTTAAAGTTTATCTTTTAGCTAGATGTTTTCCAAATTCACATTTGTAAATTGTTTTCGCATGAAGTCCCACATGCTGATGCTAATCTGGGTTAGGTAGGGTTCCTTTAGGTGATGTTGACAGTGACAAATAATTGACAAACTGATTGCTGAACTCTGCAATGAATGTTGCTATATTCATCTTTGTTCACTTATGCTGAAGCATTAGAGCATATGTTTTCTCAGGTTCTGATTAGATTACGTTATTGGTGGTCACTAATTAATTAACTCTGAGATGATTGAATAAAGTTTGAATTAATCCGATGCACTAGTATTGTAACTACTAGGGAAATAAAATTGTTAAAACGTATATTGAGTTGTGGTTATTCATGAAATGTTGATATATTGTCTAATGATTAACGATTCTCTTAGTGGTTATTGATTGATTACATGATAATTGATGTTCATATATTACTACATAGCTAGGATACTCCATGCGATCCAAAATGTTCATAGGCCTATAAGCGTCCCCTTGTAAATTTATTTACGAAGGACCAGGCACGCTAGCACTGTCATACATTTGTAAGTACTTTAATGACCGTTAACAATGTTAATCACAAAGTGACGCTTCTTTTTGAGGTTGGACTCTACCCCACCAAGTACTGCTTTATACGCTTTTCATTTTTTCTTCTTTTCTTTTGAGATTATAAAATCCTAAATGTGCCATTAGTTTTTGGACCTGCATTGTCCTTTACCTTCTTTCAGCTTTAATTGTACTGCTGTTAGTTTGTTGCGCTCCTGTACCCAAAACACTCCCTCAGACTGAGCCCTGACCAGAGTCCAAACTTCTAAATGGTAAGACAAGAAAGCTTTGTTTGACTAGACTCTGGATGACCCCTTGACCGACGTCTTGTGACAGTCTAGCCAAAAACAAAATATGGCATTATCCTTTTGTGCCCTTCTCCTCTCTTCAATCTGCCAAAGAGACGTCTTAGGCGGGGCATCTGCAAAAAGGAGGCACATTTCCAACAGCAGAGAAACTTTAAACAGACATAAAGGCTGCCAGGAAAGTGACACTCACAGAATAATCATTATCGCAATCGTAGGCGCTGCCTTTGGAGTGCCATGTCCATCCCAGTAACCAAGCCCCGTGCCTCCTAGGAGCATAAACTATTAGCACTTATGTTACAAGTAACAGGAAAACAGCGAAGAAGTGGTTGCCAAGTTAGAGGCACTGCCCCTGGACTATGATCTTTTCATACACTAACACCACACGGGGAATTCCAACAGGTGCATAAGAGTACATGACATAAACATCACAACAGCATATAGTGTAAGGTGCCAACAGTGTTATATACTGGAATACCCCAACCTTTCTCATCACTATATGATACATGAGTGCTTGATTCACAGAGTGAGTCCCAGAGGAGACCCAGGAGGAGAATGGCTAGGAGTGTGCAAGTCAGGAGAGATAATCTGGAAACCAGGGGAGGCCAGAGATTATAGTAGTCCAGAATTGGTAGAATTGCTAAGCATAAGTGAAGAACCTAGAGAGGAGAGGCAAAGCAACAAAGATGATCTCATGGCAGAAAAACAGACTGTGAACTGGAAGGCAGATCTGCAGCCCAGCAAGATGAAAAGGTGCCAGGCAGTGTGGAAATATACCACCCATCCTGTATCCAGATCTGCGTGCGATGGTCTGGAAATGCTTGGTGAGGAGGTCGTATGCCATTTTAAAACTGAGAACTACACATTTCTTCCCAATGGAAGATCCTCTATACTTATGTAACAAAAACGATGATCTGATTTGTATCGGTCACCATTATTACACACACAAGCTGCCATCCACTCAGTGTCCAGTCACTGGAATCTACAGGCACCATGTCCTCTGTCTGTGCTGCAGCCTTCCTGCATTCCAATGGCCCCTGTCACTCATTTATGTTCATCTTCGATTGCGGCTTCTGGGGCGGGTTTGTCCACCTTTGAGATGAGTGCTCCTAGAAGTCATAACAGTATTCTGTAATCTAGAAGGGCTCCTCGCTTGGAAAGAAGCCGCCTGTAATAAGTTTTCAGCAAGCGATGAATGTGAACAAAGGAGGAAGGTTTCCAGGAAAGATTAGCTGGACCATACCCTAACCGATCAATACGATACTGTACCTGACTATGGGCCAGCCTCGAATCAACTATGGAACACAATCCATATTTGGGATCTTTAACTTGAACTACTGTAGGTGTTAAGGCGGGAAACACAGAGGCATTGATGGCAGAGCCTGCAACAAGCAAATATGGGACACATGGAGGAATCGCCAGTGGCAAGTCAAGTGTAAATGTGCAGTCACAAGATTGAAAACATTAGTGTTGCAGCAGAGCTCTGTAAATCAAGGTTTGAAATTCATGATAACCAAGGAGAAATAGGAAACACGTCTATAACCATACAGGTAGACAATTAACATCAGTGTGTTTCTTCAACATGGCGTTGGCTGCTTATAAGTGAGTAATAACAGTCTTGAGCATGTGTTGAAATAACTGTACTAGAACTCTGGTGACCAGGACCGGCGTTAGCACTGGCAACAATCCCTGTGCCACAATCTTTTTCGGTGCCCCCCCACACATGACCTCCTGTTCGGATTGCCACACTACCACCAGGCAACAGTGCCCCTCATCTCGCCATAGCCCCTCTCTCTCATGCATTTCATTTGTTTTACAGCTTTGGTAAATCTAGTTTTATTAGTCCATTCTGCTCTCCACATAAAGTACAGGTCTGTTCTTTGCAGTAGGTACATTAACCCCGCTGCGCTATTTTATGGCGAGTCAAAACAGCCACCGAACAAAACTCCGATCTTTCTCTATCAGGAATATTAATCACAAGAGCTATGTTTACATTTTTAGTGCTGCCTGACAGCTGAAAGCACATGTAACTCTGAGTCAGGTGCTTTTAAATTGTATGTTGTTGCTTGTCTAACACAGCCCCCCCCCCCCCCCCCCCCCCCGAGGTCAGCGCCCCACTCCAGGTCGCACCGTCGCATCCCTGGCGACGAGCAGATCTATTAGGGCTACTGAAAGAAAACATCCTAAATAGAAATCCGTAAGTGCAGTAGAATTGAAACAATTTAAAAGAGCAATGTAGGAAGTTATTGTTCTTACACTTAGCTAATTAATTACTTTAGTTTATTTCGATGTATATAAACCATAAAACACCGAAATAAAACAGACTATTATATACAACAAAACAATTTATGATCGACATACCAAGAAATAAAACAGATTAAAATGTTTTATCCAGAACAAAGTCATGTTAATGCAAATTCTAAAGGGAAACGATCTGCGGAATTTACCTACTTCTTTTCTTGTTAGTATCAAACACAGAGTTCAAAAACCTGTCAAAAGTAAACATAATCTGTAATGTGGGCAATAAGTGAGGAATCTAAAAATGTGGGCGACCATTCCTAAACCCGCTGTCTTTTAGCAAAGGCATGATAGATTACATTTTAGGGAACGTCACAAAATGGTCAAAAAAGAAAAAAAAAAGCTAAATAGTTTGGATATATTATCACAGGGGCATAAATCATATGCATTCGTTACAAATAAAGAGTGAGACAGAGTCAATGAATTATGCACTGTGCTGATTTAAAATATGACCTTAAAATAATATTCAAAAGAATAATCCACCAGCTTGGAATGAAGTTTCTGCATGGCTTCTGGGTGTGTTCATGGACCTATGTTTTACACAACTTCGGAGTTTGCATGTATTTTAAAACATGTTCTTTACCCTCACCTAACACTCTGCATGATCGGATTATGCTCTATCTCTGTCATTTCTTTTTAAAACTGCATCCTTTTGAGATATTTTCGAAGATAAAATCAATGTGTATTTAGATATTATTGGATCATGCATTTCTTGCGTGAATGGGCTATTCAGGTCTCATATTGTGTTTCCCACAATTTTTTATTTCAACACAGGAATGAATTTTTCTTCTTTGGGATTTTATAAATAAATCATGCATGTTAATGTTTTGAACATATTGTTTTATATAGTAATATGATCAGAGGAAGTCCTCTTAGGGATGAAACATGTCTCAGCTGAGCCTTTTCAGGAGAAATCAACCACAAAATATCTATGAACTTTCATCAAAACAACTGTGTTTATATTTAACAAAGCAACATCAACACTTTCATCAAATAATTGTATTTGTAATCAGAATACGGACAAGTAATGGAATTCGTAAGACGCATATGATGTGAAATATTCCTGTATTGTTGGGTTCTAGTAAAAGAATGTATAACACGTAGCTTAATGTCTGTAGTGGCTTTATATGGTAAAATATTTGGATTATTACAATAACTCAAATGTAGCATTTATTGGGGTGCATTAATGGATGCATATAATGACTTGAATTAGGACGGTAACAAAGATATTTAAATACTGTGTGCTCCACTATTATTGCAAAAAGTTAACATCTGTGCCAAAGGTCTGTGACCTAATCTAGCTACAAAGACTGCACCCTGAGCCTGCTTGAAGCAAATCTTCCTAATATTAAGGATGTTTGCACATGTTAGTGCACAATCAAAGCTCAATAAATGAAACTGAGAGGCCTTCACCTCACTTACTAAAGGGTTACCCCTACATGTTTCGCTAGATTTTACATTTTTAGAATGAAGTGAGGTTACATGAGATTTGTTAAATTGGTCTCCAAGCCAATATCCTTCATATACACCACAGGCTGAAAAATAATCTCTTGAAGGCCTTATGAAGTTTTAAACAGGAGGAAGGCATTTTTTTCATATGGAATCACTGTAATACACTTCCTACAAACCGTCGGTCTATCCCGATTACTCCCCTCCAAAGCACTCCCACGATGATTAATGTAAAGTGTCAACATAAGAGGGGCGAATACCTTTAAAAGCATGTTTTGCAGCTAGCTAGAGATTTAAACTCTAATGTGCCCAATCCCTGCCTGAAACCGTACTGAGTTTTCACTTCCACTAAAGTATAATTATTTTCTGCCATGACTGCAGGCACATCAGAAGTACTCTTCAAAATTATTTTATAGATTAATGTATCAGATATATTAGGCTGTAATGCTTATGTTCGTTTCTGTCGTCCATTTAAAAAGTGAAATAACAATAGCCATGTGCTAAGACTCTAAAATAGTATTCAATATTCTAGTCAAAAGGGGATTCAGATATTCACACTGAATTAAAAAAAATCCATCATGACTCCGGCCAGGACTAAGGGGCTTGTTTTTGGCTCTAGCTATTAGTACTGCAATAACCTACTCTTTTGAGAAAATGTAAAAAATCCTTAGAGGGAAAGTTTGAAAAAATCAAACAATCAGTGATAATATCGTACAACAGAGTAGTAAAATATTGACCCCAAGTTTGAGCACAGATGTTAGCTTTCAATGCCCTGATATCCTGGGTATCTGGCAAGCTTTAATTACAATCTTCCAGCAATCTTGGACGTCTTTGTTGACAGAAGCTTCCAGCTACTTATCCCATGCTTTAGTTTTTAATTCTCTTCCCCTAGTTCGAATTCATCGGCAAAGTACAAAAATGAAAACATTCAATCATCCACATACATTATTAAGATAAAAACAATGAAGAATAAAATATTAACAGTATTCAATTCAGCAATATTCAATTCAGCAAAATTCTTCTAATAATAACTGGGATTTCGAGCTCACAATCAAAGGGAATTAAGCAGCTGCATTTCCTGTTACAAACACTAGGATCTAATAGAATCTAAAATCTTGTGGCGCATCAATCATGCAGGCTTGATGAATTTAGCTACTGGAAAGACCATAACTGCCCTTGTGTTACTTTTACATATCCTCAGTGAATTAATACAATCAGTTAGACCTAAAGCTTGACACGTTAGGGCAATCCACACAAGCCTCAGTCTGGAATACGCCCCACAAAAAAAATAGGAAGTGCTTCTCTGACCCGTCCCTTGAACAACAGACCGGGCAAAGAGTTGACTTGTTGGTCGACGAGGCCATTGTGAGGGTTATGAATAAACAAAAGAGGGTGAAATGATGAGTGGAATGGCGCTCCTACTTTCTAATCAAACTGCCCAAAATTACACACGGTGCCCAAAACTAAGCTTTCACCCCCCAACACCCTACATGATAACAAAAAGTTATCAAAAATGCAATCAGTAATGGCACACGTGTAAATAAAATAAATCAGTACATTTCATGTACTGATTTATTTTATTTACACGTGTGCCATTACTGATTCCATTGTGAGGGTTAGGTAAACAGGGGAAGGCTACCATAGCAAAACTTCAGATAAACGGAATGTGCTCAGGATGGGTTGATACATCCAGGATGTACATGAGTTCATATACATTTTTGTGTGTAAGATAGGCATTGGTCCTGTTACCTGTGGAGTCAGAGGACTCACTAAGTGTAATAGAATTTGCCCAGTACGCCCCTTGACAACACTTTTAGCATAGGGGTTAATGACTGTGGGGACACTTCATAGGCTATCTGACTCTAGCCTGTTAAGTGTCTGCTTAATATGCACCAGCCGATTTTTATATGCATTTTTTAAGGCAATGACCATGTTTAGTGCTTTTCTGTACGACTTTAGGCCCTCTACTGACCATACCTGAATCCAGTACAATAAGCCCTGGAACCTTCCCCGGTCTTTGGGAGAAAATTGCAACGAAAGTTTCATCAAGGATAAAGCTAAGTGGCAGGCTCTCAAGACAGGGAGCTGCCATTGGACCCTCGGGACAAGGTAGCCAGCTATTGGGTGGTAAAACAGGGTTGCTGTACAACAATTTAAAGTGTTCTTCCAATTATGTGGACTGAATACAGGATTCGTGTTGTTTGACCCGATCTTTGGCTCCTTGGCTCACCATCGACCAAAATGTTTTTGAGTCCGTCTTAAGTAAGGCTTCTGAAAGATTTCCCCAGAGAGTCTGTTTCCACGTTACCTTGGCCAATTTGATGGTGTTCCTATTTGCTGCTCTGGACTCCCCAATTGCGGCCCTGTTGCTTGATTTTAGGGTAGTTACTAAGTTGCTCCTACCCTCCCTACAGATAGCAGAGAACCACTCTAGGGATTTGGGATTCTTGACCGTCTGCATGAAATCCTCTGTGAAGTAATATTTAAGGTTCGAAAATAGGGGGTTGTGTTCCTTGAGGATGCAATCTGGGCAATCCCAGGTCTCAAGCATTTTCCCCATGTGAATAGCCACTTTGTTAAATATCCAGGGCATGACTTCCTCAGTGGAACAAAGTGCATTCCATTTGATGTTCCTTTGATTGTTGGACACTGTTAAAGTAGTCCCACTAGATATTGGACCCTCCATCAATGTATAAGACAATAGGCTATGTACTGTTAATACCAACGGGTCATAGTTACTCTCAAGTCTATGCCCGACCACCATATCCACCATGGATCCCCAAATGCAGAGATCTAAATAGTCTATGGAGCTGGAGTAACTGCCTCCATGAAATGTTGGAACAGATCTTAGAACTGGAACAAAACGCCCATTGCAAGCACATACCCATACTTCTATTATAGATGTTAATTAACAGAATGGGAGCCCCAGTGGATTGCATCATAACAAGCACCTGCAAGTCAGGGGAAGGAAGTGTGAAGGAACACTCCAGTGTGATGTTTACCCATTTTAAAAAACTCGAAGATGTCCCTGCAGGTGAACTAATTGCAGGTGTAAAAAACTTTTGTAATCATTCCCGTAGACATTTTCCTTTGCCCATGCCTGTTAGAAGACAGAAACTCCATGGTCGTCAATAAACGTCCACCACTCAGTACCCTCAAGTTTCGATTTGATCTCTCCCACATTTCACAGTAACAATGATGTTGATAGATGCTGATTAGGATAAGATCCCAGGAGTAGTGGTGTAGCAGAGCAGGGTGCGAAATTACTAGTAGGAATAGGATTAGGAAAAATTCCTGCGGGCCTTGTGGTGTTCATGCATGTGGGAAAGGAGGTTTGGACTTTGTTTGGATAGTGGCGAGAACGGCTCTCTCAGATTCAACTTTAACTAACTTTAGGGCAAAGTCACGCATATTGTGGAAAACATTATTTGACTCTCCTTTGCTAGGTTCCGACTCCCCGCTGGACGTGTCAGTGCTTGCAGCCAGTGTGCATTGTGTGTGGCCCCTGGCATGAGCGGCGGAATCGGCCTGACCATTGAAGGGCCAGGCAATGTCTTTGGCCCAGTTGTTATAATTGGGTAAGGAAAGGGCTGGTTTCACTTCATAAACAGCTGGGCGATTGACTGGGAGGGGTAAATCCCACTGTGCATTTTCTACCATCAGAAGAAAGTCAATTGTTCTCATTCAGACTTGCAAGGGGTCCCGATCCATTGGCATTCTTCTCCTAGTCATAACACAGGCTTTATAGATCTCCCTACAATTTACAACTTCATTTCAAGTTCTAAGATGTTAGAGGGCAATATGCAACGCTTTAATTGCCTCTCCGTTTATTACCTAAATTCAGAAAAAGCTGAAGAGGGCCCCCACAGAAGAGGAAACAAATCCATTGAGAGCTTTCAAGAATTCTAAAATGGCAGAACAATCAGCATTCTCATTTAAACAACTGGCTATGGGAGAACGAAGTAAGGACCAGCCTTTTGCTAATTCAGTAAATGTTCAATCTTGTCCTGTCTTAGACAAAAAAACTTGATGGGCGACCTTTTGTCTTCAGCGGAAAACTGGCTTTATAAAATTCAAAAGGGAAAGGGGGCTGAAAGTTAACATCCGATGATTGTGGTCACTCCATCTAAACAGATTTACCTTGCAGCCATCTATCCATTGTTTCACATCAATTCATCTAAAAAGATAATCTGTTATACTTCGGCCATCTTTATCATTATAAGATGGTGTCAGCTCCCATGCATCAGCAGAAATAAGAGTGGGTGTTGACCAAATGAAATATGCAAATTACATCCATCAAGGCAGCCTCATGTTGATCTATAAATTCTTAATTTGTGGTGGTGTCAGTGGAGTATAAGCTACCATATGTGTAATGTAAGACAAAATTACACTTGCACCCTGATTTTGCATTCAAATCCACCTGTAAGTAAACCCTTAGTTGTATTGCCAGGAAAGAGATGGTGATTCAGATTTTACTCAGGAAGTATGCCAAATGTATAAAGGTGTAAAGTGAGGAAAAATACTGTTACCAAAATAATTGTTATAAAATTTAATGATCAATGGTCATACCCCCTTGTTTGGTTGAGCTTGCCAACAGTGCAATCAGCCTGGTTGCAAAAGATAAATTGTGCGCTTACGGTGGGCTTAGAGCCCACCCACTGCTTAGCATTGGCTTTAATTTTAATGTCACTTGCTATCTTGTTTTTTATTTCTTGTCTTGTGTGGGCCTGCTTGCTCTTCTGTGTTAGTTCTTCCCCTAGAACATTGGCTCTTAGCTTGTGTCCATTTAACGCTTACTCTTGGGGATTCCATTTTTCACTCTGGTTAAACACTCCAAGAAATTACATGTGTTCTCCACCTGTAACCCTTTTGTAATCCTCTTGTCCCATTTCCACCGCACTTGTGTGCTTCTATCCTGCCCCTCTGTATTGTGCTCACCCTTGAGTTGCTGTTGCACACGTTTCTCCCTAGTGTGCTGCTTTCCCCTCCCCTACCCATTCCCATTTGCGTCACCTGCTCACCATCAACCTCCTGCCACTTGTTGATGCCCCTTACCCCATCAGGGCCTTTGTTTTTAATTTTGTTTTGCAGAGGACCAGGCAGCACATAGCGGACAGCCCATCTGCTTCCGCCGTATTTCCATTTTCTTTAATTGTATTCAATGATGCATCTCGGATTGGTAAATTAAAAAACAAAATGGTGCCCCAAAGGCAAGACCTATTGGTTTGGCCAATGCTGTTTTTAATTAAACCCTAAAGGTTGAATATTCTTTGAGTCTGTGCTCTTGACTGTAAACATAATTGCTAATTTAATCACCCTCACCCAATATAATTCAGCCACCTTTTGCCCTGTGTGAGATGAAAAGGATTGCAAGGACATGAAGTGACTCATAATCACCTAGGTAAAGATTCTAAACATCCTACATTTCTTAATATAGAAGACATTAAGGGCCTCTTTAATAAATTGGCAGATGTCCAGTTGTTCTGCCAAGTCAATGGAGTAAATTACTTCATCGCCCTGGTTGAAGGACTGCCGGCCAGATTTATAAAATGACTGCGAAACTGGGGATTATTTATAAAGCATTGGTGGGAACCGCTGTCAAGGAGGTTCCCGTCAATGCATTTTTCTGTTTGGTACGTGGCTCCGTCAGTAGATGGAGTCATGCACCACACAGATTCCTTTTTTTTATTTTCAAATTATAAATCTTGAAAAAGGATTTTCTTTTTGAAAACTAAAAAACAATGATCTCCTTGACACAGGAGCCCTCTTCGATAACAAGGGGTACAACTTGGAGTTTTCGCTGCCCCTTACCACCAGGGTTTTGATGGCAGTGATGAGCAGTGAAATCTGACTTGTCATTCCACCCATCTGAATTAGGTGCACAGAATGACAAGTCAACCTCCAGCAACCCTTACTCCACAGCGCTGTCGGAGGAGATTACTCACGGTGGAGATGGAGTAGTCTCTGCTGTGATTAACCGGGCGGATCACATTTTTGGCAGTAAGGATACTCTGTTGCAAAGAAGTATGCTTACCACCAAGAATTAAATTGTCCCCTAAATCTTTTAATAAAATACTAAGCAAGGAAACACTTTTAAGTATTATGTAATTGAGGACTAGGCCAGAGATTAGAGTAGCTGGAAGTAAGTGTGTGTGTATGTGTGTGTGTGTGACAATATTTCTGTAGTATGATAACTATGACTTTATATTTTGTTAGTGTACCATTGATTCTTAGCTCCACATCTATATACACTAAAATATGCATACTTTCAAATAACTTACATGTGGAGTTAGGAATAGTGATCTATACTTGAAAATATACTGCAGTTGATATTTTTGTTGGTCAATATTAAAACTTAATATTCTGGTAGTGAATCTCTTCCATGATCTACATGCTTATGCACAGAGACCTATGCCAGGATAAGAGCGCAACTCTGGTCAATCAGGCACACCACCAACACTTCCTGCAAAGAACATACAACAATTTAACACTCTTCCATCCAAACAGTCTCCCGCTGCATTGCCTGCTACCCATTTACTAATCTAATTGCTATTTAAATACGATTACAATACAACTAAATGATTTCAAGACCAATATTTGGCCAACAGATACATGGTGGTGTTACATCTTCCTGTTTAAGTAAAATCTTGCAGGTCTCTGTTTAATGTGGAACATTAACAACAGAATGTTTATGTTCACGCCTTGAATTCAGTTGCTGCAAGGATGTCCTTTGAGCTGGTCGGGTCCTTATTACCTGGAAGAAATCTCTTGCTTCAAGAGTTGACTAAGTCATTTATTTGGAAAGAAAGGACGTTTTAATGGTAACATGGGATGGGATGCTCTTTTTAATCAGCTTGAGCTACAGGAAAAGTGCAGACAGTGGAACGAGAGAAACTCAGCTCTGGAGTTGCATTATGGTTGTATATCATATAGGGTCATAGGGGACTGACAATTACAAACGCCAAACACCAGAGCCAAAGGAGCTGAGATTTGACAAGGGCACTCAGTGTATGTTTACCCAACTGACCTATCAGCGATTGGACCCCCACAATCCCAGTTTGTATTTTTTGAGGTCTTTGCAAGAGGAACTAGCCCTGGACAGGCTGCTGTGCGTCGTGATGTTGCACTCTTGGAGCCCAGGTGCATGTACACCAGGCGGGCTCTAGCATAGTGACCACAGCATGCAATCATATCATCCTCAGCATAAGGAGTTGGCCAATGCGACTGTTGTTTGAGGTCTCGATCTGTATAATGGAAACATAATGCAGCGATTGTGAAACTGTAATAAAGGAATGTGACCCACCTCTTCCACAAGAAGATTCAAACATACACTAAATGTTGACTCTGAGTGTGTAAGTGCACAACGCTATTTCTGAACGCAGATTGGTTGTATCAATGCTGTATTCTATATGCACATTGGAACATTTTGTGCATAATGATTGGGTGTTTTAGTGTGCATCTCCTGTAAGCTTATAATACAGATTACCACAATTATCCCACCTAAAGTTGAACAAAGCTGACCAAAATCAGGGAGCCATCTTAAGAACCAGTCCCACCACCCTTTGTCTACATCTTGTTTCACCCCTTTACTAATTCATGCAAGGCTCAACTGTGAGACTGGATAGATTTAGAATGATCCGACAAGTTAAAACAACACATTCCTTCAAATTCTGAGCATCCAGATCGTGTTTTAAAAGCAAGTAATCGATTGCGGTGCAATTCTGAAGAGCAGCTTTTCTAGTCCCTCGCATATCTAGTAATAATTCTGCCAAAACAACAGATGTGTGAATTATATTCTTAACCATTAAACATGTAGTTTGTTAATAACTCACGTGTTACAAACAGAACTCCTACTAGAGAATGATCTAAGCTAACATATTCTGCTTTAGATAATAAAATCATTTCAGAGTCACAGTCTTCACCAAATTGAACTGTTTTCCTTGTGTGTTGAGTATGTAATGTTAAGTGTAATGGAAACATCAAAAGTCCTAATGGTCCTCCAGTTATATTTGCAGGGATATAGGTGTAAGTGACATTGCCACAAGAAAATAACCATCCAACAGGTAAATTAGGCCCTCATTATGACCCTGACGGTCGGTGATAAAGTGGCGGTAATACCACCAACAGGCTGGTGGTAATTACCGCCAAATTATGACCATGGCGGAAAGATCTCCAAAGACAGCCAATGTACCACACCGACTGCTAGGGCGGAAACAACAGCCACCACAGCGGTAGCCGCCTACAGCCAGGCGGAAGTCAATGTTCCGCCCACCATATTAAGACCCTGCAAACCACCATCTTTTCGGGGGCGGTACCAACAACATCAAAAGCCTGGCAGAAACAGAGCTCAGAAGTGAAAGGACTCATCATTGGAGACACAGGGAAGTCCCACACTGCAAAAACCAGAACTGCATGTATTTCCGATGATATTCTACGTTCTGCTCCACCACGAACACCAACGCCGGCGAAGACGACGACGGTGAGTACAGTCACCTAGCACACAAGGGAGTGGGGTAGAAAACGAGAGTGACACACACACGCACCACACACACCCTATACACACAACCAGATGCTCAAGAAAGCAAGTTAGTCCTCCTAAATCGGCTGAATAATGCAAGGACAAAAAGAATTCACTAAAGTGAGTGTAATAATATCAACACAGTATACAAATAACTTAGCCAATGTTACAGATATCTACAAATGTACAGAAAAAGGGACACTGCCCAGTGCTCAGGTCGCGTGGGCCACATGGCCACAGGGCAAAGTCCAAGGCCCCACTTGTCATCTGCATCAATACAGAGAGAACACTGCAGAGACATCAGTTGGCAAAAAGGCAGGCACCTCAGGGGGAGGAGGGGCACCTCAGCCGGATGCGGAAACAAGACCACTGGTCCTGGAGGGGGCAACATGCCCTGTGCTTGGTCCTGGGGAGTGCGAGGCCACAGTCTCTCAAGTGGGTGTCTCCCACACAGGTTCTGGAGGGGGCAAAATGCCCTCTGCTTTGTCTTGGGGAGTGCAAGGCCACAGTCTGTAAAGTGGGTGTCTCCCACACTGGTTCTGGAGGGGGCAACAAGCCCTGTCCTTGGTCCTGGGGAGTGCAAGGCCACAGTCTCTCAAGTGGGTGACTCATCCACTGGTTCTGGAGGGGGCAATAAGCCCTGTACTTGGTCCCGGGGAGTGCAAGGCCACTGTCTCTCAAGTGGGTGACTCGCCCACTGGTTCTGGAGGGGGCAGCAAGCCCTGTGCTTGGTCCTGGGGAGTGCAAGGCCACAGTCTCTCGAGTGGGTGTCTCCCACACTGGTTCTGGAGGGAGCAACATGCCCTTTGCTTTGTCCTGGGGTGTGATGGGCCACAGTCTCTCAAGAGGGTGACTCGCCCACTGGTTTGGGAGGGGGCAACATGCCCTGTGCTTGGTCCTGGGGAGTGCAAGGCCACAGTGTTTTGAGTGGGTGTCTCCCACACTTGTTCTGGAGGGGGCAGCTCTCACAGCAGCCCATGGAGGCAGGATCGCATTGTGTCCGCCGGCGGTAACAGCTGCACTGTGGTGGTGCTGGTGGTGGGAGGCTCCTGCACATCCCCTGCACCCTCGGATGGATGCACTGTGGTGGTGCTAGTGCTGGTGGTGGTGGTGGGAAGCTCCTGCACATCCCCTGCACCCTCGGATAGATGCACAACATTGTTTGGTGGTGGGGGCTCCGTGACAGCTGCTTGTGCATGCTTCTGGTCCTCCTTGCCTGCTGGATCAGGCTCCTTGCACTTCTTGCTTGTTGGTGCAGGCTCCTTGCCCTTCTTGCCTGCTCGTGCAGGATCCTTCCCCTTCAGTATATGTGTCTTGGAATCCTTTCCACCACAAGTAGGTGCGGATGGAACTGGGGCGATGGACTGTGTGGCTGAGGTGCTTGGCTGGGTTCGTGATACCCTGGCCATACGTGCAGGAGGTGGGGAGGGGTAGGGAAGAGGTCAATGGTGGATAGGAAAAGTTTCTTAGGGACATTGGGGTGGGAAAAGAAAGAAGGAATCGGAGTGGAGGATGTGGGAGTGGTTGTTGGAGCTGTCTGTCTGCTGGATTTGGGTGCAGGTGCATGGGTTGTATGCTTCTGTGAGGTGGATGGCTGTTGGGTGTCTGAGTGCTTGCGTTTGTGAACTTTAGGAGGGGGGACAGACACAGTGGGAGAGGACACGGGGGGTGTACATGGATGTTGTGGATGTGTCTGGCAGTGAGGTGTGTTCGGCTTGGTGTGGTGAAGATGCTGGTAGTGGATGATGATGTAGTGCATGCAGGTGTGAGTGTGGACGTGACTAGGAGGGAGGTGGTGGAGGGGGAGGAAGGGGATACAGTGGAGGCAGTGGATGTTGTATTGTCTGCAACTGTATGTTGTTTGCGTGAGTGCTTGTGGGATGGAGTGTGGTGCTTGTGTCTGCCTGTGACACTCTTGGGTGTAGTCCTGTGTGCATGCTCGTCTGGCTGTGTGCTTGGGATGGGTTGGGGTAGAGGAGAATGGGACTGGGAAGAGGAAGTTGGAGGGGGGACGGTAGAAACAGGGACAATGACTGCCATCAGAGAGGAGACCAAAGCCTGGATCGATCTCTAATGGTCCGCCAATCCAGTGTGAATGCCCTCCAGGAATGCATTAGATTCTTGCATCTGGGCTGCCAGCCCCTGGATGGCATTCACAAGGGTTGACTGCCCTACAGAGATGGATCTCAGGACGTCAATAGCCTCTTCACTCAGAGCAGCAGGGCTAACTAGGGCAAGGCCTGAGATGCCTGGGTCGAAGGAGATGCCCACCCTCCTGGGTAAGCGGGCACGGGCAACTCAAGAGGATGCTGGGAGGGCGTTGTTGGTACGGGGGATGGCGGCTGTACCTGTAGCTGGGGTGGTCACAGCAGTGTCAGCCACCACCAGGGAGCTTCCATCGGAGGAGGTATCTGTGTCTGAATTGTCCCCTCCAGTCTCTGCTGCGGTGCTCCCCTCGCCCTCCATCCCACTGGTGCCCTCAGCGTCGGTGGACTCTGCCTCCTGGGTCCTGTCGGATGCAGCTCCCTCCGTCGCCGGTGCCTCTGCTCCTCCGCCAGATGATGCTAATGCACATAAGGACAGGATGACAAAACAAGAAAGGGGGGAGAGAGACAAAGGACACACTTGGTCAATGACTGCATCAACACCACCATTGGCATACACAGCACCCTCACACACAGGGAACAGGCCTACTCACTATGCATTGCACCACCACTAACATTGCTAGCCACCAAGGCATGAGGAGGGGCACACACCGCCAAATGCAGCACACCTGGGACCCATGCAGCCCTGACCAGTAGTGGATGCTTACAAGCTAGGTAGGCAGGATTATCCCTTCAGAACCCTAGCCACCAGAGGACCTACGCTGCTATGTCAGGCCTGGCCTAGGGGCACCCACTGACACACATCCACCACCCGGATACTAACCCACCAGCCGTAAGTTGTAATGATAGCCACTGTACTCACCCCCTTGTGGCTGCTGTGATGCCCTCAAGTGCCCATCCAGCTCTCGATAGGCCACCGCCAGTATGCAGGCCATCAGGGCGGTCAGGGTTCGACGGGCACCCCTTCCTCATTGGGAGGCCATCCCCAGCCGGGCCTCCGCCGTCTTCCATGCTCAGCTTCTCAGGTCCTCCCACCGTATCTGGCAGTGGGTGCTCCGCCTGCCATAGACCACCAGGGTCCGCACCTCCTTGGCTATGGCACACCATATACACCTTCTTTTGATGGGCGCTGACCTGCAGAGGCAATACACACAGGAAAACACCATTAGACAAACAGTCTAGCCTGTTACACATATGGCCCACCATACCCGTTTCCATCACCATTGCAACACACACAGCCCAGCACACAGTGTGTGCACTGCAAAGAAGACATCCACCCCCCCTTACATCGAGGCCTTCACACACACAACTCCATGCATTCCTGACACATGCATCGTGCCCACAGTGTACTCACCTGTTGGTCTGGAGGCCCATACAGCAGTCCGTACTGGGGTAGGATCAACCAGTCTCTCCAACTCCTCTGAAGTGAAGGCTGGGGCCCTTTCCCCGAGCACACGGGCCACGGTAGGTTCTGGATACAGGTCACAGCAGCACATGCAGTGTAGGTCCTCTCCTATGGAAGGTCAGGTAGCAAGTGGGGAATATGATAGAAAATGGCAGTCATGTCCATGGTGGTGCATACCGTCACCGCCAATGTAGATCACCATTGGCCACTGTACCCCATAGGGGCCAATATTAACCAATGAGGAGTTGCACGGCAGTTCCCGACCGCCTCCCGCCACGGCGCACATCGTCAATGGAATTACCTCACTTCCACCTGTATCTCCACACAGGACAGGCGGACGCCATTTTAGGGGGGGGCAGCCTTATGGATTCTTGCTGTGTCACAGGAGAAATAGGCACATACTGGACAATTCACACTGACCCATTACAAGTTTAAGGATTGAAAACTCCTGTTGTGGCTCCAATGTTCAGTTTGTGACAGCCTCCTCACTCTTGTGTCCCTTAAATACCTACTGCTGCGGATGAATAGGAGATGGAGACACCCCTGTGTTCAGACCCCTGGCGGACTTGGCAACACTGGAGGACAGGCACATTATCCTCACCTATAGACTTGATAGGGCCACAATCACAGAGCTGTGTGCCCAGTTGGAGCCTGACCCGATATCTGCTATCCGTCACCCCACTGCGATCCCCCTCTTGCGCAAGTGCTATCTGTACTCCATTTCCTGGTAACTAGTTCTTTCTAAGTGACAGTGGGCTTGGCAGCAGGAATGTCACAGCCAATGTTCTCAATAGTGCTGTAAGAGTGTTGTCTGCCCTGATAAAACACATGTGCAGCTCCATTTTTTTCCCCCAGGTTGAGGATTTGGCCACAGTGAAGGCAAAGTTTTATGCAATGGGACATATCCCCAACATAATTGGGACGATTGATGGTACACATATTACATTTGCTCCCCCCCCTGTGGCAGAATGAACAGGTGTTCAGGAATCCACTCCATGAATGTTAAGATGGTGTGCTTGGCGGACCTGTACATCTCCAACATCAATGCTAAGTATCCTGGGTCGGTGCATGATGCCTTTGTCCTAAGGAATAGCAGCATTCCAAATGTGATGGCCCAACTACAGAGGTACAGGGTGTGGCTAATAGGTGAGCCCTGGTTCCCACCCTGTAGATGTTGGTGTATGGGTATGGTGTAGGCCATATAGGAGAGTGTGTGGCTAAATGTTGTCCCTCAATATTTGCAGGTGACTAGCTACCCAATCCTATAATTGCTGCTGACCCCTGTGAGGAATGCCAGGACAAGGGCAGAAGAATGTTATAATGAGGCACTTGGGCAAACCAGAAGGATCATTGAAAGGACCTTTGGCTTCCTGAAGGCCAGGTTCATGTGCCTCCATCTTACAGGTGGAACTCTGTGCTACTCTCCCAAGAAGGTCTGCCAGATAGTAGTGGCATGCTGCATGTTGCACAACCTGTCCCTCAGACCCCTTGTCCCTTTTCTGCAGGAGGAGGAGACTGGAGATGCCCGTGTGGCAGCAGTAGACCCTGTGGATAGTGAGGATGAAGCAGCAGATGATGAGGACAACAGAATATTAGTTATACGACAATACTTTCAATGACACACAGGTAGGACAGTGTAACTTTACATTTCAAAGACTTTGGTTGTAATCTGTGTGGCAATGGCATTCTGATATTTCCCACCTCTATACCCACTTACTGTTCCCTCTGGCAATTTATTTTGCAGATGTTGGTGACTTGACATATACTCCTGGTGGGATCACTACAGCCAGCTACAGGTTATTCATCTTTGCTCATTCTATATACAGGTAATGTTCAATGTTTGTACCTGTTTCAAACAATACACATTTGATATACATGCCATACTCAAAATCGATTTTTGTCAAAGGTTGTTTATTGAAGTGCTAACATATAGGGGAAAGTGCAATGGGATGTGGTGATGATGGAGGAAAGTCCAGGGTATTGTTCCAGTATATTTGTAGCACAGGTGCATTGTCCAAGGGGACATAGGAAGGGGAGCAATGGCAGTTCAAGGTGGACAGGGTGACTGAGTGTGACACAAGGGTGACAATCAGGAGAGTCTAATTTCCTGGTGGGGATCTTGGCAAGTGTCTCTGGCTTCTGTCTGGATCGCTGGGAACATTTGTGGGGTGGTTTACCTTCTGCAGGGGAGTGGTGCTGGTGGCCTGTGAGTCCTGTGGCGGGGCCTCCTGGCCAATATTGGCAGTGGAAGTGGAAGGCTGTTCAGATGTCTGGCTAGTGGCAGGGGCCCGCTGGTTTGAGACTGCCTCCCTTATAATGTGATCATGTCAGCCAGCACCCCTGCTATGGAGATCAGGGTGTTGTTAATGGCCTGCAAGTCCTCCCTGATCCCCTGGTACTGTCCCTCTTGCAGCCGCCTGTACTCCTGCACATTGTCCAGGGACTGGCCCATCGTGTCCTGGGAATGTTGATAGGCTCCCAGGATCTCGGAGAGTGCCTCCTGGAGAGTCGGTTCCCTGGGCCTGTGCTCCCCCTGGCACACAGCACTCCTCCCAGTTTTCCTGTTGGCCTGTACCTCTGTCCCCTGAACTGTGTGCCCACTGCCACTGACCCCAGGTCCCTGATTGTCTTGTGTGCAAGGTGTGGCCTGGGGTCCCTGTAGAGGTGGGCACACTGCTGATTAACGTGTCCTGGGGACAGAGGTGTGGGTACGCTGGGTGGGTGCTGTGTGTTGGATCCTGATGGGGGAGGCTCTGTGGTGGTCTGTGACTGGGCTTGGGTAACCGGCTGTCCAGTGGTCCCTGATGGGCCAGGTAGGTCTTTCAGATCCTCGAGACCAGAGTTACTGTCATCGCTGTGGACCTCTTCTGTTGGGAGACTGGATATTGCTGGCCCATTCTCTCCAGTGACATTGGCTGGGGTACCTGTGGGGATGTAATTGATGTGTAATGGTTAATGTGTCTGACATATTGTACATCCGTGGCTTCCCCTCTATGGTTGGATTTGCCCTGCCAGCTTTTACTTGTGTAGGTTAGTGTATGGTGGGATTGTTAGTTCTCTATGGTGTGCATGATTTAGTGATGAGTGTTCATGCAGGGCTGTGAGGGGTGTCCATGCATTGGTACAGTGTGCAGGGCTTGGCATTTGGATGAGTGAAATGTGAGGGTAGAGTGTGTGGGATGTAGTGGCGTGATGGAAGTGAGGTTGAGAGGTGAGGGGGTGAGATGGCAAGCAGATATGGGGGGTGATAGTAGTAGAGTCGACTTACCAGAGTCCAGTCCTCCTCCAACTCCGTCCAGGCCCTCAGGATACAGTATTGCCAAGACTTGCTCCTCCCATGCTGTGAGTTGTGGGGGAGGAGGTGGTGGTCCACCGCCAGTCCTCTGAATAGTGAGCTGGTGTCTTGCTGCTATGGAACGTACTTTCCCTCATAGGTCGTTCCACCTCTTCCTGATGTCATCCCTAGTTCCTGGTTGCTGTCCCACAGTGTTGACCCTGCCCACGATTCTCCGCCATAGCTCCACTTTCCTAGCAATAGATATCTGCTGCACCTGTGTTCCAAATAGCTGTGACTCTACCCTGACAATTTTCTCCACCATGACCCTTAGCTCCTCCTCTGTGAAACGGGGGTGTCTTTGTGGTGCTATGGGTGTAATGTGAGGTGTGTTGGTGAGGGTGTGTTGGGTAATGTGTTGGGGTGTGTGATGTGGAGTGCGTGAGTGGTGTATAGGTGTGAGTAGTGTGTGGCTCTAGTTGTGTCAGTTGTCTTGGTGTCTCTCTGTTGGCAATTAATTGTATTCGTAAAGGGTTGTGGGTTTGTGTTTTATGGTGGTGTGGGTGTGTGGGTGTGGTGTGTATGTGGGTGTCAGGTGTGTGTTGTTTGAATTGTCCAATGTTGTGTTGTATGTGGGTGTCCATTGTGATCGTGGCGGTATATACCGCCAATGGTTTACCTCCATTGAATGTCCGTCGTGGTGATTCGTGGGTCATAATGTGGTAGGCGTAGTTCTGTTGGCGTAACGGTGTGGGTTTTGATACCGTCAGTTTATCACTGACCTTTGGTGTGGCTGATTTGTGTGTGTGGCTGAATTGTGTCGGATTGGCGTGTATGTGTCATAATATGATGAACGGATATCCGCTGCGGCGGCGGCAAGTTGGCGCCCATCAGCGTGGCGGTAAGTGGGATTTACCACCAATGTCATAATGAGGGCCTATATTCTTGCAGAACATACTATTATTTACATTTTTACACATTTGGTTGTTTCTGTTGTGCCACAAAGTGTTTTGTTCCTATAGGATTGCTTGAGTCTCTTCGAGTCACCTCTGGGCACATTTGCCGATGTTGTTGGATCACAAGTTAAATTATACACACGTCACCTGCGGTAATACTGTAGATGATTATTTGAGTTAAGTTATTCCACTTATCATCAGTTGTTTCTCGGCAAAATCGGTAGTATTGATAAAGTAAGAAATGAGTTTGTACGTCACTTTTCTCCGGCGCCCCATTGGCGTTGGTACTGTTGAATATTTGCAGCAAAACACTAGTAGGCGTTGGTATTGCAACTAGGCAGGTGGAAATGACATCTGTGGTGCTTTTCATATTTGTCATGCAGAAGTCTGATCTGTGAAGCACAGTCTGTGCCAGGTGTATCCATACATTTTCAGATTGATGAGGCAGAGGTGTTGATAAGCGCTGTTGGTCGATCACTTCGGAGCATAGGGATTTTGGTCCCTTTCGACTCCACTCAGACATGCCCAAACACACGCCACAAAGCGCAACCAGTACAAAGACACCTCATAGTATGATCTAGAAAAGATACAGGTATGATTATTCTCACAAATAACATTTATCAGCTGGTACATGTTCCCACTTTTCTTGTTCTGGTTTCATGTCTAACAGAATGTTGTCTTTTCATTTTGCTATGATTTCTGCTGGTTCAGGGGATGATTTGGGGATGCTACCCACACCTTAGCACCTGGAATTTTGTCAGTGGAGCCAAAGCCTCCCTTCCCTCGCACTGTAAAAAGGGCTAGGGCAGTCCCCTTTTTGACTATTCCTCCATACACTGGAATGATCACGATTTGAGCAATTTTGTCTCCAGTTTGTATTATCAAATCAACTTCTCCACTGTTCAATAAGATTACTTTAATCTCACCTTGGTAGTCTGCATCGATCACTCCCCCCCAAGACCTGAATACCCTTGAGTGCCAGCCCAGATTGAGGCGCAATCAATCCAAAATGGGGGAATTTGTATCCCGACTCCTGTCTTAATGAGTACCATATATCTTGGTTTCAGTCTGCACATGTTCAAAGCATTCAAATCAAGACCTGCAGCCTCTGGTGTGGCTCAGTACAGAGCTAATGCTCCTGTCTTTGTCTCTCAATACGTAATAGTATTGGTCACCTCATGGGGTTGTATTTGCAACGCTGGAGCTAACATTTGCTTCAATGGGGTCTCTGCATTTGTCAAAGGTCTATTGTTCGGTATTTGTAATTCTTCATTTAAATGATCTCTCCAATCTTTCAGTGATCCATCTGACAATTTTCTCAACTGAGACATCAACAATCCATTTATTCTGTCAATCAATACTGCAGCTTGTGGGTAATATGGAACTTGATAAATCCACTCTATATTGTGCTGCGATCAGTGATCTTGCACCAACTTACCTTTAAGTTGTGATCTGTTATCACTTTGGATCTGGAGTGGAACTCCATAGTACAACATCAACAAGTTTATTGTCTTAATCATATTGAACTGAGTAGCACGTTTACATGGAAACCCTATCAAATAGCCAGAATATCCACCACTGTACAAGCATACTGACAACCTTGACTGTGTAATCAATCTGCCATATCTGTCCTGGACATTTTCTTCCCTCCAACTGACCTCTAATAGTCTACGTGACAGATCTCTGTTGTGTGTGTTGACAAGTAGGACATTAGATCATCACAGTTTTGATTAAGTCTAGGGGTATGTGCATCCCTCTAATCTCTGCACACCTGTTGGTGGCCTTCTCTCCCAGGTGTCCACAGTTGTGGTGAGCCCTCTTAGCCATCCCCACCAAGTCAGAATCCTGTGTCACCACTTCTGCTTCCAAGAGTTTTGGCTTTTTCGTCTGCAAGGGAATTAAACCACTGTTCTAGTGGGTCAGTGTGACAGTGGGCGTCTACATGCTATACGGTGACGGCTGTAACATTTCCCACATTTCCTGCCACAATGCTTTGCTCCACACTTCCTTCAATTGTATTTGCCAGTTATGTGCATGCCATGTGGGGAGCCTGGTGGCTAGCTCATTGGCAGTAGACCAAACATCAGCATGAATGTAATATTTCCCAGGTAATTCTTGTTTTAAAGCTTGATACACAACACACAATTCTGCATACTGACTACTCTTCTCTTCTCCAGTAGTAGAAAGCTGCTTCTTTGTTACTTGATTGTATGACACTGCCTACCAATGCTCTTGGCCCCCACATACTTTGCTGTACCATCAGTGAACCGTACATGCTTTCTGTCCTCAGGGGGCAAGGACTCAAATGCCTCACCCCACTTCACTGGTGACTCTGGCACCTCTTGCAACACCTTCTCATCTTCCATGGGGGCCTGTGCCACCTGTTCATGCAGGGCTACAGTTCCCACTTGTCCCACTCAGGCCCTGTCTTGTATGTACATGTCCATGAAATGACACTTGCCTCTTGTGCATGCCCTATTCGGTGAGTTTGGGTGAACTCATAACCCACTGCATTATTGAGACTGTGGGCCTCAGAATCACAATATGCCCTATTCTCATCTGTTGAATATCCATTAGAGCCCAATAGCATGCCAACAACTGCTTTTCAAATGGAGTGTACCGTTCTCCAGGTTTTTGTAACTTTTTGGTCCAGAAACTAGGTCTGGGCAGAGTTTATGGAGTCCGACTTGACGGAATTCCGCAGAGTTAAAAAAAAACTCTGGGGAATTCCGTGGAGGGGGAGTTCCATGACCCGCAGACTCCTGGATGTGCCTGATCTCGGAAGCGCCAAGCAGGGTCGTGCCTGGTCTGCCAGGCCCAACCCTGCTTAGCACTTTCGAGATCAGGTGTCTTCAGGAGAGGGCCTTGGCAGTGAAAACTGCTGTTTCAGGCCTCTTGTGCCCCAGCCTGTCCTGTGCGCAGTGCACCCAGTACAGGCTGGTGAACAAGAGGCCTGAAGCGGCAGCTTTCACTGCCTATGGCCCTGGCCTCGCAGTGAATTCAGGCCAGGGCCATAGGCAGTGAAAGCTGCTGTTTCAGTCCTTGTTTGTGCACCAGTGGGCAAAAAACAACTACAAAAAAGAGAAGAGGACTTACCTGGGTCTTCCCAGGGAGTCCTCCTCTCTGACAAGTCTTCCTTACCCCAGCTGCCTCCCTCCTCTGCTCCGGTGCATGCTGCAGCCTAGTTATGAGCTGCACAGCGCAAGTGCAGACTGTCTGCACTTGGGCTCTGCCGGCCATATTGGTCTGCAGCACGCACTGGGTAAGCTCTGCTCTTCTGGTGGGGCTAGCGGAGTTCTTTGGACAACTCCAA
Source organism: Pleurodeles waltl (assembly GCF_031143425.1). Classification (NCBI taxonomy): domain Eukaryota; kingdom Metazoa; phylum Chordata; class Amphibia; order Caudata; family Salamandridae; genus Pleurodeles; species Pleurodeles waltl. Next base: position 1,145,320,409 of record NC_090440.1, read on the forward strand.
GCAGAGCGTGGAGTTCCAAAACCTCCGTTAGCTCCGCCAGCGGAGCATCCCTGCACACCCCTACTAGAACCCTAGGGGCACTCTCTTTCTTCTCTGTTTTTGCCACACACTCCAGTTTGCATATTGCACCTGAACTGTCACATGTAACTCAATGTCTCCCTCAAGTCTAAAGCATGTTGCATAGCCTTCTTTGCCAATTCAAACACGCACTGCTGCTGCTCCCACCATTCAAACTCATGTATCTTCCGAGTCACTTTGTACAAAGGGGCCAAAATCTGACTCAAGTGAGGGTTATGTTGCCTCCAAAAACCAAACAATCCATTGGATTGCTGAGTTTCTTGCTTATTACGGGGCATAGCAAATTCCAGTATCTTTTGTCTCACCTGCGGCAACACCTCCCTATTTCCCTGATTCCATTGAATTGCTAGGAACTTCACACTTTGGCGGCTCCTTGTACTGTTTTGGGATTTATCTCTCATTCCTTAAATGCAAATGTTCCACAATCCTGTCCAACTGAGGCTGCAGCTGTTTCTCCCTGCACCATCACTTCATCAATTTAATGTGTAAGCTGCACCCCAGGAATGACATGACAGGTGTTCTGCCACCAGCCGGTGACAGATAGTAGGGCTGTGTACATAGCCCATAGGAAGTTCTTAAAATGTTAATTGTCTCCTGGACCTCGAAAAGGAAAATTGCTCTTGATTCTCAGGGGTCAATGGTGAAAAGAGCATTGGCAATATCACTTGTCACATACCAAGTCCCTTTATGTCTCTGTATCTTTTCAATCAAAGTGATGGTGTCTGGGATGCAGCAGTCAAAGGGGGTGTATGTTTATTTAATATGCGGTAATCAATTTCATTTTCCAGCTCCCATCAGGTTTGCCCACGGGCCACACAGGATTATTCCACGCAGTGGTGCCCGGGGCCACCACACCCTACCAAATCCCGTATGGTCTTGCGTATTTCCTCATGCCCTCCCAGGATCCAATACTGCTACAAATGAACCACCTTGGTGGCTGGGTGCACCTTCACTGCAGGTATTTTCAAGTGACACATCCTCACTGCTGCTGCTGAGATGTATCTCTTCAATCCGAATTGATAGCAACCATCTTCCAAATATTGAGTCATCCCCTTCAGAATATCAATTCCAAGAATATATTAAAAAGGGGGCACTATCAAGACGGTATGTTCTCGTTTTGGCATTCTCCCTATTTTCATGTGGACATTGGTTTGCACAGCAGAGGTTTCTTTCCCACCTACTCATGTAATGGTGTAACGCTGTCCTTAAAACTTTTTAGGATTTTCAAATACCAAAGAGGCCTCTGTTCTGATGTACATGAGGGCTCGGTCCTTATGGACATTCCTGTTTTTCCAGTACATTTCTAAGTCAACATGGGGTCTATTATCCTTGCGAGCCTTTCCTTGTACCGGAGCTTGGCCTATCTCCAACTCTGATTTCAACCTGTCGACTTTCGCTCAGGTCACATCCGTCAATATGCTTTCATACCTGTGAGGAGACTCCTCTTCTCCCCATTCTCGTCAATTAACCAATCAGTGTCCACATCTTCCTCCTCTTTTAACTTTGAAGGTCTCCTTTTCTCTCCCTTTCTGTCTTCCTCCTTATCCTCTGACTTGCCCTGAATCCTCCGCTTATTATCATGCTTATTCACTTTCCTGCTCCCCTACTTTCTGTCCAGCCCTCGCTTTTGATACATTTCCCACAGACTCTTGGTATTTATTCTATTCTTTCTCTACACCATACTTCAACAATGCCAAGAACATATCTCTTCTAGATACCCTGTTATTGTCTGTATGGCCCTCAGACCGAGAGGCTCTTTTAGGCTTTATCCATTCTCCTCTCCCAACTCACTGACTGCCTCAAGTACATCTTTTAAGGGTTTGCTTGTCTAATTGATTAATAGGGTCATTATCACATGTTTCTAGGCTGTGGGAGCCAAACAAATTATCTTGTTTCGCACTGACACTGTCAGCGGTCCATCCAACAAACGGTGGGCATCACCCAGAAAAATTGCAGTTTTCATACCCTCCTCTTGTTTCTCTGCATTGTATCTCTCAATGTGTACCAGGGTTTATCATTTTGGGGCCAGTCTGACTCGGTAGGATGCCTATGATTGCACCCGGTAGCTGCTAACTGAAATAAGGTGATTTCATTGTTGCCCTGATAACCCCTAAAATGCTCCTGTACAGTGGGGTCAGTACTGAGTATACAGAACTTCGGTGTGTCTTCTACATCTAACATCATTCCTAAGGCTCCTGTATCAAACAATCGCACTATCCATCTGAGCAATGTTTCTCCAGGTCTCTGTTGAAATCTGTCTATGATATCATTAATCTCTAGCTTAGTGTAATCCTCCAGGGAGTCCATCCCAACCCCTCCTTGCAATTTTCGTCAAAATAGGGGCTGTGCACGGACCAATTTCTGCTCTTCTTGCTCACCCTGACTACTATTTTGACAACACTCTTCCTCAGAGTCTGAAAACTCTGAGGAATCCCAAATATTACCATCCCATTCCTCAGGATTCCAGTCTAGCCCTGCTTTGGCACTGGCTAAATGAACCTTCCTTTTATTAACTCTTCCCCGTCTCTTCTTGTGTTTATACTGCACCACGTGTACTGCGTTGAGTTTATCTTGGGACAATTTATTCTGACATGATAACATTGTGGAAGTATGCTTGGTTTCCACTAACTGCTTTTCCATCTTTTCACGTTGCTGTTCTAACTGAACACATTTCGCATACAGTTTACAATAAGCACAGAAGAGGATCCAGCCTCTACGACCTAAAGTGTAAAGTACTTTTCCTTTTTCAATTGGCACTTTCTGTAAACAAGCTAATACATCTGCTGGCTCTGCATTTGCCATACACGCATTCCAGTTTTCACTCAAGCCAGCACAGTGAGACCACTCATGCGCAAACATACCATACGGGGCTGTTTCCCAACCGGTATTTTATTTGGTATCTGGGAAACTGCCTTTGTCTTTTTGCCAAACATTTTTCACGTTAATCTTTTACTTTGTATCCTGTTTGTGACGCCAAAATGTATTGCTCTCACTTAAACTAAGAGGACACAATGCCAAAAGAGATCAGGACTCTTAGTCTCAATAATGAATTTATGAAGGCACTTCCCAAATATAAAATAAAAGTCATACAAATATATTCGAATGACCACACAACTCAAATGCAACAGAACATGTGTATATACAAAGATAAATGTATAGATCAAGTGGTCAAGACTGAAAAAACATATGCAATTTGCTAACAGAGCATGTATACATAAGCTAAATAATCAAGATTTAAAATAATCACCAATGGGGTTGTTGACATCATGCTCGCCAGTATGACTGGGGAATCCTTGACCAGCCATTGCAGGAGACCCGCAATTGGGATCACAAATCAGATCCTGGTCAGCACGTCCGCTCCACAGGCGAGCTCCTGTCTTAGTGCCAAGTCTCCCCGTCTTTTGTACTACAAACCACCTTGAGAACAGGGTTCTAGGAATTCCCTCCCCTCTCTTATTAAATGAAACGCTGGCTGTACTTTGTCTGCCACGGAAACACCCGTAGGAGCTGGCCAGGCTCCCAATGTTGGTTCTGAGACAGACCTGTACATTCTCCTGATAAAAACAGTCTGAGTCTGCCTTGTGAACTCATATCTAGTCCGCATCCCACTTAATATGTTCCAGCACTGTCCAACCATGTTCTTGTGGAGAGAAAACAAGTGCTTTGTGGAAAAACACCTGCGCTGCCCTGCAGCTGCAACAGGACACAAAATGGAGTTACTCAAGCAAAATGGAGTCGATGATCAAATGATGCTTAAGTCTAAATAGCATTACAACAGGATGTGGAATATGTGGGACATGCTATATTATTCAATAGTATTAAGCCAAAACTGAAATTGTTGAGGGCCATACAGAAGGCTCTATGTCCTTCAAATAAGAACCACTTAAAGTCTTCTTTGGAATGTCAGAGTACTGTGCCAAATTTGTGGATCATTTCTTAGCTAGGGTGAAACCAATGACAGAACTGATGAGGAAGTGTCAAAAGTATTAATAGTGACACGCATGGCAAAAAGCTTTCAATGATATTACAAGATGTACATAAATGCAGTGGAGTTGAAGTAATTTGATATCACTGATCCCAACATTATGTTAACAGATGCTAGCATGTACGTATTTGGGTGCTGTGTTGGTACAGTCAAAAGGTGGACTTGAAAGAGTGGTGGCATTTGTTTCTAGGACGTCAAAAGGTGCTGGAGGAAATTACTACACCACAGAAAATGAGTCTTTTGCTTGTTGGTGGAGTGTCCAACAGTTCAGGAATTTTGTATGGGGTATATAATTAAAAAACAAACCATAAACAGTTGATAGATTTGTTCACCAAAAAAGGGGCACAAAAAGCAACACCACACATTGGAAAGTGGTCACTTGGATTAGAAGGATATGTGTTTACTACTAAATATGTGCTTGGCACAAAAACATGAATTCTGATTGTTTAATCCCGCTTTCCTGTGGCTGGAGATGATGGGGAGGTGGAAGATGAGTGCTTGGTGAAGGATGTTGGACATGCTAGTTTGAAGCCAACATCAGAGCAGGAGTGGAAAGGTGAGCTAAATAAGGAGGTAACGTTCCAGAAAGTCAACCAAGTATTACCAAAGCCTTGATTTAGAGAATTGAATAACATAACTGAGTTATCCAGTTATAAAACAGTATGGTCAGAGATATAATTTCAAAATGGAGTTTTAAAAACAGGCGAAAAGCTTTTTGTTCCTTCGAAGTTACAAGTACAATTGTTGGATGTCTTGCTTGAGGGGCACTGTGGAATAGCTGCAATGAAGTTGAAGGTGAATGGAGATTATTAGTGGCCAGGAGTGGCATGAAAGACAGTGTGTTTTTGTGCTTGTAGTGACAAATCCCATGATACAGAGATTCTTAACCTTTTGATTGATGTGGACCCCCGTGGAATCATTACAGGAATCTGGGGACCCCCACTGAGTCATTTATTAGAGGCTGGGGACCCCCAGCCTCAGTGGTTGCTATGATTTGAACCTCAAAAGAATTACAGAAAAATATAAAGACAAGTATACTCCAAACAAATGTTAAAAAATTGAAATATTTTGTGTGTCACAATCATATATAGAAAACATTTGAATTTTCAGTTTTACTTCTTTATTTGTACATACTTTATCAATGTCAATGCACTCATTTTAATATTTCATTTTGTGAAACATTTGAGGATACCCTGAATATTCCTTGCAGACCATCTGGGGTCCTCGGACAACAGGTTAATAACCACTGCCCTAGTACAAAGGAAACTCCTGTTGTACCTATTAAGCTTCCTGATAGTGCGCGGCTGAATCTTGACTTGGATATTTGTGGACCATTTGAAGCTCTGACTTTAAGTCAAATCCACACAATCGTACTTACGGCTAAATGGCCGAAATGTTAGTGTTGTCAATGATGTGTAGGTGAATGTTCTGAGTGAATTTTGCAATGAGGTGTTTAGAAGGGAAGGTTTTCCAGAAGAGATAACTACAGATAACGTTCCACAGTCTGTGTCTATGGATTTTGATTTTTTTTGGAACAGTAGAGAGTGGTACACAAAAGGACAGGAAACTATCATGTTTGAGACAATGGTCTTGGTGGGGGATTCAACCGTTTTTTGGGTGAAAATGTGCAATTGTTGGCACAAAATGGTCTTAATTAGAGGGAAAATTTCAAGAAAATTATGTGAATATTTGTATTATTGAAAGGTGGCACACCATGTGCTGTGGTTATTCCTGGATTTAATGAGCAAACAGAAAGTCTGTGAGGGGGAGGAAAGGTTACTCTGAGAAAAGAGACTTAAGCAATTAAATTAATTCAATGATGGAAGTTGAACAAGGTGTCCATTACCCAAAGTAGGTGAATTAGTGTCAGTATAAAAGGTTGCTGGAATAAAAAAGGAGAGTCCAAGAGGTCTGCTCGAAAGCAAGCACAGGCTGTGGGAAAATACACTGTAGTTTTGGAAGTTGGGAAAAAGTGGAATGTGAGGAATTTTTGAAATGTGTGTCAGTGGAACAAAAGTTACAGATGAGGAAGGAGAATAAGGCGGAAATGTTCCATCCACAGTCACTTTGAAGAAGTTCATGTCATGGGGGTCCTCCCATAAAATCAAAAGATTACGGCACATATTTAAGAAAAAGTGGTGCACCACTTGTGATGTGCCACTTTTGTTGCGCCCCCCTATCGGCACCTAACGACACCATGGTTGCACCGTATTTATAATACCGTGCACCATGGCAGCCGTTTGCACAGTAGCGTCAACATTTTTGACGCTATTGTAGCGCTTTGCTACACTAATGTCAAACATTTTGAATAAGTAAATAAATATCTCTCTTAGAAAATTGCTCTGGTTATTTATTTTGGAAGGAAAGATGTTTAGGTATGTTTTAGTAGAAATCACAAAGGGGGTCATTACAACCCTGGCAGTACAAGACCGCCAGGGCTGTAATGACGGAAGCACCGCCAACAGGCTGGCGGTGCTTCCCTGGTCATTACGACCGCGGTTTCCCGCCACAATGGCCCCGGCGGTAGTAATCTGCCAGGGCAGCGCTGCTAGCAGCGCTGCCCAGGGGATTATGAGTCCCCCTACCGCCAGCCTTTTCCTGGCGATTTGAACCGCCAGGAAAAGGCTGGCGGTACGGGGAGTCACGGGCCCCCTGACAGGGCCCCGTGCAGCTTTTCACTGTCTGCATAGCACTGAGCACTTCCTGGAATGCATGCATTACAAACTTTAGAGCTGGGCACTGGAACATTGTTTGTCTTCCTCTAAAGAAAGATTATAGAAAATGTTTAGAATGGCTGCTCTGACTGTAGAGCTGGACACTCATTATTGTGAGTCGGTGGTTGCAGGTGGGGCCAACCGGCAATCATTTTCTGAAGACCTTTACTTATTGTTCTACAAATTAAGCCCTGGAGCTGGGCAGTATTCTGGGAACACTGTTAGATCTGATCACTGTGGGCAATTTAGACGTTTTAGTCACCTGGTTCTAAAACAGGTTAATGGGTTGTTGCTTGGAATACCCCTTTTCCTCAATTTACAGCGAGAAGTGTCTGGAAAGCTTGCTTCTTATGACTCAATAGATGGCCATTGTGGCATTGCTCGGATCGCTTGTTACCCTAGCTCTAAAGCTGAGAGTTGGACAGTGTATGCAAAAAGTGCTCCAGTGTAGAGTAATATCTGTGTTACATAGACAACAAATCTGTGTTTGTCCTAGAACTAAACACACCCAGAAGACTGCTGTGCAGTCAGAGGCATATCCTAAATATGTTAAGGTGCCCTAGTACTAAAGGCCTCTGTGTATAAGGTTTTCAGTCCTTTCCTGAATCAGCGAACAACTTCACATATATGCTGTGAAAAAGGGGGAAAGCGGGCTCTTGTGTTCCCAATCCTTTGTATTTGACAGGTAGGGCGGGCAGCTTGTTCAGGAAGGCGGACCTTCGGGCTGGTCTGCCAAAACCTTACAAGAACTTGTGTGTTTCTTTAACTCTTATATTGGGCGCTGAGGGGGTGTTAAAATGCTTATTCTGACCCTAGGGCTAGGTACTGATGCGGTGCGTAGAATGAATTAACTGCTTGGCTGCAGAGATGGAACTTAAGCAGTCTTTAGAGTGCTTACTAGCCGGCTTCACAGTTTAGCAATAGAACAGTGCTTAGATTGCCTGTTATCCTGGTCCTAAAACTGTGCACTAGAGAAGTGTTAAAGATGCTGCTCTCCTGACTCTAGAGCACTGTATGTGTCCCTCGCCAGTGAAGGATGTAGAGCCAGATGGTGAGGTATGAGATGAACACATATTCTCACCCTGCTACTGAGGTCAGGGTGAACAGCTCGTGCTTAAAGAATCAATATTGCTTTCCAGGACTGCCTGCCTTCCACGGGAGCCCTGTGCAAGGGGAGAGGTGGCTGCTTCCATCTGTGACGGCCTCCAGACTCTCTTCCAGCAATTAATCTCGGTCATGACTTTCAAAGAGCAAATCTGCGAGCCTAGATCTCATTAGCAGCAGGAATACAGCATAGGCAGGACCGGGCAGGCACCCTCCCTCTGGCTATATGCAGCACGTCGGGTGTTTATTATTCTGTGCAAGTAGGTCCTATTGCAGGAGTCGGAACGCCTGCAAAGCAGAGCTCCCTGTAGTATAACCCTTCCCCGGTAGCCTCAAGAGCATGTGACTCATTTATTCCGGAGGCAACTGTGAAAGAGCCGCAGAATTCACATGCAGCCTGGAAAGCAGCTGAGAGCGGGGCAGCAAGGCAGGGGCTGGAGCGGGCAGAGCGCTGGAGAAGGGAAGAAACGGAAGGAAACGCAAGGACGAGACACCGTTTCTGCCCATCCCAAGAGAACTTTAGGCAGTGTCTACAAACCTTACGTCTCCATTTTCTTTCTACATTTTCTGTTTAGTGTCTTCTCTGTGCTTGCTTTTCACCCACCCTGCTGTGCCTCTTTATCTCGTTCCCCATCTTCCTTATTTGAATCTGTTTCTTTCCACATCTCTCTCGCTCACTTTTTGCCGTGGCGTTTTTCTTAACCCTCTCTTCACGTTCTGTCTTCATGACACTGTTCCTGTTCTCCTCTTTTTCCCTCATATCTGCTAGTTCTCCACTTAAGTATATTTTTTACTTTCTCTCCCTCTGCGCACTACTTCGTCTCTGCCGCGTGTCTTCTTTCCTCATGTGCTGTTGGTCTTTTTAGGGATAGGCTTAACCAGATCAAGTGCTTGCCTAGACTAAGGGGCATATTTACAATATTTTGACGCAGGGCAGTGCCACAAGGCTTCTTGCTACGCTGGCATGCGTCAAATGAAAAGGGCAGGAAGACACGGCGCATTCCTGCCCTTCCCCTGTGCTTGTGCACAGTTGGCTGCCACGGCCAACGCAGGCAGGTGTCTGCATTGAGGGAAGGATTGTTTTGTGCAGGAACACCTTCCAGCCCAAAAAACAATAGATGATAGCATTTTCCTTCTTCTATGTGTGCTGCATTCTGCACAGAAAGAGGAAGAAACAAGGAGAAATAAAGTTACTTCTCCTGGCTACGCCTTCCTTGGGGAGTCGTAGGCTTTTGACTCATTCTCGGCGTAGGCTTTTGACTCATTCTGAGGTTTACAGATCCTTGTAAATCTAAAAATGCATCAAAATCCATGATTGTTGTGTGGAAAAACCCACTGCAACGCCCATAGAATACCTCTTTGTCTCAGAGTAAGGTAACGCAGTGAGTTGTGCTACGTTGCCTTGCTCCATATCTAAAAGGCCATGAAAAGCCATGCAAAGTGGCTTTGCGTGGCCTTGTAGATATAGACCTTCAGCCTGCTCTTCCGGTGTGTCAAAAAAGTTGATGCACTGGTGGCACAAGCCACTTGTATATATGCCCCAAAGTTTCTACTGACAGTTTGGAAAATCTTTTTCACGTTCTCAGATGCTTATCATGAGTCAGGACTGATGGTGGTCCTGCAAGAGAAAAGACGGCACAGTGCCAGCAGAGGCCACCCATCCTTCATCTCTTCCAAATGGCAGCATAAATGGCACTGGTGTTTATGGCATCTACTCAAAGAGTATTTGCTCAAGTTCCACCTCTTGGGTGCCCACTGGAAGCTTCATCACCAAAGCATTGGTTGTCTCTCAATAGGCAGAAACAGAGAGAAGGAGCTAGGGATGATTTTTCTGTCTATAGCAAGAGAACCGATCAAGAAGGGAAATTGTTTCCAGTTTTGGACATCATGAGCTACTAATACAGTGTATTAAAGTGTATTTAAAATTTTTAATATAATTAAATCTTCACAAAAAAGTCGCCAAAAAACTGCAGTAATACCTAAACATTACCCCATTACTTAAAAAGTTTTTTTTTTTTTTAAATGTGCTCTTTTTCCTAAACTATTGGAAAAAAAATATTGAAAATTATAAATACATTTCTCTATTATCAATTTTATAAAGTGGTAATGGGTACAGAACAGTTAGAAAATCTAATACTTACCGATATATAAAACCTTAGAATGCAGAAAAATAGTGCTGAAAACTACATGGCTGCATTTTCCGTTTTGTAAAGACAGCCAATAGCCAATCAGATACTGTCTACTCATCAGCATATACCGGGAAGTTACTGAGGTGTAGTGTACCACAATATATTACTAAGTAACACTTATAATTTTAGCACTACTTACACTATTTACACCTACTACCAAAATTTAGCATTTACAACTCAATTTAGATTCCTAGAACATTACATCTACATACATATGCCCACTTTCACGCTACATCTGTTTCAAGTACCATACTCCAACCTATGCCAATCCACTCTACATCCCTACAGTGTATGCCACTCCACTTTACGCTAATTCACTGTATGCCACTCCACTCTACACTAACCCACTGCAAGCCAGTCCACTTTGTACATCTGAAAAGGCCATTTTGCATTTCTTAACGGCCCGAAATAGCGTTTAGAACCGTTAAGAAACGCAAAACCACTTTGTACAACTGGCCCTGTGACACTCCATTCGACAACATTATACTTTATGCCACTCCTCTGTATGCAATTCCACTCTACACCACTACACTGTACCTCACTCCATTCTATGCTAATCGATTCAAACCAACTCTACTGTATGATATTTCCCACTACACAATTCCACTCTACAATACTCCACTCTAAACCACTCCACTCTACCCCACTCCACTATATGCTACTCCACTGTACCAAATTCCACTCTACGACATTCCCCACGACACCACTCCACTCTACACCGCTTCATGACACCCCACTCCAGTCTATGCAACTTCACTCCACTCTACTATCCGCTATTCCACAGTACGTAACACTTTACAGCAGTCCACTGTATCCCACTCCAGTCTACACCACTCAACTGTACCCCACTCCACTCTATGCCGTTCCACCATACTTTCTTCAACCATACACAACTACACTCTATGCCGCTACACTTTATGTTATTCCACTACATGCCATTCCACTCTACCCATCTCCCCTCTATGCCACTCCAATGCATGGTATTCCACTGTACAATACTGCATGGTACTCCACTACAAACTACGCTACTTCACTCTATGCTATTCCACTCTACACCACTCTGCTCTACGCTATTCCACTCTATGCCTTTGCACTCTGCACCATTACAGTGTACACCATGTAGTTGAATTTCAAGAAATAAAGTGGTGACACAAGTCCAATGGCAATATAGTATACGTTTATCCAATAAAAATACAACTGGGAGTACAGCTCAGTTCTGTAACTGAAACCACTCTGAACTCAGCTCTTACAAACAGCATCTTTTAAAGTCTTGGTCTACCATTGAAGTTCCACATCTCTTATCATATTCCCAATTAGCACAGTAGCACAACTGTCTGTTATCTTTATTCATTTTAGCAAAAGCAATCATTCTATAAAAGGCATCTGACTACTTGTCACTAAAATGCAGCTGTGGCATAGATAATATATGTATACATCCTCTGACGAGCACAGTGTCTTTTGATCTCACCTTTGGAACTCTATCAGTGTATCCTCCCTATGCTACTTCCATACCTCTGAAGTTTTATGGCCTGTCCTCCTCCCACTACCAACCTTGGCGCGCACAAGAATCTCATGTCTCTCTTTTAGGAATCTCATGATGTACGCCTCACCTCAACACGTGTATCCGAAAGCGGCTCAGGCTCTTGTGTGTGTGATCTAATTTATCTGTGGTATGTGAGGTTTGACTGGACTACTTTGGCCTGCACCTGGTCTATCTCTTCATTTTCCTTCCTGTCCTTGTATTCCTGTCTAACATTGTACCCAGTTTGAGGCCTGTTCTTTTCTTGTACAATGTACAGTTCTGCACAATTCCCTTTTAAGCCGCCTGTTGACCAGAGTGGGCCTTCTTTCGTTTTCTTGAGGCCTATTACAACCACTACACTGTATGCTACTCCACTGTATGCCACTAGACTGTATACCACTCTACTCTACACTATTTCAATGTATGGCACTACATTGTACACTACTACACTATGGCCCTCATTCTGACCCTGGCGGTCTTTGACCGCCAGGGCGGAGGACCGCGGGAGCACCGCCGACAGGCCGGCGGTGCTCCAATGGGGATTCCGACCGCGGCGGTAAAGCCGCGGTCGGACCGGCACCACTGGCGGGGTCCCGCCAGTGTACCGCGGCCCCATTGAATCCTCCGCGGCGGCGCAGCTTGCTGCACCGCCGCGGGGATTCCGACCCCCCCTACCGCCATCCAGATCCCGGCGGTCGGACCGCCGAGATCCGGATGGCGGTAGGGGGGGTCGCGGGGCCCCTGGGGGCCCCTGCAGTGCCCATGCCACTGGCATGGGCATTGCAGGGGCCCCCGTAAGAGGGCCCCTACATGTATTTCACTGTCTGCTGCGCAGACAGTGAAATACGCGACGGGTGCAACTGCACCCGTCGCACAGCTTCCACTCCGCCGGCTCGATTCCGAGCCGGCTTCATCGTGGAAGCCTCTTTCCCGCTGGGCTGGCTGGCGGTCTGAAGGCGACCGCCCGCCAGCCCAGCGGGAAAGTCAGAATTACCGCCGCGGTCTTTCGACCGCGGAACGGTAACTTGACGGCGGGACTTTGGCGGGCGGCCTCCGCCGCCCGCCAAGGTCAGAATGAGGGCCTATATGCCATTCCAGTTTACAACAATCCACTCCACTCTACAATATTGTTTTGTATGCCACTCTACCTTTCCCCATGCCACTGTATGCTATTCCACTCTATGCTACTGCACTTTATGCCACTCCAATGTTTGTCACTCCACTCTACACCACTCCACTGTGCTGCACTTCAATCTACGCTATTCCACTCCATGCTATTCCACTGTGCGCCACTTCATTCTACGCTGTTCCACTGTATGCCAATCCACTCTACGCCAACACACTGAATTCTAATACACTCTACACCACTCCACTCTATGCTATACCACTATATACAACTCCACTGAATGGCACTCTACCCTATGTCACTAAACTCTATGCTATTCCACTGTATGCAACTACACTCTACCCCACCCAACTCTACCGCACTCCACTCTACAACACACAGCTCAATTCCACTATACCCTATTGCACTGTGTGTCACTCCAATCTATGCCACTTCACTGTGCGTTACTCCACTCCACACCACTTCGCTGTATGCTATTTTACTGTATCCATCTCTATTGTACACCACTCCACTGTACCCTATTTGGCTGTATGCCACTCCACTGTACGCCACTCCACTGTACATCACCCTAGTCTACACCATTAGACTCTAAGATAATCTGCCTAATTCACTCCAATCTAAGTCACTCCACTGTATGCAACTACAATCTATGCTACTCCAATGTTCGCTATTCCACTGTAACTTAAGTGTGCACCACTTCACTCACTGCTATAACACTGTACACTACTCCACTCTACGCCACTTCACTGTATCTACTCCACTGTACAACACTCCACTCTACACCACTGCATGTATGCCACTACACTTTACGCTATTCCACTGTACACCACTACACTTTACCTCAATCCTCTCTGTGCAACTCCACTCTACACTACTCTACTCTGTTATATTACACTGTACACCATTCCACTCTACTCCACTTTAAAACACTGTACTCTACAACACTACACTCTACGATACAACTGTGTATGACACTGTCCTTCACTCTATTGTACAACAATCCACTTAACGACATTCCATTTGACGACAAAAAACTATAGCCCAGATTTAAGAAAAGTGGTGCTTCGTGTCATGACGCGCCACTTTTCTTGCGGGCCATTGTGCCTGCCTAATGCCACCATGTGTGCGCCGTATTTAACATATGGCGCAGGTTAGGGACAACAATAGCATTATAATTTTTTACCCTAATGTTGTACTTTGCATGATTAGTCCCAAAAATGTTGGTGCTAATCCTGCAAAGTACACAGAGGCTCATATAAATAAAGGTGTGGCTCCTGCTCTGTGCAGGCATTGAAAATTATGCTAAAAGTGTTGCATTGGAATCTTTTGGATTCCACTGCGCCATTTTTGCAGGCCCCCTAATGGGGTAATGCCCCCTTGCATACGTTATGTCTGTCGCAGGCATAATGTGGCTCAAGGGTTTATAAAGTGGCGCAATGCAAGCATTGCACCACTTTGTAAATATGGCGTTGCATTCTTGCCACACCTTCTCAACATTAGCGTAAACAAAATGATGCTAATGTGGCGATAGTTGGCCCTAGGCCCTTCATAAATTTGTGCCTATATGCTTTAAAATACATTTTAACAGGGATTAAAACGTTGATATAGTTAGCAGCACTTTATTTATTCTTTCTATACAAACCAAACCTAAACTACACAAATATCACAAGTTCCAAAGTGATATTTATACCTTAAATTCACCTGCTGCATAATCCGCAGATTTTCCTCAAAACATTGTCTGTAGCACAAACAGATCAAAAGATACCACGAGCCTTTGAAACATTTTACCCTTCTGTAGGTTCTGGCTGTATTTGGAAATTAAACTGGCACTAATAGAGAAGAAACCTTGTAATAATCTCAAAATAATTAAGTAATACTACCAGAAAAGGTGCCTAATTATGCAGCATAACTTGTTCTTTCTTGAAGCATAATTTAGTGACGCCTGCTGCATAATTTGGTCATCTCCTGATTTACTCCAGTTTCCTTAGGCTAAAGTTCATATAAACGGTTTCTTCCGGGCACTTCAGTGACCTCTGTTGTTATGCCCGTCAGATATCTACAAGGCTGACTTCAATTTGTGATATTGCCTCACAAATTCCCTGGCCTCAATTTCAGTTTTTAGGCCCATCCCTCTTCCTCATCATACTAAATAGAGTTAAACAAGAGAAACAGCACCTTTACAAGTCCAAACGGACGTGGAGACAGACTTATGGCACCGAATCGAAAGGCGTCTCATGATCTGCTATCAAGTCTTACCAGAGAAAGTTTAGGTTGGTTTGAGCCAACTGTTTTGTAACCAAAGTGAATGTTTTTCGAACTCAGGTACAGAAACCTTCACCATTGCTAAAAGAGTATTCCAACCCAAAGATTGTTTCAATTCTCTTGTACCCTTACAAGACTGCTGAAGCCACGCCAGACCTGGCAATGGTGCCTGATTTCATCCACTCCATCCTAGTAGAGCTATACAATATTTCCTTATAGACATCGATTGTTTTAGATACACGGAAGCATGCACTTTGAATGTCTCTTCTTAAAAAATCTATTGTCGATCAGCTGTACTAAGTAATTACAAACCTATTTAGCTTATTTTTCCCGCGAAAAATTTAAATAAACGAAATTCTCAGATCTCGTTGTTCCTGTAGGAAAATAATCTAGTTGATACTTCACAATTTTAATTTCACCAATTTCACAGCACAGAATCTGCTCTTACTGTGGTAACTGATGATCTTAGATTGTTTTTGGCAAAGTTAATACGTCTGCACTTATTTTAATTGATTTATCAGCCACATTCAATATGGTCTCACATGGTTTATTTATTCAATACCTACTACACTTTGGGCTCTGCAAGGACACACTGAACTTGCTTGGGTTCTACTTGACAGATAGATCCCAATCAGTTCTAACTCATCCTTACACCACCTCACCTGTTCCTCTGACTTATGGAGTTTAAGGTTTTTGCTCTTAGCCCTAATTTATTTAACATATACATTGGTGCTCTTGCCGACTTCGTACGATAATTGAGCTTTGATCTAATTTCATTCACAGACAACTCACAAATCATCATCTTACCTCCAATAACCCTGGACAAAGCCAGTTTACTGTCTGTTCCTGTTTGTGGCTATGGCTGCTTGAATGAGCGAAAAGTGCCTTAACAGCGATAAACCAGAGATTCCTTTGTTTGGCAAACATCTAGTGACCAGTTCTCCTCCTTGTGGGCATTAATGCTTGGAGAACTGCTTTCTCTGGCAATTCAAGCTTTCTGGGAAATCTGTTTGACAGGGAACTCTCGTTCTCCAAACAAATCAATCAACATTTTTCACTCTTGCTTTAACATACTTCGCATGGTTCAGAAGGTACTCCACATGTATTTGTTGTCTGCCAAAATGACAGTGGTGTATTCTCTGATTACCACAATGTATGCTTATGGAAACCTGGTTTACAGGGGGCTCCTTGTCTAGCTTACTATCCGCCTGCATGTAGTGGAGAAGGCTCTCAGTTCTACCCTTCTGGCCACTTACAACATGGGACTTGTAGATCTCACAAAGAAATGTAAGATTTAACATACTTCTTGCCCACTTTGGTCTGCCACTTAAAAGCTGCTGATCATTCCTTCCACCTCTAAAGCCAGACTGGATGGCAGATCCTTCTCATGTCACAAAGTGAAAGTCTGGAACACTTTGCCTATTCCCCTGAAAAACACAACACACAACACAAAAACAATTAAAGAAGAACACATTAATTACCTTTGGTAATGCTTTTTCAGGTGGATACAGTATCTATTTGCAGATTCCTCACCCTCTGACTATCTCCAAAATCTTTTCAATAACTCTTCCACACCAATAAGGGGCTCTGGCTCCAACACAGCTCTGCACGTGGCCCCATGTAATGCCACTGCAGCCATAAATCGTCCCTGTCAGTTTAATGATGTCAGTTTCCATTCACTTGTTTACATGCCTTGGAGGCGAACTGATAAACTAACATCAAAAGTGTAGGTGCAGTTTTCATTGCGGTACCATACATTTGAACAGATGAATGGGTGAACAGGATTGTTTGGTGTAGTGAGACATGCAACAGGGAAGAGGGTGGGTCAGTGAGGAATCTGCAGGTAGATACTAAATCTACCAGAAAAAAGTATTACCAAAGGAAGTACATTGTCCTTCTGATGGATACATCTGCTTGCAGATTCCTCACCTTTTGAATAGAATCCCCAAGCAATCTCACAAAAGGTGGTGGGTGTGCCTCTGTCTATACCAAAAAAATCATGTAAAACACAATGCATGAAGTGTCCATCCCTCTGCAGTTTGGAATCCAAACAATAATGGTCTACAAAAGTGTGAAGGGAAGACCAGGTCACTGCTTTACAGATACCTGCCACAGGCACACCTCTTGCCAGTGCAGAGGTAAGATGATTTTGCTCTAGTAGGATGAACATAAATACCTTCTGAAGGTTCTTTGCTGGCCATTGCACAGCAGATCTTGATGCAAAGTATGATTGCTCTGGAGATAGTCCACTTGTGGACTACCTTGCCTTTCCTATTTTGAACATACCCTGTAAAAGGCTGATCATCCAGACTGAATTTACGTTTTGTCCACATGGAAGCTTACAGTTCTTTTTGAGACAGTGAAGTCTTTCCTCCTCTTTCGTAGGATATGGAGGGGGATAAACTGTGGAAACAATAATGGACTGACCTAAGTGGAATGAGTGACCACTTTTGGAAGGAAGCAGCTCTGGTTCTTGAAACCAACTTATCTGGAAAGAAGAAGTGAATTAAAATTTCTGACTTAAGGCCTGAAGTTTACTAACTCACCTAGCTTAGTTGATGGCTACTAAGACAATTGTCTTAAAACAAAGCAGCCGTACATGGCTCAAACAGTAAACACATTAGGAATGTAAGGCCTAAATTAAGATTCCTCTGAGGAATAATAAATGGTGTGGGAGAAAAGTTGTTTGTAAGTCCCTTAATGAATCTCAAGACAATGGGAGATTTGAAAAGAAATGCTTGATCAGGCAATCAATATAAATGCTGAGAGGGCTGACAAATAACCTTTAGCTGTAGCAGCTGCACACCCCTGCTGGGCCAATCAAAGGACAGTATGTAGAATATCAGATTGATGAGTTTTAAGAGGAACTAGGAAATTGTCCTCACACCATTTTTTAAGTTTAACCTATCTGCTAGCATAAATGGACTTGGTACAGTGTCTTCTGAAACATAAAATAACGTCGACCACTTCCAATGGGAGTGAAAAGTAACAAAGGTTGCCCCATTTAATCTCTGGGCATATAGTTGGAGGCTTTGGAGTGGGAGGTGTGGAACCTACCCCTGCTTCTGTCAGAGAATGGCTGCCCTGAAAGGAAGACAAGAGTGAAGGGCACAGGAAGAGGTGAATGAGTTCTGTATACCACACACTTTGTGGCTAGTCTGCAGCTATTCAGATTACCTGGGCCCTCCCCAACACCTGAGGAATCAGGGGTATGGGAGGAAATGCGTAAGGAAGCTGAGAGCACCAGCTCAACCCCCCCCACTTCCTGCATCGCATACTGGAGCATTGTTAAACATGTCAGCCTTAGGGTGGGCTTTCCCCTAGCGTTTTGCCTTCCTCCTCCATTTTTCTGTTCTCGTTTCTGATGGCCATAGGACTCTCACACTTTACCACTACTAACCAGTGCTAAAGTGCATCTGTTCACACCTTGTAACATGTAATATTGACTTATCCCCAACTGGCATACTTAGTTTACTTGGAAGTCCCTAGTAAAGCAGCACTACATATGCTCAGGGTCTATAAATGAAATACTACTAGTGGGAATGCAGCACTGATTGTGCCACCCACTTAAGGGGCCCTTTAAAAATGTCTCAGGCCTGCCATTGCAGCCTGTGTGTGCAGAGCCCCACTCTCTTCAACACTTATAAGACACCTCCGGCCAGTATCACCAAAACCCACAATCTCAACATCATATCCTATGCTGACACACAACTCACCATCTCCTTCTCTGAAGACACCACCAACACCAAGTCCAACCTCCACAACTGCTTGATAGATGTTGAAAAATGCATGAAGAACAGCTGCCTGAAGCTCAACACAGACAAGACTAAGGTACTAATTTTCAGAAACAACAGCTTCCCATGGAATGCTTCTTGGTGGCTCTCAAAACTCTGATCTACACCTGACACCACACCACTCTAGGAACCTACACCTCCTCAAGCTTCTTCATCCTCAGCATGCTTTATAAGATATTCAAATGGCTACCCGAGAGCTCGAGACGCACCATCACCCAGCCCCACCTCTCCAGCCAACTGGACTACGGCAACGCTTTCTACGCAGGATTCACAGTTCACCTCCTCCAAAGACTACAGACTATACAGAATGCTGCAACCCATGCTCACCATGGGAATAGTCCTTGTTGTTTTTACAGCTTTAACTTTGAAGCAAAGTGTAAAGTTTTTGTGCAACACTTCAAACAGTAAAACAGTGAAAACACCACACAAAAAGGATCCCACACCAAGTTAGAAAATTAGAGCTGAATTTAATAAAGAAAACAAGGACAAAAAAACAAAAATCCAAACAGAAGAATCTGAGATATGAATTTTTAAAGAATAAAGTGCAAAATAGCGCCTAAAGGAATAAAGCGCCAAACAAGGCTATTTGTTGACTCCAGACTGGGTCAAAGTCCAAAGTTCAGGCTGACCACAGTGGAGTACAGGTTTGATGCAATTCCAGATTAGTCCCACTGAAGTTTTACCTTCTCAAGTGTTGTGCCAGGAGTCCTGTTTGCGTTGAAGAGGGCCTCAAAGAGCAAGGAGCACATTGTTGGCATTGTACTAAGGGCAGGCCAGGCATCATGGATGGGCAGGCTGGAGATTTGCGTTGGTGGGCCCTCGCAGGAGATTGATGCTGAAGTGCGAAGAGACAGGCTAGAGGTGGCTTGCGCTCATCTTTGGGTTAACCGGCGCAGTCTGTCTGAATGGGCCTGTTTGCGGTTATGAAGAGCCCAAAAGCTTGATGTAAGCACCCTTAAGCCACACCAAGGGAACTCACTGCAGCTGGTCCAAGAGCTGATTTGGGAGCCTTTTATGGCCTTGAGGCTCAGATCACGAGGTCACCAGACTAGCCCTTGGAGTCATTCTGGGGTCCAGTGCTCAAGATGAAGTTGCAGGTCCAGTTCTTCTTCCCCAGGCAAGTGGCAGAATGCAGCAGGACAGCATAGCAGGGCTGCAGCTCTTTCAGAGCAGCAGTCTAGCACAGTGCCAGTCCTTGTAGCATCACACACATCCTTCCTGGCAGAGTATCCAGAGGTCCAGAAGTGTACTGAAGAGTTGGTGATTGAAGTCCTATATGTATACCCATTTGTGCTTTAAAGTAGAGGAGAAGGTTCTGGAGGTTTCCCTTTCAGGTTTCCAGGCACCATGTCTTCCCTGTCCTGGCTCCAGACTAACTCCAAGGGGTATGCAGCCCTTTTCTGTGGAGGCAGGACACAGCCTATTGAAGTGTAAGTAGGGTTGTGCTCTCTTTTCCATCCTGCTAGTGATGGTCTATCCAGGCATACCTAAGCTCCCTACTGTTTGAGGCTGTCTAGGAGGAATACACAAAGCTCGACTGTCAGCTATGCTCAGTCACATGACCAGAGACAGGCCACAGGCACTAAATGGCTAAGGCAGGAAAATGCCAACTTTCTGAAATTATTAAAATAACAAGGCGGTGGATGGAATGATTTAATTAATCTCAGCTACAGACAATTGCTCAGGTCACATCCCAATCTATTTCTTTTTTTGCCCACCATGCCACCCTAGTTTGGACTCAGCCATATGCAAATCACTCTTGAACCTGCTCCCCATGAGAACAGTCCAGCCTGAACTGCCAGGCCAGATTCAGGCTAGCCTGGCTGATAAGGCAGAAACCCTGTAACCAGTCCCAGGATGCTTGATTCCAACCCAGGGAGGACCTGACCTAGCAGTGCGGGCTGAACTGTTATCATGGGGGGAGTGCGGGGGCAGGGTCAAGAACGATTTGCACATGGCTGGGTCCAAACTGGAATGGCGTGGCGAGCAATAAAGCAATGGATTTAGGCCTAGATCTATGACTGGGGCGAATGCTTGACATTATTCAGTATTCTGTCCATCATCCTATGTTCTTTTTTTCCATTTGTCACCCTAAAGTGAAAAGGGTATGTCCACATATGGGTCCTCTACTCACTATGCCACCAGATTGATGCTAGCCTGGGTGATGAGGAGTGATACCCAGAAATTGGTCCCAGGATGGTTGCTTCTGGTCTAGGGAGGACTTGGCCAGGCAGTTTGGGCTAGACTGTTCCCATGGGGGGCAGGGTCAAGACTGATTTGCATATGGCTGGGTCCAAACTGGAATGGCGTGGCGTGGCGAGCAAAAACACAATGGATTTAGGACCAGATCTGTGACTGGGGGTGAATATTTGACAATGTTCAGTATTCCGTACATCATCTTTTCTTTTTGCATTTGTTGTCCTAAGTGGGAATGGTATGCCCAGACGTGGGTCCCGTGTTCACTATGCCACCAAATTCAGACTAGCCTGGCTGATGAGGGGTGATACCCAGAAACGGTCCCAGAATGCTTGTTTATGGTCTAGGGATACCTGATCAGGCAGTTCAGGCTTGACCGTTCCCATGGAAGGCAGGGTCAAGACTGATTTGTGTGTGACTGGACCTGAGCTGGAATGGTGCGGCAAGCAAAAAACAATAGATTTAGGCTCAGATCTGTGAGTGGGGGTGAATGTTTGACATTGTTCAGCATTCTGTCCGTCATCTTTTCATTTTGCATTTGTCACCCAAAGTGAGAAGGATGTGCCCAGACGTGAGTCCCCTGCTCACTATTCCACTCGATTCAAGCTAGCCTTGCTAATGAGGAGTGGTACTAAGAATCTGGTCCCAGGATGCTTGCTTCTGGTCCATGGAGTAACTGGCCTGGCAGTTCAGGCTGGACTGTTCCCATGGTGGCAAGGTCAAGACTGATTTGCATATGGTTGTGTCCAAACTGGAATGACGTAGCAAGGAAAAACACAATGAATTTAGGCCCAGATCTGTGACTGGGGGTGAATGTTTGACATTGTTCAGCATTCTGTCCATCATCTGATCTTTTTGCATTTGTCATCCATACATATGTCATGTGTTGATGAGGTGTGATACCCAGAAACCAATCCCAGAATACTGGTTTCCGGTATAGGGAGGACCTGGCCTGGCAGTTTGGACTGGACTGTTTCCATGGGGAGCAGGGTCAAGACTGATTTGCGTATGACTGGGTCCAAACTGGGGTGGCATGGTGAGCACAAAAAACGTTGGCTTTAGTCCATATCTGTGACTGGGGTGAATGTTTAACAACGTTCATCATTTTGTCCATCATCTTTTTGTGTTGTCTAGGCTAAGCCTGTGTACTCCATGTCAAGCAAGCAGGTGGGTTGAACACACAGTCAAACAAGAACGCAATATTTTTCAATGTGTCGACTGACAGGCAGTACACATTCTCCTAAGTGACAAAGAGGGCTAGTAGGGGAGTCCTCCATAGTTGCAAGATGCTTAGTACTGCTTCTGAATGGAGACAGAACTTGTGAATGGGTAGATGACTGCGAGTGAGTCTGTCCACACGTATGTTGAGCACTCAGGCTAGAAGATTTGCTACTACACAAATCTGGTGGGGCTGAGCCCAGGGCCACAGTCGTAGAGCTTCTCTGCACAGAAGATACATCTCCACTCCCACTTGCCGGTTGAGGTACCTCATCACAACATTGTTATCCATCAAGGCAGATTGACCGCAAAGGGAAGGGAGAAAAGCCTGGAAAGACAGATTCTAACATACTGATGTGTACAATCTTTTCTTCTGGAGACCTGATGAGACCCCCAAAGTGACAGCATCTTTAATTACTATTGTCAAGGGGAAAACTTTCATTGAAAGAGATTACTTGTCGCAATTCACCATTGTAGATCTGCTAATGTGTCTCTAGAAATCATGATGGATGCTTGCAGATTTCCATTGAGTTGGAACCACTACCTTCAGGGGCATCACTGAAGGCCCTCAAATGCCAGCATGTATCGGTGACTAACAGAATTCAGGAAGCTAGCAGAGCGAGCAGTCATAGGGCTTTCAGGACCTCCATTCTGTAACATCATAATCATAGTCTGAATACCTTGAAACAAACCTCTGAGTATGAGGGAAGGCTTGATTGTGTCCATTGCTATCTATGTGAATAGAATGAGCTGGGAGGGCACCGGGTGAGATTTGGGCTTGTTGATTGAAAAGCCAAGGTCAATTAACAACTGTTTTGATGACTGCAAGTGGTGAGACACCATTTCTGCAGAACTGGCTTTGATGAGACAATTATCGAAGTGTGGGAAAACCATGATCACCGACCTTCTGAGGAGGGCCGTTATCACCACTATCTCCTTCGTGAAGACTTGAGGACAGGAAGTGAGGCCAAACTGAAGGACTGCAAACCGATAGTATTAGGATCCTGCTGTGAAGCGAAGATACTCTCTGTATGAACGCAGGAATAGAATGTGGAAGTAGGCATTCTGCAGAAAGACAGACACCATCCAGTATTGTGCCTCTAGCACAAGGAGACCTGAGCCAGGGTCAACACATTGAACTTTTCTTGTCTGAGGAACCAGTTCAGAATCCGGATGTCCAGGACTGGACATAAACCTCTGTACTTTTTTGGGGATTAGGAAACACCGAGAATAGCATCCCTGACCCCATTACAGCTCTGTAACCAACTTCACAATACCCTTTAGGAGTAGGGATTGGATCTCCTGCTGGAGGAGGTGCAAATGTTACTGTGGCAGTGGATATGATTGGTGAGAAAAGCTGGAGGAAATTGTAGGAAGTGTAGGGCATACCCCTCTTTATCAATTTGTAATGTCCAGAGGCCTGATGTTATGTAACTCCACTGATATGGAAAGTGGGAAACCAGTACTCCCACTCGTAGATTGTTTTCCAAGAAGGGGAACCAGACTTTCTTGTATTTGCTGAGGAAGAGGAGGAGGACGTGGAGGGAGGAAGTGGCAAGCTTCACTGTATTCCTCTAGCACGCTCTCTGTCACTTTTGCAATGGGAGTTTGATGGCTGTTGTTGTTGCTGCTGTATCTAATATTGTTGGAGCCCTCAAAATGAAAACCTCCTGCTGAAGCCTCAAATTGTTTTAAACTGCCTCTAGTCTTTGGTCTGCATTTGAAGGCCAAGTGAACAGGTTGTGGTGCTACACTCTGGATTGTCCTGAGACAAATCTGCTTTTGTTTCAAAATGTTTAGAGCTGTATTTATACATCTTGTGAGAAGCATGAGTTTCTCAGCTATGCACTGGCAGTGGACTGACATTGAAGTGCTCTTAGTCCTTGCGACTAAGTCAACTGCATCAAACCATGATTAAATGCTGTGCCTAGCTGCTGCTTGACCATCATTAAGCAGTTCAGTGAAGTTACTTTCATCCTCTGGAGACAATTTAGGGATGATATTTTGTGCCGAATCTGGCAGTGCACGAATATATCTGCCTTAGAAGCAGGTGGCATTCAGTGATTTTACAGCAATGCTTTTAGCAGATTGTTCCATTTTCTTAGACTTTCTGTATGAGGAAACAATGAAAATGAACCAGGAGTTAATTCTCATGAGCAAGACATTTGGAGTACCAAGTTCTCTGAAGAAGGGTGTGAGAATAGGAAGACTGGGTTCCGAGGAGCAGGCTTGTAAAGCCATGCAATCAATCTGGAGACAGCTGTGGCTGTGGTAAGTTTGCCCCAGATCGGTAGGATGGGCTCAGTCACTGCCTCATTAAAGGATAGCAGAGGTTGTTAAGTTTGCAAAATAGAATGTTGCACCACCGTCAATATGTTAAACTTCAGTTCAGTGGTTGGGAGAGGTACGTAGATGATGTCACCTTTGGAGGTTGAGAACAAGAGTTCCAACTCTGGGGATGTGGCCAGACCACTTGCTTTCTTCAAGCCCCCAAAGTCTGGGCCAATAAAGGGTTGGTAATCCTCATCATCTGCATCCTTATGAGAGTCTTCTTCTCTAATGAAGAAACACTCTTCTTTCAGCGGTTTTTGTGCCTTTCTGCGAGAATGATGAGGCATAGGTGGCATTGAGCCTTGTTGTGGTACCAGTGGCTCCATGGTTGATAGGGGTGCCTGTGGTGTAAATAGTGACATCTATGTAGAAGGTTACCATGACAGTGGCATCAGTTACGGGCCGGTGAAAACTCTGTCCGATGAAGATGGAGAACCAGCTGAGGCTGCGTTGTTTGTGGCGCTGGAGACATAGGTGCCAGATTTGCAATTGACCAGTGATACTGAGCCAGTGGCATAACTGGCAAAAAATGATTGTTGGCAGGGCACAGGAACACCTCTTAAGGAAAAGACCAGTAGACCCATGTCTTGAATCCATACCCAAAGTAAAAAAAAACAGGGGACATGCTATCATCCTGGGGGCAAGGAAACAATGCCACAGGAATTGTAGGCGCCATTGGAGTCTGTGCTGGATGTAGCATCACAGTCACGGGAGCTGATGGCACTAAAGATGCTGGTCCTCTGAACCGGAGTGGGGGGTGACCTCTTCATGATCTTCATCTGACTATGGTTGAGAGGTCACCTAAGGTGACTTGTCATTTGAAGAATGATGACAGGATTCATGACAGCGCTTCTTATGTTTTTTTCTTTGAAGTTTTGGTTGAATGTTGTGATGTTGATCTTGATCTTTGAAAGAATTTACATCAACCCTTGTTTATATCCAACAGTCTGGGCATGAATTTCTTGCCTTCTCTTCCCTCTAAGGCCTTATTTTCTGACACTCTTTACAGACGTCAAAGTCATGGTCCTATCCTAGTCATCAAAAACAGATTTCATGATGGTTGGTGATGTGACCATCACAGACTCGACATGGTTTGAAACCAAACTTCCTTGGAAGCCACACAATATGGAAAAATTGCACCAAAAAGGTTTGAAATTAAAGAAAACATTTGAAAAATGCCAGATCTCCTGAGAAGAGTTGGAGAACTCCGGAACACGCTGAAGGCACAGAAAAAAGGGAACTGGCATCATTACAGTGCTGAGGGCACTTTATGGCTCCAGTAGCATCTTGTGGGGCTGCGTGCAGAGCTGTGTTGGAGCAGCGCCCCCTACCCACAATGGAGAGCTATCAAAAAGTTTCTAGTCCAAGCTGGTGCATGGGGATATTCAAAAGACAAAGAACCTGCAGGTAGATGTATCCATCAGAAACTTGTTTTTTTCTTCAACTTATAGACATTGACTCTGATATGGGACCTGTTGCAAGTCTTCCTTCCTCCCTCCCATAGTGGCAAGATGCCATTTTGTGTATTAGAACTCTTCATCAATTATAAAGAAATACATACAGCCTAGTGGAGCTCAGAGAGTGGTTGGGGAAATATTGCCGAAAATCAGACTCCGAAAAAAACTGATATATTAATGGTAGGTGTCAGTGCGGACATCTAAGACTTAAGGTTTTGATCTTTGGAGACTGATACATGCGTGCCCTAAGCCAAACTTTGATGCTAGTCTGCAGATGAAGGAGTAAACATCAGCATTAGAGTAAACTTGCTAATTTTAATAAACACACAACATAAGGTTGTGCTGTACCTATTTGAGAAAGAGGTCACACTGTCATAGTTGGATCATATGTAGACTATTTATTTTACACAGTGTTGGTTGTTGTTGACTTATTTGTCAAGTTACTTTTATTAGTAATGATTATGGCTAGTGGCAAGATGACCGTTCAGCAGTTGTTGGTTTGGTATGCTTTTTGAATCTTCCTCTGATCATGATTATGGGACTGATCTACATCTGAGGCAGAGGAGGAAGTGCAAGATTCTGGTATCAAATTTTCTGTCCGAGAGGACTTATCTGATGATGAAGCCACACTGAGTGCAAAGGAAGTGCCTCATTTAGAGGAGGACACTAATGTGCCGATAGTGCTGCAAGAAGCATCTGGATTGCATCCTGGGTCAGCAAGGCTTCCCATTGGAAGAGCTGAACTCTGCGTTGCCCCAAACATGGTGCAGCTGGTGTTGTCTGTCTTTACTGGTATCGAAGGGTGTAAAGTGAATGCTGAAAACTTTTTGTTATACATTTCTTTCCATTGTTAATGGATGAGAGTGTTGAGCCGACTAGTTTGTATGCTGAACTGTATTTGAGGGACTACAGTGCTAGACTTAAGCCCCACCCTAGAGCTACCCGGTGGACTCCCACAAATCTGGATGACTTGAAGAAGTTACTAGGTTTAACTTTTTTTATGGGCTTCATAAGGAAGCTGTCACTTTCTTCATATTGTTCTACTAGTCCCTTGATGGCAACGGCTATATTTCCTGCAAACATGAGTTGTGATCAGGATTTGCTTCAGCTTCGGATGCTGAATTATGTTGCTAATGTTTAGCTTTGCCACAAGATCACCCTGATTGTGACCGTCCTTTTAAGATTCAGCCTGTCTTTGATCACTTTGTAGATTGGTTTTTAGAGATCTATGTTCCAGGGAAAGAAATAGCTGTTGACGAGTCTTTGGTCCCGCTCAAGGGCTGTTTGGTTTTTAGGCAGTACATTCCTGGCAAAAGGGCACATTATGGAATTAAGATGTATATGCTGTCTGAGAGTAGGACTGGATATTTCTATAATTTCAGGGTGTACTCTGGTAGGGATTCTAGTATTGACCCCAATGGTTGTCCGCCCACTTTCAGAATTAGTGAGAAAATTGTGTAGGAGCTTTGCAGATTACTTTTTAACAAAGGTCACCATGCATATGTAGATAACTTCTATACTGGTGTACAATAGTTCAGGGAATTGGTCAAAGTGGATACTGATGCCTGTGACCATAACGGTTACCCAAGAGAGCTTGTTTGTAAAAAACTTGTCAGGGGAAAGTGCAGTGCTTTGTGTAGTAATGAACTTCTAGCTGTGAAATTTGCAGACAGGAAAGATGTCTACATGCTGACTACTATCCCCGATGAAAGTACTTCATCTGTGACTATTTGGGGTCAAGTCGCTGAAGTGCGCAAACCTGAGTTCTTTTTAGATTATAACAGGCACATGCGTGGTGCTGATAGAATAGATCAGAGGTTGGAACCTTACACTGCTGTTCGTAAGGCTTACACCTGGTATAAGAAGTTGGCTATCCATCCTTTCTAATTAGCAACCTTTAATGTTTGTATTGTATTAAAGGATTGTTCTCCAGAGTCCAAGGTGCTGTTTGTTCTGTTTCAGGAGTCTGTGATAAGCAGCCTTGTTGAAGTGGAACAGGCAAGTGTTCCTAGAGTTGGAGTGGTGGAGGATGTGGCTAGGTTGAAAGATCGCCTATTTCTTGATCACATTCCTCCCACACCCAAAAAAGACTATACCAGTAGGATATGTAGAGTCTGTATGGAAAGAGGTGTGTGGAAGGAGAGTTGTATGTTCTGCCCTGACTGTCCTTCTAAGCCCTGGCTGTGTGTGCCACTTGTTTCAGAACGTATCACACCCAAAATAATTTTTGTGAGCTACCGTGAGCATTAAAGTGAACTGCCTGTTCTATATTGTTTTATATTTTTTTGTTCAGTTTCCTGGGTGGCATTAGTGTCATGTATTTAGTTAGAGCTTTTGTATTTGTAGTTTTGGATTTACTTACAGTTGTTTTTTTTTGTTTAAAAAATGTGATGTTGGTGTGCGTGGACTGGTGCTTGGCTGGTGGCCTGCGTGGACTGGCGATTGGCTGGTGGTGTGTGTCGACTGGTGCTTGGCTGGTGGTGTGCATGGACTGGCACTGGGCTGGAGGTGTGTCTGGATTGGCACTTGGATGGTGGTGTGTGTGAGCTGCCGCTTGACTGGCAGTGTGTGAGCAGTGACTTTCTGCTGGTCACTACACACACTGCTTGCCAAACGCCAGTCCACACACTCAATTAGTCGGTGTGATTGCTGTGTCAGGCACGTGGGTATATGAAAGTGATGGGTCCTTGAATGGTGCTGTCTGTTGATGTGAGTGTTGTAATGTGCTGGGCCCGTGGCTGGCGCTGTGAATGGTTTTGTGTGTGTCACGTATTATAGGTGTGTGAATTGACTGTAGAGTGGTTGGTGCCTTGACGCGGCTTTACAGCTCACGAGCTGCGAGTCATTGGTTCAGTTTTTTGACCTTTCAATTATTAACAGTGCATTATTTTTCGGGAATCTCTTGTTAATAACATTTTATATATAGAACCATCACTCACCCTCGTAGCAAATCCAACCAGTATGTGTGTGTACTTGATGAATATATGGTTGTGCAGTAATAATTGTCTTTTCAATCTTTCTCTGCCAGGGTGTACATTGTCTCTACATTTTCTCTTGTTGTGAAAGCTGTAATGTGCTTGGCCCGAGGCTGGGGGTGTGAATGACCCTTTGTGTTTCACGTATGAAAGGAGTGTGAATGGCCTGTAAAGCGGTTGGTGCCTTGTCATAGCTTTACAGCTCAAAAGCTGTGAGTCAATGGTTCATTATTTTGAACTTTCAATTATTAACAATGCATTTCATTTTTGTGAAATCCCTTGTTAATAAAATTGCATATATTGAACGATCACTCACCCTTATGCCAAATCCAACCAGTATGTATGTGTAAAAATAAAATGGTGGGTAGCCACAAGACCTTTTTATCGCACTTTTCCTCTCAGTTGGGAATCCAACTCATGAAAAAAAATGCTCTACTGTAATCAGGCGTCAAAGCACACCCCTGACACACTAGGTGCCTTAGGTGGGACCAATGATGAAGCAGGCCACCAACTAAGTTGGTGGGTGTGGTGTCTTTTTGACGAAACCCAAGGGTGTTTTAGTCACAATTTGATTGTTTGGGACATCACAGAAGTAGGAGACTTGTTAGTGTGCTTGCTTCTTGTCTAGGGAAAATATACCAACTCTAGATATGTTCAAAAACTAGACACCCAGGGGAGTACAGGGTGGTGTGCCTCTCGTGGATCACAACAAGTTTTCTTACCCACAATGTCCTGCAAATCTCAAAATGTGACTAAAATCACACATTTTCCTTGCATTTCTGTGGCATATTCTTCCACAAACAGAAATAAACCACAGATTTCCTACCACCCAGCGTGCCCCTCAGTCTCCCAATAAAAAAGATACCTCACTTGTGTGGGTGCCCAAAGCAGTCAGCCTAAAAACGTATTTTAAAAAAACTGCACTTATGAACACGCTTTGATGTTCTTTCAATCTCTACATGTTTTTGGTCCTTCCATGTCATGGGCACTTGGCCCACCAACGCATGTGAGCTATCATTATTATTGGGAGGCCGAGGGGAAAGCTGAGTGATAGAAAACTAATGGCTCCCTTTAGATTCCACAACTTTCCATGACAGAACTGTGTGGAAAATGTGTTTATAGACAAATGCTGAGGTGTGCAAGGGATTCTGGGTGACAGAACCTGGTAAGAGCCAAACAAGTCACCCAATCATGGATTACTCTAGGTATCTAGGGGCATATTTATACTCTGTTTGCACCAAATTAGTACCATTTTTTTTTCACTCTAATTCAGTGCAAAACTAACTCCATATTTATACTTTGGCACTAGACCCGTCTAGCGCCAAATTTATGGAGATACAAATGACTCTATGGCCTAAACGCCATATTTATACTCCTGTGCAAAAATGGTGCACAGGAAGGGTCAAAAAATGGGGCAAAGCTTGCTTTGTCCCATTTTTTAACGCCTGGGTCAGGACATGCGTTAGGGGACCTGTGGGCCTACTTCCATGGTGGAACACCATGGAATAAGCCCACAGGTGCCCTCCCCAGGCCCCAGGGACACCCTCACCCACACCAGAAGGACAGCAGAGGATTGGGGACCCCATCCCAGGTAAGTATTTTATTTTATTTTATTTTTTAAAGTGCCATAGGGGGTTTCTGAAATGGGCCCCCATACATGGCACATGGTGCAATGGCCATGTCCAGGGGACCCTGGTCCCCTGTGCTGGCCATTGGGGTGGTCGGCATGACTCCTGTTTTTTCTAAGAAAGGAGTCATGTGGTATGGATGGTTTTGCATCAGAAAATGACTCTAGCCAGGTTAGAGTCATTTTTTTTTCTCTAACTTGCCTAACGTACATTTTTGGTGCAAAACCCCCTTCTTCCATACCGCCAGCCCCACCAGACTGACGTCATTTTTTTTTAAACTAGCCTACTCTTTGCACCGGCTTGCACCATTCCATAAATATGGTGCATGGCTGGTGCACAGAAATGATGCAAGCCGGTGCTAAACTTTTTGGTGCAAAACTGTGTTAGTGCAGTTTTACCCTAAAAAGTATAAATCATGGCCCTAGTTTTTAAAAAATTACAGGTTTGCTAGCTTTCCCTAGGTGCCAGCTGAGCTAGAGACCACAATCCAGAGCTAGTCAAATTGTAAAAAAAAGCCTGTCAGTTTTCAGTGCAAAAAATTGATGTGTCCACGTTGCATTTTGGGCTGTTTCTTGTCACGGGCACTTGGCCTGACCACACAAGTGAGGTATCATTTTTATAGGGTGACTTGGAGAAATGCTGGATGGAAGGAGGTTTGTAGCTCCCCTCAGATTCCTGAACTTTGCACCACAGAAATGAGAGAGAAATTAGTTTTGTAGACAAATTTTGAGGTTTACAAGGGATTCTGGGTAGAAAGTATGGTAGGAGCCACACAAGTCACCCCATCATGGATTTCCCTAGGTGCCTAGTTTTAAAAAATGTACAGGTTTTCTAGGTTTTCAAGGTGTCAGCTGAGTTAGAGCCTTTAATCCAGAGCTAGGCACATTGCAAAAAACAATCAGTTTTCAATCGAAAAATTTGATATGTCCACATTGCGATTTGGGCCATTTTCTGCCCTGGGCACTAGGCCTACTGACACAAGAGAGGTACAATTTTTATTGGGAGACTTGGGGGAATGCTCAGATTCCAGAAGTTTGCTTAAAAAAATGCGATTAAAATGTGTTTTTTAGACAAATGTTGAGGTTCGCAAGGGATTCTGGGTAACAATTGTTGTTCCGACTGAGCTAAATCCATAAATGCACAGCTAGTCACATTGCAAAAAAACAGTTTACAGTAAAAAAATATGATGTGTCCATTTTGTGTTTTGTGCCATTTCCTGTTGTGGACACTAGGCCTACCAACACAAGTGTGATTCCATTTTTATTGAGAGACTTGTGGGAATACTGGGTGGAAGGAAGTTTGTGGCTCCCCTCAGATTCCAGAATTTTCTATCACAGAAATGTGAGGAAAATTTGTTTTTTAGAGAAATGTTGAGGTTTGCAAGGGATTCTAGGTTAGAATAATTTCATAGGAGCCACACAAGTCACCCCATCCTGGATTCCCTTAGGTGTCTAGGTTTCAAAAATATACAGGTTTACTAGATTTCCCTATGTGCCAGTTGTGCTAGAGCCCAAAATCTGCAGCTAGGCACATTGTTAAAAAACAAGTCTTTTTCAGTGGAATAACGTTAGGTGTCCATGTTGCATTTTGGGGCATTTTCTGTGGTGGGCACTAGGCCTACCCACACCGGGTACCATTTTTATCAGGAGACTTGGAATACTGGATAGAAGGAAGTTTCCCTCGGATTCCAGAACTTTGCATCGCAGACATTTGAGAAAAATGTGTTTTTAGACACATTTTGATGTTTGCAAGGGATCCTGGATAACAGAACATGGTGAGAGTCACACTAGTCACCCCATCCATGATTCCTCTAGGTGTCTAGTTTTAAAAAATGTACAGGTTTGCTAAGTTTCCCAAGGTGCCGGCTGTGCTAGGGCTGAAAATCCACAGCTACGCACATTGGAAAAAATGAGTCAGTTTTCAGTGGAAAAATGTGATGTGTCCATGTTGCATTTTGGGCCATTTCCTGTTGTGGGCACTAGGCCTACCCACACAAGTGAGGTGCCATTTTTATCGGGTGCTTTGGGAGAACACAGAATAGCAGAACAGGTATCATTACCAATTGCCTTACTTTGAATTTTTGCCTTCCAAACATTAGAAAAGAAATAATTTTGAGAAATGCCCTCTAATTCACATGCTAGTATGGGTACCCCTAAATGCAAAGATGTGCAAATAACCACTGTTTCTAAACTCCATATCTTGTGCCCATTTTGGAAATACATAGGTTTCCTTGATACCTATTTTTCACTCTTTATATTTTACCAACAAATTGCTGTATATCAGGTACACAATGAAAAACCATTACAAGGTGCACCTCAGTTAATGGCTCTGGGTAGCTTGGGTTCTTGGAGAACCTACAAGCCCTGTATATCCCTGCATTCGGAAGGGACCAGTAGACATAAAGGTATATTTCTTTCGAAAATTTGCCATACTTACAAAAAGTTACAGATGAAAACCTAGACACAATGGCTGCTTTTTCTGTTCAATTTCAATATTTTTTTAAATTCAAGTGTTATTTTCTATAGGAAAACCTTGAAAGATCTACATAAATGACCCCTTGCTAAATTCAGAATTATGTCTACATTTCAGAAATACATAGCCTTCCAGGATCCACCATTGGTTTCACACCCCTTTCTGTCACTAACAGGAAGGAGGTTGAAAGCACAAAAAGTAGGAAAGATGGGGTTTGTCCCAGGAAAATGCCAAAACTGTGTTAAACATGTAGTTTTCTGATTCAAGGGCAAATCTGCCTGGCCCTGAAAGCTGGGAAGGTGGTGATGTTAGCACCAAACACCCTTTGTTGATGCCATCTGCAGGGGCAAAAACAGGTGCTTTTTTCTGCAGCACATTTTTCCTATTGCCCCCCCCCAACAAAACAAAATGTAGATGTATTTTGGCTAATTTCTCGGTCCTCCCAAGGGAAATCCACAGATCGTAGGTACTTTTCGAATCCCCAGGATGTTGGTAAAAAGGACACAAATTTGGTGTGGATATCTGACTATCTGACTTCCTTTTGGAGCCTAATGTATGTCATGTTATTTAACTGTATTAGTTTGATGACAAGCCTCAGGGTTGTTGGCTAGTTATTTGTGGGCCTCAAATTTGCATGTAAAAAAGCATTTCAACAACGGCAGTGCTCAATATCTGCGTGTGAATGTTTTTCTTGTGTCTTGACTTCAGACAGTACTGAACCCTGCCACTAGTGGTGAGGGGCATCACGATTTAGTTTAGCCTGACATGTTTTGAGAAATCTAGATATGCTCCTGAATAAAGCAGTTTTAAAGAGACTTTTAGAGAGCTGTATCTGGTTTGCTTTAAACACCCTTTAGCAAGGCCCCATCCTACTTTCTTAAACGGCTCTAAGTATATTCCTGCTACATCTTTACATTGTACTAAGGTTACTGAAAGTGCCTTGCTTCTCTATCGCTAGCAGAGCTATTTCTCCTTTGCTAAACACGATTCTGAATACCATCTGTCCATCCATAAGTAATGACACCAACTTAACTTTATTAAGAACACCCTTAAAGTGTTACTTTTTAATCATTCAACTGGCTAATTATATATTCAGGCTGGTATTTTTCCTTTCTTTTTCTAGCATCTAGCAAAAGATAACATACCCTACCGCCATGCACCTCACTGACCTTCACACCATGCAGAATGCGCCATTCCCAACCATCTCACAATAAACCATTCACTTTAATAGCACAATACACATGACTTTGAGCACAGGTGTTCAATCTGTTGACCATCAGAAGTAAGGGAGCAGTAGAGATTAAACTAATAAGCAAGGAGAAAGAGGAGGCCCGGCACAGTGTCCTTTGCTTGGCGAAAAAGAGAACTGCTAGGTTGCATAACCAGATGGCAGCATGGCTTTTCCTGTGCTTGTATCGTGCTCCCAAAGAGGCCTGAGAATTCAGAGCTCTAGGGAGTGTTCTGGTTTGCCTGTTGGCAGTTTGTCTTGTGCTAGACCAGGCTAGAGTTCGTGAACCAACAAATTAAATGGGGAAAGCTGATCTGGATGTGAGCCAGGGATCTGACTTGGTGGCCTCTAGAAGGCCGTGCACGATGGTGGAACGTATCTGGCCAGGCGCAGCTCCTCTGTGAGGGCGGAGGAGCATCGCCCCCACGCCCCCCCGCCAGCAGCAACTGCTGTAAATCCTTTCACAAGGAAAGGATAATAAACTCTGTTTATTTTCCTCTCCTTGTAAAAATGGTGGGGCATTGGGGGTGAAGAGCAGAGGGGAGTGCACTGTGCACTCCCCTCTGAGCGCATGTGTGTTTGGGTGGCCGTCTCAGGCCTGCCAAACACACATGCGCACAGTGATCTCTCCAGTCCAGAAACACAGTTGCTGGGCTGTAGACAGCCTGAACAGGCTCCCAGTCTGCCTGGGAGCGCCCTGGCTGGGCGCTCCGAGACAATCCTGATGCTGCTCTGAGTAGTGTCAGGATTGGCCGCAGGGCAGGCTGGAGCCTGTGCCTGCAGCAGCGACGGGAGAGGAGCAGTGTAGGAGCGGATCAGATAAGTGATTTTTAAAGATTTGTTTAATTTATTTTCTCCTGCACCCCTCCCCCGTGCCCTCCACACCCCCCGCCCGACCCGACAAAGCCCTGCGAGCCGCTCCTGTATCTGCTAGGCAAATCGTGCAACAAAACATCATGTAAACTATGATAATGTTTCCTTAACATGCAGAAGACTTTCATTTTAGTACATCAGAGTATGTCACACAGTGAGAGGTAGTAATTAAAAGTGGTGGTTTTAAACTTGAATTTAGAAACGTTCCTTCTGTCCCACCCTGATGTCAATGTCATTAATAAACTGAGAGATAAATAATTTGCCGTGTGTGGCCTATATGTGGCCTAGATTCGTATTGCAGATTGAGCAACAATATACCATATTAAACCAAACGCAAGGTGTTTTGTACGGCACACTCATAGCTGCCAAGTTTTCAGATTGCTTACGTGTGGCACTTTCATGATGTCGGTGTACTTATGAGTGACATTTAGGGCCAGATGTAGCAAAGAGTTTTTCCCATTCTGTGTCGATGGGAAAATGTGTTCGTACATATGGCCCTTAGTGACCAAATGTGTGACACAATGGACCTTATTCACAAAGGTAAACTTAGAAAAGTGTAAGTTTACTATTTTTTTTGTAGTCACTAAGTCAGAGTTAATAGTAAGGTTATGGCTGCTGAGTCTTCGCATTTCGGGTGGAGAACTCTGCACATAGATAGGACATTACTTTCTCTTTATGTACCAATGTGTATGTTTACCTTTGTGAATCAGGCCCTTAGAGTAATACTTATTTGCGAGCAAAACCAAACAATGAAGCCCATGGAAATGCATAACTATCAGAAAATACACTCATTTGAGCAACAAGAAGCTCTAAAATGATCTTGAAACTGCTGCGAAGTGGAGGGGCACTAACCTATTATACTCCTTCAAAACACTTTTCTCCATACCGTTCGCGTTTGCAAAATCTCCTCACATCGTACATGATTTTACACCTGTTTTGACAACTGCAGGTGCTTGCAGTACTATGGAAAAATTTGACATTGCTGGTTCCGAACAGTATGAAATTGCTAGGCCATGGTTTGCTACGTAAACAGTCTTATCACAACATAGATGTGAAATCCAACTTTCTTCATTGCATACATTACCACATTACATGATATCCCTCCAAACACAGTGACAGACATCATTGACTCTCTTAGTGCTTGTCTCCCCTGTAACTGGTCACTTACCAACTATGCTGGAAAAATGCTACCTTAAGCTGATGCTGTAGTAAAGTCTTGATAAAGCTGAGTATGGGCTTGCACTGCTGACAGCTGCTCTGCTCACTTGGTGTTGTGCTGGAGCCATTTGGTCCAAAGACCATAATACTCTATTCAGGAGCAGCTGTCAAGACAAATAATGTCATCTGCTGTGGAAGTCGTGGTGAAACTAAGCTCTCTGTGACATGCTTCATTATGACCCATACCTTTTAAAGGCAGCACTCAGTGTGACCGAACACAAGCCTGTAGCCTGGCCGTCCCCACTGCCCCCTCACACAGAGACCAGGGCAGCATGGACTATCAGCTCGGGTTGTTTTGATTCGGGCAAGCCCCTCCCGGGTGACAGCGATGCTTCCTGGGGGCCCACAAGGACCTGCAAATAAACATCCTGCTGCCTAGTGCCAGTGACACGTGCTAACCTCCTCAGTCTAGGCAAGGCACTGCCTATGAGACTGAGTTCCTGCCACGTGGACCAGAGTTGTCAGCCCCACTCTCTGACAGTGGGTGCCAAAACAAAGAACAAAGTTTCACCCATCACCTCATTGTGTGTGTAAGGGTCACTGGCCAATCGCAACACACTTTACTTGGGAAAGAGAGGAGCAGCACAGACCGCTGTGTGAAAAAGGCTGCTTTATTGAAACAGGTCCACATTACAATTTAAACCTGGGCCAATCGCCTTACAAAACTAACACCTCACTCACTATACATCAAAGAAACTGTCCAACGACCCACCCACATACCCCACCTTGCAAACTATTTTAATTCCTGTCAACATTCCAACCTTAATTTTCTCAACATTCCCAACCGTACCTTTTCCTTATAGCCTATTATTGTGATTCTTAACCTAAAATCAACTAAGCTTTATGACCTTCACTTCGATCTTCCTGCCTGCCCTCCCTTTCCTGTGTTTTACCACTGGCAATGCTAATCCAATTATTCTGACATCCTGCAAAAAACTTCCCAGATCACCGACTGCCACTGAAAGCACCTGTCTCAAGTGACAACCATACATATCATAACCAAAAACACACTCTTGTGTGCCTGTTCCAATGAAGAGGCCAAAACACACTAAAAGAACCCAAACCGAATGAACGTCCCAGGTCACCGCCTGCCACTGAAAGCACCTGTCTCAAGTGACAACCATACATATCATAACCAAAAAAACACCCTTGTCTGAAGATTCTCTTATATTTTGTGATGAAGAAAAAGCGGTTAAATAAAATATTCGCCCTAGGATCACCTAATTTCGCCAGGTTAGGAAGGCAGGATTGATCCCTGTGTGTGGCACACAGAATCCACCTGAAGGTTTAACTTTTTGGGGATTTGAGTGTCCAAGAGTACCTTGAGCTGAGCCAGCGCCAGGTACGTGTCTCCACTTTTAGTGGCTCCCCACCCCTAGACTGCGCCAGGTGGCCGCCCCTGCCTGTTATTGAACAGCCTGCCAGCTCTCGCATTATTATGTGTGCACCATACCCAGCTGGCTGCAAGCCACGCGCCTGTCTTCTTGCGAAAAGATTAAATACTTCTTTTTACAGTCTCTCAGCAAGGAGACTGCGAAAGATGAACAGAGAGGGGAATCCCTCTTCCAAATCCGGGCTGCAGGAACTGACACCCACGCACCCGTCCTCCCGGCAGATGGTCAAAATCTGTTGTTCTGATATTTATCGTATTCTGCCTAAACAACATATGCTTTCTACCCCATCTATCCGTCTGTCTAAAGGCTGCGTCTGGCCTCGGGGTTTAAGGTGAAAAGTGTGTGAGAGGCGCCATTACCAACCTCAGATATGCTCTGGGTCGCATCTTTCGCCAGCATCGCTGAAGGAAGGAAACGATTCGTTATTTCCAGGTGGCGCCGCACTTTGCAACCATATTTCACTAGATTTTGGAAATTACTGCGTAAATTAGCTTTAAGGCAGTCAATCCTGCAGTGTCAGAATGACTAGTCTGATGAGTGAGTGTGTAGGCCAGTTTTTTGGCTTTTTTGTGTTTTATGGTCTGGTGGGTCGGGCACAGATAGTACCACAAACATTGCCTGCATGAAGCACAAATCCAAGCAGTCTTCCATACTTTGCAAAACAACTATTTATAGCGGTTATTTACAAGTACAAAATAAAACTGACCCGATTTGCAAAATGTATTTTAGCCATCAGATTCGCTAATTGAGGCCATTTTTATTTTGGCGCCCGTGCCTATTTTCTGCCAAATCCAACTCTGTTTTTGGCAAATGTATATCCCCAAAGTTTTATTTTAATTTACTTAATGCCAGTTGGTAATTATTCAATTCTTGGAACTTAAGGTAACTGCAGCACAGGGAGATGTGATGCACAAAATACCTTTCCTTCGCAAAATTAAGTTCAAGGCTTAGGTGGTATTGCGGGATGAAAGACTTTGTCATAGGGTTCAGCCCAGTGCGGGCATTGAGAACAAAAGGTACCACATCTGCCTTCTGTGGGCCTAGAGACTCATTAAGTGATTTTCCAATATGATGAGGGGGAAGATAATGGATTGAAGTGCAGTGTGAAGGCATACTTCCTTCCAAAGAAAAAATGTTGTCTGTGAAAGCTACCTGTCATTCAACTTCGCCAAGATCAGGTGAAACAAAGGGCCTCATAAGCAAGAATCTGACGCACCCGCTCCGATGCATCATATTTCTTGCACTGTCCTACGACCCCCTAACAATGCCATGGATGCACTGTATTTACAATACAGAGCTCCATGGCTCACATTTTCACAGATGCGTTCAGAAATTCTGATGCATCTGTGGCACTAAACTCATGCTTTGCTGGACTAGTGTAAAATAAATGATGCTACTCCAGCAATGCCAGGAAGCCTCCATTGAGAAAAGTCATGCATCAGTTTTATGTGTGCTCTGAGCAGTTGGTAAAATTCTGACACAGTGAAGTCTCAGAGTGATGCAGTGAAATGTTGTAAATTTCACTGCGTCAGATCTGCATGGCTTTTCCTGTAGGAATGCTTACCTTGCATACATTATACCTGGCACGGAAATAATGTGACACAAGGCTTTATAAACTGACGCTTTGGGCCCAATGCATCAGTTTGTAAAAATAGAGCAGTGTAGCTCCACTGCTGCATCAAAAAAAGAAATGACGCTACAGTGGTGCAAAGGCTTTGTAAATGAGGCCCAAAGTATTCAGCACTGTAATTTTGAGAATTACAATTGCGAATAAGCCATTCCCTCAAATAAATGCAGTTGGAAAATCTGATGTATTTTTCTAGAAGCTACTACAAAAATCCAGGAAGCTGTATGACATTCATGACACAGCAAGAACGTCTTGTGTAGTCAAGTACCAGTTGAAGTACATGGGTCGGCTCTGGTGGCACAG
This sequence comes from Pleurodeles waltl, assembly GCF_031143425.1. NCBI lineage: Eukaryota > Metazoa > Chordata > Amphibia > Caudata > Salamandridae > Pleurodeles > Pleurodeles waltl. Next base: position 1,145,360,103 of record NC_090440.1, read on the forward strand.
TGTGCTGGCCCATATTTACAAGGCCACGCAAATCCACCTTGCATGGCTTTTCATGGCCTTATAAATATGGCCCTTTTCACGCATAACTCTGTGTGAAAGGGCCATTCCATAGGTGTTGCTGTGGGTGTTCCCACACAACACCCATAGAACCTGACAGAATCTGATGCATTCCCAGATTTACAAGGCTGGGAATGTGTAGATTTCTACACCACCTCAGGGGTGGCATTAAGGTGGTGCAAAGGGGAGAAATAACATTATTTCTCCACTTTTTTTACTCTTTCTATGTGTGCTGCATTTTGCAGCACACATAGAAAGAGGAAAACACCATTAATTATTGTTTATGTAGAGGAAGGTATCTCTTCCTACAAATAAACAATCATTCCTGCAAAGCAGACACCCTTGCACCATGGTGCAAGGGTGCCCGAGTTGGCGGTAGGCAGCAGTTTGTGCACTAGCGCTGAGGAAAGTACAGGAATGCGCTATATTTCTGTAAATATGACCCATCCCTGCACTTTCAAAATGATGCAGCGTGGCAAGCGTGCTTGCAGTGCCATGATGGGTCATTTCCTTATAATAAGGCCCTAAGTGAGAGAGGTTTCGTGCAACACAGTTCCTTATCTTCATCATCTGGGTCAATATCATGAGTCACAGAATTCAGGGACAGTTTACAGTGTGATGACAAAGCTGTACTATCTGAGGCAATGTTGACAACAGTTTTGGAAGGAACACAAATTCCTTTCTTAGTAGACACAGGTGCTACTTCGAATGTGATGATCAAAATCGACTTCACTAAACTACCCCTCAACCTGATCTTCTGCCAATAGACATACATATCTACGCATATGAGTCCAAACAATCTGTCAAACACCTCAGCATTTCTTACCTTCAGCCCACACACAGCTCCTATTGCACTACTGTGGATATCTAAGTAGTGAACACTGCTGCCAGGACAGACTCTCTCCTAAGCTTTAGGCCAGTCATCAAACTGAGGCTGTAGCAGGTAATGTGCAGAATTATGAGCAAGGTGTCAGTTAAGGGTCAAGCAGTTGCAGAGAAACTTATCACAACCCTTTTTCTTGGCAGAGACAAATTGAAAACAGGCAGACGGGCCTTCAAATGGATGAAACTGTCAAACCTGTGGCTCACACCCCACACTCTGACCTGGTGCTCCATTGCATCCTTTATTGTGTGTTATCAGCAGTGGGGCCTACTATTCTCAGAACCATTTCCACCTATGTTACTGAGAGAGCGTAGCTTATATAATCCATATTAACATGAAACGTTTATATATTAATGTGTAATGATGCCGCATAGAAACTATAATAATATCGATCTTGCTTAAACGTGCACTTGAATTATGACCACGATGAGTGGCCACCAATGTATACGCAAACTAATAATAATGAATAAAGTGCTATGTTATGTGCAATCAAGCTTATATTAACATTCGCATTACTGAATCTGTATTGAAAATCCTCATAGGTCTTAAGTTAGCGTGAGCTGCAGATTAGCTGCTCGGCTCTCATATTAAATGCATTTTTCTGTTTTTCAGTGTGCTGACTCACAAGGGGCCATGACCCCGCAATGGTCTTTTTCTTCAAGCTTGGAAGATGAATGTAACTATGTTAAATCCGTTCCCAGGCGCATCTTCGGTGCCCTGGATTAAATGTTATAAATGAATCGAAACAAGTGTAGATTAATATAATGTACAAGGTCATTCACACCAGGGACGACAAAGAACTGCTGACCAAAAGATGTACAAAGAATTATCAAGAAATGAAGTAACGCCAGATGTGCCACCTCTGAAGACGTCAATTACAAAGACCAATCAAAAACGTGTAAAACAATATGGGGTGAAGATTGAGATTACCTAATATCAAATTTAATAGGTTAAAGATAGTGGGGTATAGCAAATGTCCAATAGAATTTTGGGGGAATGTACTACGAAAAAGGGATAAAAACCCATGTCACAGAGAGGTCATCAGAGCGAGTTAGGGAATGCTATCGATTTTATCCAGAAACTTTGTCACTCTGATTGGTGATTTGAGACTTATCAAAACCATCCTCATCCATAGACTGCCCATGTACACTTTTCCTCCTTATGAGGGAAGTGCCCTTATGCCCTTTAAGTTGAGTCCTGACTGATGGCGTTTTGACTGATGTCCTGAAGACGAAGACTGATCCTGTGTGCTGACCAAATCTTTGGAGGGTAATTATGACAATGCATTTGTAATTTGTCTGTTTGCTTTTCCTTTCTAGGTACCAACTGCTTGTTTTGACAGGGACCATAGTTAGATGTTTTCCAAATTGGTGTTCTACATCTTTTGCATGAAGCCCAACATGCGGATGCTAATCAGTGGTTAGGACTACCAATTGCTCCTACCAATTGCCCAACGGTGCCTACTGCCCCTCAACAGGTTGTTGTTTATGCCAGTTGGAGCTTCTCAGACCCGCAGAAAGCCTGCTTGATAACAGAAAAAGATAGCCTTGATGTATTGCGGACATGCTAACACTTCTGCCTGGACATATGTGGAAAATCTTTTACTGTCATAACTGATTATCAGGCACTACTCTTTATCTTTGAAAATTCCAAGGTGAAGGTACCACTGCGGACAGAGCAATAGGGACTTTGTTGCAGGACTAAAAATTCAAAATTCTGTTTGGTCCTAGGAAGGAACAAAAAACCCTGCTGATTTTGGGCCTGATTTAGAGTTCGATGGGTGTGTTACTCTATCAAAATCATGGTGGATAACCCGTTTGCATTATTACAAGTGCATTATATCCTATGGCATTTTTAAAAAGGCAAACAGGATATCTGTCAAGATTTATACGGAATAACACATCCACTAAACTCTAGATCAGACACACAGTTTCCAGATTCCCTCTTACCATGTCGACAACCAAGCCTTCGATAGCCGAAGAGCAACTTCACTATGTTGTCAGACAGTCACAATCAAATACTTTCAGGAAACAAGAGATTGTCTGTGTGCATAGTGGGGGCCTTTTGGAGATACTGAGATGAGGAGACTTAGAGCAGGTACACATACATAAGGTGGAGCTGCATTAAGGACCTTAATGCATTCAGGCAAGCCCAGGATAAACTCGCCCCCCACCACTGTTGATTATTCCTAAGAGGGGCTCGCCTTACCATTCCTCTCTTGTTGCGAAGGCAGGTAGTTGACTTAGCTCAACAAACACATGAAGCACAGTTGCCACTAAGAAAATCCAATGACAGAGAGCATGGTTCCCATTCTTTCATGAACTCACAGGAAAAGGGTGGGTGAATATCAAGTAGGTTAGAGTCTATGCCTAGATAGACAGAACAAACCACCCCAAATGTTACAGTTTTCCACAAGTGTTTGGAGAGACATTGCACTTGTCTTCTTTGGGCCTATTGTAAATAGTCAATTCCTTCTGGCGGCCACTGTTTCCACCACAACTTGTGATGTAGCCATACCAGAATTCAACAAAATGTTCTCTACTGTTGGCATTCCTACAGTCATCAGTCATGAAATTGAATGAAGGTCACTTTTTTGTGGAGGGAAATTCAAAGAAATTACCACCAAACTGTAGGCCTCATTTAGGAGGCCCCTAGCGGCACACTCCACCACCGGAGCTTAATTTATTTTTTACATTCCGGTGGCGCAGTATGCCAGCCCTTATTTACAAGGCTACTCAAATCCACCTTGCATTCCTTTTAATGACCTTGTAAATATGGACCCCTTTACCACATAATACTGTGTGAAAGGGGCGTGGAACCTGAAGGAATATGATGCATTCCCAGATATACAAGTCTGGGAATGTGTCAGATTCTTATGCTACCTCAGGGGTGGCAGAAGAATGACGCAATGGGGCAAAATATCTTTATTTCTCCCCATTTTTCCTCTTTCTAGGTGTGCTGCAAAAGAGTAAAATACCTCTTGTGATTGTTTTTATGCAGGAACATGTGCTTTCCTGCACTAAAACATCACCATGGTGCAGGGTGCCTGTGTTGGTGCTAGGCAGCAATTTGTGCCAGCGCCGGGGAGGAGGACAGAAATGCGTCATATCCTGGAGAAAAATAATGCCACTGTGACCTCAAGCTAATGGCACAGTTTAGCACTTCTTGTCCACACTTAAAAAGATATGTCAAGTTGCAAAATCATCCACTGCTTTATTTCTGGGACACCCTGTCAAACTCTACGTAATTACAGCAGCACACCTCACTACACAACTGGTGCCACCACTTCTGAGCACATGCTTAGAAGAAAGATTCGTACCAAGATCCCTCATCCTCTGGATGCGTCTGACTCCCAATTACTCCTCGAGATGCAGTTCAAAAAGCAAAGATGAATTGCTATGCTGATAGGTGACATTGAGCTCAATGTTCACATCTCTTCCAAGGAAGCATTGTACTCATCCAGGTCTGAGACAACTGCAATGATGATCCTTAATATAACCCACAACTGTGCATAATCACCAACAACAAGGGGGCAATGAGCACTGCCTGACGAGATCGATAACCTGCCATTCACAGCTCCTCTTATTTTGGAATAATTTTTTAACTTTGCTTTATGATCATTGTGATTTATCATCAATAGGCGAGTTGTCCCACTTCCCTGCAACAGTTGAGAGAAGGATAATGCTCATGATTTGAACTCCTCAAGTATGCCTGCTATAAACTCCAATGATCCACTGTCCTCTACCGTCCTCTACTTCTCCGGTATTGGATCCAGTTTATCTTCCTACTCCACCTATCTCTTCTTTCTCCTCTGATCATTACTCTTTTATACTGTCACAATTACCATTTACCTTCTCTGCCTTCAAACTACTTTTCTCAACCCAAGAGACGCATCAAGGCTTCTAAGCGCCTTATCACAGTTACGGATTTTGTAGAGTATGTATGCATAATGTGTGAGGTGGGGTGAATGTCCTTGACTCTTTGACTGACCATCATGTCTCCTTCACCCTATGCAATATTGAATTCCAGCTCACGCAGGATAAAAGGCTTGTGGCTGGGGACCGCGAAGGGGACAGGGGCAAGACTGGCCAATGAGCCAGACATTGCTTTGCTCAGTGCTCAGGCTGGTTGGTCTGGGTCCCATGTGAGGCCTGCAGGAAAGTACCATCTTGCCTGGCATGTTACCCCCATTTTTACTGTATGTTTATTTGTTTTTGCCTATGTGTCACTGGGATCCTGCTAGTCAGGACCCCAGTGCTCATAAAGTATGCCCTATATGTGTTCCCTGTGTGGTGCCTAACTGTATCACTGAGGTTCTGCTAACCAGAACCTCAGTGTTTATGCTCTCTCTGCATTTAAAATTGTCACTGCAGGCTAGTGACTAATTTTACCAATCATCATTGGCACACTGGAACACCCTTATAATTCCCTTGTATATATTGTCCTAAAAAGCCCTTGCTACTCCAAGAAATTCATAGTCCTGACTGATGCTTCTGAATTAGAGGTTGTGGCAGTGCTATCACAGCTGAATACTGAGGGCCAGGATCAACCTGTTGCTTTTATCAGCAGGAAGTTGACCCCTAGAGAAAAGCGTTGGTCTGCCATAGAGAGGGAGGCCTTTGCTGTGGTCTGGGCACTGACAAAGTTGAGACCATACCTGTTTGATACTCACTTTATTGTTCAGACAGAACACAAACCTCTACTTTGGCTAAAACAAATGAAAGGTGAAAACCCTAAATTGTTGAGGTGGTCCATATCCCTACACGGAATGGACTATACAGTGGAACATAGATCTGGGAGTTCCCACTCCAATGCAGATGGACTCTCCAGATATTTCCATTTAGACAATGAAGACTCATCTGGGCAAGGTTAGACTTATTGTCCCTCGTTTCGGGGGCGGGGTTGTGTAGGAAAGTACCATCTTGCTTGGCATGTTACCTCCATTTTTACTGTATGTATGTTTGTTTTTGCCTATGTTTCACTGGGATCCTGCTAGTCAAGACCCCAGTGCTCATAAAGTATGCCCTGTATGTGTTCCCTGTGTGGTGCCTAACTGTATCACTGAGGCTCTGCTAACCAGAACCTAAGTGTTTATGCTCTCTCTGCTTTTAAAATTGTCACTGCAGTCTAGTGACTAATTTTACCAATCCTTATTGGCACACTGGAACACCCTTATAATTCCCTTGTATATGGTACCCAGGTACCCAGGGTAATGGGGTTCCAGGAGATCCCTATGGGCTGCAACATTTCTTTTGCCACCCATAGTGAACTCAGACAATTCTTACACAGGACAGCCACTGCAGCCTGAGTGAAATAACGTCCACGTTATTTCACAGCCATTTTACAGTGCACTTAAGTAACTTATAAGTCATCTATATGTCTAACCCTCACTTGGTGAAGGTTAGGTGCAAAGTTACTTAGTGTGTGGGCACCCTGGCACTAGCCAAGGTGCCCCCACATTGTTCAGCACAACTTCCCCGGACTTTGTGAGTGCGGGGACACCATTACACGTGTGCACTACATATAGGTCACTACCTATATGTAGCGTCACAATGGTAACTCTGAACATGGCCATGTAACATGTCTAGGATCATGGAATTGTCCCCCCAATACCATTTTGGTATTGGTGGGACAATTCCATGCATCCACAGGTCTCCAGCATAGAGTCCGGGTACTGCCAAACTAACTTTCTGGGGTCTCCACTGCAGCTACTGCTGCTGCCAACCCCTCAGACAGGTTTCCGCCCCCCTCGGGCCTTGGCAGCCTGGTCTCAGGAAGGCAGAACAAAGGATTTCCTCTGAGAGAGGGTGTTACACCCTCTCCATTTGGAAATAGGTGTGAAGGGCCAGGGAGGAGTAACCTCCCCTGGCCTCTGGAAATGCTTTGAAGGGCAAAGATAGTGCCCTCTCTGCATAAGCCAGTCTACACCGGTTCAGGGATCCCCCCAGCCCTGCTCTGGCACGAAACTGGACAAAGGAAAGGGGAGTGACCACTCCCCTGACCAGCACCTCCCAGGGGAGGTGCCCATAGCTCCTCCAGTGTGTCCCAGACCTCTGCCATCTTGGATGCAGAGGTGTGAGGGCACAATGGACAGCTCTGAGTGGCCAGTGCCAACAGGTGATGTCAGAGACCCCTCCTGATAGGTGCTTACCTTTCTCTGTAGCCAATCCTCCTCTGTGGGCTATTTAGGGTCTCTCCTGTGGATATCTCGCCAGATAACGAATGCAAGAGCTCACCAGAGTGCCTCTGCACTTCCCTCTTCGACTTCTGCCAAGGATCAACCGCTGACTGCTCCAGGACACCTGCATAACTGCAACAAAGTAGCAAGAAGACTACCAGCAACATTGTAACGCCTCATCCTGCCAGCTTTCTCAACTGTTTCCTGGTGGTGCATGCTCTGACGGCTGTCTGCCTTCGCCCTGCACTGGAAGCCAAGAAGAAATATCCCGTGGGTCGACGGAATCTTCCCCATGCTAATGCAGGTACCAGACTTCTGCATCACAGGTCCTCTGGGTCCCCTCTCATCCTGACGAGCGTGGTCCCTGGAACAGAGGAGCTGGGTCCTAGTGTCTTTGACAGTCCTGTGGCCCTTCTGTCCATATTTGGTGGCGGTAAGTCTTTGCCTCCCCACGCCAGACAGTAATCCTGTGTACTGCGTGAACTGCAGCTGCTCGGGCTTCTGTGCACTTTCGCAAGACATCCTTTGTGCACAGCCTAGCCCAGGTCCCCAGCACTCCGTCCTGCATTGCCCAACTCGCTGAGTTGGACTCTGACGTAGTGGGACCCTCTTTTGTTGCTCTGAGTTGACCGTCGTCCTCAGATCTTCTAAGTGCCTTTCAGGTACTTCTGCGGGTACTGCCTGCTTCTGCATGGGCTCTCTGTGTTGCTGAGCGCCCCCTCTGTCTCCTCCTCCAAGGGGCGACCTTCCTGGGCCCTAGCAGCACCCAACATCCTCAACCGCAACTCTTGAAGCTAGCAAGGGTTGTTTGCGGTCTTTCTGCATGGAAACAACTCTGCATCCTCCAGCGTGCCGTGGGACACCTTCTGACCAAAGGAGAAGTTCCGTTGTTGCAGAATCTTTGGCTTCTTCCACCCGGAGGCAGCCCTTTTGCACCTTCATCTGGGTTTTAGTGGGCTCCTGCACCCCCAGACACTTGCGTGACTCTTGGACTTAGTCCCCTACCTTTACAGGTCCTCAGGTCCAGGAATCCGTCTTCAGTGTTTTGCAGTCAGTTGTTGTCCTTGCAGAATCCCCTATCTCGACTTTACTGTCTTTCCGGGGTCGTAGGGTAACTTTACTCCTACTTTGTGGGTTTTGTGGTGGGGTATCTTGGACACCCTTAGTGTTTTCTTACACTCCCAGCAACCCTCTACTCACTACACTAGGCCTGGGGTCTATTTGTGGTTAGTTTTCCACTTTTGGAGCATATGGCTTTTGGTACCTCTAGGCCTATTTCTCCCTATTGCATTCTATTGTAATTCTACATTGTTTGCACTACTTTTCTAACTGTTACTTACCTGATTTTGGTTTGTGTGTATATATTTGGTGTATATTACTTACCTCCTAAGGGAGTATATCCTCTGAGATACTTTTGGCATATTGTCACTAAAATAAAGTACCTTTATTTTTAGTAACTTTGAGTATTGTGTTTTCTTATGATGTATTGCTATATGATATAAGTGGTATGGTAGGAGCTTTGCATGTCTCCTAGTTCAGCCTAAGCTGCTAGAACACCTCTAATCTACTAATAAAGATTAACTGGACCTGGCACAAGGTGTAAGTACCACAAGGTACCCACTATCAGCCAGGCCAGCATCCTAAATTGGTGGTGCGGAGGTGGGATATGTACTTGTAACTGCTTTACCACTTTGTCATTGGTGCTTTTCATGAGAAAAACATATACCAAATATTTCAATATATACACATTGAACCAAAACAGTTTACTGTTCTGCTCTAAAACTTTCTACAAAGTTTCTGAAAAGTTCTGAAAACTTTTAAAAGTTTCCAAAAAGTTTGAAAGAGTTTTTTTCTCTGTACTTTCAAAAGTTCTAAAACGTTTTCTCTCTCTGTCCTAAACCTTTTCTATCATGTCTGCAGTAGAGCTCACTCCCAAAATTGTTCAAGAAACCTATGAGAGTTTAAACTTTAAAAGTTTGAGGGGTCTCTGCATAGAAAGAGGTTTAAGCATTGGTAAAAATCCTACCATAGACTTTCTCTTCAACCTTCTCCTATAAAATGACCAGAACCAGTCTGGCCCATCCGAGGAACAGAAGGTAGGAGGGGAAGGTACCCAGTCAGACTCAGAGGAGTTCCCTGAAGAGATTGGGGAGGGTTCTTACAAAGACCTGCCACCTAGCAGGCCACGTAGTGACACTGGTAGTGGGAGGGGGTCACACATTAGAAGGGTACCTTTCACTCCTAAAGGCCAGGTTACTAGGGTCCAGCCAGTTAGGGACAGGTCTCTCTCTGCCAATTCCCAAATTTCCTCTGTATCTCACCATTCCCAAGCCTCCCACCCTGAGGATAACTTAATGGAAAGGGAACTCAGAAAGCTGAGGTTGGAAGAGGCCAGGCTGAAGGTTAAACAGCAGCAGCTGGCCTTAGACAGGGAATCTCTGGATGTAGAGAGGGAAAGGCAGAGATTGGGGTTAGTTCCCCATGGTGGCAGCAGCAGTGTTTTCGATAGCAATCCTGTTAGAGAGCAAGATTCCAGAAACCTACATGAGATAGTCCCCCCTTACAAGGAGGGGGTGGCATTAACAAGTGGTTTGCTGCACTTGAGAGGGCCTGTATGGTACAGTTGGTCCCTCAAAGGCAGTGGGCTGCTATCTTGTGGCTATCTTTCACTGGTAAGGGTAGGGATAGGCTCCTTACTGTCAGAGAAAGTGATGCTAACAACTACAAAGTTTTGAAGGATGCACTCTTGGATGGATTTGGCTTAACCACTGAACAATACAGGATTAAGTTCAGGGACACCAGAAAAGAGTCCTCTCAAGACTGGACAGACTTTGTAGACTGTTCAGTGAAGGCCTTGGAGGGTTGGTTGCATGGCAGTAAGGTGACTGACTATGAAAGCCTGTATAATCTGATCCTGAGAGAGCATATTCTTAACAATTGTGTGTCTGATTTGTTGCACCAGTACTTGGTAGACTCAGATCTGACTTATCGCCAACAATTAGGAAAGAAGGCAGACAAATGGGTCAGAACAAGAGTGAACAGAAAAGTTCATACAGGGGGTGACAAGGATGGCAAGAAGAAGGATGGTAAGTCTTCTGACAAGGGGGGGACAAAGATAAAAAGCATTCTGAGTCTTCATCAGGCCCACAAAAATCCTCTGGGGGTGGTGGGTCCAAATCCTCTTCTAACAATCAGAAAAAGCCTTGGTGTTATTTATGTAAAGTAAAAGGCCATTGGGCAAGTGATTCCACTTGTCCAAAGAAAAACACCAAACCTCCCACCACCACAACCCCAACTGCAACCTCTCGCGCCCCTAGTAATAGCAGTGGTGGTGGGAAGTCTACTACAAATAGCCAATCCAAGGGTGTAGCTGGGCTTACTATTGGCAGTGTAGATGGGGTTGGTCTTGTTAGGGAGACCACAGAGGCTGTTTTAGTCTCTGATGGTGGCATTGACTTTGCCACCTTGGTTGCTTGTCCCCTTAATATGGGTAAGTACAAGCAACTACCCCTAATCAACAGTGGTGAGGTTGAGGCCTACAGGGACACAGGAGCCAGTATAACTATGGAGATAGAGAAACTGGTTCACCCTGATCAACACCTACTTGGTCAGCAGTACCAAGTGACTGAAGCTCAAAATAACACACTTAGGGCCAGATGTAGGAAACACTTTGCGAGTCGCAAACGGCAAATTTTGCCGTTTGCGACTCGCAAATGCGTGTTTCCTATGCAGAAATGCATTTTGCGAGTCGGGACCGACTCGCAAAATGCATTTCCGAATCGCAAATAGGAAGGGGTGTTCCCTTCCTATTTGCGACGCGTACGCGGTCGCAAATGGAGTCGCAGTTACCATCCACTTCAAGTGGATGGTAACCCACTCGCAAATTGGAAGGGGTCCCCATGGGACCCCTTCCAGTTTGAGATTGGACCCCAGAATATTTTTTCAGGGCAGGGAGTGGTCCAGGGGACCACTCCCTGCCCTGAAAAAACCGAAACAAAAGGTTTTTTTTTTTTTTTAAATGCAGCTCGTTTTCCCTTAGGGAAAACGGGCTACATTTAAAAAAAAAAAAACTGCTTTATTGAAAAGCAGGTCGCTAACATGGAGGCCTGCTGACTACAGCAGGCCTCCATGTTAGCGAGTGCCTATACTCGCAATGGGGCCGCAATTTGCAACCCACCTCATGAATATTCATGAGGTGGGTCATTGTGACCCCATTGCGAGTCGCAGTCGGTGTCTGAGACACCGTACTGCATAGCAATTTGCGACTTGCAAATTGCGAGTCGCAGGGACTCGCAATTTGCAAGTCGCAAATTGCTATCTTCCTACATCTGGCCCTAAGCCACCCCATGGCTGTTGTGAATCTCAACTGGGGGGGGGGGTACTGGTCCAAAGAAAGTTGTGGTAGCCACTGAATTACCTGTAGATTGCTTACTAGGCAATGATTTGGAGACATCAGCTTGGGCTGAAGTGGAGTTGGAGGCTCATGCAGCAATGCTGGGCATTCCTGGGCAGATTTTTGCTTTGACAAGGGCTCAGGCCAAAAAGCAAACAGGACAGGGAAACTTGGATCCTGGAACAATGGACCAAGTGCTCCCAAAAGCTAGGAGTAGGAAGGGTAAATCATTGCCCAGTATCCTTCCCTCTCCAGAAGATTCCCCTTTTGAGGAAGAGGAATCCTCTCCCTGTGCAGAACCTACACCAGGTGAGCTGGCAGCAGACACTTGCTGAGCTTTTGGGTGCAGGGGGTCCTGCTAGGGAAGAGCTGAGTGTGGCACAGCAGACCTGTCCCATACTAGAGGGTTTAAGACAGCAAGCTGTCAAGCAGCAGAATGGGGATGTCAGTGATAGCCATAAGGTGTATTGGGAAGACAACCTCTTGTATACTGAGTCAAGAGACCCTAAACCTGGAGCTGCCAGGAGATTGGTCATTCCCTTGCAGTACAGAGAGTTTCTTCTTACCTTGGCACATGACATTCCTTTGGCTGGGCATTTGGGCCAGACGAAAACATGGGACAGGCTTGTTCCCCTGTTTCACTGGCCTCATATGTCAGAGGACACTAAAGAGTTTTGTCGCTCTTGTGTGACCTGCCAGGCCAGTGGCAAGACTGGTGGCACCCCAAAGGCCCCCTTAATTCCACTTCCAGTGGTTGGGGTGCCCTTTGAAAGGGTAGGGGTTGACATAGTTGGCCCCCTTGACCCTCCAACAGCTTCAGGCAATAGGTTTATCCTGGTGGTAGTGGACCATGCCACTAGGTACCCTGAAGCCATCCCCTTAAGGACCACTACAGCTCCTGCAGTGGCAAAGGCCCTCCTGTGAATCTTTTCCAGAGTGGGTTTCACTAAGGAAGTGGTATCAGACAGAGGTGGTAACTTCATGTCTGCATACCTCGATGCAATGTGGAAGGAATGTGGGGTAACTTACAAGTTTACCACCCCTTACCATCCACAAACAAATGGTCTGGTTGAGAGGTTTACTAAAACTCTCAAAGGTATGATAATGGGACTCCCTGAAAAACTCAGAAGGAGATGGGATGTCATGTTACCTTGCCTCCTTTTTGCTTACAGGGAGGTACCCCAAAAAGGAGTGGGCTTTAGCCCCTTTGAACTCCTCTTGGGCACCCTGTGAGAGGTCCCCTGGCTCTTGTTAAGGAGTGTTGAGAACAACCTTTAAAAGCTCCTAAACAGGACATTGTGGACTATGTACTTGGCCTAAGATCAACAATGGCTGAGTATATGAAAAAGGCCAGTAAAAACCTTCAGGCCAACCAGGAGCTGCAAAAGCAATGGCATGACCAGAAGGCTGTCCTGACTCAGTACCACCCAGGACAGAAGGTCTGGGTATTGGAGCCTGTGGCACCGAGAGCACTCCAGGACAAATGGAGTGGACCCCATCTAATTGTAGAGAAAAAGGGTGAGGTTACCTATTTGGTAGACCTTGGCACTGCCAGGAGTCCCCTTAGGGTGCTCCATGTTAATCGCCTGAAACCCTACTATGACAGGGCTGATCTCACCCTGCTCATGGCAACTGATGAAGGACAGGAAGCAGAGAGTGACCCTCTTCCTGATCTCTTCTCCACCACTGAAGTTGATGGCTTAGTGGAGGGAGTAGTACTTGCAGATTGTCTTACTGCAGAGCAGAAAGATAACTGTATAAATCTTTTAAGTCAATTTTCTGAACTTTTCTCACTGATACCAGGTACCACTACTTGGTGTGAGCATACAATTGATACTGGAGACAGTCTACCTGTCAAAAGTAAGATTTATAGGCAGCCTGACCATGTCAGGAACTGCATTAAACAAGAGGTTCAGAAAATGCTAGACTTAGGAGTGATTGAGCCTTCAGAAAGCCCATGGGCTAGCCCAGTGGTGCTTGTCCCTAAACCTCACAGTAAAGATAGAAAAAGAGAGATGAGATTTTGTGTTGACTATAGAGGGCTCAATCAAGTAACCAAGACAGATGCTCATCCTATACCCAGGGCAGATGAGCTCATAGATACATTGGCTTCTGCCAAGTATCTAAGCACTTTTGATCTAACTGCAGGGTATTGGCAGATTAGGTTATCAGAAGATGCTAAACCAAAGACTGCATTTTCAACCATTGGAGGGCACTATCAATTTACAGTAATGCCCTTTGGTCTGAAAAATGCACCTGCCACTTTTCAAAGGTTGGTGAACACAGTCCTGCAAGGGTTGGAAGCTTTTAGTGCAGCATATCTAGATGATATAGCTGTCTTTAGCTCCACCTGGGATGATCACCTGGTCCACCCGTGGAAAGTTTTGGAGGCCCTGCAAAAGGCAGGGCTCACTATCAAGGCCTCAAAGTGCCAGATAGGGCAGGGGAAAGTGGTTTATCTGGGCCACCTGGTAGGGGGGGAACAGATTGCACCACTGCAGGGGACGATCAAGACCATTATGGAATGGACTCCTCCTACAACTCAAACCCAGGTGAGAGCCTTTTTAGGCCTCACAGGGTACCATAGGAGATTCATCAAGAATTAAGGCTCCATAGCAGCCCCTCTTAATGATCTCACTAGCAAAAAGATGCCTAAAAAGGTACTGTGGACAGCTAAAGCTTTCGATGAGCTCAAACTGGCCATGTGCTCTGCACCTGTCCTAAAAAGCCCTTGCTACTCCAAGAAATTCATAGTCCAGACTGATGCTTCTGAATTAGGCATTGTGGCAGTGCTATCACAGCTGAATACTGAGGGCCAGGATCAACCTGTTGCTTTTATCAGCAGGAAGTTGACCCCTAGAGAAAAGCGTTGGTCTGCCATAGAGAGGGAGGCCTTTGCTGTGGTCTGGGCACTGAAAAAGTTGAGACAATACCTGTTTGATACTCACTTTATTGTTCAGACAGACCACAAACCTCTACTTTGGCTAAAACAAATGAAAGATGAAAACTCTAAATTGTTGAGGTGGTCCATATCCCTACACAGAATGGACTATACAGTGGAACAAAGATCTGGGAGTACCCACTCCAATGCAGATGGACTCTCCAGATATTTCCACTTAGACAATGAAGACTCATCTGGGCAAGGTTAGCCTTATTGTCCCTCGTTTGGGGGGCGGGGTTGTGTAGGAAAGTACCATCTTGCTTGGCATGTTACCCCCATTTTTACTGTATGTATGTTTGTTTTTGCCTATGTGTCACTGGGATCCTGCTAGTCAAGACCCCAGTGCTCATAAAGTATGCCCTGTATGTGTTCCCTGTTTGGTGCCTAACTGTATCACTGAGGCTCTGCTAACCAGAACCTCAGTGTTTATGCTCTCTCTGCTTTTAAAATTGTCACTGCAGGCGAGTGACTAATTTTACCAATCCTTATTGGCACACTGGAACACCCTTATAATTCCCTTGTATATGGTACCTAGGTACCCAGGGTAATGGGGTTCCAGGAGATCCCTATGGGCTGCAGCATTTCTTTTGCCACCTATAGGGAGCTCAGACAATTCTTACACAGGACTGCCACTGCAGCCTGAGTGAAATAACGTCCACGTTATTTCACAGCCATTTTACAGTGCACTTAAGTAACTTATAAGTCATCTATATGTCTAACCCTCACTTGGTGAAGGTTAGGTGCAAAGTTACTTAGTGTGTGGGCACCCTGGCACTAGCCAAGGTGCCCCCACATTGTTCAGGGCACATTCCCTGGACTTTGTGAGTGCGGGGACACCATTACATGCGTGCACTACATATAGGTCACTACCTATATGTAGCGTCACAATGGTAACTCTGAACATGGCCATGTAACATGTCTAGGATCATGGAATTGTCACCCCAATACCATTCTGGTATTGGGGGGACAATTCCATGCATCCCCAGGTCTCCAGCATAGAGCCCGGGTACTGCCAAACTAACTTTCCGGGGTCTCCACTGCAGCTACCGCTCAGACAGGTTTCTGCCCCCCTCGGGCCTGGGCAGCCTGGTCCCAGGAAGGCAGAGCAAAGGATTTCCTCTGAGAGAGGGTGTTACACCCTCTCCCTTTGGAAATAGGTGTGAAGGGCCTGGGAGGAGTAGCCTCCCCTGGCCTCTGGAAATGCTCTGAATGGCACAGATGGTGCCTACTCTGCATAAGACAGTCTACACCGGTTCAGGGATCCCCCCAGCCCTGATCTGGCGCGAAACTGGACAAAGGAAAGGGGAGTGACCACTCCCCTGACCAGCACCTCCCAGGGGAGGTCCCATAGCTCCTCCAGTGTGTCCCAGACCTTTGTCATCTTGGATGCAGAGGTGTGAGGGCACAATGGACAGCTCTGAGTGGCCATTGTCAACAGGTGACGTCAGAGACCCCTCCTGATAGGTGCTTACCTTTCTCTGTAGCCAATCCTCCTCTGTGGGCTATTTAGGGTCTCTCCTGTGGGTATCTCACCAGATAATGAATGCAAGAGCTGACCAGAGTTCCTCTGCACTTCCCTCTTCGACTTCTGCCAAGGATCGACCGCTGACTGCTCCAGGACGCCTTCATAACCGCAACAAAGTAGCAAGAAGACTACCAGCAACATTGTAACACCTCATCCTGCCGGCTTTCTTGACTGTTTCCTGGTGGTGCATGGTCTGAGGGCTGTCTGCCTTCACCCTGTACTGGAAGCCAAGAAGAAATCTCCAGTGGGTCGACGGAATCTTTCCCCTGCTAATGCAGGCACCAAACTTCTGCATCACCGGTCCTCTGGGTCCCCTCTCATCCTGACGAGCGTGGTCCCTAGAACACAGGAGCTGGGTCCAAGTGTCTTCGACAGTCCAGTGGCCCTTCTGTCCAAATTTGGTGGAGGTAAGTCCTTGCCTCCCCACGCCAGACAGTAATCCTGTTTACTGCGTGAACTGCAGCTATTCGGGCTTCTGTGCACTTTTGCAAGACTTCCTTTGTGCACAGCCTAGCCCAGGTCCCCAGCACTCCGTCCTGCATTGCCCAACTCACTGAGTTGGACTCCGACGTCGTGGGACCCTCTTTTGTTGCTCTGAGTTGACTGTCATCCACAGATCTTCTAAGTGCCTGTTCAGGTGCTTCTGCTGGTGCTGCCTAGTTCTGCATGGACTCTCTGTATTGCTGAGCGCCCCCTCTGTCTCCTCCTCCAAGGGGCGGCCTGCTGGTCCTTCCTGGGCCCTACCACCACCCAAAATCCTCAACTTCAACTCTTGCAGCTAGCAACGCTTGTTTGCGGCCTTTCTTTGTGAAAATAACTCTGCATCCTCCAGCACGTCGTGGGACATCTTCTGACCAAAGGAGAAGTTCCTGGCACCTTTCTTTGTTGCAGAATCTTTAGCTTCTTCCACTTGGAGGCAGCCCTTTTGCACCTTCATCCGGGGTTTAGTGGGCTCCTGCCCCCCCGGACACTTGCGTGACTCTAGGACTTGGTCCCCTTCCTTTACAGGTCCTCAGGTCCAGGAATCCATCTTCAGTGTTTTGCAGTCAATTGTTATCCTTGCAGAATCCCCTATCTCGACTTTACTGTCTTTCTGGGGTGGTAGGGTAACTTTACTCCTACTTTTCAGGGTCTTGGGGTAGGGTATCTGGGACATCCTTAGTGTTTTCTTACACTCCCAGCGACCATCTGCACACTACACTAGGCCTGGGGTCTATTCGTGGTTCGCATTCCACTTTTGGAGTATATGGTTTGTGTTGCCCCTAGGCCTATTTCTCCCTATTGCATTCTATTGTGATTCTACTTTGTTTGCACTACTTTTCTAACTGTTACTTACCTGATTTTGGTTTGTGTGTATATATTTGGTGTATATTACTTATCTCCTAAGGGAGTATATCCTCTGAGATACTTTTGGCATATTGTCACTAAAATAAAGTACCTTTATTTTTTGTAATTCTGAGTATTGTGTTTTCTTATGGTATAGTGCTATATGATATAAGTGGTATGGTAGGAGCTTTGCATGTCTCCTAGTTCAGCCTAAGCTGCTCTGCTATAGCTACCTCTATCAGCCTAAGCTGCTAGAACACCTCTAATCTACTAATAAGGCAACTTAGCAGAAACTAAAGAATCTACTTACCTCTGTGACCTCTGCAATGCACCATTTTTCCAATGAAACATATTGTTATTCATTTTAAGCGCAAGATGCCTCTATATTAATCTTTAATTATAAAAGTAGAAGAAGTCCCCTGGGGCCAGATGTATCAAGCTCCCGGTTTGCATTTCTTAAATAGCAAAATTGGATGTATGAAAATTGCGAGTCGGTAATAGCAATTTCTTAAAATTCGCAATCGCAATTTACGACTTGCAAATACCGAATTGCAGAAAATAGTGAATCGGTATTTGCAAATCGCAAATTACCAAAACAGCAACCTGGACCAGCCTGATGACATCACAACCAGGAAGTGAGTCAGTCCATGCTGTTTCCAGAAGCCCCAACCACAGGAGCAGGCAGAGAGACCCAGCCAAGCACCAGGGAGGCAGTCTTGAGAGCAAGCCAGGACCAAACAGGATTATGGCTACTGATGGGAATGTGAAGGAGAAAGGAGAGAGGAAGCGCAAATTCAAATTCAGTGAGCAGGAATTGGAGGTGCTCACCGAGGAGGTGGTCAGGAACCACAACAAACCTTTTGGAAAACACTCACTACAGGTACCTGAAAGTGAGAAGAGAAAACTGTGGTCAGACATCCAGACCAAAATATGCACAGTGCTCCGTCAAGGAGATAGGCAAGCGATGGTAAGACTTGCGTTCACGTGCCAAGGAGAGGGTAGCAAGCAGGCTGAAGGAGGCAAGAAGCACCTGAGGAGGACCTCCCACCCAGACACTGTCTACACCAATGGAAGACATGGTGGAGTCCACACTGCTTCCTGAAGCTGTCAGTGGTGTAACGGAAATTGACAACTCAGGCACACCCAGCAAAGGTAATGATGTGTTTTCCCATATGTGAATGTACAAATGACCTTAGAAAATAGCTATGGCACTATGCAGTGTGATAAGTAGTCCATGCCACATCTTACACACAACACAAGAATGCCTTATGGGAGTGGTATTCCACACCCCTAAAGTGCAACTACCACATAAATAGCAAGATAGTGTAATACCAAACAGAGAAACAACACAAAAGTCTCTCAGTGATATTATGCCAGTGTAAATGTAATACTATTAAGCAACTGTGTGAGTACATATCCAAGAATGACATGCTGCACATTGTTGTTTTAGATGTTCCGGGCACTGACGCAGCAGAAGGTAGAAATGTGGGGGATAGTGAAAGTCAGCCACAGACCGACTCAAACACCAGTGAGTCTTTCATACAAGCACCAACTAGATGCAGGGCAAGAGTGCTACCCCTCCTTGAGTATAACTTGTACTCTGATGAAATGCTGGATGCAGAACCCACACCACCCACAGAGGCTAGAAGCACTGACAGACAGCAGTCCCTGCCCCAGCGTCAGTCCACTTCTCTGAGGAGGTGTCGCGAAGAAGGCAGACTTCACAGAGGAAGTTGAGGGCCCATCACTGTTTGGTGGCCTTGAGGCTTCCATGCTGATGCCTGCATCAGGCTGAGTGCCTGCAATGTAAACACATGAGGTCAATGCACAGGCAGTTTGGTGTCAATCGATCATAACATGGGAGCAATGCACAGACAGTTTGAGTCTCACAATGACAACATGGGAACAATGCACAAGCAGTTGGAGTGTCTCAATGAAAACATGAGATCAATGCACAAGCAGTTGGAGTCTCTCAATAAAAACATGTGCAAGCTGCATGAGGGACAGCAAACAGCAGCAGGGTATGCAAAGGAGATGACAAATGCCATTAGGGAACTCTGCACTGTGATGCATCAGGAGCATGTCAACCACCGTAGGCGCCATCACCAATTGATTGGCAGGTTGGATGGGTTCTGCAGATCTGTTAATTGGCTCACTACCACAACTGCTTTGGTATCACAACGTACTGTGGGCAGACAAGTGGAGATGGCACATTGCAGTCGAGACGTTGCACGAGGATTGGTGCAAATCACCAATGTTTTGGAGACAATGCAGACAGCACGGAGTGCTACAAACAGCAAACTGGGTGGGGGGTAGTGAGGAGCTCTCTAGCCTCAGCAGTCTCACAGCCCCTGGTGATTGATTCTAGGCGTCGCAGTACCAGACAAAGCACTGTCTTTGAACCCGCAACAAGAGGTGCCACCGAGTCCACTGGGCACTCAAGTGGAGAGCGTGGACGTAGGAAGTAATGTTGTGAGGTACAGGCGACTTGCATATCATGTAGCAATGCAGTGATACTATGTTGCTAATAGTGTGACACTGTAACTAGCACCTGTATGTGTATAGTGCTTACCTATGTCCTAATCACACATATATTACATGAAGTCAAGGCAATAAAGATGCTACCTACAGCAATACATAAATGTTGACATTGTGTTGACATTACTTACATCAAAAATAGTTGCGCCTAATCTCAGCATGTCCTTGTCTGCCCTCTGCTGCACTGCTTCTGTCTGCTGGCTGAAGGGTTGACAAGGGATCGTCCTCCTCATCTGAGTCAAGCTCTGTGGGCTCTAATGGTATGCCCTTCGTTGTTGCGATGTTGCACAACATAGCAAATGTAGCCACGATTTTGCATGTTTTTTCATTGCTTTATTGCAGTGCACCACCACTCTTACGTAGGCATCTGAAACGGCTCTTCAGCAAGCCGAAGGTCCTCTCTACAACGCTGCGGGTCGTCCTATGAGCTGCATTATACCTCCGTTCGCTTGGCGTGGCAGGGTTCAGATAGGGTGTAAGTATGAACGAGCGTACTGCATTTGCACCGTCTCCTAGAATGACAGGAGAGCAAGCAACATGAGTTACATTACATATACATCAAGGTGACATTGTCAACTATTACATTACCAAGTAGGTATCTGTCGCCAAACTCCCCAGCAAATATTCTTGTGTGTATTCCACTGTGTCTGAAGATGTAGGAGTCATGTGTGCTACCTAGGTATCTGGCCACAAGATCCGTAATGACGTTGGAGGCATTGCTTATGACTTGTATGTTCATGGAATGTGTACTCTTTCTGTTCCGATAAACATACTCTGTGGCCGATGGTGGACAGATAGCTGCATGTGTCCCATCAATGCAGCCAATGACATGTGGGAATTGGGCAATCTGGTAGAAGTTGTATTTTGTTTGTAGCAATTCCTGTGGGGTGTTGGGTAATCTTATGTGCTGATGGATTTTGCTAAGCATGGCATTGAGAAATGCACTGAAGACACATTAAAGTGCACTCTGTGAGACACCTCTAGCTGCTGCTATGACCCCTTGATAGCTCCCTAAGGCTAATAGTTGCAGGGAGCATAACACCTGCACATGGGTGGGTATGCTATTGGTCCTGTGTGTGTTGTGCTGCAGTAGGGTTTGTAGATCAGCTATCGGGTCAAGTATCATAGCTGAGTTTAACCTGTACTTATCATATATCTCGTCCTCTGTCTGGTCAAAAAGGGTAATGCACACTCTAAAAATGCGCTCCTGTCTCCTCCTCCCTCTCCTCAAACCTGCCAGGATACTCATCCTCCTTGCCATTACGTAGAGTGCAGCCATTGTGGAAAAGAGGCTGAGTCATTCTGGGCCTCTTTATATAGGTTGCACCTGTTTACCACCTGATTTCAATCTGGGGTAAATTGCACGTGCAAAATGCCATTCTGCAAATATTCCCAATTTGCGATTTGTTGATGCATTGCATTGCAATACGGAATTTGCGATTCGCATTCTGTGATTTGCAAATTCACGTCGCTATATGCAAATCGCATTCTGCGATTCATAAATTCATGTCGCTGTTTGCGATTTGCAGAATGTGACCTGCAAATTCATGTCGCAGTTGCAGGGAATCGCTATTTTAGCAATTCCTTCAATTTTACCTGCAAACGCCTTTCATACATCGTGAAATGCGATTTTGCATTCGCAAACAATGAAATTTACCGATTCGCACCGTTTGCGAACGCAAAATCCTTTGATACATCTGGCCCTAGGTCCTGTAACCATTTGTTCAATAATATTAGCCTGTGAACCACCATGTGGCATCAATTGTGAATCAAAATACTTTTCCACAGAAACCTGCGACTCCAACAAGAATGGCCCATTGGCCCTTTCCGATGTTTAACACATATTTCCTGAAAATAAAAGCATTGCTATATTTCAATCAGAGAGAGAACCCAAACCCACCTAAGGATACTCTTCTCGTAAGTAATGTTACTCACTCCTGCTCCACCCTCTTCCCCCTCTGTGGTGCTCTTTGTTCCCCTCACCTGTCATTCCCTGAAAACAGCTTCTTTGTGCCGTTGAGGCAGAGCATGTCTATTTAACTGAATTACAGAAGAGCCTTAATTAATTAAGGCTCCCATGTCAAACAGAATTACTTTAGAAGCCATCCCAGAGTCATTGGATGATCATCCAACTACTGTAGAAGTCATTTTCCCATCATCAGATATCATCAAGCACCTGGAGTCATCAGCAAAGTTTAGAAACCTGTACCTGATGATTTGAGGATGACTTGAAAATGAGTATTTGATGACTTCTCAAGACTTGATTGTTCCTGATGATTTGAAAATGACTTGAAAATGAGCATCTGATTACTTTGCAATGAGATAACTGCGTATGACTTGAGAATGATGTAAAAATGAGTATCTGATTACTTCACAAACATTAAAAAAAGATGAAAGCATTCCTAAGGATTAGTTAGCAGCCCATTAGCATTGTACAGTGTTGGTCCCAGAGAAAATCAATTGAAAAACAAAAAGAAAACCTGGGGGGGGGGGGAGGGGTAGTAGATGGGAGAGGGGGGCATACCTCGCATAGTTTGCTGTAGCATAATTTTGTGAAATTACTGCAAAATTATGGGCGATTAGGCATCATTTGTTAGATATGGTATGTGTGTAGATGCCTACAAGAGTAAGCGGTCACTGGTGGCCGCATCATTGTACCTTTTGTCTTTTGGTAATGCTTTTTGATGATGCTTTACAACATGGGTACTCACAAACATTACTCCAGGGGCCAAAAGATATTGTCTGCGATGTGACCGAGGGCCGCATTGATGCCAGCAAGGTACATAGGATGCACTGATATAATATAATTTGACGTACTAAGGTGACACAGTTCTGCATGTTAATGAAATACTCTTTGGAATTTTAAATACCTTATTACATTTTTGCTGCAGGATGCCTTTAGAAACACATTTATTTTTAAAGTTAGCTGGTGTGGGATGACTTAGTTGCTTCCTTTCTTTAACTTCAATTAACCTTTAAATAAAGGCTTGTCTTTGTAGTTAACTTCCTTCTCAGTGTTAGTGCTGAGATAAGAAAGCAGCAGCCCAGTGCTCCTGACCAGGGGCCGCATGTCACGAGGGCCGCATGCGGCTCCCGGGGCGTACTTTGAGTATCACTGCTTTACAGCATCACCAAAAGGTACTGGCAAACCCACAGATCCCAAAAACGAGACCTACAGGCTTTGCTAATGCTTGTTATGTTGAGAACTGGGCTGCATGTTTGGAAGGCTACATTTTATTTATATAAGGTGAAGCTGTCTGTGCTGCTTCTTCGTCTGAATGGAGGATGCAGCTTCTTACCTGTCTATCTCTTGACTCAAAAATGCTGATGAAGTCATAAGTACAAGGGAGCGCCCTCACTAAGTTGAAGATAGAATGATGAGTTTTTTGGAGAGCAATATAGGTCTAAAAAGTGGGATACCTCTCTTAAAGACTATGGAGCCATTATAGATGTCAGGTGGGTGAATAGAAGTGAAAAGAGGGTGATGCCTACCAAGTGCGGGTGAAAAATAGGTGCTGTCCATTTGGTACCAAGGTCTGGATGCAAAAGTGGCCACACTCGGTACCGACCCCTCGGTACCGACCCCTCGGCAGTCAGTGACTGCAGGGCCATAGACATGCCCTCATTCAGTGTTTTCCAAAAGCTGGTAGTGCCATGGTTGCAGCAGTGCTTTCACCCATTATTGTCTCTCGAGCCTGCTAGTGTCTAGGCTTTGGTGGTGCCCTGACAAACACTCCTACAGCTCCAAATACCAAATCCTAGAATGCTGGTTCCTGGGCCACAGCAGTGTACTGTCCCAGAAGAGATGATCTGGGCTATTAGTGCCCGGACAGCAGTAGCATCCTGCAGAATATTGTTAGGATCACGTAGTCCCTATCACTATTATTGGTTCTGCCCCCACTCCCCAATCACAACATTTTCATATTCCAACATTTCGTGCATTTGTGCTCAACCCATCACCCTGTTAACACTTGGGAACAATAGTTAGATAGACTTCGAAAAAAAAACTATAGAGAAGTTAATTGTTCCCTTCTGCTCCACCCGATTGATCCTGCTTGCATGCACTCGTTTGCATTTGCCTGCATCAAAGGAAACAGGTCTGTTCTGAGATGCCTTCCAAACACTCGAGCACAGTTACTGCGTGATCTGTTGGCACCAGTGTTGCCAGATTGGGCTATTTCCTGGACATTTGTCCCATTTGTGCAAGAAAAAACTCAATTGGCGGCTGCCTATTTTTTGGGCATATATTAGCCCATTGTGCGCATTTTTTAAAGCTGGGGCTGCACCTTACTGCTTCGGTTAATTTTACTTCAGCTGCCTGGCTCTTTATTGTAAAAGTGGCATTGGCATTTATCATGGCAGCCTTACTGTGAGGCTGTGCATGGACATCACGTGAAGCAGGAGCAGGCAGGCAGCACAGCCAGGAGGGGAACTCAGCACACTGAACTGACATCTCATCGCATCCTTGCAGGCAGGGAAGAAATGTGCTCCATTTTGTGAAATATCCCTTAACAATGTGTGGTAATGAATCACTTGACCGCATCTTGAAATAAATGCGTTCTGCCTTTTGTTGCTCTCATGGTGCAACTTTATTAGCAGATTGAGATAGTCTAAATAATACACGTAATTTCATTTTTATACAAGTGTACATTTACTTTTACATGGAAATAAGTGTCAGGGCCTTGCAACACGAAGCTTATTTGTTCTGCCTATTGATCGTTTTAGGAATTTAGAAATTGAGTGTTGGCTTGTGTGCTGTGAGGATAGGTGAGGGTTCAGGTTTTAGCACTGTAACTTCCTGATTGTACACATCCGGTACCTTCCAGGATAGGCCATACCTTATTAATCTATTTCAATATATGGGTCATTATCAGTCGCAAATTGACATGCGCTAAATCTGTACTTGACCGAAACAACATTCAAAGAAGCAGTCAAAAATGGACTGTGAAACTTTTCTTTTTGTACTCGAGTTATACATTGGGAAGGGTCCCAGTGTCGAGTTGTTTCCAGGGGGATCCATAATCGGGCATTGTTTCATGGTGTTATCACCAAAAACAGGATGACAGAATGCCGAATCAAACTACCATTTATCTAGAATTGTTAATGATCGGATTAAACAAACAAAAAACTCTGCTATAGATTCCTTTGAATTAATTGGGGGGGGAAGGGGGCATGGGCAGAGAATAATTGCAGTCTTCCAACGACGGTCAACTCAGGAGAAGTTGCCAAGGCGGTCTTGAATGTGGGTTGAGTAAAATGCAATTTTCTCTTTGTATGGATGGAGTTTTTTCTCCTACTTGAGGTGGTTCCCTGAATTACCCTGCGTTAATCATTTGCAGAAAGCTTTTTTGTATGTGAAGGTCACTGAGCTGCTGTCAACGTATCTGCATAGAATTCATTCGACAAGGATCTTTAAAGGAACCATAGTAAAAATCAGTTTGCTCTGCATGGCACATGTATGGTTGAATTATGAACTTGTTCTAGCGGTGCGTTTTTATGGTTCAAATTTCTTTATTAATCTTCAACAGCCAATGAAAACATTAGCCGAAGTCTGCCCTCCAACAAGTGAAAAAGCAATGAGGGGAAACTACCCTCTACCCTTGACCTCCTCCCTCCAACTCCTCCATGACCCCCCTCCCTCCAAAGGTGCCAGAGCGATCCCCAGATGTGGGAGCGTGCGTGCGTTCATAGAAGATGTCCCACTATCTCTTATTGCTCTGGGAACTGCCCCCCTCTGAGAGACAAAGGAGACATAGGTATTAGGGCATGTCAACTCACGGAATTCCCACGCTAGCAGAGTCAAGAACGGATGCCACAGCTCCCTATAGGATTGATCACGAGCCTGTAGGGCAAGCGAAATCCGTTCCATCCCCAGAGTCTGCCATATCAGATGCAGCCAGCCCAGCTGGGTGGGACCCCGCGGACAGCCCAAGTGCAACAAAATATTCTGGAGTGCCGCCAAGTGCGAGGCTCATCTGGCGACCTTTTAATGATTTGAGTAGAAATGTCAAGGGGTCCGGGAGGCCCAGAATAATGTAGGTCGGACGTCACGGCAGCTGAGTGGACGAGTGATGAATGATGTCATCCAGGATGCCCTCCCAGTATGTAGCCAGCCTCGGACAGTCCCAGAGAATGTGTTAGTGTACCTGTCCCTCCACAACCCCACCAGCATAGAGGCGAATGCGAACTATCACACTTATGAAGCCGGGGTGAGGTACCAATACATGGCTATTTTCACAGCAGTCTCCGTGACTGCCATACTGCGTGCCGTGTGTCTGGCCATATAGTAGATCGCCTCCCACTCCTCGGGTGAGAGGTCCCTCCCCAGCTCCGTCTCCCATCTCCGCTGGCTAGGGATTCTAGGCCGTGTACCTGCTGATTGAATCATGGCATACAGCTCTGAGATGACACGCTTATCTGATGTCTTGGTCAGTAGCAAACGCTCATACTTCAGGAAGGGAACAGGATGCCACCTCTCGCATCAAGGGGTTCATCACCCAATGCCATATCTGTAGATATTGCATTCTTTCCGACTCCGGCAAAGAGTGTGCCTTCCTTAACCTATCAAAATATATTATGCCCTATCCTTCGAATAAGTGTCCTATGGAGCGGCAGTTTGGAGTAGACCAGAGCCTGTAAGCACCCTGGCTCAAGTCCGGTGCAAAGTCCGGGTTCCCTGCTATAGGAGTCAGGGGCGATGAAAAGGTAGTGAGCTCCTTAGTGCAGACTACTTGGTCCCATGCCTTCAATGTTGCGCCGGTGACAGGGGAAGAGTAAAGACCCCACCGTCTATGACCGTGCTGGATGAAAGGGATCTTCCATAGGGCAGTCCCCACGATAGCCCTATCCATGAAGAGCCATCTATTGTTGGATTCCGACCGTGACCACTCCAGAAGTTAGCAGAGCTAGGCCGCCCTATAGTTTTGCTGCAAGTTGGGAACACCCAAGCCACCCTCCCGCGGATGTTGGCAGGATAAGTGGCGGGTCCTTCTGGGTCACCCCCAGCCTTGATAAAATGGCTAATGGCTTTCTTTAGCACCTGGAGGGCGCCTGGAGGGGGCTCTGCTGGGAGCGTCTGAAAGAGGAATAGGGCCCTCTGCAGTATTTACATTTTTATGGCCGCTATTCTGCCTAAGCAAGAGATAGGGTGTGATCTCCACTGGGTCAGATCCCGTCGGACACCCTGGAGAAGGAGCTGATAATTTAAATGGGAAGTCTCAGCAACAGTCTTCACCATCTGCAGGCCCAGATATGGGATGGACTGCGGTTGCCATTGAAATGGGTACGGCCTATTCAGCTGCTCCACCACATCCCTCGGGAGTGTGAGGTTAAGGGCCTGTGATTTTGAGAGGTTGATCTTAAACCCGGAGACCTCCCCGAAGGACGCCACCTCCCTCAAGAAAGCCAGCAGGGCCCTCAGTGGATTATCCAGTGCCACCACCACGTCATACGCATAGAGTGTTATGACATGTTGAAAACCATAATGGTGGTGCACCACTTATTAAAATTGTCAATTCACATGTAAGGAAAGTCCAGTTCTGTTGTGATATGGATATGACAAATCTTCTCTTTATTTTCTTCCATTCAGTTATTTCCTTCCATACTATTCTTGGTGATACATAATGTATATGGTAGCAACAGCCCTTTAACATAGGGCTTCTTCAGGGATATTCAGTTTCTGGTTGGTTATATTTTGGTCATGTCTTCACATATATATTCCTAGTGAATCCGAATATTCGAAGTGAGTTCATTGTGCCAGTAAGAGATTATCCATGGCCCTCATTGTGGTTAGGGGACCATTTGAGGCAGGAAAGTCCGTCTGCAATTCGCTGGCGCGGTTTCAAATTTACCGCCGCCGTCCTTAAATGCGCGAATTGCAGACGGACTTTCCTGTCTCAAATGGTCCCCTAACCACAATGAGGGCCATGGATAATCTCTTACTGGCACAATGAACTCACTTCGAATATTCGGATTCACTAGGAATATGTATGTGAAGACATGACCAGAATATAATTATTGTTTTTTTTATAACCTTTCTAGCACCTTCGCAGCAGGTGCCTTGGTGGAGCTGCACATTAATGACATTTGAATGTCCCATTGTGTGTATAGTTGGGAACCTATAGGGATTGGGGCGTACCGTACGAGCCTGCTGCGTTCTGCTGTCTCATAGTTTTGCTATGACATGTTCTTCCCTGCCAAAAATAGCTCCCGTGATATCTGGATTGTCCCTTACACACTGTGCAAAGGGTTCTATGTAGAGAGCGAACAGTAGCGGGGAGAGTGGGCACCCCTACTGGGTCCCTCGCCCCTCCGAGAATGAGGTAGGTGTAATCCCATTGACCCTAACTGGCCTTTGGATGGCTCTACACACTAGTAATCCAGGCACGGAACCAGGGCAGGAGCCCGAATTGCTCTAAGGTTGCCTGCAGGTGGGGCCATTGAACCCTATCAAATGCCTTTTCCGCATCGATGCTAAGCAGCATCTTTCTCGCCCCCAATGTTGCACCTTGTCTATGATGAGCATAAACCATTTGGTATTGTCCCTGCACTGACGGAGGCGGATAAAGCCCGCCTGATCCAAATCCACCAACCCAGGCATCAGCGGGTTCAAGCTGGAGGCCAGGATGCCCATGAGCAGTTTGATATCCACATTAAGTAATGAAATGGGCCTATATGACCCACACAATGCAGGATCCTTCCCTGGCTTGGGGAGGACCACAATGGAAGCGTCCAGAATGGAGGGTGCAATTGTATCCGGACCGGAGATAGCAATGAAAAGGTGTGTCAATAGCGGGCAGGTTTGCCACAAAAGGTTTTTTAGAACACTCCCTGGCAGCCTTCGGATCCGGCGATTTCAGGGCTTTCAATTGGGCTATTGCTGAAACCACCTCCTCCATTCGCACAGGAACCTCGACTGGGGCTGATGCATCAGCCAAGAGTCGCATTGTGTTGGCGCCCTTGAGGTATTGCCAAGTGGCCTCTAGGTTGGACCCCAAGGGGGAATACAGG
This sequence comes from Pleurodeles waltl, assembly GCF_031143425.1. Classification (NCBI taxonomy): domain Eukaryota; kingdom Metazoa; phylum Chordata; class Amphibia; order Caudata; family Salamandridae; genus Pleurodeles; species Pleurodeles waltl. The sequence continues at coordinate 1,145,388,953 of NC_090440.1, forward strand.
TCCCTGTAAAAATCACGGAAAGCCGCCGCTATCTGAGTGTCGTCCTTCGCTTCCTGTCCATCCCCAGACTGCAACCTCTCCACCAGCGCGGATTGCCTCTGTGCGCGGAGTCTGTTGGCTAGAATGCAACCACTTCTATTCTCTGCCACATAAAAGGAGTGGTGTAATCGGAGTGCTGCATATTCTGCCCTGTCAATGTCTAAGCTCTCTAACTGTGCCATGGCTACACTCAGCTTCCTCCAAACCCTTGGGGCCCTGGTACGTTTGTGTATCCTCTGGAGTTCAGTCACCTCCTGCTGTAACTAGGCCCTCTTATCTCTTCAAGCTTTGTTATCCGCAGCCGAGATAGCAATGAATTCACCCCTCAAAACCGTCTTCAACGTCTCCCACGGAAGGGAAACCAAGGTGTTGGGTTTGTCGTTAAAGTCTAGAAAATTTTCAATAGACAGCCGTATTTGGGCGACCACCTCAGGCCTCAACAGTAGAGTCGTCCTAAGCCTCCAAGGCCGATAGGTGCTACGACGTTCCGTGAGAGTCAGTGTCAGGGAAACGGCCACATGGTCCGACAGGGTGCAAGGCTCTATGTCTACCTCCTTCAGACTCTGTCAAATGTCTCTAGTGCCCAGGAAAAAGTCAATGCATGTGTAGGTTTTATGAGCATGAGAGGAGAAGGTATTGTCCCTGGTCGAGGGGTGACTATGGGGGTCATTCTGACCCTGGCGGTCAGTGTAAAAGCGGCGGCCAACCCGCCAACAGGCTGGCGGCCTAAAAATATGAATTCTGACCCTAGCGGGAACCGCCAACACAGGCCGCCGCTTTAACACTCCGACCGCCACGGCGGTACAAACAAACAGCGCGGCGGTCACCTCCAACAGGCAGGCGGCAGACAATGTACCGCCCACCCTATGACGACCCACCAATCCGCCACCTTTTCCGGGGCGGGAGCCCCGCCGATAAAAACACGGCGGAAACAGACATTTCCAATGGAAAACGCTTACCTCGACACACTCCACGCGGAATCGGAACAGCATGGAACCCGAACTCCACATCCTCCCAGCCATTGCCTTCCTGCTCTTCTTCCAGGATCACGAACCTCGCCGCAGACGACAAAGGTGAGTACTGCACCTACAACACAGGGGAGGGAGGAGGAGGAAAGGTTACGGGCACACACATACGCCACACACCCACCCCCACCCTCACCCCCACCGAAATACCTACACACCTATGCAGATAAAAAAGTCAGAGTGACACCCCCAACCCCCCCCCAAAAAACAAAGACAAAAGGCAATGAATGTAAAAGTAGAACCTTATTATTGCAACAATAAAGTATAGCGACCTTAGCAATATATGAAGAATGAATACACATCTAGAACTCTGTTCATACAAGTAGCAAAAGTCCGGCCCAGTCATTCAAAGTCCAAATGTCCGTGGGCCAATGTGCAGCAACACATGGGCAAAGCCCACACACGAGATCGAGTCCATTGGAGAGAACACTGCTGGGGCATCACTAAAATAAAAAGACAGGCACCTCAGGGGGAAGGGAAGGGGGGCACCTCAGCCACATGAGTCCACGACGCCAGATCCACGAAGGGCCTCCATGCCCACTGTGCCATCCTGGGGAGTGCAAAGCCACAGTCTCACAAGTCTCTACAGTGGGTGGATTGCCCACTGTGCCATCCTGGGGAGTGCAAAGCCACAGTCTCACAAGTCTCTACAGTGGGTGGGTTGCCCACTGTGCCATCCTGGGGAGTACAAAGCCACAGTCTCACAAGTCTCTACAGTGGGTGGGTTGCCCACTGTGCCATCCTGGGGAGTGCAAAGCACAGTCTCACAAGTCTCTACAGTGGGTGGGTTGCCCACTGTGCCATCCTGGGGAGTGCAAAGCCACAGTCTCACAAGCCTCTACAGTGGGTGGGTTGCCCACTGTGCCATCCTGGGGAGTGCAAAGCCACAGTCTCACAAGTCTCCACAGTGGGTGGATTGCCCACTGTGCCATCCTGGGGAGTGCAAAGCCACAGTCCATCAGGTGGATTACAGAGACCACTGGTCATGGAGGAGGCATGGTGGGCAGAGTGCGTCGTGAAGGCCTGCCTGACACAGAACCGGGACTGCCAATGGGCCAGCGGTGCATGACAGGAAGGGCCCAGCGGAGCGGTGCTTGACAGGAAGGGCCCAGCGGAGCGGTGCTTGACCGGAAGGGCCCAGCGGAGCGGTGCTTGAGATGAAGGGCCCAGCGGAGCGGTGCTTGAGATGAAGGGCCCAGCGGAGCGGTGCTTGACAGGAAGGGCCCAGCGGAGCGGTGCTTGAGATGAAGGGCCCAGCGGAGCGGTGCTTGACAGGAAGGGCCCAGCGGAGCGGTGCTTGAGATGAAGGGCCCAGCGGAGCGGTGCTTGACAGGAAGGGCCCTGTTCAGCGGTTCTGGTCACGGCGGGGCACTGTTCAGCGGTGCCTGTCTTGTGTTTCCAGTGAACCACCCCTGGCCAATACTTGCCGCTCAGTCTGCATCGGACCTTTCCGTTGCGGCGCCCTCCTGTGATGGAGTCCTGGGGCCCTGGCTCTCCTTCGATACCCCCGGAATGGGGCTGGTGGGGCCCTCATGGCCAGGTCGGTTGCTCCCTGCCTTTTGCTCCTTGCTGCCCTTGCCCTCCTTGGCAGACTGTCCATGGCCCTTGGCTCCCTTACCCGATGTGGCAGGTGACGGTGCAAGGCTACCCTCCTTGGGGGCAGGCGTATCAGGCCTGTCGCGCCTGCCCTTCAGTTTTTTGGTCCTCTTCCCAGGGGGGGGTCTGGCTGTGCCTTTGCTGCTGGACGATGTCCCAGCCCAAGGAAAGGGCGGACTCCAAAAACCAGGCACGACGTTCTTTGGAGTTGCTGGGCTGGTGGTGGCTGAGGTGTTTGTGGAACTCTTACGGGATGGAGGGGGTGGGTCAGGTGATGAAAAGAGGTCCACTTTAGAGAGGAAAATTTTCTTTGGAGCCATGGGAAGGGTGGCTGGAGTGGGTATGGGAGTGGAGGAAGAGGATGTGGTTGTAGGAGAGTCAAGTGTGCTGTCTTTGGGTGCAGGTGCTTGGGCAGGAGGCTGACGTGAGGTGGATGGCTGTTGTTTGGGTGCCTGCCTGCGTTTGTGTGGTTGGGAAGCGGGGGTGACAGACACACTGGGAGAGGACACAGGGGACGTGTACATGGCAGTGGGGGTGGTGACTGCACGTGTGCGGACTGGTGTGGAGGGTGTGCTGGTGATGGGTGCAATGGCTGATGGTGGTGTGCTTGCAGGTGTGTGTGGAGACGTCACAGGGAGGGAGGAGGGAGACGAGGAGGTGGGGGACACAGAGGAGGTAGTGGCTGTTGGCATGTCTGCATCTGGATGTTGCTTGGGTGAATGCTTGTGTGTCCTGTGGTGCTTATGTCTGGATGAGCTGCCCTTGGGTGTTGAGGTGTGAGCAGGCTGGTCTGTAGGTGTGGATGGGATAGGCAGAGGAACAGGGGAGTGGGACTGGGTGGAGGGAGTCAGAAGAGGGAGGCTGGAGACAGGGACAATCGCTGCCATCAGTGCTGAGGCCAGAGCGTTGAACGATCGCTGATGGGCAGCCTGACCCGAATGAAGGCCCTCCAGGTATGCATTGCTTTGATGCACCTCCCTCTCCACACCCTGGATGGCATTCAAAAGGGTAGACTGCCCAACAATGATGGTCCTCAGGAGGTGAATGACCTCCTCACTGAGGGCAGCAGGGGTGACTGGGGCAGGGCCTGAGGTGCCTGGGGCGAAGGAGATGGCCGGCTTCCTGGCCTTGCGGGCACGGGCCGAAGGCCGAGGGGCTGCTGGGAGGGCGGAGCTGGTGCGCTGGGTGGCGGCTGTACCTGTAGGATCGGTGGGCACGGATGTTGCTGCCACCGCAAGGGAGCTCCCTTCCAAGGACGTGTCGGTGTCGCTGCCGTCTCCAAGGGTCCCCATGGTGGAGCCCCCCTCGCCCTCCGTCTCACTGGTCATGTCGGAGTCCGTTGCATGGCCCTCCGGGGCCATGTGAGATGCAGCTCCCTCTTGCGCCAATGCCACTTCTCCTCCGCCTGATGATGCTAATGCACACATTCACAGAAAAACAAAGAAAATGGGGGGGGGTGGAAAACATAAAGACAAGCTGAGTGCATGCATTGGGGACACCGTTGACGGAGAGGACAGACACAGAAGCCCCCTGCACTACGCTGCGCACTTGGGGTACACTACTCATTCACTGGGACATGCCCTACAAGCCTATGGGCGACAACTGCCCACACAGTATACACTGGTCCATGAATCGCGTTACTAGGCACCCTACAGTGGTGGGGGGCGGCGGCACAGGACCATACTTCACGGACGGGCCTATCCTACAGAAATCGCCTTGGCCTAGGGATACCCACAGCCCTCCTCCCCCACCCAGGCACCTCCACTGCGCGCAAAATAGCTGAATGTGCTGGTACTCACCCCCTTGTGTCTGCTGTGATGTCCTCAAGCGCCCATCTAAATCGGGCTAGGCCACCGCCAGGATCCGGGACATCAGGGGGGTCAAGGTACGACTGGCACCCCTCCTAGGTTGGGAGGCCATCCCCAGCAGAGCCTCCGCGGTCTTCCTGCTCCCGCGGCGGATGTCCTCCCACCTCTTGCGGCAGTGGGTGCCCGTTCTGGTGTGGACCCCCAGGGCCCGGACGTCCTTGGCGATGGCACGCCAAATGTCAATCTTCTGATGGGCGCTGACCTATGTGACATGTACAGGGGGGGAAGAGAAACATCATCACTTTTCTGCATGCTCGATGTGAGTGGCCCCCCCTCCCCAACCTTGCCATGTGGCACATGCTTTCATCTGTCGTGCCATGCATTCGTCATTCGCTGCCCTCCCCTCAATCGTACATCCTCCCCACTCAGCCCAGGCATTGGGCACTATGCATTGCCCCCCGTGTACTCACCTGTTGGTCTGGAGGCCCGTAGAGTAGCGCATACTGGGGGAGGACCCCGTCCACGAGCTTCTCCAACTCCTCGGAACTGAAGGCGGGGGCCCTTTCCCCAGTCGCAGCAGCCATTGTCACTTCCAGACCGAGGTCACAGCAGCACTTGCAGTATGGGTCCTCTCCTGTGGATGCTCAGGTCTCGTGTGATCAAGCAGAGAGAAAATGGCGGTTACGGCCGTGGCGGTGCGTGCCGCGGCGGTGCGTACCGCGGCGGTGCGTACCGCGACCGCCGGCGCTCACCGCCATTGGCTCCTGAAACCCATAGGGTTCAATGTTGTCCAATGCGGCTTTGCGCCGCGGACTGCGACCGCCTACCGCCACAGTGTGCCACGCTTGCGCAATGACCTCACTTCACATTGTCACACTTCACAGGTCAGGCAGCCACCATTTCAAGGGCCCACATGGCTTAATTCCTACTGCGTCACACATGGCTAGGCCTTGCACCGACAATCATACTAGCCATTCAATCCCGAGAGATTCGTGTACTGGGCATGCTGTGGGCACTTACCTGTGGGTTGCTTGACTCTGTGCTCCATGTTGTCCTTCCTAGGCATCGTCCGCTGGGACTTGCGAGGAGACGGAGGAATCTTCCCGTGTACAGACCGCTGGTGGACCTGTCGACAATGGAAGAAAGACACGTCATACTCACCTACAGACTCAACCGTGCCACTATACAGGAACTGTGTGCCCAGCTGGAGCCAGACCTGATGTCACCCATCCGCCAACCCACAGGGATTCCGCCTCTAATGCAGGTGCTGTCAGTACTGCATTTTTTGGCAAGTGGATCATTTCAAACTACCGTGGCCATTTCATCTGGGATGTCTCAGCCTATGTTTTCAAAGGTTTTGTCCAGAGTGTTTTCTGCCCTGATGAAATACATGCGGAGCTACATCATTTTCCCTGAGGTGAGTGACTTGCCTACAGTGAAGGGTGATTTCTATGCCCTCGGACACATTCCCAATATCATTGGTGCCATTGATGGTACCCATGTGGCTTTGGTTCCCCCAAAAGACGATGAGCAGGTGTACAGGAACCGTAAAAATTATCATTCGATGAATGTCCAGGTGGTCTGTTTGGCTGACCAGTACATCTCCCATTTAAATGCCAAGTTCCCAGGGTCAGTGCATGACGCGTACATCATGCGAAATAGCAGCATCCCTTATGTGATGGAACTGCTACAGAGACACCGTGTGTGGCTAATTGGTGACTCTGGTTACCCAAACCTGCCTTGGCTATTGACCCCAGTGAGGAATCCCAGGACCAGGGCAGAGGAACGGTACAATGAGGCCCATGGGCGTACCAGGAGGGTGATTGAGCGGACCTTCGGCCTCCTGAAGGCCAGGTTTAGGTGCCTGCATATGACTGGTGGATCCCTAATGTACTCACCAAGGAAGGTGTGTCATATCATCGTGGCCTGCAGCATGCTTCACAACCTGGCTTTGCGATGCCAGGTGCCTTTCCTGCAGGAGGATGGTCCAGATGGTGGTGTTGTGGCCGCTGTGGAGCCTGCGGAGAGTGAAGAGGAGGAAGACGAAGAGGACGACACAGACAACAGGGACAGAGTGATACTGCAGTATTTCCAGTGACACACAAGTAATAATCTACTCCTGCATTGTATTATATCTGTAACTGTAGTGGCTCTCTACTGTTTGACCTTTCACCCCAATGTATGGTAACATAGTTGTGTATATCACTTCCTATTTCAGTGATCTGATCCCCACGGAGTGCCCTCTGGTTTTTTTCCCCATGGACTACCGCTGTGTGACACTGGTATGTTGTCATCACAATGTAACTAGAAATGTTTTGTTGGTTATATCGAATACATTTGGTTTAAATAAATAGATAGCAGAATCCAGTTGGTTAATGTGCAATAATTGTGTTTATTGAAGTTTTAAAATAGGTGTATAGTTCAAAAAGGGTGATGGTGGAGGCATGTCCATGGCAGTGTCCAGACTGTCGTTCCTACAGGTCCATTGTCCATATGCCTGTGGAAGGTGGAGCAGGGGCAGTTCAAGGTTGGACAGGGTAAACAAGTGGGACAGTGGGATGACATCCGGGGTTTTCCGTGCATGGCAGGGGTCTTGACATCCTACTCTGTCTTCTTCCTCGATCTCAGGCCTTTCTTGTGGGGTGGTTCTTGTTCTGCAGGGGGTGGGGTCCGGGAGGGCCGTTGCTGTTGTGTCGGGGCCTCCTGACCACTAGCACCGGCGGAGGTGGTGGGCTGTTCTTCCTCCATGCTAGTGGCAGGGGCCCTTTGGGGGGCCACATGGTCCCGCAATGTGGTGACAATCTGGTTGAGTGCCACCACGATTGTACCCATTGCGGAACTGATGCTGCGCAGTTCTTCCCGGAACCCCATGTACTGGCCCTCCTGCATGGCCTGGATCTCCTGGAACCTGGCCAGGACCGTCGCCATCGTCTCTTGGGAGTGGTGGTACGCTCCCATGATGGTGGTGAGGGCCTCTTGGACAGTGGGTTCCCTAGGCCTGTCCTCCCTCTGTCGCACAGCAGCCCTCCCAGTTCCTCTTTGTTCCTGGGCCTCTGTCCCCTGGACGGTGTGCCCACTACCAGTGCCCCCAGGTCCCTGTTGTTGTTGGGGTTGTGGGTTACCCTGGGTGCCCTGTACTGGTAGACACACCGCTGCTTGACCTGTCCTGGAGACAGAAGCATGGGCCCGCTGGGTGGGTGCTGTGCTGGTGTTTCCTGAGGGGGGTAGGTCTGCTGTGGCCTGGGGCTGACTGAGGGTAACCGACTGTCCAGAGGTCCCCGATGGTCCGGGCTGGTCATCAGGTTCTAGGTCGACAGAGCTGCTGTCATCACTGGGGGCCTGTTCTGGGGGTGGGATGGACAAATCTGGACCCTCCTGGCCGGTGTGTTGGCGTTCGGGCCCTGCAGGGGTAAAAGAATATGGTTATTGATTTTGTGTGTGCCGTGGCGTGCGATTTGTGGGTGCCCTTGTCCCCCAGTGCTGGCAGTCCCATGTGGGAGGAGTTGTGAGGGTGGTTTGTGGGGGGGGATGGGTATGTGCAGTGGTCATGCTTAGGTGATGGGTGTCCATGGTTTGTGTTGGCATTCAGGGGTTTGGGTTGGGTTGGGTGGGTTGCGCTGGTGAGACATTAACAGGGAGTACGTGTGCTGGGGGGTTAGGGGTGAGGGTGGGGGTGTGGGTTGGCATGCTGGTGGTTGGGGGGGGTGAAGTAGTTGAGATTAGACTTACCAGAGTCCATTCCTCCGCCTACTCCAGCGAGGCCCTCAGGATGCAGGATGTTCAAGACCTCTTGCTCCCATGCTGTGAATTCGGGTGGAGTGGGTGGGGGTCCGCCGCCAGTCTTCTGCACAGCGATGTTGTATCTTGACACCATCGACCGCACCTTCCCCCGTAGGTCGTTCCAGCACTTTCGGATGTCTTCCCGATTTCTGGGATGCTGTCCCACAGCGTTGACCCTGTCGACGATCCTTTGCCATAGCTCCGCCTTCCTGGCTATTGTGGTGTGCTGCACCTGTGTGCCGAAGAGCTGGGGCTCTACCCTGATTATTTCCTCCACCATGACCCTGAGTTCTTGGTCCGTGAATCTGGGGTGTCTTTGGGGTGCCATGGGGTGGTGTGGATGAGGTGTGGGGTGGTGTTTGTGGTGATGAGTGTGGTGGTGTGTGGTGTATTGTGCGTAGATGTGGTGTGGGTGATGATGTTGGGTTCCTGTGTGTGTTGTGGTTTGCGTTCCCTGTGCTCTCTCTCTGTGTATTGCGCCTTGTCTCTGAATTTCGATTTGTGGGGGTTTGTGGGTGATGTGGGTGTGTGTTTTATATGGTGATGGGTGTGTGGGAGTGGTGTGTGTATGTGTATCAGGTGTGTGTATTTCGAATTGTCCAATGTGGCTGTGTTTTGTAAAGGTGTGTGTATTTTGACCGCGGCGGTGTGGACCGCCAATGGATTACCGCGGTTGAAAGACCTCCGCGTGGATTCGTGGGTCGTAATGGCATGGGCGTGTTTGTGTTGGCGTGACGGTGGAGGTTTGGTCATCTCCAGTTTATCGCTGACCGCTGATGAGGCGGGCTTCAGTGGATGTCGGGTTTTTGGCGGTTTGGCAGTTGTGGGTCAGAATGACCGTGGCGGTTTACCGCGGCCGCAGCGGGATGATGGCGGTCTTCTGACCGACGGTAAGAGCCTTTTACCGCCAGGGTCAGAATGACCCCCTATGTCTCCAAAGATCGCACAAGCCCAACTTCTCTAAAGTCTGGAGCCCACTGGGTGTCCAAGCCCCTGCCCCCGTATCTAAAGGCCGATCTGTCCCAGTCGTTGTTAAGGACTAAGTTAAAGTCACCCCCAATGATGACCTGTCTGTCCTGCACTGACATTACCTCTCCCAAAGCGGGTCGAATTAACCCTTCCTGTTTCTCATAAGGTGCATATAGGGAGGCCACCACAATCTGAGAGTCACCTATGTGTACCCTGAAGGCCAGTAACTGGCCAGGTATGTCTGCAACCCTGTCAGCCACCTTTCCCCGGAAGGAACACAACACCAGAAGTGCCACCCCGCCCCTTATTCCCCTGTGAGAAGTGTTGTATCGGGAATTACCTAGATCGCAGTCTGTGATGGTCTACTGAGCGTAAATGGGTCTTCTGTAATAAACAAAGACCGCTCTGGAACTCTCCAGACATGAAAGAATAGCCCGGCGCTTGATTGGGTTCTTCAGCCCCTTAACATTGAGTGTGATTACCTTAAATGAGTATAGTATTGTGCCCCCTCTGAGTCTTGTTTTTGCGTTTGTCACCCCAAGTGGGAAGGGTATTCCCAGTCGTGGGTCCCGGGCTTGCTATGCCACCAGATTCAAGCTAGCCTGGCTGATGAAGGGTGATACCTGAAACCGGTCCCAGGATGCTTTTTTCTGGTCCAGGGAGGACCTGGCCTGGCAGGTCGGGCTGGACTGTTCCCTTGGGGAACAGGGTCAAGACTGATTTGCATATGGCTGGGTCTGAGCTGGAATGGCATGGCAAGCAAAAAAACTGATGGATTCAACCCAGATCTGTGACTGGGGGTGAATGTTGGATTTGTTCTGTATTCCGTCCATCTTCTGTTGTTTTTGCATCTCTTTGAGTCTTGAGCCTGCTGACCGCCACTTCCTCCCCGTGGCCTTCCCCCCTGGAGTGTCCAAGGCAGTAGTGGACCCCACATCCATAACGGGCTTTATGCATCTTTGTGTACCTCCTGTGGCACCTTTCCCCCAAACAACAACCCATAACAAACGACAACAGTCTTAACAATCTCAGAACAGGGAGCCAGAACTTCCGGCATAGTCCAGAACGCCATATCCTCATCTGGACAAAAAGCTGCCTTATTACCATTCCTCTCCAGCTGTCTCCCCACTCCTTCCGACCCCCGGCCCCCTGATCAATGTCCAAGTGATCGTGGGCCCCTCACTCGCCTCCCCCATTAGGCATCACTGCGTCTCTGGCAAGAGCCTCCAGGACCGCCCTTCTCTCTGAAGCCATTGTCTCTGGGTCCGGCCGGCCGTTCCACATCAGGACCATCTGCCTCCTATGCCCTCAGTCAGGTCTTGATGATTGGGGGCACTCCTCCGTGGGCGTATCCACTTGCAACAGGGTACAAGCTTCTTGCAGTGAGCGCAATTGGTGGATCTTGCCCTCCCAGCGGAAGATCAGGCAAAAGGGGTGGCCCCAAGAGTAGGCAACCCCCTTGTCCCTAAGGTATGAGGTGATCAGCCGGAAATCCTTCCTCTTCTGTAGGGTGATCGCCGCCAGATCCTGGTAGAGGAGCAGCGAGTGGCCCTGAAATTTCAGCAGGTGTTGCTCCCTGGCCAGGCAGAAAATGCGCCCCTTTAGAGGGAAGTCGTAAATACAAACCAGGATGTCTGCCAGGGGAACATGAGCCGGCCTCGGGGGGCCAACCCTGCGAACTCTGTCCATGTGCACCTCCCTGTCCGCATCCTCCCCAAGATCTGCTGAAAGAGGGAGGAAACGTACCGGGCGAGGTCGCCCTCTGTCAACACCAGGACAGTGCGCGCTCTACGGGCATCTAGAATGCAAAAACCCAACACTCGCAAGATAATGTAATTTATGCATTGTGATGATATGTTATTGTTTAACCTTTTGCATTGCAGAATTCCATCTAAAAGATTCATTTTTAAGGTGCTTATAAATACTGTACATTTTCAATGTATTGCTGCAGACATTCAGAGTGTGTTAGGGTGTGGTCCCTTTCCAGGGCCTTCTAGAGACTTTACCTGCAACATGCCTGGGCGTGGTTCTAGGCTGGGCCAAGATTCTATAAAAGAGAGTCAGCCCAACTTCCAGTGCTCACTATTCAGAGGTCCCGGTGCAGAGCAGCAGCTTCTTCCTGAGCTCCTTTTCCCGGCGGCCTATTTGGATTTTCCAGTCTTCTGCACTCATCTCTCATTGGTGATCACTGTTTCCAGGCGGTAAGACGGTGTTTGGACATTTCCCAACACCGTAATTGAGAATTTTCATATTCTTGATTTTAATTCTTAAATAAATAACAGATTACTTGGGTGCTGCCATTTTTTGACATTTGTATGGTGGTTTGCAAATAGGGAGGACGCACAATTTATTCCATAAAAATTTGACTTTGTTATTACATTGTTGTTCATTGCACGCTGATATTTCTTGACATTTACATGATGTTTTACGAGTTGGCAAGACGTGCAACTCGTTTCATGAGCATTTAACTTTGTTGTTCATTGCGCGCTACCTTTTCTTGACATTTGCATGGTGGCATTCGAATCGGCGAAACGCGCGATTCACTTCTCGTGTGTAATTCATGCTGTTCATTGTGCGCTACCATTTTCTGGCATTTACATGGTGGCATTCGAATCGGCAACACGCGCGATTCTTTCCTTGAGTGTTTTTTCATGTTATTCATTGTGCGCTACCATTTCTTGGCATTTGCATGGTGGCATTTGAATCGACAAGACACGTGGGGCCAGATGTAGCAAAACGGCAATTTGCGACTTGCAAATTGCGAGTCCCTGCGACTCGCAATTTGCAAGTCGCAAATTGATATGCAGTACGGTGACTCAGACACCGACTGCGACTCGCTATGGGGTCGCAATGACCCACCTCATGAATATTCATGAGGTGGGTCGCAAATTGCAGCCCCATAGCGAGTATAGGCACTCGCTAACATGGAGGCCTGCTGTCGTCAGCAGACCTCCATGTTCGTGACTGCTTGATCAATAAAGCAGTTTTTTTTTTTTTAAGTGTAGCCCGTTTTCCTTACAGGAAAACGAGCTGCACTTAAAAAAAAAACGAAACCTTTAGTTTTGGTATTTTTTCAGGGCAGGGAGTGGTCCCTTGGACCACTCCCTGCCCTGAAAAAATATTTGTGGGTCCAGTCACAAACTGGAAGGGGTCCCATGGGGACCCCTTCCAATTTGCGAGTGGGTTACCATCCACTTGAAGTGGATGGTAACTGCGATGCCATTTGCGACCGCGTACGCAGTCGCAAATGGTATTACATCCCACTGCGAGTCGCAAATAGGAAGGGAACACCCCTTCCTATTTGCGAGTCGGAAATGCATTTTGCGAGTCGGTTCCGACTCGCAAAATGCATTTCTGCATAGGAAACTGTGTTTTGCGACTCGCAAACGGCAAATTTTGCCGTTTGCGAGTCGCAAACAGTTTCCTACATCTGGCCCGTGATTCTTTCCCTGAGTGCTTTTCATGTTGTTCATAGTGCGCTACCATTTCTTGGCATTTGTATGGTGGCATTTGAATCGGCAAGACGCGCAATTCTTTCCTTGTGTATAAATAATGTAAATTACTGTGCGCTACTATTCTAAGACATTTTCTTGGTAGCATTTCAAGTTGACACGTTGCGTGATTTATTCCTTGAATCTACGTTGTGTTATTTCATGGTGCACAATCCTTTATGGTGTTTAATACTCATATAAAAATCTGCAATGCGCGCAATTCACTTCCCAATGTTTTTTCTGAGATGAACACAACAATACCAGAGTTCTAGATGTAATGCTGTGTGTTCCTGATATATATTCTTAAAAGGAGATTCATATGGTTGTTTAGAAATTGCTCAGAGTGTTTCCTGATTCTCATGCTAAAGAAAGTACTCGAATCTGAAAGTCCTATTTAACTTTTCCTGTTTCCTCCTCAGGCATTCGGTCATCTAAAGCCTAGTCAGTTTTAGGACTATTTTAGGGTTGTGCATGTTTTTTCGGAAAAGACGAAGCTTAGACTTGTAGCATGGTTCTGATTTCATGAGATATAATTTTGATGTTGTGTTTTAACCTTTTGCTTCCTACAGGTCTCCTTCCCAGCTGTTCCCGTCCTAATCCCCTTTTCCCCACTTGGACTCTCTTAGACTCTGTGATAAATCTAATCAGAGTATTGGAGCTGTCTTGTGGTGGAAGTGTTGGGAACGTGCACAGACCCCGAGGATCTGTTGACTCTGACAGAATAGTGAGCCCACAAATTATTATCCTCCTGGTTTGTGTATGTTCTCAGCATGGCCACACTGGACGAACTAGTCAAGGCTATCACCCAGCTCCAGTCAGAAGTGGTATCATCAAAGGATTTGACAAATAGTCTAGCTGAGAGGGTGAGTCAGTTACAGAATAAGGTTGAAAAGAAAGAACAAAGTCCCACAGGTGTGTCTTGGCCAGGTACTTCTTCTCAGACTTCTGGAGGTAATCTGACTAACATTTCCCTCAATGTTCCTTCAGCCATTCCTTTAGCTCCCCCAGAACGCTTCTCAGGGGATCCCTTGAAAGCGCAATCTTTTCTGGTTCAAGTGGAACTTCACTTCACCTGCAGACCACATACTTTCCCCGATGCCCAGTCTAAAGTAGCTTTCTTGTTGTCATATCTGTCTGGAGATGCAGCTACCTGGGCTATTCCTCTTGTACGTAAAAATAGTCCCCTGTTGTACAACTGGAAAAAGTTTGTTCGTGAATTTGAGAGAGTTTTCGATCGTAGAACTGTAACACAGTCAGCAGATCGTGAATTATTGGACTTACGCCAAGGGAATCAGGACTTAGGGGGTCATTCTGACCCTGGCGGTCAGTGTTAAAGCGGCGGCCAACCCGCCAACAGGCTGGCGGGAACCGCCAACACAGGCCGCCGCTTTAACACTCCGACCGCCACGGCGGCACAAACAAACAGCGTGGCGGTCCCCGCCAACAGCCAGGCGGCAGACAATGTACCGCCCACCCTATCACGACTCACCAATCCGCCACCTTTTCCGGGGCGGGAGCCCCGCCGATAAAAACACGGCGGAAACAGACATTTCCAATGGAAAACGCTCACCTCGACACACTCCACGCGGAATCGGGACAGCATGGAACCGGAACTCCACATCCTCCCAGCCATTGCCTTCCTGCTCTTCTTCCAGGATCACGAACGTCGCCGCAGACGACAACGGTGAGTACTGCACCTACGACACAGGGGAGGGGGGAGGAGGAAAGGTTACGGGCACACACATACGCCACACACCCACCCCCACCCTCACCCCCACCGAAATACCTACACACCAATGCAGATTAAAAAGTCAGAGTGACACCCCCAAACCCCCAAAACAAAAAAGCAAAGACAAAAGGCAATGATTGTAAAAATATAACTATATTATAGCAAGAATTAAGTATAGCGAACTTAGCAATATATAAAGAATTATTACACATCTAGAACTATATATATATCCAAGTAGCAAAAGTCCGGCACAGTTTTGCAAAGTCCAAATGTCCATGGGCTAATGTGCAGCAACACATGGGCAAAGCCCACACACGAGATCGAGTCCATTGGAGAGAACACTGCTGGGACATCACAAAAATCAAATACTGGCACCTCAGGGGGAAGGGAAGGGGGGGCACCTCAGCCACATGAGTCCACGACGCCAGATCCACGAAGGGCCTCCATGCCCACTGTGCCATCCTGGGGAGTGCAAAGCCACAGTCTCTCAAGTCTCTACAGTGGGTGGGTTGCCCACTGTGCCATCCTGGGGAGTGCAAAGCCACAGTCTCTCAAGTCTCTACAGTGGGTGGCTTGCCCACTGTTCCATCCTGGGGAGTGCAAAGCCACAGTCTCTCAAGTCTCTACAGTGGGTGGGTTGCCCACTGTGCCATCCTGGGGGGTGCAAAGCCACAGTCCATCAGGTGGATTACAGAGTCCACTGGTCATGGAGGAGGCATGGTGGGCAGAGTGCCTCGTGAAGCCCTGCCCGACACAGAACCGGGCCTGCCAATGGGCCAGCGGTGCTTGACAGGAGGGCCCAGCGGAGCGGTGCTTGACAGGAGGGCCCACCGGAGCGGTGCTTGACAGGAGGGCCCAGCGGAGCAGTTCTTGAGATGAAGGGCCCAGCGGAGCGGTGCTTGACAGGAAGGGCCCAGCGGAGCGGTGCTTGACAGGAGGGCCCAGCGGAGCGGTGCTTGACAGGAGGGCCCAGCGGAGCGGTGCTTGAGATGAAGGGCCCAGCGGAGCGGTGCTTGAGATGAAGGGCCCAGCGGAGCGGTGCTCGACAGGAAGGGCCCAGCGGAGCGGTGCTTGACAGGAAGGGCCCAGCGGTGCGGTGCTTGACAGGAGGGCCCAGCGGAGCGGTGCTTGACAGGAGGGCCCAGTGGAGCGGTGCTTGACAGGAGGGCCCAGCGGAGCGGTGCTTGACAGGAGGGCCCAGCGTAGCGGTGCTTGAGATGAAGGGCCCAGCGGAGCGGTGCTTGAGATGAAGGGCCCAGCGGAGCGGTGCTCGACAGGAAGGGCCCAGCGGAGCGGTGCTTGACACGAGGGCCCTGTTCAGCGGTGCCTGTCTTGGCGGGGCCCTGTTCAGCGGTGCTTCTCACGGCGGGGCCCTGTTCAGCGGTGCTCCTCACGGCGGGGCCCTGTTCAGCGGTGCTTCTCACGGCGGGGCTCTGTTCAGCGGTGCTTCTCACGGCGGGGCCCTGTTCAGCGGTGCTCCTCACGGCGGGCCCTGTTCAGCAGTGCCTGTCTTGTGTTTCGAGTGAACCACACCTGGCCAATACTTCCTGCTCAGTCAGCATCAGACCTTTCCGTTGCGGGGCCCTCCTGTGATGGAGTCCTGGGGCCCTGGGTCTCCTCCGATACCCCCGGAATTGGGCTGGTGGGGCCCTCATGGCCAGGTCGGCTGCTCCCTGCCTTTTGCGCTTTGCTGCCCTTGCCCTCCTTGGCAGACTCTCCGTGGCCCTTGGCTCCCTTACCCGATGTGGCAGGTGACGGTGCAAGGCTACCCTCCTTGGGGGCAGGCGTATCAGGCCTGTTGCGCCTGCCCTTCAGTTTTTTGCTCCTCTTCCCAGGGGGGGGGGGGCTGGCTGTGCCTTTGCTGCTGGCCGATGTCCCTGCATAAGGAAAGGGCGGACTCCAAAAACCAGGCACGACGTTCTTGGGAGTTGCTGGGCTGGTGTTGGCTGAGGTGTTTTTGGAACTCTTACGAGATGGAGGGGGTGGGTCAGGTGAGGAAAAGAGGTCCAGTTTATAGAGGATTAGTTTTTTAGGAGCCATAGGAAGGGTAGCTGGAGTGGGTATGGGAGTGGAGGAAGAGGATGTGGTTGTAGGAGAGTCAAGTCTGGTGTCTTTGGGTGCAGGTGCTTGGGCTGGAGGCTGACGTGAGGTGGATGGCTGTTGGTTGGGTGCCTGCCTGCGTTTGTGTGGTTTGGAAGCGGGGGTGACAGACACACTGGGAGAGGACACAGGGGACGTGTACATGGCAGTGGGGGTGGTGACTGCACGTGTGCGGACTGGTGTGGAGGGTGTGCTGGTGATGGGTGTACTGGCTGATGGTGGTGTGCATGCAGGTGTGAGTGTAGACGTCACAGGGAGGGAGGAGGGAGACGAGGAGGTGGGGGACACAGAGGAGGTAGTGGCTGTTGGCATGTCTGCATCTGTATGTTGCTTGTGTGAATGCTTGTGTGTTCTGTGGTGCTTATGTCTGGATGAGCTTCCCTTGGGTGTTGAGGTGTGTGCAGGCTGGTCTGTAGGTGTGGATGGGATAGGCAGAGGAACAGGGGAGTGGGACTGGGTGGAGGGAGTTAGAAGAGGGAGGCTGGAGACAGGGACAATCGCTGCCGTCAGTGCTGAGGCCAGAGCGTTGAACGATCGCTGATGGGCAGCCTGACCCGAATGAAGGCCCTCCAGGTATGCATTGCTTTGATGCACCTCCCTCTCCACACCCTGGATGGCATTCAAAAGGGTAGACTGCCCAACAATGATGGTCCTCAGGAGGTCAATGACCTCCTCACTGAGGGCAGCAGGGGTGACTGGGGCAGGGCCTGAGGTGCCTCGGGCGAAGGAGATGGCCGCCTTCCTGGCCGTGCGGGCACGGGCCGAAGGCCGAGGGGCTGCTGGGAGGGCGGAGCTGCTGCGCTGGGTGGCGGCTGTACCTGTAGTATCGGTGGGCACGGATGTTGCCGCCACCGCAAGGGAGCTCCCATCCGAGGACGTGTCGGTGTCACTGACGTCTGCACGGGTCCCCGTGGTGGAGCCCCCCTCGCCCTCCGTCTCACTGGTCATGTCGGAGTCCATTGCATGGCCCTCCGGGGCCATGTGAGATGCAGCTCCCTCTTGCGCCGATGCCACTTCTCCTCCGCCTGATGATGCTAATGCACACATTCACAGAAAAACAAAGAAAATGGGGGGGGGTGGAGAAATAAAGACAAGTTGAGTGCATGCATTGGGGACACCGTTGGCGGAGAGGACAGACACAGAAGCCCCCTGCACTACGCTGCGCACTTGGGGTACACTACTCATTCCCTGGGACATGCCCTACAAGCCTATGGGCGACAACTGCCCACACAGAATACACAGGTCCATGAATATCGTTACTAGGCACCCTACAGAGGTGGGGGGCGGGGCACAGGACCATACCTCACGGACGGGCCTATACTACAGAAATCGCCTTGGCCTAGGGATACCCACAGCCCTCCTCCCCCACCCAGGCACCTCCACTGCGCGCAAAATAGCTGAATGTGCTGGTACTCACCCCCTTGTGTCTGCTGTGATGTCCTCAAGCGCCCATCTAAATCGGGGTAGGTCGCCGCCAGGATCCGGGACATCAGGGGGGTCAAGGTACGACTGGCACCCCTCCTAGGTTGGGAGGCCATCCCCAGCAGAGCCTCGGCAGTCTTCCTGCTCCCGCGGCGGATGTCCTCCCACCTCTTGCGGCAGTGGGTGCCCCGTCTGTTGTGGACCCTCAGGGCCCGGACGTCCTTGGCGATGGCACGCCAAATATCGATCTTCTGATGGGCGCTGACCTATGTGACATGTACAGGGGGGGAAAAGAAACATCATCACTTTTCTGCATGCTCGATGTGAGTGGCCCCCCTCCCCAAATGTGCCATGTGGCACATGCTCTCATCTGTCGTGCCATGCATTCGTAATTCGCTCCCCTCCCCTCATCGTACATCCACCCCACTCATCACAGGCATTGCCCACTATGCATTGGCCCCCGTGTACTCACCTGTTGGTCTGGAGGACCGTAGAGTAGCGCATACTGGGGGAGGACCCCGTCCACGAGCTTCTCCAACTCTTCAGAACTGAAGGCGGGGGCCCTTTCCCCAGTCGCAGCAGCCATTGTCACTTCCAGACCGAGGCCACAGCAGCACTTGCAGTATAGGTCCTCTCCTGTGGATGCTCAGGTCTCGTGTGATTAAGCAGAGAGAAAATGGCGGTCACGCCCCGGGCGGTGCGTACCACGGCGGTGCGTACCGCGACCGCCGGCGCACATCGTCATTGGCTCCTGAAACCCATAGGGTACAATGTTAACCAATGCTGCTTTGCGCCGCGGTCTTCGACCGCCTACCGCCACGGCGTGCCACGCCAGCGCAATGACCTCACTTCACATTGTCACACTTCACAGGTCAGGCAGCCGCCATTTCAAGGGCCCACATGGCTTAATTCCTACTGCGTCACACATGGCTAGGCATTGCATCGACACTCATACAAGCTATTCAATCCAGAGAGATTCGTGTATTTGCAGGCTGTGGGAACTTACCTGTGGGTTGATTGACTCTGTGCTCCATGTTGTCCTTCCTAGGCACCGTCCGCTGGGACTTGCGAGGAGACGGAGGAATGTTCCCGTGTACAGACCGCTGGTGGACCTGTCGACAATGGAAGAACGACATGTCATACTCACCTACAGACTCAACAGTGCCACTATACAGGAACTGTGTGCCCAGCTGGAGCCAGACCTGATGTCACCCATCCGTCAACCCACAGGGATTCCGCCTCTAGTGCAGGTGCTGTCAGTACTCCATTTTTTGGCTAGTGGATCATTTCAACCTACAGTGGCCATTTCATCTGGGATGTCTCAGCCTATGTTTTCAAGGGTATTGTCCAGAGTGTTGTCTGCCC
This sequence comes from Pleurodeles waltl, assembly GCF_031143425.1. Taxonomy (NCBI): domain Eukaryota; kingdom Metazoa; phylum Chordata; class Amphibia; order Caudata; family Salamandridae; genus Pleurodeles; species Pleurodeles waltl. The sequence goes on from NC_090440.1 coordinate 1,145,408,277, forward strand.
TGATGAAATACATGCGGAGCTACATCATTTTCCCTGGGGTGGGTGACTTGCCTACAGTGAAGGGTGATTTCTATGCCCTTGGACACATTCCCAATATCATTGGTGCCATTGATGGTACCCATGTGGCTTTGGTCCCCCCAAAAGACAATGAACAGGTGTACAGGAACCAAAAAAGTTATCATTCCATGAATGTCCAGGTGGTCTGTTTGGCTGACCAGTACATCTCCCATGTAAATGCCAAGTTCCCAGGGTCAGTGCATGACGCGTACGTCATGCGAAATAGCAGCATCCCTTATGTGATGGAACATCTACAGAGACAGCGTGTGTGGCTAATTGGTGACTCTGGTTACCCCAACCTGCCTTGGCTATTGACCCCAGTGAGGAATCCCAGGACAAGGGCAGAGGAACGGTACAATGAGGCCCATGGGCGTACTAGGAGGGTGATCGAGCGGACCTTCGGCCTCCTGAAGGCCAGGTTTAGGTGCCTGCATATGACAGGTGGATCCCTAATGTACTCACCAAAGAAGGTGTGTCATATCATCGTGGCCTGCTGCATGTTTCACAACCTGGCTTTGCGACACCAGGTGCCTTTCCGGCAGGAGGATGGTCCAGATGGTGGTGTTGTGGCTGCTGTGGAGCCTGCGGAGAGTGAAGAGGAGGAAGACGAAGAGGACGACACAGACAACAGGGACAGAGTGATACTGCAGTATTTCCAGTAAGACACAGGTAAGAATCTACTCCTGCATTTTATTATATCTGTAACAGTACTGGCTCTCTACTGTCTGACCTTTCACCCCAATGTATGGTAACTTAGTTGTGAATTTGCCTTCCTATTTCAGTGATCTGGTCCCCACGGAGTGCCCTCTGGTTTATTTCCCCATGGACTACCGCTGTGTGACACTGGTATGTTGTCATCACAATGTATTTGGACATTTTTGGTTGGTTATATCGAATACATTTGGTTTAAAAAAATAAATAGCAGACTCCAGATGGTTTTTGTGCAATAATTGTGTTTATTGAAGTGCAAAAATTGGTGTATAGTTCAAAAAGGGTGATGGGTGATGGTGGAGGCATGTCCATGGCAGAGTCCAGACTCACGTTCGCACAGGTGCATTGTCCATATGCCTGTGGAAGGTGGAGCAGGGGCAGTTCAAGGTTGGACAGGGTGAACAAGTGGGACAGTGGGATGACATCCGGGGGGATCCGTGCATGGCTGGGGTCTTGACATCCTACTCTGTCTTCTTCCTCGATCTCAGGCCTTTCTTGCGGGGTGGTTCATGTTCTGCAGGGGGTGGGGTCCGGGTGGCCCGTTGCTGTTGTGTCGGAGCCTCCTGACCACTAGCGCCGGTGGAGGTGGTGGGTTGTTCTTCCTCCATGCTAGTGGCAGGGGCCCTTTGGGGGGCCACATGGTCCCGCAATGTGGTGACAATCTGGTTGAGTGCCACCACGATTGTAGCCATTGCGGAACTGATGCTGCACAGTTCTTCCCGGAACCCCATGTACTGGCCCTCCTGCATGGCCTGGATCTCCTGGAACCTGGCCAGGACCGTCGCCATCGTCTCTTGGGAGTGGTGGTACGCTTCCATGATGGTGGTGAGGGCCTCTTGGACAGTGGGTTCCCTAGGCCTGTCCTCCCTCTGTCGCACAGCAGCCCTCCCATTTCCCCTTTGTTCCTGGGCCTCTGTCCCCTGGACGTTGTGCCCACTACCACTGCCCCCAGGTCCCTGTTGTTGGGGTGGTGGATTGCCCTCGGTGCCCTGTAGTGGTAGACACACCGCTGCTTGACCTGTCCTGGAGACAGAGGCATGGGCCCGCTGGGTGGGTGCTGTACTGGTGTTTCCAGAGGGGGGTAGGTCTGCTGTGGCCTGTGGCTGCCTGAGGGGAACCGACTGTCTAGAGGTCCCCGATGGTCCGGGCTGGTCATCAGGTTCTAGGTCGACAGAGCTGCTGTCATCACTGGGGGCCTGTTCTGGGGGTGGGATGGACATTTCTGGACCCTCCGGGCCGGTGTGTTGGCGTTAGGGCCCTGCAGGGGTAAAAGAGTATGGTTATTGCTTCTGTGTGTGCCATGGTGTGCGATTTGTGGGTGCCCTTGTCCCCCAGTGCTGGCATTCCCTTGTGGGAGGAGTTGTGAGGGTGGTTTGGGGGGGGGATGGGTATGTGCAGTGGTCATGCTTAGGTGATGGGTGTCCATGGTTTGTGTTGGCATTCAGGGGTTGGTGTTGGTTTGGGTGGGTTGTGCTGGTGAGACATTAGCAGGGAGGATATGTGCTGGGGGGTTGGGGGTGAGGGTGGGGGTGTGGGTTGGCATGCTGGTGGTTGGGGGGGGTGAAGTAGTTGAGATTAGACTTACCAGAGTCCATTCCTCCGCCTACTCCAGCGAGGCCCTCAGGATGCAGGATGTTCAAGACCTCTTGCTCCCATGCTGTGAATTCGGGTGGAGTGGGTGGGGGTCCGCCGCCAGTCTTCTGCACAGCGATGTTGTGTCTTGACACCATCGCCCGCACCTTCCCCCGTAGGTCGTTCCAGCACTTTCGGATGTCTTCCCGATTTCTGGGATGATGTCCCACAGCGTTGACCCTGTCGACGATCCTTTGCCATAGCTCCGCCTTCCTGGCTATTGTGGTGTGCTGCACCTGTGTGCCGAAGAGCTGGGGCTCTACCCTAATTATTTCCTCCACCATGACCCTGAGTTCTTGGTCCGAGAACCTGGGGTGTCTTTGGGGTGCCATGGGGTGGTGTGGATGAGGTGTGGGGTGGTGTTTGTGGTGATGAGTGTAGTGGTGTGTGGTGCTTTGTGCGTAGATGTAGTGTGGGGGATGATGTTGGGTTCCTGTGTGTGTTGTGGTTTGCGTTCCCTGTGCTCTCTCTCTGTGTATTGCGCCTTGTCTCTGAATTTCGATTTGTGGGGGTTTGTGGGTGTGTGTTTTATATCGTATTGATTGTGTGGGAGTGGTGTTTGTATGTGTCTCAGGTGTGTGTATTTTGAATTATCCAATGTGGCTGTGTTTTGTAAAGATGTGTGTATTTTGACCGCGTCGGTGTGTACCACCAATGGGATACCGCGGTTGAAAGACCGCCGCGTGGATTCGTGGGTCGTAATGGCATGGGCGTATTTCTGTTGGCGTGACGGTGGAGGTTTGGTCATCTCCAGTTTATCGCTGACCGCTGATGTGGCGGCCTTCAGTGGAGGTCGGGTTTTTGGCGGTTTGGCAGTTGTGGGTCAGAATGACCCTGGCGGGTTACCGCGGCCGCGGCGGTGTTATGGCGGTCTTCTGACCGGCGGTAACTGCCTTTTCCCGCCAGGGTCAGAATGACCCCCTTAGTGTCATATTTAGCCAACTTTATTCGGCTGGTCGCTGAGACATCCTGGCCTGAAGAAAAACAAGCGGCCTTGTTTTACAGAGGACTCAAAGAGGAGCTAAAAGACATCTTAGCGCAAATCGACCCACAACCTGCAAACTGTCAAGATTTAATAAACCTTGTCTTGAGGCTTGATCATCGTTTAAATGAACGACAAGGACCTACGCAGAAAAAATGGGCAATGTCTCTATTGTGGGCGGAAAGGTCATTTCGCCAAAGATTGTCCAATCAAAACAAAGAGCAAGCGAGGCCCAGTTCAGAAAGTTGCAACCAATGCATCAGTCGAGTCGGAAAATCTAAAGCACCCAAGTTGCAGAGAAGGGTTGCTCTTGGGTGTCACCGTGGATCCTTCACAATCCAAACATCTAAAATTGGGAATAAGAGTTCAGGTCAAGAAAAAGACCTATTTCAAGAAGGCTCTAGTCGACTCTGGGGCTACCGGAAACTTTGTTGACGCCCAATTGGTTCGTGCATGGGGGATCCATGTATTGAAAAGAAGACCCCAGAAACCATCCAGGCAGTTGATGGAAAACTCTTGACTGAAGCTCCGATAACTCTTCAGACTGTCCCCTTGACAATAATTTGTGAAGGTAAAAATCAAAGAAAGAAACATAAAGAGGAACTCATCCTTGACGTGATCCATGCTCCCCAGTATGGGATCATCCTTGGCTTGCCATGGTTAACTCATCACAATCCAGACATTAATTGGGCAGAACGAAAGATCGTGTTCTCATCAGTGCTATTTAAAGAACATTGTCTCCAAAGGACTCAAGAATCGGAAGTTCGCCATTCTTACATAGCTACCGCCGCAGAGAAAGAAGTTTAGTTGCCCAAACAGTATTCGTCTTATGAAGATGTATTTGATGAGAAGGAAGCAGAGAACTTACCTCCTCATAGATCTTATGACTGTCAAATTGATCTAGTCCCAGGGGGTATACTTCCCAAATGTCATGTGTATGCCCTGTCAGAACATGAAAATCAACATTTAAGAAAATACTTGGATCAATTCTTAGAGAATGGTTTCATCCGCCCCTCTAAGTCTCCCACAGCTTCTCCTTTATTTTTTGTTCCAAAAGCGAACGGATAGCTTGGAACTTGTATCGACTATAGGGGTTTGAATAAAATCCCCATCAAGAACAAATATCCTTTGCCTCTAATTCCGTTCTTACTGGAACAAGTAAAGAAAGCAAAAATCTACACGAAGTTTGATCTTCGAGGTGCTTACCATTTGGTCAGAATGAGAGAGGGTGACAAATGGAAAACGGCATTCAAAACAAGATATGGCCTTTTTGAATACACCGTCATGCCTTTTGGTCTGTGCAGTGCTCCAGCAGCATTTCAATTTTTCTTAAATGACGTTCTTAGAGAGTACCTCGATATCTTTGCCATAGTTTACATTGATGACATTTTGATCTACTCAGACAATGAGAATGAACATGTTCAACATGTCAAGAAAATTTTGGCAGCCCTTCGTAAACACCATTTATATTGCAAGCTAACCAAGTGTGAGTTTCATGTTACCACAGTTGAGTTTTTAGGTGGTTATCCTTACACCTCAAGGTATGGTGATGGCAGAAAGGAAAGTAAAAGCTGTATGTGAATGGCCCATCCCAAAGACTGTTCGTGATGTACAATGTTTCCTGGATTTTGCAAATTTTTACCGGAGGTTCATCAATCATTTCTCCCAGACAGTGGCTCCAATTACTAAGTTATTAAGAAAGAAAGAAAAATTTGTATGGTGCCCAGAAGCAGACCAAGCCTTTTCAACTTTGAAAGAAGCTTTCTCCACTGCCCCAGTCTTGACTCATCCAGATGCGGATCGACCTTTCATAGTGGAAGCTGATGCTTCAGATGGGGCGATAGGAGCAGTCTTGTCACAACGAAACAAAGACACTGGTCAGCTTCATCCTGTAGTTTAAATGTCTCGGAAGTTGAACGAAGCCGAACAGAACTATGTCATTGCTGAAAAAGAGCTTCTGGCGATTCGTGACGCCTTTAAAGAATGGAGACATCATTTGTTGGGAGCTAAATATACTGTCACAGTATATACTGATCATCGCAATCTTCAATTCATGAGTTCTGCCAGACTTTTGACTCCTCTGCAATTACGCTGGATGCTGTTTTTTGCCGAGTTTGATTTTGTGGTAACCTTCCAGCCTGGTAAAGATAATCGCAAAGCTGACGCCTTGTCCCGCCAAGAGTCTACCACATTGCCTGCAGTTCAAACCTCCAGAGCTATCATTGCTCCTGACAAGGTCCTATGTATCATAAAAACAGAAGATTTCTTTGAAGACATCCGCAATTCATTCACTGTTGAAAAATGGCAGGCGTGGGCCCAAGCAGATCCGAAAAGATCAATCAAGCAAGGATTACCCTTTCACGATGCTCGTTTGTTCGTGCCCACTACCAAACTTCGCAAGATAGTGTTTCATTGGTTGCATGTTATACCTACAGCAGGTCACCCTGGTACTCCTAAAACTCTTGAATTAATCCAACGCTATTTTTGGTGGCCTACCTTAACAAAGGATGTAAAAACAATGGTAAACAACTGCGAAGTCTGTGCTCGCACTAAAACAAGTCATTCAAAACCGAAAGGGTTGTTACACCCACTCCCAACCCCAAGTCGTCCGTGGGAACACATCTCTTTAGACTTTATTACAGGTCTGCCAGTGGTTCAACAGCATTCAGTAATTCTGGTGGTAGTAGATAGTCTCACGAAATATGGACATTTCATTGCCTATAAGAAATTACCCACCTCTAGTGAACTGGCAACTATCTTACTGAATAGAGTGGTTCGTTATCATGGACTGCCAAAAGTGATCCTCTCCGATCGGGGACCGCAATTTGCCTCCAACTTCTGGAAGACATGGCGTAAAACACTCCAAGTGATATCTACCCTATCTACTAGCCACCATCCTCAAACAGATGGTCAAACGGAGAGACTAAATCAGACTTTGAAGCAATACCTACGTGCTTACGCTGAAAAAGCACTTAATTCATGGACATCAATGCTCTGGTTAGCTGAGTTAGCCTACAACAACTCCTTCCACACGTCTACTGGCGTTACACCCTTCTATGGTTTGTTTGGCTATCATCCTGACACCTTGCCCATCACAATTCCTCAAGAAAGTTCTCTCACTCCAGCTGTGTCAGAAATCATTCAACATTTGCATCAAACTCAGAAATCGATTCAACAACATTTAGAAAAAGCCAAAAAAAAATACAAAAAGCATTATGACAAGAAACATTGTGAGGGACCGCAGTATCAACCTGGTGACAAAGTGTGGCTTTCCACAAAACATATAGGGGGTTATTCTAACTTTGGAGGAGTGTTAATCCGTCCCAAAAGTGACGGTAAAGTGACGGTAAAGTGACGGATATACCACCAGCCGTATTACGAGTTCCATAGGATATAATGGACTCGTAATACGGCTGGTGGTAAATCCGTCACTTTTCCGTCACTTTTGGGACGGATTAACACCTCCTCCAAAGTTAGATTAACCCCCATAGACTTCAAGAAGAAGCACATGTTCAACCCCAAATTTATAGGTCCTTACACTGTTCTTCAGCAAATCAATCCTGTGACCTATAAACTACAATTGCCAAAATCATTACGGATTCATCCAGTGTTCCATACTTCCCTCTTAAAAAAGGCAGTCCAAAAGGTCCACCCTCATCCAGCTCCTGTTCTAGTACAGGGGGAAGAAGAATATGAAGTCAAGAAAGTGATGGACTCTAAACTGAGAGGGCGTAACCTATGGTACTTAATCTCATGGAAAGGTTATGGCCCTGAAAGTAATTCATTGGTTTCCGCATCTGATGTTCATGCTCCAGTACTTGTGAGACGCTTTCATCGTCTCAATCCAGATAAACCAGGCCCTAGAGCGCGCCTGGGAGAAGGGAGTACTGTCAATACCAGGACAGTGCGCGCTCTACGGGCATCTAGAATGCAAAAACCCAACACTCGCAAGATAATGTAATTTATGCATTGTGATGATATGTTATTGTTTAACCTTTTGCATTGCAGAATTCCATCCAAAAGATTCATTTTTAAGGTGCTTATAAATACTGTACATTTGCAATGTATTGCTGCAGACATTCAGAGTGTGTTAGGGTGTAGTCCCTTTCCAGGTCCTTCTAGAGACTTTCCCTGCAACATGCCTGGGCGTGGTTCTAGGCTGGGCCAAGACTCTATAAAAGAGAGTCAGCCCAACTTCCAGTGCTCACTATTCAGAGGTCCCGGTGCAGAGCAGCAGCTTCTTCCTGAGCTCCGGTCCCGGCGGCCTATTTGGATTTTCCAGTCTTCTGCACTCATCTCTCATTGGTGATCACTGTTTCCAGGCGGTAAGACGGTGTTTGGACATTTCCCAACACCGTAATTGAGAATTTTCATATTCTTGATTTTAATTCTTAAATGAATAACAGATTACTTGTGTGCTGCCATTTTTTGACATTTGTATGGTGGTTTGCAAATAGGGAGGACGCGCAATTTATTCCATAAAGCTTTGACTTCGTTATTACATTGTTGTTCATTGCGCGCTGATATTTCTTGACATTTACATGATGTTTTACGAGTTGGCAAGACGTGCAACTCGTCTCATGAGCATTTAACTTTGTTGTTCATTGCGCGCTACCTTTTCTTGACATTTACATGGTGGCATTCGAATCGGTGAAACGCGCGATTCACTTCTCGTGTGTAATTCATGCTGTTCATTGTGCGCTACCATTTTCTGGCATTTACATGGTGGCATTCGAATCGGCAACACGCGTGATTCTTTCCTTGAGTGTTTTTTCATGTTATTCATTGTGCGCTACCATTTCTTGGCATTTGCATGGTGGCATTTGAATCGACAAGACGTGTGATTCTTTCCCTGAGTGCTTTTCATGTTGTTCATTGTGCGCTACCATTTCTTGGCATTTGTATGGTGGCATTTGAATCGGCAAGACGCGCAATTCTTTCCTCGTGTATAAATAATGTAAATTACTGTGCGCTACTATTCTAAGACATTTTCTTGGTAGCATTTCAAGTTGACACGTTGCGTGATTTATTCCTTGAATCTACGTTGTGTGATTTCATGGTGCACAATCCTTTATGGTGTTTAATACTCATATAAAAATCTGCAATGTGCGCAATTCACTTCCCAATGTTTTTTCTGAGATGAACACAACAATACCAGAGTTCTAGATGTAATGCTGTGTGTTCCTGATATATATTCTTAAAAGGAGATTCATATGGTTGTTTAGAAATTGCTCAGAGTGTTTCCTGATTCTCATGCTAAAGAAAGTACTCGAATCTGAAAGTCCTATTTAACTTTTCCTGTTTCCTCCTCAGGCATTCGGTCATCTAAAGCCTAGTCAGTTTTAGGACTATTTTAGGGTTGTGCATGTTTTTTCGGAACAGACGAAGCTTAGAGTTGTAGCATGGTACTGATTTCATGAGATATAATTTTGATGTTGTGTTTTAACCTTTTGCTTCCTACAGGTCTCCTTCCCAGCTGTTCCCATCCTAATCCCCTTTTCCCCACTTGGACTCTCTTAGACTCTGTGATAAATCTAATCAGAGTATTGGAGCTGTCTTGTGGTGGAAGTGTTGGGAACGTGCGCAGACCCCGAGGATCTGGTGACTCTGACACCCTCCTCCGCCCCTGTAAGTGCCACCCTGTTGGAGATGTTGTTCCACCTCAAGCGATTCTCCACGACCTCCATGTGTGCTTGGAGCACGATTTGTTGCTCCTGTAGGCGAATTACTTCCTGCTGGAGTAGTCAATCTCTTCTTTGTGGTTGTGTTTGTGCTCCTCTAGGGTCTTCACGCTCTCACCTACCACTTCTAACTCATGTCTCACATCCCTCAGGTCTTTGGACAGGTCCCCCTTCACCAATTGTAGGTCCTCTTTTAGGGACTGAAACAGCCCCTCCAAGAAGGACCATGTAATAGGGCCTTACCCCTCTTCTCCTCCCTCCATCGCCATCGAAGCAGTGCCAGCGGCGTCCCACTCCGAGGTGCCCTTAGCAGACTTTGCCAGCATCTCCTTAACTGATCAGTCCTTTTTGGGGCGTGTCGCTGCTGAGAGAGCGTAGCTTATATAATCAATATTAACAGGAAATGTTTATGAACTAATGTATAATAATGCTGCATAAAAAAATGTACTAATGCATTTTGCAAAACGCATGCTTGAAATGTGCCCACGGGGAGTGGCCACCAATATATACGGGAACTAATGAAAATGACTAATAATGATGAATTATTATGTTAAGACATAGTTTACACTAATTATTATAGGTTATGATTTTAAAGTTCTGCTAATAAATCATTAGGCCTTAGTTAGCATGAGTCGAGGCCTAGCTGCCTGGCTCTCATATTAAATGTGTTTTTCTAACGTGCAGTGTGCTGACTTGCTGAAGGACATGAACTCTTGTTTTCGAAAGCTAAAAGCTGAATGTAACCGTAGTAGATCCGTTCTCATGAAATTCGACTTGCTTGTAGAAACTTTTTAGCTGAATGCAACAGTGTAGATTATTACCTGGTACAAGGACGCCTGAACCGGTACAGACAATGGAGCCACTGACTAAAGATGTGCAAAGAACCACGAGAGGATGAAATCATACCGGACATTCTACCCCCCGAAGACGTCAATCATAAGGACCAATAAACTACGTGAGAACAGTTATGGGGTGACAAAATTGATGAGATAATGGAAATTCTATTGGATGGAGATAGTGGGGTGCAACCCCTCAGCCAATTAGATTTTAGGGGACTGTACAACGAAAAAAGGGATAAAACCCCTTGACACACGGAAATGAGTTAGATTAGTTAGGGTGATGCTGATCCGATTTGCTATGATCCAGACACTTTGTCACTTTTCATAGAGATTTTGCTGTTTGGTTCTTGGAGCCAACTTTGTCCTTATATTGCCCATTTATACTTTACCTCCTTATGAGGGAAGTACCCTTTTGCCCTTCCTGCCCAATCTGAGTTCCTGACAGATGGCCAAACAACTGATGTCCTGAGGACGAAGACAGAGTCTGTATGCTGACCTAATACTGAGGGTAACTATATGACAATGAAATTGTGATTGTCTGTTTGCTTTTCCTTTCTAGGTACCAACTGCTACTTTTGACAGAGACCATAGTTAGAGGTTTTTCCAAATTGATGTTACTAAATTGTTTTGCATGAAGTCCAACATGCTAATGCTAATTTGAGGTTAGTTAAGGGGTTCACTAAACAGACGCAAATAGACAAATGACTGAATCTATACTTTGTTGAACAATGTGCTAACGTTACTCTGCTTAGGTTGATCTATGCTGACGCCGTGTTATGCTCTAATATTTGTGATTCTTGCTTTAATGAAATCTTATCAGAATTGCCATATTGTGACTATGCTATTGTGCTTCTTGGTTATGAGTTTAATAAACTTGCTAGTAGAATTGTATTCAATAGGGAATAAATATCACAAAACGTACTAAACTGGTGTGGTTTTTCATGACTGAAAGGTCATGGTGGTGTCCTGAGTCTTATTAAATGTCTTTGACTAAAGTGAATTGTCTTGTTATGATAAATATTGATGACGTTATTGACATTTTAATTGACATGTTGGTTAGCTATCTCATCCTAAGGTGTCTTCAATCAGGGTCGAAAGATTCATTGGCCTAAAACGAGTCCCAATGTGTATAAATTAGTTATAAAGGGACGCGTTAACAGTTCTGGTAGCAGAGAGATGGTTTGGCCCTTTGGGGGCCCTAGGACGGAGAACCATTGCTTAGATTTGTTTTTTGAGATAATGCAAATTGGAGGTATGATGTGTTTCTAAATTCCCCATGACTTTCCCGAAATTTCGGAGCCTGCTTAAGTGAGTTGGGTATGTTCTCGGCATCTTAGTATGTGTAGTGTAGGATTTGTGCTTGCGCAGCTTATGCATATTGCAGGTGATTTGTGAAGTTTGTGTGTGTTTAGGCCAGGTAATGTTGTTTTAGTAGGAGTGGGCGTACTCCGCAGTATGAGAGTAGGGAAGTCGGCGAACTTCATGTGCGTGTGACGCTTGGTGCTAAAAAATTATCCACATGCTTGTTGGTGATGTACGGACCCATCGTGGTCTAAGACTCCGGAGTATATTGACAAGTATAGGGGACTGAAACTTGGATTTATATTGTAATTTGTGCGGTTTAATAGGTCAATCGGGCGTGGTTGACAAGTCGAGTTTGAGTCAAAGAGTGTAAGTGAAACCTTCAATGGAGATTTGGCAAGTTCTAAAGTGCACTAGAACGAACCATTGACAATTCGAGAGTAGGATTTGTGGGTAAAATTCTGCTTGCGTATGCGGGAACTAAGAAGGAGAGAGTAGCGGCCGAGGCTTCAAGTGAAATCTCTGTAAAGTTCTGAAGCGATTGTGTACCCGTCCTGTAGTAAACCGACAAATTTGGGTTTTGTGGTTAAAAGTGCTCGCAATAGGTGTGCATTAGTTTGGTGTGGATCCAGTGTAAGGAGGACAAGCTGCAAGACTTTGTCAGCCGCAGTGTGTGTGAGTGTGACGTCAGTTGAGCCGCGCTGGGATAGGTCAGTTGCCGAGAGGGGTCGCGCACGGATTGGCAGCTGTCCGTGAGAGGCAATTGGTTGAGAAAAGTGGGTGAAGAGTGTTCTGGGAATTAAAGACACTTGCTGATTAGATTCTAAGCAAAATAAAAGACGCAAAAATGAAGTTTTTCAAGGCTTTAAAGTGTGCCTTTAGGGGAGATACATTTATTGCAGCGAATGTAGGGGAACCTAGACCGCCTGAGGGTACTCCAGCTTATATCGTAATGGAGGAGAAGGGAGTCACGCCATGTCTTTGGTTAAAGCAGTGGTGCAAATTAACAGAGAAGGAGGGATGTTTAGCGTTCCCGGAATACGGAACGTTTAATACAAGGATGTTGGAAAACTTGCGAATGATGTTAAGTGTGCAAAAACCGCCTCCGAGACCAGCTCAGTATGAGGCATTAGCAATCTGGGATTTAATGGCCATACGACAGAGACAGCAGAAATTTGAAAGAAGAATGAAAAGAGCAGAAAAGACTTTAGCTGAGGCTAGATGGGATAATGAGAGCAAGATGTGGAGAAGGGGAATAGTTGACGGACTTAAATTGTTCCCGGCAATAACACAAGAAGATGAGACACAGGGAAAGAAAGCTACTTGTAAGACAGACAAGGGTTCTAGTATGATGAAAGAGACGCAAAGGTCTTGGGTAGATGAAGATGATTCAGACGATGAAGAGTTTCTTAATCATTTGTTACTTGATCGCCTGCCACCATATTCCATAAATGACAATACGCAGAGTACTAGTGTGGGTCCTGAAGATCTGGCACAGAGTAAGAGAATTATAAATACAGTGCAGACAAAGTGATACAGTTTTGATACCAAATGGTGTCAGTGTACCCACTGCGCCAGACACGCAGATACAGATACAACCTCTGCCGATACAGAGGCTCTATCCAGATGTCCCAGTACTAGAGACAACTACGAGTCTGATGGTGCCGCCTGATCCAGTATATATGAGATCAAAGTTAGTTCAGATTGAGCCGACTCCACAATTGCTGCCCCAGCCACAGCAACAGGTGGTTCCGAGTTACACTTCTGTTGTAGGACCGCAGTCAGTAGCTACAGCACCCATGATGAACCAAGCTATGGGAGTTAATGCTCCACAAGGTTTGGGACTTGGACAGTCACCAGCTGCTATATCATTGCCAGTTACTGTTGGTCCACCAGTACCGCTGTATGCGCAAGAAAAGCCTGGTGTGTGTGATCAGGGAGTAATGACCCAGGAGGCGATAAGAGGAGGGTCTATCGGAAACCAGTCAGCCGAAAGGTCTAGATCCTTGCTAGACTTTAGTGTGATTGGGGTTCCTTTGGAGACAATGAGGCAAGCAGGGTTAGGTATGCTAACCCCACAGATAATGAGTACAAATACGACACAGACAACCATGGTGCAGTCTGGAAATAATTTGTTGCAAGGCTTAACAGCGCACCAACTGATTGACTACTACAGTGTCCGCGGAGAATTCAGAAAGAGATGAGTACCTGAATTTTGTGAGACTTGATGTGGAAGCTGCAGAACTAATATACGGGACAATGAGAGTGAATAGATTACAGTCATACACAGAAGCAGAGTTGAGGTACTTATGCCCTAAGATAACCAGAGAAGTGAGCAAGGTGCATCAGAGATTGGCGAACCTGGCAGATAAATATGGCATAGACATAGAAAGTACTAAATATTTGAAGAGGAGTTACAGGTTAGATTTTGAACCTAAAGACTTCGAACACATGAGATCTACCGGGATGAAAACACATCTCAAGGAAATACTGCAGAGTGGTCAGATTTGGGGAGCCTTAGAGAAGTGGGAAAGCAGATGGGCAAAGAAGAGAGCTAAAGAGAAAGGTGATGGTCCGGAGACAAAGCAGGCTAAAACCGCACCGGACACGAGGACAATAAAGATGTTACCAATGAGAGAAACAGCTTGAGGGGTTTTAGTCCATGTACCGTGGTCTAGAGGTGACATCCTCTCATTCACAATGATTATCCCAGGTTGAGGGAGGAGCTGATAGAGTGGTACCAGCAGACGGACAGGTTTGTGAAGCTTGCAAAATGTCTCTGGGAAGACTTGAATACCCTGTTTGAGATCATAGTTCCATATGACTTATGGCTTGAATGCAAGAGAGGTATGGACTGGCCGTCAGAGGAGCCGGCAAGGGATAAGGTTACAGGAGCACCATGTGCAGAGTTGATGAGGTATTATCATAAGTAATTGAGTTTCTAAAGCAGAAGGTGTCACGGAAAGTTACTGATTGGCAGAAAATTGATCGAACATCACAGGAGGCCAAAGAGTCGATTCATGCTTACTATGAGATGTTGTTAACGGTATTCAAACACTATAGTGGCACTGAGGTCATAGAACCGAAAGACATGAATCATCTTGTGTTCAGATTTGTTGAAGGGCTGAGACCACAGATTAGCCAGATGATTGAGAATCATTTGATCTGTTGGCAAGCAAAGCTGATTGATGAGGTGTTACAGTATGCAAAATACTGTAGTGACGAGATTGAATTGAAACAGAGAAAGTTGAAGGAGAAAGTGATGGTGATGCTGATTAAGGCAGCGCAAGCAGGGGTGCAGGGAAATGGAATCCAGCAAGTGGTACAGCAGCAACCGCAGGGAAATGGAATTTCTCAGGCACAACCAAGAGGACAAGGCTGTGGAGGTTTCGTGAACAGGGGTCCAGATATTAATACTGTTGTGGTTCAGAATGATATGTAGGGGATGAAAAAGGTGTTGCCATGTCACGCGTGTGGGGGCATGGGGCACTGGAAGCGGGAATGTCCAATGGTGGTGCAGGATTGTGTTGTTCAATAAAGAAATGATGTCAGCACATTTCAAAATATGAGGGGTCCAAAGGTGAGAGGACAAAATCAGAACTTCCAGAATAACATGGTTCAGATGCAGGGGTTACATCCCAGGCAGCAGATACAAATGCCCTGTGTCCAACCAGCACAGGTGCAACAAGTGCAACAGCAGATTCCCATGATACCTAGACAGCAAATGCAGATACCATTAGCTCCAATGGGACAGTGTAAGGAAATGCCTCATTGGCATGGTTACCCCCTGACTTTTTGCCTTTGCTGATGCCAAGTTATGATTTAAAAGTGTGCTGAGGCCTGCTAACCAGGCCCCAGCACCAGTGTTCTTTCCCTAACCTGTACCTTTGTCTCCACAATTGGCACACCCTGGCATCCAGGTAAGTCCCTTGTAACTGGTACCCCTGGTACCAAGGGCCCTGATGCCAGGGAAGGTCTCTAAGGGCTGCAGCATGTCTTATGCCACCCTGGGGACCCCTCACGCAGCACATGCACACTGCTTGCCAGCTTGTGTGTGCTGGTGGGGAGAAAATGACTATGTCGACATGGCACTCCCCTCAGAGTGCCATGCCAACCTCACACTGCCTGTGGCATAGATAAGTCACCCCTCTAGCAGGCCTTACAGCCCTAAGGCAGGGTGCACTATACCACAGGTGAGGGCATAGGTGCATGAGCACTATGCCCCTACAGTGTCTAAGCAAAACCTTAGACATTGTAAGTACAGGGTAGCCATAAGGGTATATGGTCTGGGAGTCTGTCATAAACGAACTCCACAGCACCATAATGGCTACACTGAAAACTGGGAAGTTTGGTATCAAACTTCTCAGCACAATAAATGTACACTGATGCCAGTGTACATTTTATTGTGAAATACACCCAGAGGGCATCTTAGAGATGCCCCCTGAAAACATACCCGACTTCCAGTGTGGGCTGACTGGTTTTACCAGCCTGCCACACACCAGACATGTTGCTGGCCACATGGGGAGAGTGCCTTTGCCACTCTGTGGCTAGTAACAAAGCCTGTACTGGGTGGAGGTGGTTCTCACCTCCCCCTGCAGGAACTGAAACACCTGGGGGTGAGCCTCAAAGGCTCACCCCCTTTGTTACAGCGCCACAGGGCATCCCAGCTAGTGGAGATGCCCGCCCCCTCCGGCCACGGCCCCACTTTTGGCGGCAAGGGCGGAGGAGATAGTGAGAAAAACAAGGAGGAGTCACTGGCCAGTCACAACAACCCCTAAGGTGTCCTGAGCTGAGGTGACTCTGACTTTTAGAAATCCTTCATCTTGCAGATGGAGGATTCCCCCAATAGGATTAGGATTAGGGATGTGCCCCCCTCCCCTCAGAGAGGAGGCACAAAGAGGGTGTAGCCACCCTCAGGGCTAGTAGCCATTGGCTACTAACCTCCCAGACCTAAACACACCCCTAAATTGAGTATTTAGGGGCCCCCAGAACCTAGCAAGATAGATTTCTGCAACCTGAAGACGAAGAAGGACTTCTGACCTGAAGCCCTGCAGAGAAGACGGAGACACCAACTTCTTTGGCCCCAGCCCTACAGGCCTGTCTCCCCACTTCGAGAAAAGTTGCAACAGCGACGCGTCCCTCAGGGTCCAGCGACCTCTGAAACCTCAGAGGACTACCCTGCATCTAAAAGGACAAAGAACTCCCGAGGACAGCGGCCCTGTTCCAAAGAAACTGCAACTTTGCAACAAAGAAGCAACTTTTAAAGACTACACGTTTCCCGCCGGAAGCGTGAGACTTCCCACTCTGCACCCGACGCCCCGGCTCGACCTGCGGAAAACCAACACTACAGGGAGGACTCCCTGGCGACTGCGAGCCCGTGAGTAGCCAGAGTTGACCCCCCTGAGCCCCCACAGCGATGCCTGCAGAGGGAATCCAGAGGCTCCCCCTGACCGCGACTGCCTACTTCAAGGAACCCAACACCTGGTAAAGATTCTGCACCCGCAGCCCCCAGGACCTAAAGGAACCAAACTCCAGTGCATGAGCGACCCCCAGGAGGCCCTCTTCCTAGCCCAGGTGGTGGCTACCCCGAGGAGCTCCCCCCCCTTGCCTGCCTGCATCGCTGAAGAGACCCCTGCGTCTCCCATTGAAACCTCTTGCAAACCCAACGCCTGTTTGCACAATGCACCTGGCCGCCCCGGTGCCGCTGAGGGTACCTACCTGCTGGCAGTCTGGAACCGGGGCACCCCTATTTCCATTGAAGCCTATGTGTTTTGGGCACCTCTTTGACCTCTGCACCTGACCGGCCCTGAGCTGCTGGTGTGGTAACTTTGGGGTTGCCTTGAACCCCCAATGGTGGGCTACCTTGGACCCAACTTTGAACCCTGTAAGTGCTTTACTTACCTGTGAACCTAACAAATACTTACCTCCCCCAGGAACTATTGATTTTTGCACTGTCTAATTTTAAAATAGCTTATTGCCATTTTTGCCAAAACTGTACATGCTATTGTGATGATTCAAAGTTCCTAATATACCTGAGTGAAATACCTTTCATTTGAAGTATTGTTTGTAAATCTTGAACCTGTGGTTCTTAAAATAAACTAAGAAAATATATCTTTCTATATAAAAACCTATTGGCCTGGAATTGTCTTTGAGTGTGTGTTCCTCATTTATTGCCTGTGAGTGTACAACAAATGCTTAACACTACCCTCTGATAAGCCTACTGCTCGCCCACATTACCACAAAATAGAGCATTAGAATTATCTCTTTTTGTCACTATCTTACCTCTAAGGGGAACCCTTGGGCTCTGTGTACACTATTTCTTACTTTGAAATAGTATATACAGAGCCAACTTCCTACAGACAGCAACAGGTGATGCTTCCTCAACAGGTCACAGGTCAAACAATGAGTCAAAATAACACTGTACAACAGTTCCCATTGCTTGGTGAGGATGGAATAAACGATGAATGGTCGGATGATTGTTCAGACAGTGAGGAGTGCAGGCTTGCAGCGTCCCTAGAAGTAGATCTGAGGGGTCCCTATGTAGAGGGAAAGGTGATGGGACATAAGGTTTCACTCCTGGTTGACACCGGGGCTACACGCTCGACAAGTCAGAAGTGCAGAGGTTCCGAAGTTGCCACTTTCGGGGCGTACTATAAGGGTGGTAGGAGTAGCAAATCAGTTCCTGACAAACCCGATTACAGATCTGGTTCAAGTTGAGATTGGTAACTTCCAGGGATTACATAAATTTGTAGTCTGTGATTCGAGTCCTGTATCTCTACTGGGAAGAGACTTACTGTGCAAGACGAGGTATTCAATTACCTGTTCCAACGATGGAATTGAGGTACAGACAAACAGTGATGATGAAGGGGACGATGTTCAGATCTCTGAGATAGAGACGGAAATGGTAAATGAGGAATACCCTTTGATAACTTTGTTCCCGATGCTCACAGTGAATGACTTACCAGCCGATTTGCAGGGAACAGTGACGGAGAAAGTGTGAGATCTGACAGGAATTGAAGTAGGGCTCATAAAAGGAGTAGAACCAGTCAAAGTAGAGGTGAAGCCAAATGCAGTGTTCACCCAGGTACCGCAGTACCACATGGCACAAGATGTCCTTATACAAGTGACGCAGATAATTGAGGACTTTGTGAAGCAAGGGGTCCTGAAAGAAGTATTGAGCAGCCCGTGTAATTCACCAATAATGGGTCTGAAAATGCCTTTTGGGAAAGTTCGAATTGTTCAAGACCTGAGGAAAATAAATGAGATTGTGGTAAAATGTTGCCCTATAGTGCCAAATCCAGCAGTGATTATGTTTCAGGTTTCGTGTGATGCAGAGTGGTTCACAGTTGTGGACCTGTCACAAGCATTCTTTTCGGTGCCTCATCATGAGGACAGACAATTTCTTTTCAGTTTCAAAGTCCTGGATAAGGTATACAATTGGTGCAGAATTCCTAAAGGGTTTTCAGAGTCACCTTCCATCTTCAATCAGGTATTGAAGAAGGATTTAGAGTCGCTAGAACTGCCTTTTAGTTCAACTCTAGTGCAGTACATTGATGATTTGTTAATCGCGTCCAGGACAAAAGATGACTGCAGGTATGACACTATTGCCTTGCTGAATCATTTGGGAAAGAATGGACATAAAGTGTCCCCAAAGAAGCTGCAATACTGTCAGAAAGAGGTGAAGTACTTAGGTCACCTGATTGAAAAGGGATCTAGAAGAATTTCTAAAGAAAGAGTGACAGCCATACTGCAGATGAATCACCAACAACAAAGAGAGATGTCAGGATGTTTTTCAAAATGGGCTTCTGTCGTCAGTGGATCCCCAACTTCTCGATTATCTCTAAACCGTTAGTGAGGTTGACGGTTAAGGAAATTCAGGATGGCCCGGGTACTATAACCATGTCCGAGAAAGAGATGAAGGCATTCATGGAACTGAGGGAAAGCATGTGCAGGGCACCAGCTTTAGGTATGCCTGATTACACAAAGCCTTTTGTACTGTTTTGTCATGAACGTGATGCTTGTTCTTTGTCTGTCCTGACACAGGGCCATGGAGGTGCAAACCGCCCAGTAGCATATTTTTCAGCTACTTTGGACCCAGTCGCAGCAGCCTTACCAGGTTGCTTGCGTGCAGTTGCAGCAGTTGGTCAAAGCCTCACTCAGTGTGAAGGTTTAGTGATGGGACATCCCCTAACAATAATGGTCCCTCATTCAGTTGAAATCCTGTTGACCCGAACCAAGACACAGCATATGACGAATGCGAGACTTACAAGATATGAGACAGTTATACTGGGGTCTCCTAATGTTTCCCTGAAACGATGTACTGTATTGAACCCGGCAACTTTGCTTCCTATTGAAAATGTGAACATTGATGATGCTGAAGAAGTCGAACATGATTGTCTGGAGGTAACAGATCTGTGCACCAAACCAAGACCTGACATTAAAGATACTCAATTAGAGGAAAATGATTACATTATGTTTGTTGATGGTTCATGCTTGAGAGACTCGGTGGGAGTACTGAGAGCTGGGTTTGCCGTGTGTACAATCACCGGTATTTTAGAAGCTTCCTGGCTCAAAAGAGTGTACTCTGCACAAGTGGCAGAATTCTTTGCTCTTACTAGGGCATGCCACGCAGCTAAAAACCTACAAGTTACTATCTATACTGACAGCAGATAAGGATTTGGAAATTGTACATGATTTTGGCCAACTATGGTCACAGAGGGGTTTCATGACCTCTTCTGGTTCTCCAGTGAAGAATGGCGAGAAAATTAAAGATTTGTTGCACGCGATTCAGTTACCTCTTGAAATTGCTGTGGTGAAATGCAATGCCCATGTTAAGTCGCAAGACTTCGTGTCAATGGGAAATGGATATGCAGATCAAGTCGCAAGGTTTTGTGCATTGAACTGTATATCATTTCGAGAGCAGTGGGAATTGTTACCTGAAACAGAGAATGAAACATGTGTAGAATTTGCATTGAGAATAGTTGACACTTTAGACGAGTTAAAATCCTTGCAAGGACGTGCCAGCAGAGAGGAAAAACGCTCCTGGCAGAGAATGCAGAGGTCTGATGACTTGTGGGTCTCAGAGGCGGGGAACATGGTTTTGCCAAATAGTCTTTTGTCACAATTTGCAAGATTTTACCATGGTCAAGCACATCTTGGGAGAGACGCAATGATCAGGTTGTTCAAAATCGATTGGTTCAATCTGAAATTCAGACAAGCCACAGAGGTTATCTGTCACAGGTGCATCATCTGTCAACAGATGAATGCGGGGAAAGGGACCGTGGTGAACTTGAGCCACATAGGGAGAGCTGGAGGTCCGTTTAGCAAGGTGTAGATGGATTTTATTGAGATGCCTGTGTGTGGAGGCTTGAGGTATGTGTTGGTGATTGTGTGAATTTTCAGTCACTGGATTGAAGCTTACCCTACACTTCGAAATGACAGGTTCACAGTAGCGAAACTGCTGCTTAGGGAGCTAATACCACGTTTCGGGTTTCCGATCTCTTTAGAATCAGAAAGGGGCAGACACTTCAACAATGAGGTGATTAAGCTCTTGTGTGTCGCATTGAACATTGAACAGAAGTTGCACTGTTGCTATCGCCCTGAAGCATCAGGACTAGTGGAACAGATGAATGGTACCCTGAAGTCAAGAATGGCAAAGATGTGCGCAGCTACCAATTTGAAATGGCCAGATGCATTTTCCTTAGTGTTGATGTCAATAAGAAACACACCTGACAAGAAAACAGGACTGTCTCCTCATGAAATTCTTATGGGTCGAGCTATGAGATTGCCCGCAGTGCCTGCAAATGCTCTTGTGAATATCACAGATGATATGGTGTTGGACTACTGCAAGGGTCTGGCTGACGTGGTCCGCTCTTTCTCTCACCAGGTGGAGGCTACCACACTGCCACCGATAAGTGATCCAGCTCACACTCTGAAGGCCGGTGACTGGGTTGTTGTCAAGAAGCACGTGAGGAAGTCGTGTTTGGAGCCACGTTGGAAGGGGCCATATCAAGTAATACTGACAACTACCACAGCTGTTAAATGTGCAGGTCTTCCGAATTGGATACATGCCAGTCACACAAAGAGGGTGACGTGTCCAACTGATGAGGAACTTGAATTGTCCAAAACAACAGCTGCAGAGAAGGAAGTCTCAGGGCCAGAGAGTATTCAAAGGGGAACTGAGACTGAAGGAGAGCCTGCTGAGGACGGCTTAGTCCCTCAAACAGTAAACAAGTTCCAGAGAGGTGACAGAGAGCCTATCTCAGCCGAGGCAACAGGAGAACCGAGACAAGAAGATGTTCTCCCAGAGGCAGACGGATACGGATTTGAAGTTGAGCCCATAACAGACCTTGAGGACGAAGGAGGTGTGGCAGAAGGAGGTCGAGGCGTTCTGACTCCTCCTGAGCCGACTGCTGATCCATCAAGAGAAAACACCGTAGCACAAGAGGAGGGCACTGTTCAACGTCCTGAAAGGCCAAGGAGAAGGAAAACACTTAAAGGAGATAACTGGCCGGAGACACGAGCTGCAGGGGAAAGAGTGATTCCTAGTGACACAATAGAGGAAGAAGTTGATACAACCAGGAAAGAAGATCTCAGAGAAGGAGAGCTGCAGGGTGACCGCAGACTGAAAAGAAAAAGAGTTGCAAACAGAAGGTACGCAGATCCTGAATGGGCATATGCAACATCAGCTGTATGGCAATAAGAATTCTTGGCGTTTTTTTTGATAGAGAGGTTCCAGGTCAATACTACGGCACTTGAATTCAACATTAGAAAGAGACTGTGTTAAAATTAAAATTGAAATTAATAGCTGAAAAGCTGAGAAAAGAGACTGATAAATTACCGGACGTGACACTAATAACCTGAATTGACTCTGAAAAACTGTGCTAAACCTGATTTGACAAAAAGGGTCCTGGAGTGAGTGAAAACGCTGTAAATACTTGCTGAGGAATAGAGACTTTGCATTGTAAAAAAGAAGAAAAAAGAAAAAAGAGCTTTTATATCATCCTCAAGTCAATTTTTTTCTTTGTATTAATCTGCCTTCTGATCCTATAACAGATCATGAGTTACACTAGAGATAATAGTAGTAAGGGTAGGACTTGTGCATGTTTGGCTGTTGGTGTGGGAATTATGTGTGCAATAATAATCATAAGTGTGATTGTGGGAATGCCATTGTTGGATAAGAAAGTGACTAACAATGCTTCAACTCCTGAAACTGCTACATTAACACCGTGGGAAAAGTTTGAGTGGTATACTAAATATTTGCATGAGGGAACTAACTCAAAAGGGGAACTATCTACTAACGTCTTCTATCGCTTGCTGAATGAGTATGTCGACACAATGGATGCGAGAAATTGTTATGTGTGCACAAATATTCCTTCATTAGTACAAGAAGGGGTTACTTATCATAGTTTGCCATTAACTTACGGGATACGTTGTAGTTTGTTATTAACGAGGTTCTATAATCAAGAACATGTGCAATACTTCTATTCTAATTTAGATGTAGTGTTTTCTTTTGTGCCCATGATTGAGTTTCTAAATAAATTAGCTAAAGAGCACAGCATAAAATTAGTTAGGGGTTTCTTTGAGCCAACACTGACATTTGGAACAGCTTATGCGCATCACAATAATTTAACCTGCCTACTAACACCTGTAGAAAAGAGCTTCTTAGATCACACTGATGATAGACGCAAGGCACTGAAAGAAAGGCTAGAAAAGGGTTTAGTAAAACGCACATTTGCAAATGATTATGCTTGCACCGCAATAAAGACACAGGGTAAATTAGCTATAGATGCACTGCATGTAGGAAGGCTTTGTATATATAGGCCAAAATCTGAGCTTGATACTTTGTTTGTGGGAACGAGTGAGTGTAGGCATATGTTTTTGTTTTAGAATAAGTGGACGTTCATGTGAAATGGACAGGATCCAGCGATCCCTTGGATCTATTATATATGTGGACTTAATGCTTATTACCGTCTTCCTAAAGGATGGTATGGGACACATTATTTGGAAATAGTTTTCCCAAAGATTTATCAGATTGACGACTTAAAGCAAATTCCTAAAATGTCTGAATTACATCATCCTAGACAAAAGAGAGAGACAGCGGCTGCTGTCGTAGGTGACATATTTGGTGCCATAATTCCTTCAGTAGGGGTTATCTTAAACTCCATAAAGATTCGAAAGTTGTCTACTATTGTGGATAACATGCTGACAAACTTTACAGGGGCTATACTCCTGATGGATACTGAACTTGCTGCGGAGAGGGCTATGACTCTTCAAAACCGGCTTGCTTTAGACATTCTTTTAGCAAAAAGTGGCGTAGTCTGTAAGATGCTTAATGAGCGCCATTGTTGTGCGTTCATACCAGATAACAGCAAGAAGATTAGAAGTATGCTTACTAACTTAACAAGAGACAGTACAGATCTGAAGGAGCTGAAAGAACCAGGAGTTTAGGAAAAGGTTGGGAAAGGAATTACCAAAGTAGGGAACTGGTTTAGTAGCATTTGGAATGGGGTATTTGCAAAAATAATACGGGGTATACTGATTGTTCTAATTTGCCTATTGGGACTGTGGTTATCATGCAAAATTAATAAAAGAATTAAAAGAGATGTGGTAATACAAAATAAAAGAAAAGAAGAAAAGAAGAAAAGGAAAAAGAAGAAATGTTCAAAAAAAATTGGGAAAGATCCCATAGAAAAGAAGAAATTGAGATGCAAAATTTAAAGAAAATGAGAGGTTGTGAAGGGAAAGATTTTGTGTGATGACAAGTGTCATCAGAGGAGGGACTGAGAGAGCGTAGCTTATATAATCAATATTAACATGAAATGTTTATGAACTAATGTATAATAATGCTGCATAGAAAATGTACTAATGTATTTTGCAAAACGCGTGCTTGAAATGTGCCCACGGGGAGTGGCCACCAATGTATACGGGAACTAATGAAAATGACTAATAATGATGAATTATTATGTTAAGACATAGTTTACACTAATTATTATAGGTTATGATGTTAAAGTTCTGCTAATAAATCATTAGGCCTTAGTTAGCATGAGTCGAGGCCTAGCTGCCTAGCTCTCAAATTAAATGTGTTTTTCTAACGTGCAGTGTGCTGACTTGCTGAAGGACATGAACTCTTGTTTTCGAAAGCTAAAAGCTGAATGTAACCGTAGTAGATCTGTTCTCATGAAATTCGACTTGCTTGTAGAAACATTTTAGCTGAATGCAACAGTGTAGATTATTACCTGGTACAAGGTCGCCTGAACCGGTACAGACAATGGAGCCACTGACTAAAGATGTGCAAAGAACTACAAGAGGATGAAATCATACCGGACATTCTACCCCCTGAAGACGTCAATCATAAGGACCAATAAACTACGTGAGATCAGTTATGGGGTGACAAAATTGATGAGATAATGGAAATTCTATTGGATGGAGATAGTGGGGTGCAACCCCTCAGCCAATTAGATTTTATGGGACTGTACAACGAAAAAATGGATAAAACCCCTTGACACACGGAAATGAGTTAGATTAGTTAGGGAGATGCTGATGCGATTTGCTATGATCCAGACACTTTGTCACTTTGCATAGAGATTTTGCTGTTTGGTTCTTGGAGCCAACTTTGCCCTTATATTGGCCATTTATACTTTACCTCATTATGATGGAAGTACCCTTTTGCCCTTCCTGCCCAAGCTGAGTTCCTGACAGATGGCCAATCAACTGATGTCCTGAGGACGAAGACAGAGTCTGTATGCGGACCCAATACGGAGGGTAACTATATGACAATTAAATTGTGATTGTCTGTTTGCTTTTCCTTTCTAGGTACCAACTGCTACTTTTGACAGAGACCATAGTTAGAGGTTTTTCCAAATTGATGTTACTAAATTGTTTTGCATGAAGTCCAACATGCTAATGCTAATTTGAGGTTAGTTAAGGGGTTCACTAAACAGACTCAAATAGACAAATGACTGAATCTATACTTTGTTGAACAATGTGCTAACGTTACTCTGCTTAGGTTGATCTATGCTGACGTTGTGTTATGCTCTAATATTTGTGATTCTTGCTTTGATGAAATCTTATCAGAATTGCCATATTGTGACTATGCTATTGTGCTTATTGGTTATGAGATTAATAAACTTGCTAGTAGAATTGTAATCAATAGGGAATAAATATCACAAAACGTACTAAACTGGTGTGCTTGTTCATGACTGAAAGGTCATGGTGGTGTCCTGAGTCTTATTAAATGTCTTTGACTAAAGTGAATTGTCTTGTTATGATAAATATTGATGACGTTATTTACATTTTAATTGACATGCTGGTTAGCTATCTCGTCCTAAGGTGTCTTCAATCAGGGTCGAAAGATTCATTGGCCTAAAACGAGTCCCAATGTGTATAAATTAGTCATAAAGGGACGCGTTAACACTGCCATTATGCCCCTCTGCAGGCTCCAGTTACCAGAGAGCCCCCTTCCATCCACCGGGCCCTCTCTGCCCTTGTGTGGTGCCTTCGACCTCAGCCCGCCTCCGGGCCAGCGAAGCACGCCTGCTCATTCTCTTCTGAGTCCTTGCACTACCTCCAACGGATCAGACTCGCTTACCCCGGAGCAGGTGCCTCCTGAGTAGTGTGTTGGGGGATCCTGCCCAACCCCCAATTAATCCTAGGGCTGTCCGCCGCCCCCCCTGTGACCCACTTCCCAGGCCACCCGAAGGGGTCCTTCACCTCGCATATGGGGCCCCGTGCTTCTCAGTCATCCAAGTCCTGCCTGGGGTAGGGCCCACCACAAAGTCCTGTTGCCTGCAGTCTCTCTCAGCGCCCACTAGACCCACCTCCGGGCTCCAGATCTGGATATATCATCCCCTGCCAGCATGTCTCCGTGCCCGGGTACCTGTTGATGTGAGAGGTCTCCAATGCCCCACCAAGCAGGCCCAGGACTTCTACAGGACCGCTCCCCAGGCCGGCTCTTCCAGCAGCTTCGCAGGAACTCGGGAGCAACCCCCTCATCCACGGGGGATCCCCAACCACCACCACTGCCTCCGCTGTCTCACTGCCGCAGACGCCTTCAGCCGTGAGCCGCTCGGCCAGTAAGCTCGCTCCCCGCCGTCCACCGGCCTCAGCAGGCGCTCCACGCACCGTGCGTCATCCCTCAGGTCTCGCCGCCCCTGTCCTTGCTGCTGTTAGGCCCAAGGTCCCCAGCACACCACCTCCTCCTCTCTTGTGGGGCCCCCCTGGCCGCAACCGTCAAGTCATGGGGGGGACCCCCGCAGGGACCACCACAACAGATCCCTGTGCCCATCCGCCATCTTGGGGGCATGTCCAGTGGTGCATTTTTAGAGTAGTCTGGGAAGGGGGGTGTTTTTAAAAGTTTGCAAATTATTTCATGTTTGAATTGTATTTTGTCTTGCATGTTAATGCCAAATGTTAATGATTCCTTGATGTTTCAGTTTAAAAGTGACCAGTGGGTGCAGAGTCCATTGAGGCTTGGATGACTGCCTTTCCTGTTTGGCCTTGGCATTTCCATACATTGTGTGACCCTTGCCCTTTGACGCTTAGGCTGACCTTCCCAGAAGTAATGATGACAGCAGCCTTTTGCCATTTGACACAGGGTGATGGTCAGGATTTCAAGGGTTAGAAAAAACTAATCTGAACTACTGTAGGTGACTGTTTACTTGCCTGTTGTCACACCAACAAAATCCCACTACTGTGATGTAACTACTTGGTGTAAATAGTAATTTCTTTAAACATGAAATGTATTGATACATGTAATTCGTTAACTTTTAAATTTTACACTATTCTGTAAATTAAAGCTTAGCAAAGTAGTTTAACTGAAGGAACAGTCATGTTTCCTTATCTATTAGCTGCAGCATCTGCTAGGCATTCGTTGTTTTTTATTTTTTTATTTACATGATATAAACATATATGAATTGGAGGTTTGTAAACACTTGGAAAATCAGTTAAACTTGGAGGAATACAAACTGATAAATATTGTTTTTTGAAATCACAGTATAACTGGGGGTGTTCAAATATATCTTCATGCCCTAGTATGTATACGCAATTTTACATTATAAACATTCACGAGACTTTCTTTGCACAAAGCTGCATCAAGCCCATAAACTGTTTTCTGGTCACTATCAGGGTGGATAAAGGAGACAAAAGTCTGCAAGAGACAAATGTGGGCCACCTGTCCGTACTGAGTACAGATTGACTGTTGAGAACCTATCCGGCCGCTGTAGCTGGCAGGACCTGAAAGTAAGTTCATTACCGAAACTTGGAATTATAACTTTTTGTACTGAATATCCTTTTTTAGAATCAGTTACTCAGAATGGACCGCCTGTACGTTTAGAATTCAGACTGAAAGTTGAAAACCTATCCAGTCGATGTATCTGGCAGGACTTAAAGTAAGTTTCTTAATGAGAGCTATTGAACTTTATATAAAAAACTGCTTTCGATGTTTTATTCTGCAAGTTGATACTGAAATACAGTGGTTTGCCTGCAAATTGTGCCCGGACTATGTGTAGTCTTGCCCGGAAAGCCCCTTTTAATTTATTTTAAAACGTATGGCTTCATATTCCCGCACTCTGTTGTAATTTCTTCTGCTGGCAACTAGCCAGGTTTTTGCCATTGACACATTTGTGTGCTAGAGGATTGTCCTTTTACCACGGCCAAAGCCCATCCTTTGCGCGGTGCTTTGTCTTTCAGTGGTTGTTTTACTCTGACATTGGGGGTCATTCTAACATTGGCGGGCGGCAGAGGCCGCCCGCCAATGTTCCCCCGTCAAAATACCGCTCCGCGGTCACAAGACCGCTGAGGGTATTTTGAGATTTGCCCTGGGCTGGCGGGCGGCCGCCAAAAGGCCGCCCGCCAGCCCAGGGCAAATCTACCTTCCCACGAGGACGCCGGCTCCGAATGGAGCCGGCGTAGTGGGAAGGTGCGACGGGTGCAGTTGCACCCGTCGCGTATTTCAGTGTCTGCTTTGCAGACACTGAAATACACAGTGGGGCCCACTTACGGGGGCCCCTGCATGGGCATGGGCACTGCAGGGGCCCCCAGGGGCCCCGCGGCACCCCCTACCGCCATCCTGTTCCTGGCGGGAGACCCGCCAGGAACAGGATGGCGGTAGGGGGTGTCAGAATCCCCATGGCTGCGGAGCGCGCTCCACAGCCATGGAGGATTCACCCGAGCAGCGGAAAGTCGGCGGGAGACCGCCGACTTTCCGTTTCTGACCGCGGCTGAACCGCCGCAGTCAGAATGCTCGAGGGAGCACCGCCAGCCTGTTGGCGGTGCTCCCGTGGTCGGTGACCCTGGCGGTCACCGGCCGCCAGGGTCAGAATGACCCCCATTGTCTTCCTGGCATGCTTTCTAATATTCTTTTTTGGTGCTAGTTATATCTACAACTAGTTTAGACTAGAAAGCACTGCCTGTTACGTTGACCTCTGTTTCTCATGGCATGCAATTTTTTTAGTTCGTTTTTAGCGCAAATCAGGATTCAAAGAGCATTGTAGTATTATAGGGCACACTACAGGCAAGTAAAGTGAATGAGAATTGCTCCAACGGTCAGAAAATGTAAAACAGGACGGGAGCACAGAAGGGCTTGGTTAGTTGTAATCTGCAACATTTTATAAAAGTATTATTCTGCTTTGCAGACAGTCAAAAGCATGATGAGCATCATGAGCTGGCGTCAATGTTGTAGGCTGTTTCCCGCTGGGTCAGCGGGAAACTCGTAGTAGGGGCAGCGGGAAGGGGACCGCACTGACGGTAACCTGACTGCGGGACTTTGGTAGACAGCCTTTTCCATCTGCCGAAGTCGTAATTAGGGCCTAAGTGTGATGCCACATTACATACAAGGAAGGTTGGACAGTGTCTTACAAAGGAGCAGGGCATAGAAAATGCACAGATAAAGTTGTATATCATTTAATTTTATTAAATGTATCAGCGTGTTAGACACGTGAAACCTAGAGTGATGCTTAATGAAGCAAGTCTGGACTATTATTTGGGGTGCTTGTAGACAACTCCCTCCATATTATTGCAAAATATTGTACTCTCACTAAAAGAAATGTGTATCATGCAACAAAAGGTTTTAGACTTAGTTTTAATAAAATGGAATTTCTTAGTATTAATGGTTTAACAACTCTGAGTCCAAAAAGTGTTCCATCTGTCTTATTTTGGTTGTACTGTACATGCTTATTCCAGTATTGATTTTGTGGTGTGTATTGAAACTAAAACATGCCTTGAGAGGGCTGGAAGTAGAATCAGCAGATGTGCTGCATCAGCAAAGGAGAAAAGTGCAAAGATGTCTTTTAATGTAAGGTCCTGTTAACCCTCATACTCCAGGGCATAGGTAGCCCACTAATACAAGAGTAGGGACAGTGTCTGAGTGGGTGCAGAGGAGGCAGCATGAGGTGACTGACAGATTGGCCTGCTGCCCTTTTACTGCCAAATATTGAAAGTAGAAGAGCATCATAACAGGCTTTAGATATGCACTGGACATGCCAGATGGTCAGTTGCATTTCTATACATTCCAACATTTTAGACAAGGAAAATTGGAGATTTTCAAAAAAATATTGGAAGAATGTATTTTCCCCATTGACGTCTATTGAAACAGAGACATTTACAGGTGGGAGACAGCAAAAATCAAGCCAGTGTGGCTTTACAAATAGTCTCCTGACTGAATGGGGTACACTGACGTGTGTTTCACCCATATCTAGTGTGCGCAGGGTGCATCTGAAAGGCAGTAGGAAAAGTAGGTTGTGCTTTGGATATATTAGGTAGGGCTCTCGAATCTCACAGGTAAATGCTGTAGGCCGTCTGAATTTAAGGCTCCCGTGCCATCATTGCAGTCCTCCTTTTGTTTATATGGGAAATGAAGCTCAGTAGAAAGGGATCCTTCATTAAAAGCTTTCGTGTCTTTCTAAGTCATAGGAACTATTAGAAAGGGGGGGTCTCTGGTTAACAGTCGGTTAGTACTCTGTCCAAGCAAGGACCCTCACTCTAGTTAGGGCAAGGGAGGTACACAGCTCAGATCACCCTTGCTCACCGCCTTGCTAGCTTGGCACAAGGAGTCAGGCTTATCTTAGAGGCAATGTATTAAGTATTTGTACAAAACACACACAGTAACACAGTTTGAACATCACAAAAAGACTCCACATCAGTTTAGAAAAACAGCCAATATTTATCTAAATTAAACAAGACCAAAACGACAAAATTCCAACATACACAAGCAACGTTATGAATTTTCAAAGATTAAACTTGAATAAAGCACTTATAAACACAAATGCTTCAATTTAGGGTTATTAGGGCATTGTGACGGAGTAGTTCTCAACAATCTGACGCCAATGGCACTGGTCACGAGTTACACAGACCTCCAGGTACAGTACCTTTGGTAAACAAAGAAACAAGCCAGTGCACTGAGTCGGAAAGAAGAAGTGTCGCTGGATCTGGTGCGGCGTCGGTTCCTTACTGCGGAGCAGGGGAGGTAAAGCTGCGTTTTTGCGAAGCGTTGGTTCCTTACATCCTCGCAGGATTGATGTCCGGCCGGTCAAGACACGGTGGGCCGACCTCACAGGGTCGTGGTCACGCCTCGGGGCTGCGGGCGCTGCAGCGGTGTTGGGTGTCACGGATGTCAGTGACACCCACTCGGGACTCACTAAGTCACGGGACGTCAGCAGGGCTGCCGCAGCATCAGGCCTGTGATGTCGGCAGGGTTGTAGCACTCCAGTGGGGACCACAGCTTTGGTTGCACGCGATGTCGTGGACTCAAGCAGCGGCGTCGGTCTGAGTGTCGTCTGGAGCCAGCGCACACTGCTTTTTCTTGTATTTCAACCAGCTTTCACCCCCAGCGGCCCGAGACTGGAGTAGGCACCACCTGACGAGTTAGAATCCACAGCGAATAGACCCAGAGGCTGGTAAGTGAAGTCTTTGCTGCCCCTGAAACTTGTTAACAGGAGGCAATCTCAGTCCAAGCCTTTTGAGACACTTCACCAGCAGGATTGCGGAAAGCAGAATCCAGTTCTCTCCCTCTTAAGCAGAAGCAGCAGCAGGCCAGCACAGCAAAGCAACAGGCAGAGTGGCAGGTCCTCCTCAAGCATCAAATTCTTCTCCTTGGCAGAGGTTCCTCTTGGTCCAGAAGTGATCTAAAGTCTGGCGTATTGGGACTACTACTTAAACCCATTTCTGCCTTTGAAGTAGGCAAACTTCAAAGTTGTTTACATGACCCTGCCTTGCCCTAGCCTGGCCCCAGGCACACACCAGAGGGTCAGAGATTGCATTGTGTGAGGACAGACAGAGCCCTTTCAGGTGCAGGTGTCAGCGCCTCCCTCCCCACTCTAGCCCAAGAGACTCATCAAGATATGTAGGCCACTCCCAAGCTGTCACCGTCTAGAGGGAATTCACAAACAGCCCAACTGTCAGTCTGACCCAGACATGGATTACATAAGCAGGCAGAGGCACAGAACGAATAAGCAAGAAAATGCCCACTTTCTAAAAGTGGCATTTTCAAACAGGCAATTCAAAACCAACTTTACCAAAATATGTATTTTTAAATTGTGAGTTCAGAGACCTCAAACCCCACATCTCTATTTCATCCCAATGGAAACTGCATTTAAAAGATATTTAAAGGCAGTCCCCATGTTAGCCTATGAGAAAGATAAGCCTTGCAATAGAGAAAAACGAATTTGGCAGTAGTTCACCATCAGGACATGCAAAACACATCAGTACATGTCCTACCTTTTAAATAAACTGCACCCTTCCCATTGGACTACCTAGGCCCTGCCTTAAGGGTGACTTACTTGTAATAAAAGAGAAGGTTTAGGCCTGGGAAGTGGGTACACTTGCGAGGTCGAACTGGCAGTGCAAGACTGCACATAGCGCGCTGCTGCCGGGGACTTTTGGATTGAAGGGCAGGAGCCCTTTAAACTACTTTCGCGCTCCCGCAGTCACGGGAAGCGCGCTGCTGCCGGGGACTTTTGGATTGAAGGGCAGGAGCCCTTTAAAGTACTTTCGCGCTCCCGCCGTCGCGGGAAGCGCGCTGCTGCCGGGGACTTTTGGATTGAAGGGCAGGAGCCCTTTTAATTACTTTCACGCTCCCGCCGTCGCGGGAAGCGCGCTGCTGCCGGGGACTTTTGGATTGAAGGGCAGGAGCCCTTTAAAATACTTTCGAGCTCCCGCCGTCGCGGGAAGCGCGCTGCTGCCGGGGACTTTTGGATTGAAGGGCAGGAGCCCTTTAAACTACTTTTGCGCTCCCGCTGCGCGGGCGAAGCCCCGGCCAAGGGCAGGCCCGTCCTTCGCCCGTCATCAACCGGAAGAGGCCGGGCTGGGCCCCCCCCTAACGTCTACTCCTTCCATCTGTGGTATTTCCATCTGGGAGCTGTGTCAGATACTGCGTGAGTTTGTTATTAAATATGGGGAAAAGAAAGACTAATGTTCAGAAGGGGGAAGCCGGGTCCAGCTCCCTTCAGTCCTCCATTACTAGCTATTTATCTTCTGTGGTGGGGGCCATTGAATCTGAACTTGAACATGTAGAAGAAAGGATTGGGGCTGTTCAAAGTACTGTTCAACACCCCCCCTTGGAACCTACCGTTCACATTTCCACCTTTCCAAGAACTGGTCCTTTATCACTGATTTCGCCTCTGAATACCAGTCAGTTGGGCGTCGATATACTCCTCATTACCGACCGAATCAATTCTTCTCCCCTTTTAACTACTCCTCCTCTCGAAAGCTCTTGCTCACAGGCCGATTCTCCTCCTCTGAAGAAGAGGAGAGCCGGGAAAAAGCCCAAAAATACAAAAAAGGCCCTGGGCTCCAAAAAGAAACTACCTACCTTCCCGGCCCAAAGTGACCAACCCCCAATTTCCCTGGTCTCCTTCCCCGAATGCCCTCTGAGTAAGGATGCTTCTGAAGATCGTTCTAATTTTATTGACCAGACACTCAAATCCTTTTGCGCAACTCTAGAGGCAAAAATTACCACTCTGATCGCTAGGAAGCTTGATTGCTTTTGTAATGACATGACCAGGTTTTTATCTAGTTCTTTAAAACCAGGTCCTTTATGTTCGGGAATACATCATAGCCCTGAACCAGCCCACCAATCCACTCCTCCCTCTACTTTGGTACCCCAAGGTGTAAGTATTTCTTCGCTTGATCCACAAGCCGTCTCTGGTCAAGGAACTCATGTTGACAACCCTGTATTAGGGCCGACAAGGGAAGTTTTTTCCTCTAGGACACACGACAAAGGACCAAATAAACTTACTAACCATGCAGACTTTTTACATTTACCACCTGCCTGCAATCCGTACGTTCTGGTTCTCTCAAATGTTCCTCCCCTGGAGTGTTCCAAACAAGAAGATACTCATTCCCTAATTAGAAAAGCTGGTCACTGGTTGAACTCCAATTTCAAACCTAATTGTTTTTATAATGATAAGATTCTCATGGCCCGAAGAGTGAGGAGGGTAGGATATTCCAAGGTATTGGAGGAGGGAGACTATGTCGTTTTAAATTTTGCTAATCCTCGTTCAGTAGACCTTTTTTTGACCAATTTGGGCCACTGTAATATGCCAACTAACAGGATTCAAATACATCCCCTGTGTCATTTTTACGACCCTGTGCTCCTACCAAACCGCACTGTCACTAATTCAAGTATTTATAGACCAGACCCAGAAAGGCTTCAATTACAGGTTACTGTACCCTCTAGCAACCGGTTCTCGACTCTTAGTCGCCTTGACGAGGACGATTGACTATCAGTGATCCACCCCTGTTCTTCTAACAGGAGGAGACCGAAGGCTGGGAACGTCGACGTGGAATGTACCTGGGACACAGGAAAGCCTGAATTGGATCTGAAAGTTCCCATAAATACTAAAGTTCTAATGTCATGTCCTGTGTCTAGACCTTTAACTCTGCTTAGCTGGAACATAGCAGGGCTGCGATCCAAATCTGTCAATTCGGACTGGAAGAGCTTTATTTCCTCCTACGATATAATTTGTCTACAGGAGACCTGGTCCAAAGATACGTTCCTTCTGAACGGTTTCACTTCTCTGTGTCAGCCAGCACTAACCTCTCAAATGGGGAGAGCTAGTGGCGGCCTTTTAGTTCTTGTCTCCGTACATCTTCCGCTTTTAAATGTGTCTTTAATTTGGTCTTCTCTTTATTTCATGGTTGTCTTGGTCTCTATTAGTGGCCTAAAGGATATCCTAATTTTAAATTTTTATAATAACATCCCTCGGGGCCTCCTTATGGGTCATCTGGAAGAGGTATCAGACCTCATAGATTCTTCACATGTTTTGCAGAATAGTGATCTAATTATCATCTGGGTGGGCGATTTCAATACTCCTCTGTGCAGCAAAGAACACATGGTCCTGTGTGCCTTTCCTGCCGAGGGCAGAGAGTCAGCAATTCATTTTAACCATACATCTGAAGGAGATGCCTTAAACCTTTTTACTTCTAAATTTGATCTGGTTCATGTCACCGAGAAATTGGCCCCCGACGCCTGTAATACACCAACCTTTACAGGGAATTTGAGGGGGAGCACTATCGACTTCATACTTATCATCTCCTCTGATTTTTATGTAATTCAAGAATTTAAGATTACGCCTCATTGTGCGAGCGATCATAACCCCCTTAGCATTATATTGGACCTAAAAAAATTCCAGGCACCCAAGAATAAAAGCTTGAGCGCTGCTGCTGTTTATAATCCAAATTGTGGCATACGTCTAAAATGGGACAAAATAGATCCAAAAATTTTTAACCAAGAAATTGTAAGAAGTAGGTCTGATTCGATTCATATGTGTCTGTCCCAGCAGTTAGATTCCGACCGCATAGTGCGTGAATTTGAATCTTTAAGCATTGACATCTCACGCGCCCTGGCGGCGGATAGGCCCGCGAAGGGGCCGGTGGCCCACAGATGGTTCGATTCTGCGTGTTCATCCGCCCATAAAAAACTCAAAGATGCACTTAAAGCAGTTCCTCTCTCCCGTCAACTAGTTAAAATAGCAAGAGCCGATTATAAGGCTGCCATCGACAAACGGAAATCAGAAATTAGGTCTAGGGCCTGTGGCGAACTTTTGGCTGCATCTGAGCAGAAGGATACTTCTAAATTCTGGAAAGTGATAAATCACTCTTACTTTTCTGGTAACCACTCTTTGGCCAATTAATGTTTTATTGCTGAGGACGTCTGGTTAACTCATTTTAGGAAAGTTTTCTGTTCAGAAACTTATGAGAATTTGTATGTAAATCCTTCTGCACCTTTTATTTTAGACTCCAAAACTAAGGCCCCAAACATTATTTTTGACCTCTATGAGGTCAAAAATGCCATTGATAGATCAAGGCAGGGAAAAGCTCCTGGCCCCGATGGGGTTCCCACTGATCTTTTTAAATCAGAAATTGATCTTTGGGGTCCGTTAGTTACTAATGTGTTGAATAGTGTGGTAAATAGTAACGTGCCCCTCTAATGGAAATCGGCTATTATTGTTCCTATCTTCAAAAAAGGAAATAGACAAGATCCTTCTTGTTACAGACCAATTTCTCTTATCGATTCGACTGCAAAGATTTTAGGTAGCGTGATCCTGTCCCGTTTAGAAGTTTGGGTGTCCGAGGCCCAGATTTTATCTCCTATTCAATTTGGTTTCAGACCTGGTGTAGGCACAGTTGAGCAAGTCTTAAACTTGCAGCTGATACTCAGCAAATACGTGACAGTCAAAAAAGAGTCGATTCACATGGCTTTCATTGATCTAACCAGTGCCTTCGATATGGTTAATAGGTCAAAGTTATGGCAAATTTTGGAAGCCTTAGGCTGCGATCCGCCTCTATTGGAGCTTATCAAACGCCTACACACAGACCTAACGATTTCTGTTCAGGCCGGCTCACATGGGCAGAGAACCTCCCCCATCCCGTCAACTAGGGGGGAAAGGCAGGGATGTATCTTAGCCCCTTTTCTGATTTACATTAATGGGCTCTATGATTCACTGTTAAAACATGCAAAGGATATACTGAAGATGGGCCAGAGACAACTTCCAGTTTTATTATACGCTGACGATGCAGTTTTAATTGCTCGTACTGCAAACGGTTTACAGGGACTACTGGATGTATTTTATGATTTTATGTTGAACCTTGATCTGAAAGTAAATTACCCCAAGACTTTCGTTATGACTTGTGGCCCACGTAATACAAAGTCTAAACAATTTACTATGGGAGGGCACACCCTTATTAAGGTCAAAGAATTTTGTTATCTAGGCATGTACATGAGTTCTTCCTTGTCCTGGAAGACACACATTAATTTTAAGCTCCAACAGTTGATAAGGAACAACGAAGCAATTTTTTGCTTTTCAAATAAATTAGGTCACAGACCCCCTGCACAGTTGAAAACTCTTTACAATTCCAAATGCACTGCATCAGTCCTTTATGGGGCAGGCGTCTGGGGCTATAATAAAATACCGTCTCTTCAGAGTGTTGAGAATAAATTCCTGCGCAGATTATTGTTGGTTCCAAAATGCACCGCAAATATAATCTGCCATGAAGAACTTGGTCAGTGCTTTTTGGAGGATAGGGTTTTTATGGCCCCCCTACTGCTCTGGATTAGATGTTGGTCAAACCCTATGGCAAGTTTGGTCCAAGACTGTATCTCTGATTGTCTACAATTGGAAAATTCAAATAGGATTCCCTGGCTTATGTTTCTGCAAAACTCTTTTGAGAACCTAGGGCTTAGATACATGTTTGATGATCCTCATTTGTTAACCACAAACTCTAGGTCTGTCTTGAAGTCTACTTACTCCAAGCACATATCAGAGCAGAGATTTTATAGTTCCCTGAAATTGAAATCTTTTGATTCCTACTCTCGGATTGTGACTGTTCCATGCCTTGAACCCTATTTGACTTGGTTTTCAAGTTTTAGAACAATTTCTTTTTTAACGCTTTTTAGACTTAATCTAATTCATTTTAAGGTAGCTTTCCCCGAACCATGTTTCTGGAAAAAGGACTTACCACTTTGTCCCTGTGACTCCAAATCAACTCAGAGCACTTTGCACTTTTTTCTTTTTTGCCCTTTATACGCTGCTCCTAGAGGGGCCTTTATTTTACCCACGTTACGCCTTCTTAGACCCATTCATTTTAAGGAAGCCCTACTATATCTTCAGAGATTGCCTGATATTCAAATTTGTCATCATGTATTAGACTTCGTCACAGCTTCTTTAAGTATTAGGAAAAGGCCTACTCTTTTTTAAAATTTTATGTACGTACAGTATATCATTTTAAAGCTAATATTTGTACTTTCTGACTTTGTGATTTTTAATCATGTCTTGTATATTTATCTATGTATGTCAAGGGGTTTCAGAATGGATGCTCATGTGGTGTTTTCAGCAATGGTTTTAAGTTTTATTTTTTACTACTTATAGATCGGTAAATGTGTCTTGGTTTGTACTTTTATGGCAATTGCCGAATAAAGTTATTTCACTGACTGACTGACTGACTGCACATACAGACACTGCAGTGGCAGGTCTGAGGCATGTTTACAGGGCTACTCATGTGGGTGGCACAGTCAGTGCTGCAGGCCCACTAGTAGCATTTGATTTACAGACTCTGGGCACCTCTACTGCACTTTACTAGGGACTTACTAGTAAATCAAATATGCCAATCATGTATAACCAAGCCCCAGTATAATGTAGACACAGAGCATATGCACTTTAGCACTGATTAGGAGTGGTAAAGTGCCTAGAGTCCTAAAACCAACAAAAACTGGTCAGATAAAATAGGAGGAAGAGGCAAAAAGTTTGGGGATGACACTGTTAAAAGGGCCAGGTCCAACAGGAATGTTGTCAGTATTATAATGAAGACATGTTTCTTACTTGCACCTGCTTTTAACACCACTGGCAGTTAAGCAATGAGCATTGAAGTAGTGGGTATACACTGTGGTAGCAGAGTTCCAGCTTCAATGTTGTCTTTGCCAGTACAGTATATGATTGGAGGGGTAAGGTGAGGACAAAACTGGGCATCACAAGATAGGATGGCAGCCCTAAAGTGACGCAAAATGTTGGGCCATGAAAGCGAGACAAAGCAAGCAGCTGAGCCATCAGCATTGGGTACTATGTAGTGCAGAGAAGTCAAGTGCTTCTCTGTCAGTGTAGGGAGGTTATGTGGAGTGGATGCCAAGAGAAGGTGGGTTGTTGTCAGACAATCATAGTAAAGCCATCTGCACTTTAGGGAGTCACCAAGTAGAAAGGGTCATAAGGACCCAGAGCAGGGCATATCAGATGAGTATCACTTGCCAGTCCAAACTCTCTGTGTGACCTAAAACACAATGACAACAGAAGGGACCCCATGATCAGGGGCTAAACAAGAATGTTGTAGTCCTCGAGGGAGAAGCAACACTTTTTCCATTTTTCTCCATCTGCAGAGGGAAACTGTACTGTTAGTATTTTGTGGAGTCACCTAGCTCGCTAAGTCAACTAGCTACGCGTTAAGCTATGGATGAAATGCTGAGGGAGAACTCTTGACAAGTGCTGAGCAGCTGCTGGAGTAAATGGTTGTTGAGAGGGGGTTCTCACAACCCTGGGCTGTTCGGATGAATAAAGCAGTTGAAATTCTGCTACTGCATTTGAGTTATCATTTCAAGTTTAGAGATGAGTTGTTCAAACAGCCTTCGGATCTTCGCATGTTCATTTTCCAATATCTTCACATTTAAAGACATTTCTACACTGCAGTGTTAACTTGAGACAGAATGATTCTTCAGAAACTTAATGTCCATTGTTGAAGCATTAGTGGTGTCGGATTAAAATTTCCTTTTTTGCACCACTGTAGCATTTGCTTAGAGACTACTTTTTCCTTAGTCTAAGAGTATTTGACCAGAGAGCTGGATGTTTTCAGTTGTTCCACTATGTTTCTGTATACAGGGCTGTAAATCATGTTCTTTTCTGGTTACATGTGCTGTGCTTTCTAAGAGCAAGGTCGAATGTTAGGGACTGTTTTCTGAGGGCGTCTATTTCCGCTCCCTGCTGCGCAAAGACAATCATTTATTTACATTGATTTCCTTATGAGCTGCTGATGCGCACAAAAATCACTACTGCTACAATTTTTAATGTATATTGCCCCAATTTAAGATGGCAGCCGCACATCATGCGTGATGACGTCATGAACATCATGATGAGGCCGACACTTTTTTTTTGTGTTGCTTGTTTATACTTGTTGTGGAATAGAATTATAATGGAGATTACAATGCCTTGAGCAGTCTGTCAGAGGACAGCTGCTGTGGGCAAAGGAATCGCGCAGACTTGTTTCCTGTGTACGTACAGAGTTTCCTCAATACAGACAGAGCTTCGCTATAACTCTGCTTGTGTGTCCTGCTTGGTGTGTAGCCTGGATGCACACGTGCTACAACGCCATTCTGCAGCAAAAGTTGTGGTCTTGACACATCAACTTCTGTACTTGAGTCTACTTCTATGTCTATGGGTGTTCTTTGCTCGATGTAAATGATGAGACTACTCATGCAAGAGCTGTCTATGAGCTGCTATAACATGCCAGAGCATGCAATACAATACGAAACACTCACAGTGACATGGCAGTTCATCTATTGCCTGAATAAATATATATAATTTTTACAGAGGTGATATCAAACAGGATGGCCCCTAAGAGATCTACCTCTAATGCACAATCGGTGTAGTGTTTTGAATACCCCATGGAGATGACGTATGTCATGTGAGCATGAACATGAATGTTCGAACTACATTACCAATGTGCAGCCTAATCTGAGATGATGTCAGTGAGAGAAAGAAGGGATGCCAGAGTTCAGATGTGGCACAGAAAGGTAAGGGGCACAAAACCCTCAGCTCTCCTTGACAGGCAGACCCATTATGTCACTGGGTATTTCGGATCTCAGGTTAAACTCCAGTGCACCTGCTTGCATCAATACCAAGGGGCCTGAACATCGCTGTAATATTGACAGAGCCTAGTCTATTCTGATCCTTGGTGAAAGATCAATACTCTCTCTATGATAATGAATGTGCAATTAAAATACTAGTCGCTATGTGGCTTGCCTGATGGTCCTACACGCATGCACAGTCTTGCACCGAAACACAAGTAGTTACCAGAAAGGTCCTATCATGTGCAGAGCCCTGAGACTGGTTACTCTAGCCCCCATGGCATGCGTCTGTCCCCTGCATTTGACAATTTTTTTCATACAGTGTGCTAGCAACCATCCATAACTGTGAAAGTAACACTGCTCAGGCCTCGCACATAAATTACTCACATTAGCACATAAACGCTTTTGCTGGTGCGTACAAACAATGATATAACCTATTGCACTCAACAGTTCTTTCCACTTGTAGACTGCTGGTTTCAGCCTCCACTCTCTCCACGGTGCTATGAGCAATGTCGTAAGATATATTCTACACACTACAGACAGTGTTGGTGTGTTACTGTTAGAGAGCAAACATTATTAATAGAAATGAATCACTAAAATGCAATGTGAACTAACGTATTTAAAGGCCTACCTGAAAAATGTGCGTGAAAAAAAATAAACATACAGCTTTAAAAAGTGATCGACATGGTGTCCACCACAACATGTTTTATGTGAATATAATATCTAATTAAAATGTATTTTGTTTAATGATAACTATATGTACTGGAAGAAGATGAATTATTAATGTATTATAAATGAAGGGTTTGAAATTACTAGAAATTCTTTATCCTTTGTGTTTAGCTTTAGTTAAAAGGCCTGCATTTTAGCATTTTCTAGAAGCACCATGTTCAAATGTTGCTGACTTCACTGAAATGTTTTGAAATCAGTTCATTAAACATCCTTTGTGACCTGCACAGTGGAAATGTCTGTTCTGCTATGGTGCTCATGTCATATTTCCCCAAGATAGTAAGTTTTAACAATGGGTTTCAGTGCTCAATGTCATGTTTTATGTTGCTTTTTTAAAATTGTAATATTTTACGGAAGCTGTCAACCGGAGAGGAGCATAAAAAGAAGTAATGGAGATACACCTAAAGCACAGATGAAAGTTTATTGGCTGTGCACTAACTCACCTCCTAGTCTTGTCCAATAGAGACCTAGCTAGTAACTTTTTGGAACTTTAATATAGCAATGTTTTAGGTGATGTAAGTCAGTTCGTGCTCCGGTTATTGTGCTGAGCTTGTTATGAGTTAGATGTGTTTCTGTCTTTTCTTATGACTCTAACAGTTCAGACACATCAGGCCACATTATTACTGAACTGTTGCCTCAATCATGTTCATGTTCCTGATGCTGC
The DNA here is from genome assembly GCF_031143425.1 of Pleurodeles waltl. Classification (NCBI taxonomy): domain Eukaryota; kingdom Metazoa; phylum Chordata; class Amphibia; order Caudata; family Salamandridae; genus Pleurodeles; species Pleurodeles waltl. Next base: position 1,145,449,693 of record NC_090440.1, read on the forward strand.
TCTCTGAAGACGTGCAGTTCCTGTGCTCTGCTGAAGCATAATCTTGCTGTCTCATTTAGGAGACGTGTAACCAATGTGCATTTATTTTTCCTTTGCTGGTTTTCCCTTTAGAAATCCAACTGCATGTTTTTGGTTAGCGCCATAGTTAGATGTTTTTCAAATTAATTTTTGTCTTATTTTTATTTTTGCATGAAGCCCACACATGCTTTTCAAATTATTAGAGTAATAGTTAGGAATGGCTGACCTAATATTTGTTTTTGAATGTTTATTAATTTTTTTGATTAATTCAACTGCACAAACTAAGGGCCTGATTTATGAAAAGTTAGCACCGCCTTTGCCTCATTTTATGACGCAAAGGTGGCACTAACTTTTCATAAATCAGGCCCTAAATGTATGCTGTTTCTATTTTTCACTTAATTCTGTTGTTATTCTATGCTGTTCTCTTGGAGTGTTTAATGTTAAATACATTGGCAAAATTGAGATTCTTTACACGTTTTGGACAACCTTTATTGTTTCTGTACTTTTATAATTTGGTTTTGAGCATAATCTACGTGACTTTACCATTGTCAATTTAAAGGCAATAAATGTTTAAACTTTACTAAACTGGTGGGGTTATTCATGGCCACATATGGCATGGTTTGTTTAAATTACTGACTCTTTATTGCATATTTTGTTATTGTGTGATGGCTATTAGTTCTCATTGTTTGATTGGATGTTCTCTTACTCCTGTCTGAGTCAAAAGATTTGAGTCAACCTCTGAGGGTGGTAGATGTGACTGCCCTTTTACGTGTCACCTTATAATAAAAATGTAAAATAACATAAGGTCACACACCCACATTACCTACGCATCAATCCACCAAACCTTTACCCCTTCTCACCTTAGCAAACACCAGACCAATGCCGCAATCTCATTGGTGAAGAGACTGGTGCTCGAATAGCTTTATGTCTCATCTGGTCTCTAGCTGCTATGCCTAGGTTGAGCATTTTAGCACAAGACTTGGAGAAAATTAAGGTTCTTAACCAGTTGATAAAAGCTTGTTTCAATTTGATGATTTTCCTAAAGTAAAAAAGAAGTAATCTAAATATACAGAAGCATGGCATAAGTGCATTTCCATCATATCAGAGAAATATTTAGTGCGTGAAGATGTATTTTCAAACAGTGAACCTTTGTCTGCTGTGCTTCCAGACTCAGGCTACATCCTGTTGACAATGAACAGTGAATTAAAAATGTACAGCTGGTGGCTTTTGTTTAGCAGCTACCTATTAATTAGCCGATTTAGACTCATGGATTAGCACTTAAATAGATTAAAAGTTCAGTGATATTTTACACTCCTCCCGTGTTTGCAGAGGCATGGTGGTAATTGTCCTTGAACAAAGGGTAGTAAGGCCCAGCAAATGGGTGCAACTGCGGTTTGCATAAATAATCCCTTTACATTAGTACGCAGGGTGATAATTGAGCGCAAAAAGTAGTGGCTCGTGTTTCAAGTGTTGTTTGCTGACACCTGTCAGTGGCCTAGCATTTTTGTGTTAGACTGATCATTGTTGGAAACACTTGGTTAAAGTCGAATCCACTCTGTAACCACGTACTGGAACTAAAAATAATAAAATCATGCTGAAGGGCATGTAAGTAACATCCATAGAGACTGCAGGTGGTGGGGGCAGGGTGGAAGCGAGGCATTTGCATCTTTCTTGTGTTTGGATGTTTCGAGGGATGTTGTACCAGCTGAATGCTGCAAACGGCAGTGAATAATGCAGTTGCCCTGATCCCACTTGGATCAAAAATCATGGTGGTATGATGTAATAGTACTAGACGTTACGAATCATTGGTTCCACCATGATCCTCATATGTTAGCAATGGACGATTCAAGCTGGGCATCTTCTGTACGGTTTTATCTGTTATTAAGCACCACAGACTTGCACGCTCTTGAGAGAGAGGCTTGTATGATCCTGTAAGAAAATATTGTAAAATGCTGTGAAATCGGCTTGTGCCTTTCTCGATTACTGGTTTGCGTGATTCTGTAAATAAGACTAGTATGATTGTGCACACAGGCTTGCATGACCCATCTGTGGCAGTCTTGTGTATGATAGTCTATTATTTTTTTAAAAACATGTGTAGGTGAATGTATTACAAATGTATGATTCTGCAAGATAGCATTATATAATCTTGCAGGACGGTTGTGCATGGTTCTATAAAACATCCATGTATGATTCTACACGACAGCATTGTATAATCTTGTAGGATGGGTGTGCATGATTCTATTAAATATTTCTGTATGATTCTGTGAGGCTCATAGAATAATCTTGTAAAATGGGTATGCAAGATTCTATGAAATATCCCTGGATGATTCTGTAAAGCGCCATTGTATAATCTGGTAAAATGGATGTGCAGGGTCAAAAACTATTCATGAATCTACGAGGCAGCATTGGATAATCTAGTAAAATGGGTGTGCATGATTCTATAAAACAGCCTTTTTTGGTCGAGGGTGCAAGCGCTTCAGACCTGTTGTCATGTACTCTGTGGGCTTTAACCACACCATTCTTATGCCCATCGTTCCTGGGCTTGCCTTTCAAAAATCTCTTGATTTCATTGCTAAATGCTTTATGCTTGTCCCGCCTTAAGGCTGTTTATTACGCCTTCCACAGCAACCCTGTTACTTGGTTAATTGCACGATTGCCGATATGCTTTACTGTGACCTAACTACTTTTTTCTTTTGTCTCTCCCTTTTGCACTACAAGGAACTTTCAAGTCTTATATAGCGCAAACTCAATATGCAGTATTTGAGCGCTTTGCATGACTTTCACTAACTTCACATTGTTTCTTTTGTTTCTCCTTGGCTCTTCATGGCACTTTCAAGTTTTACACAGCACAAACTTGATAGGCAGTATTGGAGAGCTTTGCATGACTACCAGTTACTTCACATTGTTTCTTTTGTTTGTCTTTTGCGCTCCAAGGCGGCCATAGTGCTTTCAAGTTTTTGCACAGACTTGATCTGCAGTATTGGAGCGATTTGCGTTGTTTCTTTTGTCTCCCCTTTGCGCTGCATGGTGCTTTCAATTCTTATATAGCGCAAACTCAATCGCAGTATTCGAGCGCTTTGCAAGACTACAACTTACTTCACATTGTTTCTTTTGTTTCTCTTTGTCGCTCCATGGACTTTCAAGTTTTACACAGTGTGAACTTGATCTGCAGTATTAGAGTGCTTCATGTGACTGCTTGCTACTTCACATTGTTTCTTTTTTTCCTCCTTTTCGCTTCAAGGCGGCCATGGCGTTTTCAGGTTTTATACATCACAAACTCGATCAGCAGTATTGGAGCACTGTCTCCCCTTCGCGCTCCATGGTGCTTTCAAGTCTTATATACCGCAAACTCAGTTGACAGTATTGGAGCGCTTTGCATGACTACCACTTACTTCACATTGTTTCTTTTGTTTCTGCTTGGCTCTCCATGGCGCTTTCAAGTTTTATACAGTGCAAACTCGATCAGCAGTATTGGAGCACTTTGCATGACTACCAGTTACTTCACATTGTTTCTTTTATTTCTCCTTCACATTCCAAGGCGGCCATGGTGCTTTCAAGTTTTACACATCACAAACTCGATCAGCAGTATTGGAGCACTTTGCATTTTTTCTTTTGTCTCCCCTTCGCGCTCCATGGTGCTTTGAAAGTCTTATATAGCGCAAACTCAATTGACAGTATTGGAGCGCTTTGCATGACTACCACTTACTTCACATTGTTTCTTTTGTTTCTTCTTGGCTCTCCATAGCGCTTTCAAGTTTTATACAGTGCAAACTCGATCAGCAGTATTGGAGCGCTTTGAATGAATACCAGTTACTTCACATTGTTTCTTTTGTTTCTCCCTCACATTCCAAGGCGGCCATGGTGCTTTCAAGTTTTACACAGCACAAACTTGATGGGCAGTATTGGAGCACACTGCATTGTTTCTTTTGTCTCTCCTTCGTGCTCCATGGCGGCCATGGCACTTTCAAGTAGTTACCTCACGTCACAGTTATGGAAAGGACAGTGCATCCCGTTTGCGCACAGCTTACAAAATTGCAGCACAAAACTTGTTTAACTAGTTAAGCACTTTCATGTTCTTCATGATTGTGTAGTGCTGTAATACTCTATCCTCGACAATTCTTGTTTCACTCTTTCTCATTACAAGTTCCCTTTTGTCATACATGGTCTTGCAGAGCTGCTTCCTTAGTCGAATTATGAGGCAGGAAAGGACCAAATTATGAGGTGGGGTTGACCAATTAAATGTGGCAAAAAAGTCCAATTATGTATTTACAACGCCAATAATTCTAACTCTTGCAAATGCGAGACCTATTACATTGCAAATGATTGTTGCTAGTGGTTTTGGAGTTGTGCTCACCAACTGTCACACATTCCTTGTTTCTCGCTGTTGCCTGAGACAAGATCCTGCGCACCCAGGGGCAGACTTATGAAAAGTGGTCCATGATGTCATGATGCAGCACCTTTCTTGTGCCCCATTGCGCGTTCCTAACGTCACCACGTGTGCACCGTATTTATGATATGGTGCACATTAGGGAACTAGCGACAACAAAAATATATTGATGCTAATCCTGCAAAGCAAAGGAGGCACATTACAAACAATGGGAGCCTCATTTTAACACCGGCCTTAGGCAGGCGTTAAAAATGATGCTAAAAATGGGGCAATGAAATCTCATATATTCCACTGCAACATTTTTCTGGGCCTTCTAATGCCAGAATGCCCCCCATGCAAACATTGTGCCTGGTGCAGGCATAATGTGGTGCAAGGGTTTATGAAGTGGCGCAATGCGTGCATTGCCCTACTTTCTAAATATGGTGCAACACTTTTGCCAACCCAACGCCACATTAGCATCAGAAAAATGACACTAATGTGGATCAAGGTGGCGCAAGGGACTTCTTTAATCTGGCCCCCTGTATTTTACATAACTTTCACTTCACTATGTAGAAGCTCCTCCTGCAAATTGTTACCAGGTTGGACTCCACGTCATTCTGGAAGCTGCCGCTTTGGATGGTCCTCTTAGTAGTTTGGCAAAGTTTTATAAATCTTCAAATCCTTCTAACAAGGCAAGCCTCTGCTCTACATTGGTCTCTGGAAAAATGACAGCATAAGTGTGCTATACTGAGGTAACGTTTGATGCTTTACTACCTGAATATACTGGTTCTATTTTACCACATACTACTAAATTAAAGGCACCTTCACTTTAACCACATGGATACAATGAATCTAATTCATGCTCAGGGCCATGAATACCCACTGTTTAATTTGTTTTTCAAACAGGTTAGCTTCACCACTTTATTTGGAATTGTCAGAAAAAATACTTGGGGCTAGATTTAATAAGGCCCTTGCGCCACCTTGTGGCACATTAGCATAATTTTTCTGACGCTAATGGGGCATTGGTTCAGCAAAAACTCAGCGCCATATTTACAAAATGGCGAAGTGCACACATTGCGCCACTTCGTAAAACCTTGCGCCACGAGGGGCGTGGCCACGGGCGTCAAGATGGCGGTCGCACTCTAAGAGTGCTCCGGACCCCTCCGTCATCCGCCTAAATCCACTGCCATAATCGATCCTGTTTGTCCCAACCGGGACTCGAGGGGTGTGTTGGTGGCCCCCTGATCCCCGGTGCCTCAAAAATCCGGGGCGCGGGAGTGCCTGCTGCCGCTGGTGGGCGGCGCCGATTGGAGGGCCGGACCGCGCCGAGGTGAGATTCGCCCTACGGCCGAGATAGCCGGGTGAACAGCGTACGGGCCCCGACCGGAGGAGGCCGACCGGGGCTGCCGGAGCAGCGCCGAGGGCGACACACCACCCATCACGCCTGAAGAGGGACCATCCGGGGGACTGCAGGCGCGACCAGCGGCACCGGGGATGGATGGCTCCGGGGCGGGCCGGCGTCATGGATCGGCGGGCCGGGGGCCGCAGGCCCGAGCGCCGATGCACTGATTCGGGCAAAGCGACTCCAGGTAGGAAGCATAGAGGGGCGCATGCAGGGATTCCGCGCCCTCTGGGCCCCAAGAGACACTAACGCACACCAATCAGAGGGAGTCGACTGGGCCTGTAACCCGGAGCCTGAGATTGCTGGTCATTGGCGACAAATCGGGGGGGCCCCCTCCCCCGCCACAGAAGATCATCCGCTGCCCCCCCCTCCCCACAAAAATGTGAAGCACCGAAGCGCACCTCCTCTGGAACGGGAACGAGAGCGGGGGAGCGACTGGAGGCAAGGGCCCTGAGGATCCTGGAGCCTGCACCCGAGGGGACACCGAAAGGGCAAGAAAGACGGGCGTGAGCCCGGGAATGGCCCAGGGTCGACGCTGTCCAGCGCCTGCAGGGACACCAGGTCCCATGGACTCATCATGAGTGCGCCACGATAACGATAACTGGACAAGCTTCAATCCCTGGGACATACCGCGGGGGGACAGGTGATCCCACCCCCGCCTGCGGATCCAGTGAAGACCTGCGGAGTGGCCGCCCCGAACCGGACCCCCGACCCGTATCGTGGATACACACCGCTCCCACCAGACCGCGCTGGCGCTTCCTTGGCCCATCGGACAACATGGGTAAAGATAGAGCCGCCAAACAGACGCAGCCATCCCAGCAGAGGATCGACCAATTTACCACGCCAACGGTCCCCAGAACCGGAGGCGATGCACCGCTCAATGAACAGACTGCAGACAGGGTCAGTGCTATCCTTCTCGCAATACAAACATCGCAACGGGCAGTAGAAACCAAGATTGGTGAGGTGAGGGAAGAGATGGGCCTCGTAAGACAAGATCTTAGAAATGCGGTGGGCCGAATTACGGAGGTGGAGAACCGTGTCTCTCAGACAGAGGATGACTTGGCTGACCTTAGAACCAAGGTAGCTCAGCTGCAGACTAGGACCGGCGAACTCCACCGCAGAGCGGAAGACGCAGAGAACCGCTCCAGACGCAACAACTTACGCTTCGTGGGTGTCCCGGAGGGGGCGGAAGATGGCAAAGCTACAGAGTTTCTAGAAAACTGGATTAAATCCTGGATGCCGGAGAACACTCTTTCACCTTGGTTCGCGATTGAGAGAGCGCATAGAGCCCTGGCCCCGCGGCCCCCCCCGGGTGGCCCCCGAAGGCCCATGATAGCGCGCTTCCTTAACTTTAAAGACCGTGATGCAATCCTCAGGTAAGCCAGGCGCTCCCCTGACCTCCTCTGGGACAACCAGAAAATCTTGGTCTTTCCGGACTACACTCGAGAAGTTCAAACCAAACGCCGATCGTATGAACAGGTGAAACAAAAACTGAGAGCGATGCAGCTCTCTTATATGCTCCTCTTCCCAGCTCGCCTTAAAGTAATCCTTGCCGGCAAAGCACACTTCTTCGAGTCACCTGAGGAGGCATGGGACTGGTTGACGGAAGAAGGTATCGGAAACCAAAGGGGTCCAACTAACCCGTCTGGAAGCCTCCGGACGACACGTCCAAGCATGCAGGAGATCGAGCGGAAAGGTCGAAAGCGAACTAGATCCAGAGGAGGAAGGCTGAAGAACTCTAATACCCAAACAGTCGAGAATAATGATCCGATCCTGACCCCCACACCGGGGGAGGGACCAGCGGCTCAACCTGGAGACCAGACCTCGAGGGAGGAGCAGCGAGTGGACCGTTTGAGCCAGTCTCCCGAACTTGATTGACTCTAATCTTCGTGCGCTGAGCTTCTTCTGCATTGGTCAACACTAACAGAACTAGATGGTGTCCACGTGATTGGTGCGCTGCACGCCCGCGGCAGTACTATGCCAAGCACCCCAACAACTTTATTACGGACAGGGACTTTTCATTAATCAACTGCAATTGATCCGACACACAGGAGGGGTCCACCACTCCACTCGATGGCAGTCTGCACGGCTGCGTTGGCCCCGTTGGGCAGTAGGGCGACAGATGCTTCAAGGGTAGAAGTATGGGGTGGGGGGGAGTTGGGAAGTTTAAAGCTCACGTTAGGGCTTAGTGAATGGTTTGTGATAAGTTACTATAGCAATACATACACCCACCGCATAGATCCCTTCCACTCAAGGTGCCTATCTCTGGCCCTCTGGTCAGGTCTCCGAATCCCTGTAACGCAACTATGGCACACATGGTTCCCGCACTGACACAGATTCTCTCATGGAATGTTAATGGCCTCTTAGATAAAATCAAAAGATCTGCAGTGTTCAACACCCTGCGCAGGTATGCCCCTTCAGTGGTCCACTTGCAGGAAACCCACCTATTGGGAACTAAATGCCCTATCCTAGCACGGGGAGGGTTTGACAAAGCTTTCCATGCAGGTTTCTCGAGAGGTTCCAGAGGGGTGGCCATCTTATTCCATCGTTCATTACCCATAGTGATTACAGCCACACAGTCAGACCCACAGGGTAGATTTGTAACAGTAACCGGTATACTACATGGGTCACCAATAAATTTCATATGTGTGTACGCTCCCCCAACTGGCTTTGACATATTCCTATCAACTCTCCGCCGGACGATTGTAGGTCTCCCACAGGGGCTCACACTTATTGGAGGGGACTTTAATTTGGTCCTAGATCCTAAGATAGACGTATCCGGACCAAGTTCTTCCACCCGAGTAGGGAGAGCAGCCAAATTAAAAGGTTGGGCAACGAGTCTAGCCCTGTGCGACGTTTGGAGGACATGGCACCCCAAAACACGACAATACACACACACTTCAGCGGCTCACCAATCTCAGGCAAGAATTGATCTGGTGCTCATGCCCGCCCTGGATGTTCCTAGAGTCACTGGCGCTGAGGTATTATCTCGGGGAGTCTCGGATCACTCTCCAGTCAGAATCCGAATAGGGGACATAGCCCCAAATCAGCGTCCCATGTGGCGCATGAACGCATGGTACTTGCAGAATAACGAATTCATTCTTGAAATAAGAGACCACCTCACTCAGTACTTTGCGCAAAATCTGGGGTCTGTACAATCCCTAGGCATAGTTTGGGCGGCTTGTAAAGCCACACTCAGAGGCTATGCCAAGTACCGTGTGCGCGCTCGCGAACGAGCTCGAGAATTACAAGTGACAACCCTTGAAGCCAAAGCCCTGGCCCTGGAGCAGTCAGGGACTACAGTGGCATCAGCATCTGCCTTGAGGCGTTTAACAATGGTTAGAGAAGAAATAAGACAACTGGTGTTCGAAGCCGTGAAACACACATGGAGGGCGTCGGCGGCTCGTGTGTATGGATGGGGCGATAAAAATGGCAAACTCCTGCACTGGCTGGCCTCACGGCTGCTAGCCGACAGAGTTATCCCGGAGGTCGCGGACGGGGCGGGCTCAATTGCGAGGACCCCCTGGGAAATCGCTAAGAGCTTTGCCTCATACTACGCCCAGCTATACGCTGAGCGCCCCCGCCCGCAAATTGAAAGGGAGTCTCCCCTACTAGACGACATAATCCTCCCTAAAATCCCGCAGACAGTCAAGGAGGTCCTGGAGGAACCCATAACTCTGGCCGAAATAACAACGGCCATGTCCAGGCTAGCATCGGGCAAAACTCCTGGGCCGGATGGCTTTCCAGCCGAGCTCTACAGCAAATGTGGGGACATTTTAGGTCCTCATCTGCTTAACATGTTTATCGAAGCAACAGAAAAAGGACGCTTCCCCGCAGAAATAGACCAGGCCACAATAGTGGTGATTCCGAAGACGAGCCCACCGGCGCCCGACCGATCAGCCTATAGGCCCATCTCCCTGATAAATGCGGAAATTAAAGTGCTCTCAACATTACTGGACAATAGGATAAGGGAAGTGCTCCCCTCGCTAGTACATCCAGACCAGTGCGGCTTCATGCCCTCACGCAGCACTAGACATTGCATTAGAAGGTTGCACAATGCCCTAGCTCGACGTGACACCTTGACCAGGTCCCCCCTTGTGCTCCTGCTAATAGATTTTGAGAAAGCCTTTGACACTGTGGACTGGACGTACCTAGAACACGTCTTAAAGAAAAACGGTTTTGGACCTAAGTTCCGAAACCTAGTAAAACTACTTTACTCCGACCCGACTGCTCGTATTCAGGTGAACGGGGTGTCATCCGATCCATTCCCCATCTGTCGCGGGACCCGCCAGGGTTGCCCCCTATCACCGTTACTCTTCGCCCTGGCAATTGAGCCCCTGGCAAAATTGCTGAGAGAAGACCCACTGATAACAGGCTGGGTATGGCCTACGGGTCCAGAGGACAGAGTGGCATTGTATGCTGATGACCTCCTCCTTTACCTCTCCAACCCGACAATGAGCGGCCCGCGGGTCCTAGAACTCCTAGAGCTCTTCTCACAAGCCTCGGGGCTTACCCTGAACGCTAACAAATACCTACTGATCCCACTACACCCCTCGAGAGACTGTGTTAGCTGGCAGGACAACATCCCAATCCGCCGCAATAGTTTTAAATATCTGGGCGTCCACATAGCCCTGCTCCCAGAGCTAGCCTGGGAACTGAACATCACACCGCTTCTTAAAAACTCTAGGAAGGACCTCCAACGCTGGCGGAATCTACCACTCAACACGTTGGGGAGAATAGCTCTATACAAAATGATGGTACTCCCCAGATTCCTATACCAACTACAAAACTTCCCGCACCTAATCCCTCGGAAATGGTTCAACGAGGTCGAGGCTATTGCACGCCAATTTTTGTGGCATGGCTCGCGCCCCAAACTAGCTCTAGCCACGTGTCAAAGAAACGTCTATGACGGGGGATTGGGGATGTCTAACATTTATTTCTACTACCTAGCTATGCGTCTACTAGTGATTAACGACTGGCTAGCCGGGGGTTGGACCGATCCCGCATACAGACTGGAACTTCATGAGATGGGTTACAACGAGGTTTTCAACGCCCTGTATGGAGGCGCGATTCCGAAATCCACTCCAGAGGTGACCAAGCTGGTCCTCACGGGATGGCGCACAGCACAGAAGGGGCCGCCTAACTCTCCAGACGCCTCTTTGGCAGGGGAAATGGCTAAAGGAGGTCTCCACCCTGGAGGGCTTTCGAAATTGGGACAATATTGGAATAACTACGATCGGCGACATCTGGGGCAACTCGTACATTCGATCATATGAAGAACTCCAGAAAACATACTCTCTACACAACACCCAGTTTCACAAATATCTACAGCTCAGGCATGCTCTAAGGGTACACGTACGACCAGGAGACAGCATCCCAGAGTATAGCCCGCTTGAGGCTATGATTATGATGGGACATCTAAATAAAGGGGGAACCTCCCAAATATACCGCTCCATCCTCACTAATACATCCCCTCCCCTTGGGGAACTGCGCCGGAAATGGGAGGAATGGGTGGGTCCCATGGAGGATTTAGATTGGAGAGAGGCTCTAATGGCTCCCCGAACACTGGCCATATCCACACGGTTTCAATTGTTACAGTCCCTTTATTTACACGCAGCTTACCTTACGCCTTAGAGGCTCCACCGGGCGAATCTTCGAACCACAGACGAATGCCCCCGGTGCTCTCAGCCAGGAGCTGATTTTTCCACATGGTCTGGGCCTGCCCAATTATAGAGTCATACTGGAGGGCGGTTATAAAAGAAGTTTCCGAGGTAATGCAGTCTACGATGGAGGTATCCCCAACACCACTTTTACTGGGGGCACTGGGCGAGACAGGGCTAAATAGATCGAGCCGTACGTTTCTGGGAGTGGCCTGCTTAGTGGCAAAAAGGGACATTATGTCGGCATGGAAGGCCGTAAAAGCGCCGTCCCTTAATAAGTGGAGAAGAGGAGTGGATTGGTGTGCAGGTTGCGAAAAACTGGTGTATGAAGCGAGAGGGTGTCCTGAAAAATATAATAGAATATGGGGGAGATGGGTGGGTTTGTTGACTGACTGATTAAACTATGACGACAAGAAGCTCCATACACACCCGAATAAAAGTCACCCAGGGTCCATGGGGCAGATATGGCTGAAGTCCTTGCTCTGTGTGTGGGGTGACCGAACACTGGCCATAAAAGGGGAGAGCATACCGACCCCCTTGGAGTAGTTTCAGGGAGAGACGGTCACTTACTCTAAAGTCATAAAGACAGGACCATAATCTCTGGAATCCCGCAAACCTTAAAAACCTAAATTTAACAGGTCCCCGGACTCCACAGGAAGATTGAGACAAAGGTGGCAGATGTTACATCATGATAAGAGTGCTATGGTATTGAAATCGGTGTTTCTCAGGTATTGCTATAGTGTATGTTCGTTGTGTATTTTCTATTTGTACTTCAAAATAATAAAAATATCTTTATAAAAAATAAAAAAACCTTGCGCCACATTATGTCAGCGCCAGGCATAATGTTTACAGGGAGCCTTCTGGCATTAGAAGGCTCAGAAAAATGTCGCAGTGGAATCTATGAGATTCCTCTGCACCATTTCTAGAGTCATTTTTAAAGCCTGTCTAAGGCAGGTGTTAAAATGAGGCTCCCATTGTTTCCAATGGGCCTCCTTTAACTTTGCAGGATTAGCATCAATATTTTTGGTGCTAATCCTGCAACGCTCCAAACTACCATCACCATTTTTGTCGCGAGTTCCCTAATGTGTGCCATGGTGCGCTGTATCATAAATAGGGTGCACACATGGTGGTTTTAGGGGTGCGCAATGGGCACAAGAAAGGTGGCGCATGATATGATTATGCACCACTTTTCATAGGTCTGCCCCTTGGTGTGCTTCATCAGTCGCTCCTAGCATTCATTACCTGCAATTGGCAACAGGGCCACAGTTCATCACATCGACATCAGTTCTCCCAACTAGTTTTTTTCAGTACTGAGCAGTCCTCTCCTTGAAATAATATTTTTTAATTACATTGGCACAACTGAGGATTGAAGTGATGGTATTAGCTTCAGAAAGAAAAAAAATTATTTTTACATAACTTGAGGCCAGAAGGATTAAGAATGTATAACCAAATGCAAGCAAAGAAAGAGGGGCAGGGACACAGATGTGTTTTTGAATGCCATTTATTTTCTCTGCCTGTTTTGATTGTAGTTACTCGCTACAGTTTTTCACAATGTAACCAGAACAAAAATGAGCCAGGTGATAACTATGTTTCCACATTAAGGAATATGGCTATTTACGTCAGGTTTTTTCATATTACATGAAGAGCTGATTTATGATCAGATAGTACTGTACACAAAAACTAAGGTATGCAAGAGAAGCTCTGGGTTAGTGGCAATTTTTGACCAGGTGCTAGAACCTTTGATGATAGTGTTAATAAGATTTTTGAAACAAAGAATTGTAGAGAAAGAGAGACAAACAAAAAAAGATACTGTTAATCAAAGAAGGTCTACACATCTTGCTATGGAAGTGGAAGCACACAAAAGATGCCAAATGTCTTTAAATGTCCTGCTCCCATTACAGAATGTTTAGATTGCGGTTTTGTGGGTCACGTTTCTAGAGCTTTCGGGAACAAATTAAAAAATAGACTGTGAAGTATGTTGCAAGGTGTGCTGAAAGTCTGATTTCCAGTGACGATGATTCAAAGAACAAGTCATCTTCTTAAAAAAAAAGATTTTTTAAATGTCAAGTGTTCGCAACAAACCTCTGTGCTGGTTGACGTTTGGTAGGATTCCTATTAAAGTGGCTGTTCACTCAGGGTCACCTTATACTATTAAAGCAAACCTGTGTGGGGAAATAGTTTAGCCATACGATTTATGGTCACTTGAATCCTCCTGGTATAAACCCTCAGGAACTATTGCAAAACAATAGTGTCCCTAGTTATTACTTTAAGGGTAGAAATGTCTTGTGCAAATTGTATGTTGCCATGGATGGATCACTGGAACTTGGTTGGAGGGATCATAAGCATTGCATATTATACCTGATCTGAATAGTGTTGATCTAGTGCTTGGTAAATGTGAGAGCAAGTCCACAACAAAAAATGGCTTTAAAAAAATGTCCAGGAATGTCTAGGGGAATGTAGAAAAGTTAAATATTGTTTCACATAAGATTTTGTTAAAGTCAGATGCCAAATCACAGATTCATAAAGTGTTATATGCTCTTGATTGTGCTGAAGGGTTGCTTTTAACAATGCTCCTTGAGGACAATTTGGAGTCTTCAGGATATTAAGGTCCAAAACCTCTACTAAGTCCTAGAGCCGAGGTCTTTGAGGCAGATAGTAAATCATTTAAAGAACCCCACATTCATAAACAAAATACATTCAATTCAGTATGATTAGAGTCAATAATGAGAGTTTGGGTTCTGTTTTCAAGATTTTATTAAATCATTAGTTAATCAGTTTCTTTATTAGCAAAACATTTAGGGCCAGATGTAGGTAGATTACAATTTGCGACTTGCAAATTGCGAGTCAGAGCGACTCGCAATGTGCAAGTCGCAAATTGGAATGTAGGATGGTGTCCCTGACACCATCTGCGACTCGCAAGGGGGTCGCAAAGGCCCACCTCACTAATATTAATGAGGTGGTTTGCAATTTGCGACCCCTTGCGAGTGGCGGCATTCACAGGGATCGTGGCCTGCTGCGGACACCAGACCACCATGTCTGTGACTGCTTTTTAATAAAGCAGGTTTTTTTGTGTGTAATGCCTTAAAGGAAAACTAGATGCATTACAAAAACGAAAAATGAAACGTTTTCGTTTTATTTTTTCAGAGCAGGCAGTGGTCCATAGGAAAAATGTTTGCAGTTCCATTCACAAAGGGGAAGGGGTCCCATGGGGACCCCTTCCTTTTTGCGAATGGGTTACCACCCATTTCAAATAAGTGCAAACTGCGGTTGCTTTGCGACCGCGTTCGCAAAGCAATCTGGCATTGCACTGCGACTCGCAATTAGGAAGGGGACTCCCCTTCCTAATTGCGACTCGCAAACCCGTTTTGCAATTCGGTAACCAGGTTACCGAATCGCAAAAGGGGTTTTGTGCATTGCACAGTGCAGTTTGCACATCGCAAACAACAACATTTGCTGTTTGCGATGTGCAAACTGTGCAAACTGTTTCTTACATCTGGCTCTATATCTCAGTGGCAATACAGACTAGAGCATATAGGCCCTCATTACAACCCTGGGGGTAAATCCCACTTTCTGCCGTGCTGAAGCCTGCCAACATACCGTTGCGGCATCCGCTACAAGTATTCAAACCCACAGCTTGGAATCCGCCACAATACAGACGCCCACACAAGTCTGCCACACCAAAGGTCAGTAATAAACTGGCGATACCAAAACCTACACCGTCACGCCAACAAGAATACGCCCACACTATCACAACCCACGAATCAACGCAGCGGTCTTTCAACTGCGGTAATCCATTGGCGGTACACACAGCCGCGCTCAAAATACACACACATTTACAAAACACAACCACATTGGCCAATTCAAAATACACACACCTGATACACATACACACACCACACCCACACACCCAATCCAATATAAAGCACACACCCACATCACCCACAAACCCTTATAACCAAATGTTTTAAAGAAGGCCAGAGAGATTAGCTAACACAACACCAGCATCCACAGACACACAACACCATCGCTTATACAACATCCACGCACCTCAAACAACACACACCAACACATCCCCTCACACATCACAACAGACAGCACCTCACACATTTCCCACACCACATCATGGCACCTCAAAGACACCCCAGGTTTTCAGAGGAGGAGCTCATGGTCATGGTGGAGGAAATCATCCGGGTAGAGCCACAGCTATTCGGATCACAGGTGCAGCAGACATCCATAGCTAGGAAGACGGAGCTATGGCGGAGAATCGTCGACAGGGTCAATGCAGTGGGACAGCATTCTAGAACATGGGATGACATCAGGAAGAGGTGGAATGACCTACGGGGGAAGGTACGTTCCGTGGTATCCAGACACCAGATTGCTGTACAGAGGGCTGGCGGTGGACCCCCACCTCCTCCCCCACAACTAACAACATGGGAGGAGCAAGTCTTGGCGATCATGCATCCTGAGGGCCTCGCAGGAGTAGCAGGAGGACTGGACTCTGGTAAGGCAATTCTTTACTACTATATCCCCCACCCTACCTGCATGCCATCACAAACTCCAACCCCTACCCTCACACCCATCACCCCAACACCCCACAGATACCCCACTACCACAACCCACACATCCCAAAACCAAGCCCTGCATGTAACACCAATGCATGGACACCCCTCACCAAAGCATGTCCAGTAGAGAGACTCAGTCATGCCCCAAAACACCAATCACACAAGGGCCAAGGCAGTAATGCAAGCACAGGAGTAGAGGTTAACTCACCCATTGCACAAGATACCACACACATATACTAAGATCATTCATTTACACCCCAACAGGACCCATACCCAAAATCACCGGACAGGAGGTGCCAGACATATCCAGTCCCCCCACAGAAGAGGCCCACAGTGATGACAGCAGCTCTGCGGGCCCATCCCTCTGTCCCCAGGACACGTCAATCAGCAGTGTGTTGACCACTACAAGGACCCCAGGCAAACCCACCAACCCAAGAAAATCAGGGACCTGGGGTCAGTGGCAGTGGGCACACGGTTCAGGGGACAGAGGCACAGGATAACAGGGAAGCTGGGAAGACTGCTGTGCGACAGGGGGAGGACAGGCCCAGAGAACCGACACTCCACGAGGCACTCTCCAACATCATGGGAGCATACCACCATTCCCAGGAGACCATGGGCACGGTACTGACCAAGTTTCAGGAGACCCAGCGGCTGCAGGAGGAACACTACCTGGGGATCAGGGAGGACTTGAAGTCCATTAACACCACCCTGGTCACCATTGCAGGGGTGCTGGCAGACCTTGTCAACACCAGGAGGGACACAGTGGCACACCAACGGGCCCCTGACACTAGCCTGGATGATGAACAGCCCTCCACCTCTGCCAGCGCTAGTGGACAGGAGGCACCACCACAGGACCAACAGGCCACCAGCACCCCATCCCCTGCAGAAGGAGAACCACCCCGCAAACGGTCCCTGAGATCCAGGAACAAGACAGAGAACATTGCCAAGACCGCCGCCAGGAAATAAGACCCTCCTTAATGTCACCCTTCTGTCCCACTTTGTCACCCTGTCCACCTTAAACTGCCATTGCTCCACTTCCTATGCCCCATTGGACAATGCACCTGTGATACAAATAGACTGGACTCTGCCATGGACATTCCTCCACCATCACCCCAGACCATTTAAAAAACAACTCCACTTATTTGCACAGAAATAAACATCCTTGAATCACAAAACAATCTGGAGTCAGTCTGTGCTTTCACAAATGTGTAACCTCTGGAATATAGCAATGTCAATGTACTTGTTCACATACCAATGTTACACAGCTGTAGGCCAGCAGTAAACATAGCAGAGGGCACAAATTGGGACCCAGATCTGTGAAATGGAAAGGCAAAGTAACAAGTCAGGGTCCAAACACAGAGTGAAAAAGGCAGACTTATGCTAGCTCCAACAATAGTATGAGATGTGGGAAGCAGTTCCATCTTCTTACCTGTGTCTCACTGGAAGTATTGCATGATGATGTTGTTTCGATTGTCTACATCTTCTTTTTCTGCCTCCTCTTCTTCACTGTCCACAGGCTACACAGCTGCCACAAGACCACCATCAGGCCCATCCTCCTGCGGAAAAGGCACCTGGCGTCACAAAGCCAAGTTGTGCAACACACAGCAGACCACGATTATCTGGCATATCTTTTTCGGTGAGTAGTATAGGGATCCACCTGTAAGATAGATGCACCGGAATCTGGCCTTCAGGAGGCCGAAGGTGCGTTCTATTATCCTCCTAGTTCACCCATGTGCCTCATTGTAGTGTTCCTCTGTCCTTGTCCAAGGATTCCTCACTGGAGTCAGTAGCCATGACAGGTTGGGGTAACCAGAGTCACCTGCAAATATCAAGGGACAACTGTTAGACATCCTCCAAACATTAGGGAATCTCCCATACCCAGACACCAAATGGAACTGTGTGGGGACTTTAGGCTCACCTATTAGCCACACACGGTGCCTCTGGAGTTGCCCCATCACATAAGGGATGCTGCTATTCCTCAAAATGTAAGCGTCATGCACTGAGCCTTCACGTGGGAGATGTACTGGTCTGCCAAACACACCATCTGCACATTCATTAAATGGTAGCTTTTCCGGTTTCTGTACACCTGTTCATTCCTGCGGAGGGGGGGAGGGAAGAAATGCCACATGTGTACCATCAATGGCACCAATGATGTTGGGGATATGTTCTAGGGCATAGAAGTCACCTTTCACTGTTGGCAAATCCTCCACTTGAGGGAAAACAATGTAGCTGTGCATGCGTTTCAGCAGGGCAGACAACACTCTGGACAATACTTTAGAGAACATTGGCTGGGACATCCCTGATGCCATGGCCACTGTTGCTTGAAAAGACCCACTGGCCAGGAAATGGAGTACAGACAGAACCTGCACTCGGGGGGGGGATTCCTGTGGGATGGCGGATAGCTGACATCAGGTCTGGCTCCAACTGGGCACACAGTTCCTGGATTTTTGCACGATCAAGTCTGTAAGTGATAATGATGTGTCTCTCTTCCATTGTCGACAGGTCCACCAGGGGTCTGTACACCGGAGGCTGCTGCCATCTCATCACCTGCCCCAGCGGACGTGCCCTATGGAGGAGAACAGTGAGCAGAGGGTCATCCAACACTTAGGTATCACAATGTTTTTTTTTGCAAAAACGTTACAAATTCGCAATGTGCCTCCGTCTGTCCGTATTCCTGGCCTAAATAGGTGTGACGCAGTTTTTTTGCCTGCCATGTGGCCCCTGAAATGGCGGCTGCCTGACCTGTAAGGCGGGACAAGGGGAAATGAGGTAAGTGCGCTGGCGTTGTACACCGTCGTGGTAAACGGTCGAAGACCGTGGCGCAATTCAGCATTGGTTAACATTGGGCTCCATGGGTCCCAGGAGCCAATGACGATGTACCCCGGCGGTGACTGTATGCACCGTCGCGGACGTGGCCGCCATTTTCTAACTCTGACTTGATACCTGACCTTCAACAGGAGAGGACCTACACTGCAAGTGCTGCTGTGACCTCAGTCTGGAAGCGACAATGGCTACTGTGTCTGGGGAAAGCGCCCCTGCCTTCACTTTGGAGGAGTTGGAGAAACTGGTGGATGGGGTCCTCCCCCAGTACACGCGTGCCATCGCCAAGGACGTCCGGACCCTGGGGGTCTACCATAGATGGAGCACCACTGCCGGAAAAGATGGGAGGACCTGCGCCGCTGGAGCAAGAAGATGGCGGAGGCCCAGCTGGGGATGGCCTCCCGACGTGGAAGGGGTGCCCGTCACACCATGACCCCCCTGATGTACCGGATCCTGGCAGTGGCCTATCTGGAGTTGGATGGGCGCTTGAGGGCATCACAGCAGCCACAAGGGGGTGAGTACACTCTCATTCAGCTGACTCTGGGTGCTTTACGAGGTGTCTGGCTGGGGGAAGTGGGCTGTGGGTTCCCCTAGGCCAGGGTGAACAAGGTAGATTAGGTCCCTTGTTAGGCAGGCTCTGTGGCTCCCCAACCCCACTAGTGGTACTAGCCATCTACACCTAGTCAGGCTCCTGTGGGTTCCAGGTGTGCAGCAATTGGGCTTAGGCATCGTCCCCCATGGGCATGTGACTTCCTAATAACTGTCAGTGCATGGCTTAGTGCATAGGGCTGCTCCCTGTGTGTTGTGTCCGCTAACGGTAGTGGTGTTGCATTCACTGAACATGTGTTTCTTCTGTTTCTCCCCCCCCTTTTTGTTTTGTCACCCTGTTCTTGCGTGCATTAGCATCATCTGGCGGAGGAGCAGTGGCACCGGAGCAGGAGGGAGCTGCATCCCACATGGCCCTGGAGGGTGAAGTAACAGAGTCTGAAGGCACCAGTGGGATGGAGGGCAAGGGGAGCTCCACGACGGGGACAGGAGCATACACCAGCGATAGCGACTCCTCCTCTGATAGAAGCTTCCTTGCGGTGGTGGGCACCTCTGTGCCCACCGCATCAACAGGTACAGCCACCAACCCCCTACCAGCACCACCCTCCCAGCAGCCCCTCAGCGTGTGTCCCCTCACCCAGGAGGATGGGCATCTCCTTCGCCCCAGGCACCTCAGGCCCTGCCCCAGTCAGCCCTGCTGCCCTCAGTGAGGAGGCTATTGACCTCCTGATATCCCTCACTGTTGGGCAATCTACCATTTTGAATGCCATCCAGGGTGTTGAGAGGCATTTGCAACAAAAAAATGTATACCTGGAGGGCATTCATTCTGGTCAGGCGGCTCAACAGAGAGCATTTCATGCTCTGGCCTCAGCACTGATGGCAGCCATTGTCCCTGTGTCCAGCCTCCCCCTCCAACTTCCTCCACCCAGACCCAATCCCCTGTACCTCAGCCTATCCCAATCACACCATCAGATCAGCATGCATACTCATCAACACACAAGAGTGGACATGGCAAACATAAGCACCACACATCCCACAGGCACTCACATAAGCACCATCCCCATGCAGACACAGCAACATCCACTGCCTCCACTGTGTCCCCCTCCTCCATGTCCTCCTCCTCCTCCCTCCCTGTCTCATCTCCACTCACACCTGCATGCACTACATCCTCAGCCACTACCTCCATCACCAGCACGCCCATCACCACACACCGCTCATGTGCAATCACCACCCCCATACCATTCGCACATCCCCAGTGTCCTCTCCCAGTGTGTCTGTGAGCCCTGCTCCCAAAGTACACAAATGCAGGCACACACCCACCCAACAGCCATCCACAACACAATAGCCTCCGGCCCATGCACCTTCACCCAAATTCAGCAAACGTACACCTCCTACAACCACCACCTCTTCCTCCACTCCCACACACCCTCCATCTTCCCGTCCCAGTGTGTCTAAAAAACTTTTCCTTGCGAACTTTGACCTCTTCCCTACACCCCCCGTCCTTCCCCTAGGGCCGGGCTTTCCAGGTCCCAGCCACCAAATCCCCAGGCACAGTGGTGCCAGCAACTGCGGTCTCATCGAGTGCGCCACCCATCGGGGCTGACAGTGTGCCACCTAGCGAGGCCAAGGAGCAGGCCATTCCACCACCTGCCAAGGTGAAGAAGGTGCCCACATCCCGGAGGGAGAAGCCGCACCTACCACCAAGCAAGGGCTCCTCCAAACCAAAAGGGGACAGTGGCAAGACACCAGCGGCAACTTCAAAGGTGGGGAAGGGACACAAGCTGAAGAGCAGGTCAGGACAGGGCACGGTGGCTCCGACTGAGGGACTAGAGTCACCCCTTCTGACAACCACTACACCAACCTGTAGGGCGGTGGACACCGCCACCTGTACCGCCACCTGCACCGCCACCAGCACCGCCACCTGCACGTCTGCTGCCTCAGCAACAGTCCCCAGCATCATCCCCAGTGGGTAGCCGTCCGAGGCTGCAGGAGAAGTCCTGCTGTGTCCCTCAACAGGTGCAGACACATGCACCACCGCCAGCACCTCCGCCACAGACACCGCCGCAAGCACCGCCACCAGCCCCGCGACGTGCTCAGACAGTGCCACCACAGCTGACATGGCTATCATCCCCAGTGGGCAGCCGTCCGGGGCTGGAGGAGACGTCCTGGACCCTGCCCAGCTTCCACGAGGCATGACTCTCATCACTGTTTGCATCTGCAGGTGGCAGACGAAGCCGCAGCAGGGTGGGGTATGTCTCTGCCTCCATGGCGTATCATGCTACCTGTTCCCCGGCAATCTCGTGGCACACACACCCATGTGAGGGAATGGGACCAGCCACACTGCATGTGAAGCACTCTGGGCACTAAGCCACCTCCAGAACCAGTGGAGATTCACATCCACTACCTCAGTCCTTGGCAGGATGAAGCACTCTGGGTACAAAGCCCCCTCCAGAACCAGTGGAGATTCACATCCACTACCTCAGTCCTTGGCAGGATGAAGCACTCTGGGCACAAAGCCCCCTCCAGAACCAGTGGAGATTCACATCCACTACCTCAGTCCTTGGCAGGATGAAGCACTCTGGGCACCAAGCTCCCTCCAGAACCAGTGGAGAAAAGCATCTACTTGAGAGACTGTGGCTTTGCACTCCCCAGGATAGAGCAGTGGACAAAAAAACACTGGAAAGACTTGAGTGACTGTGGCTTTGCACTCCTCATGATAGTGCAGTGGGCAAACCGCCCACTGGAAAGACTTGAGAGACTGTGGCTTTGCACACTTTAGGACCAAGCAGTGGGCAAACCACCCACTGGAAAGACTTGAGAGACTGTGGCTTTGCACTCCCCAGGATAGAGCAGTGGGCAAACCACCCACTGGAAAGACTTGAGACACTGTGGCTTTGCACTCCCCAGGACAGAGCAGTGGGCAAACCACCCACTGGAAATACTTGAGAGACTGTGGCTTTGCACTCCCCAGGAAAGAGCAGTGGGCAAACCACCCACTGGAAAGACTTGAGAGACTGTGGCTTTGCACTCCCCAGAATAGAGCAGTGGGCAAACCACCCACTCGAAAGACTTGAGAGACTGTGGCATTGCACTCCCCAGGCCCAAGCAGTGGGCATGGAGCCCCCTCATGCAGCAGTGGCGTTGTGCGTTCATCTGGCTGAGGTGCCCCCCTCCCTGTCTTCCTGAGGTGCCTGTTTCATTTCGATCAGATGCCCCTGCAGTGTTCTCTCCATTTCGAGTCAGGTATCTTGTATGGGCTTCGCCCATGCATTTTGGGATCACTGGTCCACGGACAATGATTGGAACACTATCGGGACTTGTGTAGTTGGTGTACATATTTGTATATACTGATTTTTGAAATTGCACTATCTGATTTTTATTGATTACACTCATTACAATCATTTCCTTTTGTCCTTGCATTCTTCGGGGGGTGAGGGGGTGTATATGTAATGTTGCTGCATGTATTTGTGTGTATGGTGTTGTGGGTGAGGGGGGGTGGGGGTGGGGGTATTGTGCATTGCGTGTGTGTGTAACTCTCTTTTCCCTCCAACCCTCCCCTGTGTTGTAGGTTCTGTACTCACTGTGGTTGTCAATGGCGTCTGCCCTGCTCCTGATACAGAAGGAGGAAGACCAGGACGGGCAGGACGTGTAGTTCGGGCTCCATGACGTCCTTGTTCCTCGTTGGGTGTCGAGAGGTGAGTGGTTCCCTTCTGTGTACTGTTTCCGCCGTACTTTTGATAGTGTTGGTTCCGCCCCGGAAAAGGTGGGGGATAGGCGTGTTGTAATACAGTGGGCGGAACCTTGTCTTCCGCCTGTCTGTTGGCGGTTACCGCCGCTGTGTTTGTTTCTACCGCTGTGGCAGTCGGAGTGTTAAAGTGGCTGTCTATGTTGGCTATTTCCGCCATGGTCGTGATTCCATTTTTTTTTCCGCCAGCCTGTTGGCGGTATTACCGCTGCTTTAACACCGGGCGCCAGGGTTGTAATGAGGGCCATAGTGTGCCCCATAAAGATCTAGGGCCAGATGTACCAATAATGCCTTTTGCGATTCGGAAATAGCGATTTTTAAGAAATCGCTATTTCTGATTCGCAAAATGCAATGTATCACATTTGCGATTCGGTAATAGCGATTTCTTAAAAATCGCTAATGGTTTTTCCAAATCGCAAATTGCGATACTGGCCCAATTCGCACCTATGGGCCTGTAGGCCCATATTTGCGAATTTTTGCATTTCCAAAATTGCGATTTCTTAACTGGAAATCGCAATTTTGGAAATGCAAAACCCCAGGGTGCTGGGGGCCAAAGGTCCCCTCTGCTGCACCCCAATTTTTTTTTTACAACATGTAAGTTACACACATGCCAAAAGGGCATGTGTGCTTTACATGTAAATTTTAAAAATGCATTTTAAATGCATTTTTAAAATTTGCACATGGTTACCACCAAGTTCAACTTGGTGGTAAATAGCGATTCCTAAATGCCCAATTCCCATTTAGGAATTGCTTCTTACATGTGCTTTAGAAATCGCAAATAAGGAACCCTTATTTGCGATTTCTTATTTAGAGAGTCACAATTTGCGACTCTCTAAACAGGGTCGCAAACAGGGTTTGCTTTCAGAATGCCTTTGATACATTCTGAAATGGCTTTTTGCATTCGCAAACGGGCATTCGCACCATTTGCGAATGCAAAAAACTTTTATATATCTGGCCCCTAGTCCCTAATTTAATCTAGTTTGTGGTATAAGGTTAAAATTCAGTAGAACCCATAAATAATTCTCATCTCAGATGTGAAAGCATATAATTTCTAATAAAGCATCTCACTGAGAATTTTCAGAAGAATCTCTCAGCAATAGCTACAGGCAAGATAAAGCTGGTCTCATAATTAATCCAAGACACATCAGCAAAGAGAATAGGACAAAATGTGACAGAGTCAGGGGAGACGCGTTGTCTGTGATGAGAGATGCTTGTTGCTGGCTGGCTGGGGAGGGAACTTCATCCCCCAGCATTCCCTGTACCCCCTTGCTCTACACTAGGGGGTTCGATGTGCGCAGCGCTGGACGCGCTTTCAGTGAGGAGAGACGCTTGTTGCTGGCTGGCTGGGGAGGGAACTTCATCCCCCAGCATTCCCTGAACCCCCTGGCTCTACATTAGGGGATTTGACGCGTGCAGCGCGTGATGCGCTGTCCGTGCGGAGAGAGGCTTGTTGCTGGCTGGCTGGGAAGGGAACTTCATCCCCCAGCATTCCCTGCACCCCCTGGCTCTACATTAGGGCGATTGATGCATGCTGCGCGCAATGCGCTGTTGGTGTGGAGAGATGCTTGTTGCTGGCTGGCTGGGGAGGGAACTTCATCCCCCCGCATTCCCTGCACCACCTGGCTCTACATGAGGGGGTTTGACGAGTGCAGCGCGGGACGCGCTCAGGATGCGCCCGGGTTCGTGCTCGGGTGAAGACCGGACCAAGATGGGCCCGTCTTCGCTTGTCATCGCCTGACTGAGCCTGGACTGGGCCTATCTCTTAAGCCTTGGGAAGCAAGCTCGTCTGGTAAGGTAGCTGTTTGGTTTTCTTTTTTCTTGTTCTTATATTAGATCGATCAGCCATGGGGAAACAGAAGGCAGTGGACTTACCTGTGCCTTCTTCTGGCACCATGAAATCTAAAAAACAGTTGAACAGTAAAATGAGCGGCCAGACCAATAAAGGTAGTAATCCTCTTGAGGAAATAGATAACTTATTTGAAGCTGTGGAAGCTATCCTGAGAAGTACTTCTATTCCACCTCCTATACACCATGGTACTACCTCATGTAAAAAGATCCCTGATATTTTCAGGAAAAGGCCACCAATGCCCAATTTGACTACAGAGGCAGAACTTCATATTGTTCCATCTGTTTTGATTCCTACACCTCCCTCTATGATGAGCATTCCCCCGTGTGGTGAGCCCGTTGAGCGCCTTTCAATTGAGGGAAAGGCACCTCTCCTTCCCCTTAGCCCAGAGGGTTTGGTGTAATCTGACATTCTATGCTCCAATTGTTATGATGTCCTGACTGATCTCAGAGAATCACCTGAACGCGATTTACATCCACTCTATGAAGAGAGTAAAGGAGGAAATACCATTTCTCATTCATCTCTGACTCTGGACTAGTACGATCAAGCGGGCACTTGATCTGGCCTCTATCTCCCACACGTTGGATGATTTAAAGAACTTGGTGCTATTAGTCCTGAATACATTTTTGGGAGAACAGGTACAGAGGGTAGTGTGTAACTGCCAGTGGTCTAGTGGGGGTGAGCTTACGCCTGCCCCAGACGAGATGCCTATTGCTCCACCTGCAATAGGATTTTGTGTTCAAGCGGAGAAGCCCCCTTTATGCTTGGCTTCTACTGTTCGCCCTGGCAGTATGGTGGTAAATAGTACAAAGAATTGTCCTTCCGT